>NC_079321.1:43765523-44390523 GCF_029931775.1 Euleptes europaea | reverse complement strand
TGAAGTAGATACTTCTAGATGTGTGAAACGGAACAAACAATGCATATAATGAACAGCTTTCTGTTTAGTGCAGTCAAATGTGTCAGTTCAACTGTCAAACACTTACACAACAAATTTGTGGCATCCTATATGTGACAAGCAAATAGCATTCTGCTATTGTTGAAAGGCTCTGTATAGAATAATGAGCAGAGGCAATAAACTATGAAGAGAAGAGCTCTGGTTTACACTGAACTCAACCAGTGTTGGTTCTAGGTTTTGGGGGCCCCTGGACAGACAGTGCCTCCTTCTGCCTTCCACCAGCTCACTCTCATTCTTCCTTTCCACCCACCCACCTGTATGTCCCCCCCATCTGACTGCGCATCTTTACCCCTCTCACACATTGCTTGTGTTCACAGCCACCCACCCCACATTTATGCCTATTTCCCAGCACTAGGGCTGTGCAAAAAAACAAAAACAATTTGTCAAATTTCAGGTTCAGGTTTATTGGGCCCGATTTCTTCCAGGAAACCTGATATAAGCCGAATACCCATACCGGTAAATATGGGCATTCGGCATATTTCCGGCCCTGGGGGGGTCATTTTTGGAGGTAGAGCCCCCAAATTCACAGTGTAGCTTGAAGGGACTGTTCTTGCACAAACCGCAAAGTTGGGTTAAGATTGGGTCAGGGGGTCCAATTTTATGGGGTTCGGAAGGGGTCCCCCCTTCTCCATTGACAATCATTGCAAAGTTTGCAATGGTTGTCAAAGGAGGAGGGGGGCAGCCCCTTCCAGACCCCATAAAATCAGACCCCCTGACCCAATCATCATCAAACTTTGGGGGTTATGCAAGGAAAGTCCTTTCAAGCTACACAGTGAATGCGGGGGCTCTACCTCCAAAAATGCCCCCCCAGGAGAATTTTAAATGTACTGACCTTTTTAGACTTGTTGTCAGTAATGGCTGCTGTCTGCTTCCTTCCTCCCTCATGGTCCATTGCAAGGTTTCTGTTCATTATGGGAAACTGAGTTTTCCCACACTTGTAATGGCTGCTTCCTTCCTTTCTTAAGAACTCAAAACATAAATATCCTCAAAAATAAATGAACATTCTGATATAAGATTAATATGAGTAATAAGAGGCGGTCAGTCAGAGGGCTGTTTTCCCCCAAAACCCCAGAGCATCTTCTCAGGTAATTTGATTTTAACTAATGATTCAGATCTCCAAAACCACAAAACAATGGGCCAACTCCCATTAGTTCCTCCTTATCGACTGGCCGGGAAGATTTCTTAGTCAGCCATGTCAAGTACCCAGCCATAGTTTTAATTATCAAATCTCCCCAAAGGAATACTTCTGACATGTTTAACGCAAATAAGGAAAACTCCCCTTCGCACTGGCTCATCCTTCTCATCCTTTTCACACTGGCTCATCTCTGGAAAAACTGAATTTTTGTTACTCTCACATTCCAAGGCCAACATTCCTTCCCCTCCTCATTCTTGGCAAAAGCCTGGAAACAATCTCCTTGTTGGTCCCTGGCCCAAAGACTATCTGGTTGTCCTTGACCAGGGCCAGGGTCTCTCAAACATAGCTATTCTTCTCCTTCCACCCAGACTCCACATGCAATGCTCAGTATTTCTCACTACATTCTATGGTGCTGTAATGCTGCTTCTGTTTCCCTTTCCTGTTTCTCTTTCATCCATCCTTGCTTGTCAGCAGATGTACCTGCTTGTGGGGGTCACTCCTAAGTTCACACAGTAGTGATGGCAGCTCTATATAAATTAATAGGTAAGATACCAACTCATTCACAGCTAGAAAGCACAAAATACAGTTTGACGTCAGGAGTGAACTGGATACAAACACTTCCTGTACTTTTAATAGCTGTGTAGATTAAACAGTTTCTACAGGTGCATATAGCTTGTCATGAAGAGATAAGAAAACTTGTAATATTTTATTCTGCAACCATTAAAGACACACCAACTGTGTTCCCCTTTGCACGTGGCTACCCTGAGCATATTAAAGAAAACAATATAAATTATGTGGACTTAGAAGATTGACTAGGCTCTTTATTTTAAATGTCATCCATTTCCATCTGAGTTTATATGAACCATGGAATCAGTCAACATATTGGGTTCTATGTAAAATAACTTCTGGCCTAGGGCCCTGTACACCATTTCACATACACAGAATCAGTACACTATTTTTGTACTACAGCATTAATTGTAATTTGAACCAATGCATATTGCTTCAACATTTTAATATACAGCTATATAAAATGCATAATAAAATAAAAATTGTGAGGCTAGGGAGCTAAAAAACAGGGTATTGCATTGGTTAAAAGTATGTTGCAACATGGACAAGATCAGGCTGTATATGTGTGAAAGAGCCAAGATGAATTATCTAAATCCTGCCAGATATTGAAAATTGGGAGACTGCTGGAGCTTTAGAAGGCTAGATCAACTCAAATTGACAGGTTTGATGTTTCCTCCTTTGTTTGAGCCAATTTTTGAAACCTAGCAACAGGCAGTATTAAATGAAGGAGTGAAACATACATAAATATTCCATGATAGGGCCTGACAAGTCTTATTATTTATAGCTGCTGGGTAGTAGTGGATTTTTAAAATGTCTGATCATGTGACAGTTTCTGCCAGCAAAATAAATTAGCCTAGAATCTAAAATTCTTTTTAATCCAGCAGAAATAGTGCATGTTGATCACTGATCAATGAAAGCAGCAGTGTTTTTGTAGAGACCAAAGCAAAGATAGCATGCAGTTTCAGCACTGGTTGAAAGGCACAATACGCCATACAATTCAAGAACAAAGCAGGGAAAATGGGATTTCCTGCTGCCTCTAGTTAAGCATTGTTCCCATGAGTAATAGGAGGGTTGGGAGTTGGGGGTGCCATTTTTATCATCTCATAGCTACAAACAAATGACTGGATCTTGATAAATGGAAGGAGACATACATGATTAAAGCAGAAGTATTAAAGTATATTAACTTCTTTCTTCACAAAATATATTTGAATTTTGAAACAAATCATATTTTAAAGTTCTGTAAAAGCAATCTACTGTGCAAATGGCAGGTAACTGGAATATTGTTAATGACTCTATTAGCTGATGAAGTTCTGCTAACTCAATGTGGTGACCATAATTTATCCTACAACTTCAGCTATGATTAAGGAAGTTTGACTTGTAGGCTTTTTACAACCAGAGAATTTAAGAACCAAGAAAGAAGTGGATACATTTTCAGATGTCTTTTTAATATTAATCAACAACCCAAAACCACAGCAGTATAGTATCCATGTTCCAAAACAAAGCTCTGTGTATGTGAATCTGTACGCAGATTAACTTCCATGAGAGCAGCCTTTTCTACTGATCAATGCTGAGAGAACTTTGGTGCAAAAAAGTAGGATGTTCATATAGTTGAAATCAAGGGGGAAAGTTTGGTTCCTACCAGCTGACTATAAATGGTACCTTTCTGCTTTGCACAGGCTGCACAGTGATGCACAGTGACCAGCCATGGATATTCAAGAACAGTGTTGTCCAACAGGAAAGAATTAAAAGGAGGGCTATGAGGCAGCTGGGAAGATTCCTGCTTAGAAACAAGTCCAGTGCCATTCCAGATGCATTGTATTTGAAAACTAGTTCACAAATTACAAAAAAGTGATGCAAGCAGAAGCACGAGTGACTTGTGTGTCTGCTTTTCACATTTCTACTCTAGTGCCTGAACTGGGAGGAGTCACACAGTTCTCATCATTGGGGAAAACTAAAGGACTCACAAAGTTGTGAGACCAAATCACAAAAGAGGTAGGAAAAATAGACATACACACCACTCACATTTCTTCTTTCCTTGCTTTTTTCTAAGGTTTGGAAAAGCTACCAGATATTTCAGGGTATTGATTTTCATGGAGTAATCAATAAGAGGCAGAGTCTTGCTAGACCAAGAAATACAGTGGTATTTCTATGATGTCCATAGTAGACTGTACCTGTCAGGCTATTTAATGAAGTTTTGATCAATGTTGTAGCTATAGTGTTCCCCCATTATCCCCAAGAATGAAGCATGTGAGAAGAAAATCCAGAGAAGCATATTGTGCTCTACATTCACTTATTTATTATATTTCTTAATTATTTCTTACGTTTATACCCTAAACTCAGTGCCGGATTTACATATAAGCTAAACAAGCCATAGCTTAGGTGGCCACTCTCTTGGGCCCCCCAAAAAAAATTAAAGGAAAAAAAACTGGATGTACATTTCCAAAATATAAGATAAAAACAAATAAAATAAAACCTACATACAGCAACAGTGTTTTGTGTTGTGTAGGCTCCTATGATGTAAGTAATGGGCCCCGCCTGCTAGCCTGCTCCCTAAAATATCACTGGTTTGCTCATTTCTATATATAGGGTGCCTACATTCTGCATGGACTGGTTGCATGGCAACATGTAGCATGCAGCTGCAGACTGCAGTGCAGCACAGTTGAATGTAGGTCAAGCTGTTGTACCTGTTATCTGGACATATAAAGGGCCCCATTACCTTCAATAGCTTAATCAAACCTAAATCCGGCCCTGCCCACACTCTCAGCCCAGTAGAAATGCCTTCTTACTAGGGCTGCCAATTCTAGGTTGGAAAATTCCTATCAATTTGGAGGAGGAGCCAGGGGAGGACTCAGTGTGGTACAATGCCATAGAGTTCACTCTCCAAACCAGCCATTTCCCCCAGGGGAACTAATTCCTGTAGCCTGGAGAGAGCCTGGCTATGCTGAGGATAAGGGAACTTGCACAGACAAAACCCAGGTGGGACTGGGGTACAATAAAGACAGGGCCGAATCTATTTTTTTTTACTGCAAAATGATGCCCTCCATATATTATATACATTTTTCTTTTTATATATGCATATAGTCAATGTATATAATATACATGTAATCAATGACTCTTTTAAACAATAGAATAAATTGTGTTGACCTGTATGGTTAATGAATAATTACACTTTTACATTATCTTGTCGATTTATTATCTATGGACGGTAGATTATCATTTCCTTATTGTTTTTGGCAAAGTGAGCTGACCTAAAAAAAAGAAGAGGGGGAGGAGTCTTTGCAGAAATAGACAGCAACTTCTGGCTACAAGAGAAAAGAAAGAGAGAGAGAGAGAGAAAGAAAGAGGGAGAAAGAGAAAGAAGGAGAGAGAGAAACAGAGAGAGAGAGAGAGAAGAGCAAGAGTCCAGTAGCACCTTAAAGACTAACAAAAATATTTTCTGGGAGGGAGGGAGGGAGGGAGAGAGAGAGAGAGAGAGAGAGCGCAATTCCAAGCTGCAGGCAAATGACTGTGCCCCATGCCTACAACCACCCAGGGCAGAGGACTCACCTGGGCCCAGCAGCAGCCCCCCCCCCCCGCTGCAGCAGTGATGTCAAAGGTGCAGAACCCTCCATCTCCAGCGTAGGAGAAGGGCTAGATTGCAAGCACTACTGAGAATCCTGCCAGCTGATAGCGATGAGAATGATGAGCTCCTTCAGGCAAAGACTGCTGAGTCAGCGGAACCAGCAACAGCTGGGTCCTCTTAGGCTTATTTAAACAAACATTAGCAGCAAGACTGATGTGAGAACAACTTGTGTTTTCACTCCATGCTACCCATGAGATACCTGCTTAGAAATTTTTGTGTATCTTTGACTTTGGACTGGACTTTGACAATTCTCTTTAACTCTTTCTGATTCTCGGCTTACCTTTCAACTCAGATCAGACTTGGACCATGCTCTTGTATTATGTTTTGGCTATTTGTACCTGGATTCTCTCAATACCTTCAGACTGCTCTTAACTATGCTCCTCTGGCCACAGGACATGACACCCTGTGAGCGGGAGGGGGGAGGGCTTCAGTTAGATCCCCTCTGCCAACCTTGACAGCATGAATCTAAGTGAAGCCCCCCTGCCCGCCTTTTCTGGAGTCTTGGGAAGGCAGGCAGGGGGCTTCATTAAGATCTATGCTGCCAAGGCTTGGCAGTATGGATCTAAAGCAATTCTATGCCACCTTGATTTGCGGGCCTACCGGGAGTTGGGGCAGCTTGGAACTGCTTGGAAAAAGCCTGTAGCACAGATCTAAAGGGGAATAGCCAAACCCAAAAACCCCAAATACCTATTCAGGTTATTTGGGAAGCAGCTATCCGGCTTTGCTGAGATTCCCTTTTCCCTATTTGGCCGAAATTAAACCCGAGAAAAGCCAAACGGCTTATTTCATATTTATTTTTGGCTCGGTAAAGCCAATACTGGGGAAGGCACTGGCAAACCACCCCATAAACATAGTCTGCCTAGTAAATGTCGAGATGTGACATCACCCCATGGGTCAGTAATGACCCAGTGCTTGCACAGGGGACCTTTACCTTTTTAAAGCCAATATGCACAGCCCTACTATTGAGTTTAGTGGGTCTTTTCCTTCAGTGCACACAGGTTTACAAACCCAACAGTGTTAAGGGGAGGGCCAGTTGTCAAGAAGATATGGTTTGTGCCATGTCTTTATATAGTCTTTTATCTGTTACTTCCATCTGAGCAATCTGGTCCTCTGCTTTTTCCAGTTTAGTATCCAGTTTTAATGTAGTGTAATCCTAAACAGAGATATGCTCTTCTAAGCTAATTAAAGTCAATAAGCTTAGAAGGGTGTAAATGTTCTTAGGATTGCTCTGTTCATATCTCAAGGTGATGTCCTACATTAAAATTTGGATATAAAATACACTAAACAGTGATGGTTCAATTAAATGTTACCTTACCTTAATGAAAACTTCTTTAAAACAAATATTTCCCAGTAATTTTTGCAAGACATATCTTTTCAGTCTTTCTCCTTCTTTTAAAGTGGTTTTGCTTATAGCCTTGTTATTGTGCATGGCCAAAAAAATCTGCCCTGTGAATAACGTTCTGAATGTTACTATCATAATTATTTCCATTGTGCCTCTTGTACCCACCTTGCTTACTTAAAAACAAACTCCCCCCCTCACCCCCCTTCCATCCCCACATCTTCACTGGCACTTCCCTGAATCATCCTTCCAAAGTCAAATAAAGGATGTCTCCCTGCAAATACTCTTTGTTTAATTTTTGATCTAGAGTAGAATTTGTGGGCCCCAGGCATGGAGAGATGTCAAAAGCAATGAAGTCGGAAAGAAAAACTCCAGAAAAAGCAAATACAGAAAAGGTATGTATGCCCAACTTCGATGGATCCCTAAAGGCCAAACTGCACATTACATATAACCAATCATATGCAAGAAACTCTTGGTAGCAGGCAAGATTGTGCTCTGTATTTGCTGCCTCCCTCAGAACCCTACGTATGGGTGTGGAGGGAATAGCCATTGTAAGGACAAGATTCACACTAAGATTCACACTAAGATTATAAGGACAAGATTCACACTAAGGTTCAAAAGCCTTGTGTATATTTGTACTACAACTGTGAAACAGAATACGTTATGGTTAGTTTTCATGTGCCATAATAAGCTTGGTATCACCAAGTGTTTCCTCCTTCTGAACAACTGTGTGTGTGTGTAAAGTGCCGTCAAGTCGCAGTCGACTTATGGCGACCCCCCTTTTTGGGGTTTTCATGGCAAGAGACTAACAGAGGTGGTTTGCCAGTGCCTTCCTCTGCACAGCAACCCTGGTATTCCTTGGTGGTCTCCCATCCAAATACTAACCAGGGCTGACCCTGCTTAGCTTCTGAGATCTGATGAGATCAGGCTACTACCAACCCGTTTAATGATTTATGGCAATTACCTGATACAAATAACCATTGAGTTGACCAGAGATACAGACTGTGTTGAATAATAGTTGCATATGGTGTGAAGCACAGTATTGAGATGTGTGTGTGTGAAGGGGGGGAATACTCCCATCTTTCCCAAATGATACCCCTGTTGAAAAAGTCCTAATGTGGGAAAAGCAAAAGCAAAATAGTGAACAATGTGAGGAACATTGTTAATTCTCCTGCAGTTCTCAACCTCTGCCAGTGTTTTTTTGTTTCCTTAGCAAGCCACATAGGTCACAATTCCTGTAAAAATGAATGCACGTGCGTAGCATTGAACATATGTGTCTTTGAAATCAGTGGCTGGAAACAGAAAATAGAGAACGGAAGGCTTTTTTGGAAGAGGGGCTGCTGATTATGGGCGGCACACTCATTCCACCTTTTGCCTCTAGAATTTTTCTTTTATTTCACTAATTTTTCAAAAATTGCAAAATCTGCTTTACAAGTGATGGCAGTGGACAAATATGGACTTATTAAGGAGAGTGAATTATGTTTCAGACAATTATTATTTCTCTACTAAACAAGTACTGACTATCTTCACTGAATGACACTACTGGTGTGCTTAAATGTGAACACAGTCTTAAATACTTATAGAGCCAGGGCTTAATTTGTGGTAATCTAGTTAAAGTGACCTTTAATTTTTTAAAAGATTTCTGCACTGCATATTAAAATTTCTTCAGATCACCCCATTTCATTTGTTGTTCAGGTAATATGCTATCCTAATCAATTTCTTAAAGCTGATCTGATTGTGCTGGTAAATGCAATTTACTCTCCACTAATTCCACAACATATTAATTGCTCTAAACAAGATTGTTCTTCCCCAAATGCATTGGGTATTACAGCCATTCTGTCCCTTCCTCCAATGACTGTGCGATGAATCTTACCTATATTGGTTGGTTTGGCATTATTGATCTCTATTTTAAGAAGGGAGAAAGTCAGAAAAGCTAGTTTGCTTTAGTTGATCTATGTTTTGCTTTGTTGCCTAAGCAACAAGACTTTTCACTCCCCATCTTCCAGCCTGCCTACTCTGCCCAGTCTTTTTAAAATACCCATAAATACCCAAGAAAATCAGTCTGACTAGTTTAGAGAGATGTAAATTAGAAATTCAGTCCTTCCTGAACTAACAGTACTAACCTATGTGAAGTTACTGTAGTAGCTGCACAGAACTGCCCTGTAACTGTTCAACATTGGTATCTGAAGAAGTGAGCTGTGACTCACAAAAGCTCATACCCTGCCAGAAATTTTTGTAGTCTTTAAGGTGCTACTGGACTTTTGCTCTTTTCCACTGTTCAACATTTACAGCACATTCCTGAGCTGTCGGCGGCAGGGGACGGTGGGGAGGAGGTGCCGCTGTGGCACCTCCTAACCCATTTCCCGGGCACTGAAAGCTTGAAAAAAACCTTTTAAAGGCATTTTACATTTTAAATGGGGTTTTTCATCCCATAGAGAATAGCGAGGCTGAGCCTGCTAAAAAGCAAGCGCAGCACTGCCATTCTTGCTGCCAATGTACTGGGCTGAAAGGTGACAGGGAGCTACCTAAAGGCAGCTCCTCCCCCCGGCATGCCCCGGGAACACCCTTGGGGATGCTGAAACACCCCCTGGAATGCTGGCATGGGACTTTAAGCCAGCAAGATGCCAACGGAAGGCCCCATTGTTGTCCCGGGCTGGCGCTGCCATGGCAGCACTGGGAGACCAGCATCCGGGTCTCCCTGCCGGTGTTGGGGCCACTTATGACAGTGAGGGGGGCCCCAATGCGGGTGCAGCCCCTTCCTGGCCTCCTGGGGACTTTCATGCTCAGAAGTCAGGTATACGCTGCATGTGTGCTTACTTTCAAATTTTTAATTTTAACAGGGAAACATCTCAGGTACAAGGCTTGGAAACTGGTAAATAAAAACCTTCCTTGGTTTTTTTTTTTTTTTTTTAACATGCTGCTATTACTATGTTTTCTTGGAGTTTTATTAAGTCAACACAATGATGGAGTTTGTTAGTTTTGTTAGCCACCCAATCCAAGTGAATACAGCAGAGTCCAGCACAGTTTAAAATAGTGCTATTTATTATACAGTGATTCAAAGTGCTTCGCCAGTATCTTTCTCCATATACCCCACACCACTGTACATGTATCATACAGTTATATACAATACTGACCCAGACTATCAGCCAATCCACTGATAGCTGCCCAGCTCCCAGGTAAAAACCTGTTCCGTCCAGTTTTCCTGCAGAGTCATGATGAGCTGGCATTAGTCATCACTTTGTCATGTGATCTCAGCTGTCAACTAGCTGTCTCCTAGATCACCACAATCTGCTTACTTTCTAGTCTAAAATGCCAACACAAAAACCATTCAAGTAAAATGTGAACACATAAACTCGGTTGCCTAATGATTGCTGAACTTCTAGATTATTCCTGAGAGCAGGAAAACAGCATGGCAATATAAGAACTAAGAAAATAGTATATAGCACCATCTATTGTTTGGAGATGCCACATGGCTAATAATTACAATATCCTGAGGAGCCAGCACATTTGCCTGAAGGTTCAGACTTCTTGACCTGTGTATATTCCTCAGGTTTTTCTGTATCTAAGGTAGCACTCAAAACCTTCAACGATGTCTGAGATTATTAATTAGGTCAAATCAGCCATATAGATGGCATTACTTGTATAACTCCTTACTTTTGAAAACACATTTGAGCATCACTTTAGGTACCTTGTCATGTGTCCATGTGCCATTGGGAAAATTGCTCAGTGAATTGCCTCACTAGAAATTTTTAAGTGGTGATACACTGGATAAGTCTGGAACATAGTTTGAAATCTCACTTCGGAGTCACAGTTTTCACGGAGGGATTTGTTTGCCTGAAAGCTGAAGAGAACTTAAGTGAGACTGTAGACAACAATGGTATAAATTTTTCTTTTCTGAAATTCTCCATAGAGTTAACAGCCTCTAGATGTTCTTTCTTGTGCTTTTCCTCACTTTATGGTCCAGGAAAATATGAGAGAACCCAGATCCATGAGGCCTTGGAGGTTATATTTGAAGCATTATTTTTTTAAAAAAAGTGTAGCCTCCTCTAATTTTTGTATTCCAAATACTTGGAGAGCATGATACCATCGAGGAGCAACTGAGGTAACCAAAACATTGCAGCAGAGCTAATATACAGATAAACAGTTGTCAATTTTTTTTTTTAACCATGTCTGGTCAATATATGAAGGACAAATATTTCAGAGTCTGCATTTGTGTGATATATGGGTTCCTTTGCTACCCCTCCTTCATCTGCCAAATAAATTATCTTCATTCAAGATAAATGTAAATATAAGAACAAGCTGTAACATTCGTTGGTAATTTAATTCTCCTTCACAATGTCCTTGAAACTTCTCACAAAGCAAGGCAATCGTTTAGAGTGACTTAATGCATAAAGTATCAAAGAACCAAGAGATCTCAATGGTTTCTCAAAATTAGATAGGCATTGATTTTAACTGTTTTCTTTCCTTCCTTTATTAACATCTTGCTCTGCATACAAAAGGAATTCTGATGTAAGACAGATGTCTGATTGAGATATTTGTTGTTAAATAGTTAGCATTGTTCTTTGTTGTATACTTGCAGACCACAGAACTATTACACTCAGCTACACAGATAATTAAGAATGCATTGAGCTAATTTAGTTCCCATTAGGATGGGGAAAACAAGTTTAACTTCCTGACCCTGCTGAAATATGTGCCCCATACTGTTCACTATAAAAAGAATTCAAATGAAACTGTTTGCAATATATTGGAAGATATTATTAGTCAAGTGGATTTGTTATGATGGGTCTTTTCCCATCTAAAATAGTTCCTTCACACGCAGTAGGGTTGATCCTATAATGATTATGACAGAAAGGATTTTTTTTTTTTTGCTTTAATGGGGCTCGTGTCAGTAACAATCGAAAGATCTGACCTGTTTATAATGTAACATTTATGTGCAGGTGTCCTTGTAATATAAACCATGAATACATGATGGATGTAATGAAGTGTTGCATTTCTATGGAGAAGATCACAAAGTCTGTTCATAAATAAATGCCATACATTATAGATTTAAGGCATTATTTAAGTTTGTACAGTGCAATGTATCTGCTACATTGCTCATTATACTTGAAGATGCATTACTAATGCTTCTTCTATCCAAGTACTGTTGGAGTTAGCTGCTGCAGGTTTCTCTCCTTCTCTGTTTACCTCCCCTACTTCCAGGTGCTGTAGGAGTAAGAAGCCATTTTTTTACAAGCAATAAAGGAAAAAAAAGATAACTATTATATGGACACCCAAAGGTGTACAGTCTGCAAACGCCATACAAACACATCCCTTTCTCTACTTTTTTAAAAACACACACATGCCTTTTTTAGTGATACTAAGTTGAAATTTATTGGAAAGGCCTGGTGTATCTCAATTTAGAATGTGTAAATTAGGGTTGCTTAATCTTGAGATTACCAATTCTGGTATAAAATAGAGATGAGAGGGTTCGCTCACTCTGCTCTGTTGTTATTCCACTATTCCGTTTTGCCTTCAGCCTCATTGCCATTGTCTTCTGAGAAGAAGGGAGAATTTTGGTGAGTTGATTTCATGTAAGAAAAGATTTACAATTATATTAATATAAGAAATTATCTTTTCTTGCCGTTCTGCAGAAGCACAAGAAATCAGAGCTCCTCTGCAACATGAATACATGATAAAATATGAAAGGTCTTCAGAACACTTTTGTGCACATATGCACTTTTGTGCATATGAAAGGTCTTCAGAACACTTTTGTGTATATTTTATTTTACTTACATTTTTATTTCAAATACTTTTGCTTTTATATTGCACAAGATTAGAATTACAATGTGGATGTGTATCATGAAAACAACAAAAAGGGAATTCATTTTGTAGGAGGTTATCTTTTGATGTTGTATAAGATTATACATAAGTTCATGTGCAACATAAAAAGGTAAAATACAAATTTAAAAATCTGTTTTTTGTAATGCAAAGGTTTAACTTTGAAGGGGTTTGACACTTTGTCTTATTTTTATGGTGAACAGGGATACAATTGCCTTGCTGCCATGAAGTTCACTAGGTGGCCTTGGAGGAAGTGAATCTTTTACTTTGACCTGCCTCACAGGGGTTTTGTGTGGATAAAATAGGATACTGCGCACCTTACACTGCAGTTCAGCGAAGGAAGAATGGAATACAAAGATTATACATAAATAGAATTATAGAATCATAGAGTTAAAAGGGACCCCTAGGGTCATTTAGTCCTGCACAATGCAGGAAATTCACAACCCCCACCCCCAGTGACCCCAGTTCCATGCCCAAAGGGAAAAAAAAACACCCTCCAGGATCCCTGGCAAATCTGGTTTGGAGGAAAATTGCTTCCTGACCCCAAAATGGCAATTGCCATTACCTTGGCCTGTAAGAAAGGGCCATAGGAGCCAAACACTGACAACAACCCTTCCTGCCCTCCCTCTCATGGTCTGTCTAAGTTCACAGAATCAGCCACCTAGCATCTGCTTAAAAACCTCCAAAGAAGGAGAGCCTGCTACCTCCCAAGAAAGCCTGTTCCACTGAGGAGTTTCTCTAACTGACAGGAAGTTCTTCCTAATGTTTAGCCGAAAACTCATTTGATTTGATTTCAACCCATTGGTTCTGGTCCGGCCTTCTGGGGCAACAGAAAACAACTCCACACCATCCTCTATATAAATCATTCATCTGGAAGTCCTCGTATGTTTATATATTTTGACAGCCTGAAATATGCCAGATTCAAAACAATTAAATTAGTCACATCAAAAAAGATGTTATTTCACTTTATCAACCACTCAAAGCAAAGGATGTATTAGAAACAAGGAAGGTACCACTGAGAAGAGGGGGAAAACCCCTAACACAACCTATATTAAAAATCAGAAGAATAAGAAGCATGAAAAGTGGAACCAATTCGGAACACAAAGGTAAAAAGTCAGTTCCTAGTCAGTCCCAATAAAGGCAGCCACAAATACTGCTGCTATGTTAATGACGTGAGGGAAGGACATGGAAGGCTTCTGCTTAGAAGTCATATTATTTTTGCTGAGATACAGAAAAAGAAGGGAAGCTTTCTGCCACCAACCTCACCTGCAGACACACACCTGATGGAGCCAAGGTCAGTGACAAGAAATGTTGCCCAAATTATTAGGGAATGACTCCTTGATAGCTTTGTCAGGTGTGCCCATCAGAGCCTGCAGAGGCTGTATAACAGTGGTTCCCAACCTTTTTTTGACCAGGGACCACTAGGACTTTTTTGTTCGGTGCAGGGACCCCAAGGTTCAAAATAAAAATTCTGGGAATTTGAAAATAAATTTTAATCATAACTGTTAGTTAAACATTAAACTTAGAATTATATTTGAATATATATATATTATAATAGAGAACTTTTAATTGAAAATATTAATTTATTATGGGTTTATAACTTTGTTTTGCGGACCTTAATTTAGTTCTCGCGGACCCCTGGGGGTCCATAGACCCCTGGTTGGGAACCAGTGCTGTATAAGAAGAAGCAGAAGTATTGATTTTGAAACAGGCAGAAAGAGAAACATAAAAACAGCTGGCTGAGATTCCTTTTGGTGTAGGATTTCTCTCTCAAGATTTGATGTGGGATAGCAGATCTGTTGCCTTGGAAAAGTGACTCTTCTCTTATATTTGTGCTCCACTCATATATTTGTAAATAAAGCAAATATTGCATAGACACCGTTGGTCTCCGGTGTCATTTAAAGAACACTGCTGCCCCTGGAACAGTACTTTAAAGTTACAGATTTAAGGTGTCATGACTTACCTACCACCCTAGAAGAAAATATGTGAAGTCACTGAGAGCCGAAGCAAATGATTGATTGTGGCAGTAGCAGATCTATGTTGTGACTGAGCTTCTGTGATGTCATGGAATCTCCAGATACATTTTTAACTACTGACAAAAATAATATAAATAAATCTGTCAGCAACAGAATTTGCAGCATCCAGCTTCTGTGAAAGGAAGTCAAAGCTCTGTCTAGATAGGGAAAACCTTCAAAAAGAAACTGTGTCAGAGAGACAGTAGCTGCCCTGCAGGTGGGATAGCAACTGGAAAATGGACTGGAAGAGGTCCCCAAGAGGTAAGGAAGCTCAAAGTTCAGGGAGCCCAGATGCAGGAATGTGTCAGAATAGGCAGTGAACTGTGGAATGAAGCCATGGGGAAGACAGATCCACAAAATAATGCCATTATCTTAGGCAACCATTCCCTTATGGAAGTGAGCATGCAACAACCATATTAATACCTTTGATTAGAGCAAAAGCCATGTGAAGCTGCTCCATCATGTGAGCTATCCAATACTCCAGACTCTAATCTGGAGAACCTGGTTTGATTTCCCACTCCTCCACTTGAGTGGCGGAAGCTAATCTGGTGGACTGGATTTGTTTCCCCACTCCTACGTTCAAAGCCAACTGGGTGACATTGGTCTAGTCACACTCTCAGCCCCACCTACCTCACAGGGTGTCTGTTGTGGGGAGGGGAAGGGAAGGTGACTGTAAGCCGGTTTGAGTTTCCCTTAAGTGGTAGAGAAAGTCAGCATATAAAAACAAACTCT
Organism: Euleptes europaea; assembly: GCF_029931775.1. Classification (NCBI taxonomy): domain Eukaryota; kingdom Metazoa; phylum Chordata; class Lepidosauria; order Squamata; family Sphaerodactylidae; genus Euleptes; species Euleptes europaea. The sequence continues at coordinate 44,375,218 of NC_079321.1, read as the reverse complement.
TCTTCTTCTTCTGTCACTGATATAAAGAAGAAGAAGAAGAAGAAGAAGGAGAGAAAGGGTTGTTGTATTTAGGATGCTCTTGTCAGTGCTGATCCCATCTACCTTTTGTCACGCACACTTTTAACATTAATTTCTCATATTGAGTGTGATCTGATCACCACAAGCAGTGCTACCTTTTGAAATGGCTTGCTGAGGCTGTGTATTTCATGTTCAGCTTTGCTGCAGTTAGTAATGAAACCATGGGTTTCATATATATTTTTCCTCTAGTGATCAGTGACACTAAGAATCCTTGCTGCGTAGTGAAAAAGCAGCATGTACTGGACCCAGTTTTTAGCAGGTGAGAGGTTGTTTCAAGTCTATGGGGAAAAAACAAACAGGCATCTGATATCACTCAGGAGAACATTGCATCCCACGTGTGACTATAAATGTTAATCTCAAAAAGGAAAGAACTGAGAACAGGTTTATTGGCAGGCGTTTGTTTCAAGTGGCACAGAAATCTGCTCCTAACGCTGTCTGCAAATGCACGGAGGCAGCAGAGATCCCTTTTATATATAACTAGGTTCTCCTTTTAATGTCTTACATAATTCCTGATTGTTTTTCTATCGCATTGCTGATGCCACAGCTATCTCAATAAGACATAAACAGATGCATAAAATGTCACTGTGATAGTGGTGGCAGAGCTCTTTGATTCACATGATAAAGCCCATTTTATTGGCATTCGTGATCATTGTTCTTTTGTTATTTTGCTAGTAGGGGAGTAATGTCTGCCTCTGTATCCTCACTAAGTATTGCTATGTCTGCATTCAATAGGCCTGTGCATATGTTAAATGCATGCAAACTGGGAGCTTGTCATCTGCAGGAATCAGTAGCTGTAAAGCACCCATGCCTTCATACATGGTTCTGGTCCACATGCATGGAGGCAGTGCAAGCATGAGAAATGTGCATATTGCCCAGTTCACAAGGTTTGGTGCTCATGAGTAATGGGTGCATTGTGGAGACTGTGCTCCTAGTTTGTGTGAACATGTCTGCCGAGGGCTGGAGAGAAAAGGAACAGTGTTTGTCTCTGAGACTAGCAGGCATGTAGGTGCAGCAGCAGTATAGCAATCAAACAAGACTTCTGCCAAAATAAACTCAAGAAGGTTTTTCCCAAGCTACTCAGACAGTGCAACTATGAATGGAAAGGGCAAACACAATGCACAGAAATGTACAATACACCTATCAGGATGATCATGATCACTTTTACCTCGATTTTTTTCTGAAGGCTGATTTTGAAATAGGCTTTAACCTCTTGGGTAATGTTTATGTTGGTTGTCTTTGTCCTGTCTACTCTCATCCACCTCCAGCCCACTTTTTGATTATTGGACTGTGGTCACTGTCAAACCATTCCCTCTCCTTCTCCCCTGAAAATGTGATTTCATTTTTATTTTTTCAAAAAGGCACTAAAATATCAATTTATCAATATAGTGTAATGATATTTCAAGTGGGTATCTGAATTCTCAGCTTTCATTTTTGTAAAAAAAGGGAAAAAAAGGGAAGTCTCTATCCTTTTCCCTTGCGGAGATATAAGGAAAAGGCATAGCTCCATGAGGAAAGGATCTAGAGACTTTCTTTTAAAAAAAAATGAAAGCTGGGAATTCAGAGAACTTGCTTAAACTGTAACTACAACACTATATCACTATCACGCACAAAGAAAGGGGGAGTTCTGTGACACCACTGATGACAACAGCAGTGTCCTGTAAAAATCCTCATTATATAGGGCATGTGTGGAAGAAAATTAACTGACACCACAACTGTGAAAATGCAAAGAAAGGGCGAATGTGTGGAAGAACCATGCTCAAACCAGTTCTACTACATGGGGATCTGCTTCTAAGAAAATCAGTAGTAACTTGCGTGTGCAAAAAAGCCCATGGTTAATCCTAGCATGTTGCTTGAGGAAAGAAGGAAAAGGGAAGGAGGGAGAAAAAAATGTGAACCCAGCAATTAACCAGGTTTGTGCCCATCTTAAAAAAAAATCCCAGTTTGTTCACAATTTTTTAAATGGAACCATAAACTGCATATTTAGGTCACTGCCTCTTCAAACCCTTTAAAAATGGCCTTTTGTTTGTTTGCTTCTAAAGGTTCTTTATAAATGTTTTGATTATTGATACTGCGTCTCGAGGTAAGAGACTTTCAGCTGTTAATGTTTTAATGTTCTCACAGATGTAGAGAGAAGGAAGGAAATAACTTAGTGCCATTATCACTAGATTCAGGGACAAGATATGCTGCCTCTAACCTTATCAAAGAGAAGCACTTATCCTCACTATGCTTGAAGGCATATGAAGCTGCAGACAGATGAAAGAGTTCATCCGGCTGTGCCAATGCGTTGTGGTGGTCAAAGGCTGCGCAACAAATAGCACGTAAAAAGCCCTCCTTAGAAGCAGGAAAAAAGGTTTGCAGACTGGTAAAGGAGCAGCTGCTTTCCATTTTCACCTGTGAGTCCTTGAATATGAATTAATGGTAGGGTTGCCAGACCCCTGCCGGGGGTGGGTGGTCCCCAGCTTTGTGGCCCTTCTCCCTGACTATGTCAAGCTGGCTGGCGGTGGTCTTATCAGGCATAAAATGAGGCCTATAGAGTTTTTGCCCAAACATCAGAAAATCTCTGTCATCAGTGGTGACGTGATGACATCACTTCGAGAGTTCTAGGCCTCATTTCACCCCTGGTAAGACCCAACCCAACATACACACCTCCCCCTCCGGTTACCAGGGCGTACCTGGCAGCCCTAATTAATGGTCACCTGGATTGTGGTGGAAGTGGTCTATGATAAGGAATTTGTGTTGGTGATTTTGTGGTCCATTGGTATCATAATCTGTTGGCCATCAGCTGTGGAGATGGAGAATCCCTGTGGAATTTGTTTGTACTGTAGCATGTTGTAGGTAGCAATTGGGACTATCTACCAGGAGAGAAGGTAGAAGCCATGAATCCACAGTGTCATCTGTAGCAGACCTGGTTCACTTGGGAACCGGCTTTTATGGGTTTGCTTCTTTTCAAAACTGGTGATGTCACAGTGATGGTAGTGCCTGAAGAGGGCATCATTCCTTTGGGATGTCCCTCTGGCATGATCTTCATTGTCCGGCATATAGCACCAGTGTCTTTGTTTTTGGAGCTCCAAGGGATTGGTTGGTTTTATTCTTGGGGGTCGGTGGGCTAGCCGTTTGCTAGCAGTGCATGATTTAGATGATTAGTTTCTTCCTTGAGAAACTGTGGTTCACAGATCCGTCTTGCACGGTCCATTAATGTTTTGATTATTCCTCTTTTCTGTCGGGGGTGGTGGTTGGAGTTTTTGTGTAAGTAGCGATCTGTGTGAGTTGGTTTCCGGTAGACCTTGTGACCTAACTGAAAGTTTGTTTTACGGATGACAAGGGTATCAAGAAATGGGAGTTTACCCTCAATTTCCTTTTCCATGGTAAACTGAATGTTTGGATGGATATTATTATTAAGATGGTTTAGAACCACAGTTTCTCAAGGAAGAAACTAATCATCTAAATCAGGCACTGCTAGCAAACGGCTACTCCAAGAATGAAATCAGAAGGGCCATTAAACCAAACAAAAATCAGAAAACTCAGGAAAAACAGTCTCCCATAGGAAAGGGATTCTTGCCATTTATTAAAGGAGTCACTGATAGGATGGAGAAACTTTTGAAAAAACATAACCTACAAACAGTGTTTAAACCCACCAAGAAAATACAACAAATGCTACGATCAGCAAAAGACAAAAGAGACCCCCTCACCTCTGCAGGAGTATATCGTATACCTTGCAGCTGTGGAGAAGTTTACATCGGGACCACAAAACGCAGCATACAAACAAGGATAAAAGAACATGAAAGATACTGCAGACTAGGCCAACCTGAGAAATCAGCAGTGGCTGAACATGGACTGACACAAACAGGACACAGGGTCTTATTCCAAGACACTGAAAGACTGGACAATTCTACCAACTATTTTGTCAGATTGCACAGAGAAGCCATTGAAATTCATAAACATCAGCACAACTTTAACAGAAAAGAGGAGAGTTTAAGAATGAATAAGGCTTGGCTTCCTGCCCTGAAAAACCTCCAGACAAAGACAACATTCAACAATAGCCATACAGATTAGTTTTGGATTACACACATTAACAGATCACTTCAGGATACAATGGTTCCATATTAACATACCATATCCTCATTAGCACATTATCTTGATACTTACAGGACAATGATTAGCACATTACTTTTGCAGGACAATACTCAGCTCAAACCCAACCCCTTTCTGACTTCCTACACCCTTGACACTGAGAGACACTGTCCTTCAGTGTTACTACTCTGAAGATGCCTGCCACAGTTGCTGGCGAAACGTCAGGAAAGAAAATTCCAAGACCACGGTTACACAGCCCGGATAACCTACAAGAACCAACAATCAAGAAGGTTTAAGACCATCTTACAAGAACAGTGTAAGGTAACTATGAAGTCTCTGTTGAAAAAGCTTTCCTTTGGTAAAGGTACTTTGGTGAACTTTAGTCCATTGTCAGATTTCCCATTTGTAGATAAGGTCACCAAGTGGGTAGCAACTCCAGATTTGCCCAAATGAGACCTGTTGGCCTCCTTATGGGGAAAAGACTGGTTTTGTGGCCTTTGTGGTGGATGAGCTCGTGTTGCAAATGGAAACTTCAGCTTGTGCAAAATATAGAAGCATGCTTTTGGTTAAGGCAAAACATTATATGTGAATGATACCACTGGCTACATATTGGGTTTGGGGCACAACTCAAGGTATTGGTTTGAACATTTAAAGTCCTCCATTGGTTTGAACATTTAAAGTCCTCCATTATAAGATGACTGGGGAAGGCACTGGCAAACCACCCCGCAAACAAAGTCTGCCTTGGAAACGTCGGGATGTGACGTCACCCCATGGGTCAGGAATGACCCGGTGCTTGCACAGGGGACCTTTACCTTTTACCTATTATATGATTCATACATATTTGAAGGACCAGCTTTTCCTCTACAGGTCTGCCTGCTAAAAGAACTTCTCCTGCTGGAATAACATCTGTCTTCTACCAGATCAGTTGTTTTCTTGGAGACAGCCCCCATCCTTTGGGGTAACCTACCAGAGGATGTGTGTAAGGCAACCTTTCTGGCTAGGTCCAGAAAATTATGTAAAATATTTCAGCAGGCCTGAACATATCCTATTTATAAATACTAGAGATGCTTAGAATCCAGACAAACCTATTTCTGACATTTATAGTGCCATCCTAAGCAGAGCTACACCCTTTTAAGCCCATTGATTTCAGCAGACTTAAGAAGGAATAACTCTACTGAGAATAGCACTGTTGGAGGCTTACTAGTAACGTGTTTCAGCACTTTACTGTCTGGTTTTGATTTCCCTAACAGTGGATGCGATATGCTTGTGCAGCAAATGTTAGGATTGAATTGAACAGCATCACACTGCTGACTCATGTTCAGTGTTTGGTCTAATAAGACCCCAAGATCCTTTTCACACACACTACTGCTCAAACAAGTCTCCCCGATCCAATAATTATGCATTTGATTTTTCTTACCTAAATGCAGAACTTTACATTTGTCTTTGTTGAAGTGCATTTTATTAGTTCTAGCCCATTTCTCCAGCCTGTCAAGATCATCCTGCATCTTGGCTCTGTCTTCTACTGTATTTGCTACCCCTCCCTTAGTATCATCTGCAAATTTAATAAGCATCCCCTCTATTTTTTCATCCAAATCATTTATAAAGATTTAGTATCATCTGCAAATTTAATAAGCATCCCCTCTATTTTTTCATCCAAATGATTTATAAAGATGTTGAACAACACAGGGCCCAACACAGATCCCTGAGGAACTCCACTAGTCACTTCTCTCCAAGTGGACGAGGAACCATTAACTAGCACTCTTTGGGTACGATCTGTCAACCAGTTGCAGTTGGAGTCTAATGTATCTTAAGTAGAAAATTATCTTTAGATATATTTTTCCTCAAAAACACTTTATTTTAAAAAATCCAATTTAAATTTTAAAAGTTTGATTTCATTTTTAAAATCCAATTTTTATTTTTATAAAATAATTAATTTTTATCCACCCTGGTATGCATTTATTATTCTCCATGAGTCTGCAACACACACAGTTTTGCTTATGCTTTCTTCCAAAGCATCACATGAAAAACATAGCATAACCTCTCTTAGTTTATCTTTCAGGTGCCTACATATTTAAGTCTTTATGTAAGATCAATTTCTGTCATGCTGCCAACGGTATATCATTTTTATATGCATGTAATCTCCCTGTTCCTGCCCCTAATTTTTTGTGAGGATATTACGGCAGCCCTTCTGAATGGTTAAAAACATTTAGGATTTGATGGTGAAATACTGCTAGTACAGGTACTAACAGCAAGACATATTTAATGTACTTGGAAACAAAAGGTTGTAGCAGTCAACAATTACAATAGTTTGCCAAATAGGCATTTAGGTCATAGTTGTACAGACCTATAGTTAAAGACACTCACTAGGGGTCATAAAAGAATGAATTATTATTAATAGTAATAACATGGGTATCTGTCCCATTTACTTCAAATAGACTTGAAGAAGATGTAATTATGTTTTAGGAGAGAAGCCTTAAAGATTTACAAAAACATAATGGAACAGATAATCTAGGAAGTCTAGTAAAACTGTCTTCAGAGTACATTTCACTTTAATATGTCTTAGTAGTGGTCTGGTGAGTTGAAGTTTTAATTTTCTGTTTTACTATCCAGCAAAAATAGCAATTGTAATATATAACCTTAACAACTTTAAATACAGGAATCAGATCAATAAAACCCAGTGCTGCCAAAATTGTAATCTGAACAAAACAATCAACACGAAAGCCCTTTTGGAGGCTTCCATACTTTTACTTACTGTAATTCATTACAATAATTATTTCTTATTAGTTTCACTTTCTTAACCCTGAAGTCATAAAATAGCCTGTGCTAATAATATATTTCATATAGCTCCATGGTGGCATTTTCATTTGCAAGCTCTCTCAAAGGATACAATTCAACTTCATTTAGAGTCAAGTGACTACTGGATCAATGTCAAGAATGACAAATTAGGCTCTGTTTCTTTTAACCAAAAGAGAATAATTCATGAATTGGGATACACTGGCTACACTTCCAGGTACAATTTAGTATGTTGATTATTACCTTTAAAGCCCTACATATCCTGAGACTAGGACACTTAAAGGACATCTCTGTATAAACCTGCATAAGTGTTGCGGTCATATTTGAAAGTACTCTACTCTATGTCCAGTGTAAAGTGGGTGACCATGATAGACATGTTGTCTTTGCCTAGCCTGCAGAATACCCCTTCCTACAGCTATCTGTATTCTCCCACTATGCTGGCCAACCTGTACTCTGGACAACAGGCAACTGTTAGGACAGAATATGGAGAAACAGAGTAGTTTCCCGTTGGCAAAGATATTTTATCTCCCTATCTGTTCAAAGAACATATCATAAGGAATGGATCAGATTAAATTTAGATGAAAGTGGAGTGAAAATTGGTAGAAGAAACATTAACGATTTGAGATATGCAGATGACACCACATTACTGGCAGAAAATAGTGAAGACGTGAAACAAATACAGATGAAGGAAGGTTAAAGCAGAAAGTGCCAAAGCAGGATTACAGTTGAACGTCGAGAAGACAAACGTAATGACTACTAAGGAATTACACAACTTTAAAGTTGTCAATTAAGAAATTGAAATTGTTAATGACTGAGACAAGCAACAGAACATATTTGTTAGAGTTGCCATAAATTGGAAGGGACTTGACAGCACTTAGCACATACATTGTTACCTTTTTTGAATTTCCATGCAAGTTCCAGAATTTAAGAGAATGTACACTACTCAAAATATCTTGATCTTAGCTGAGGTTTTACAGTTCCATGAACAACATAATTCCAAATCAAGAAATATGGAGGCCAAATAAAAAAAAAAATATGGAGGCCATTATTCTTGGTATGCTCAGACTCCAGTTCCGGCTGCCCTATATTGAATGTTATGGATTCCTTGCAGGGTTGCTTTTTCCACCCCTTCCTCACACGTTCTCAGGAAACGTTCACCACACATTTCTATACTGGCTTCTTTTAATGACAAATTGAGACACAAGCTAGGATATGGCATCACAAATGCAACATATTAATTATGGGGAGAACCTATGAATTATTTATTTTGGAAGCAAGCAGTAGGAGGTTAGTGTGGCTATGAAAACCTGAAAGTAAACAGTGCTTATAATGAATAGCTAGCAGTCATTAGTTATGGTACATGAGCAGTAATTATACCTTAAGTAAAGCATTCTCCACAGGCTTATGGAACCAGACAGATTCCCTGGGTGCTGTTTTCACCCACACTTTTCCTTTTACATTGTAAAATTTACAAATACATTTTACTTATCAGGGTCCACTAATTTAGTGGAAACTACAGTATCTGCCTTGTAATTGGAATATATAAAATGGCAGAGTTTTTTCATGAGTTTTCTGTTCTACACTTTACCCTAATCTATGTGCATGTACACAACTCAACTCCCTTTGTATCTAATCTAATCTAGCTATTCTAGAATGTAAACTACATCATTTAATGTGTTTTGAATATGAATGACTGATTCTGAAGGCCATCTAGCACATTTTATCTAAAGCAACATTGCCAGCTATTTTAGGTACTTTATCAAAACATAATCCATTATCTAAAAGCGAACTTCTGATAGTAACCATTAGTTAACTGTTTACTTTTAGTACTTCCATTGCAAGATTGGACTGAAACTTCAGTGGGCGCTGGTGTCACGAAATGCTATAAATCCTGGATATCTGAGAAACTACTTCTCTGCCTCAGGGTGACATTAAAAAAGATATGAGCAGCTGAAGTCCCTGATTTAGTGGTTGAACTATCCTGGCAGAAGATTATTCAAAAATGGGATCACCATTTCTGGAATTTATTTTCCAATGAGATCTACTATGCTGACTTTCTGAGTGTGATTCTTATTGATTTGTATGGCAGAGTACAGGCAAGTTATTTGTTACATTCAGATTTCTATAGGACTTTGGATATATCTTTTTCAGAAAGTTATAAGTCTGCAGTTGGTAGTTTACTTTTCTTATGTGCTCTAAGAATGGTATTATTTGATGTTTGAGTGGAACAAATTGTAAACTGCCTTGAACTGCAAAACAGAAAGGCAGGCTATAAAAGTTTTAATTAATAAATAAATATAAAAATTGGAAGAAAAGAGAAAGGGCATACTCATAGATCCTTAATACACTAAAAGCTTGATTCAGTGGACATTAAAGTTTAATATGGTCTGGCATACAGGGTTTAAAGAAATCAGAGACAGGTAAGAGACTGCCCTTACCTTTAACAAACCTAAGTCCTTAACCATGTGTCATAGTGCCCTATTGCACTTTTAAAAATGCCAATGTTGTGTATAAATGTCAAATATGTTAGCACCTCTGTGTTCAAAGTACCTATCTACTCATACAGGAGATGCCTGCTGTAACTCTGCATGATTTATTGCTCTGCATTAATTGCCTACTTCCAACCAGCCTCTTCTAGGGGTGTATGATCCTGCCACATGTACATTAAGAGCACAATCCTGAAGGGGGGGGGTGTAGATCCGCAGCAGCCAGGATCAGCACAGCCGCACCACCTCCTCAGAGGCTTCCTGGCATTTTTTTAAAATAGCATTTTTTAAAAATAGAAAAAGGGAAAAAGGGGGAAATGCCCCATTGAAAACAGTGAGTCCTGCTGCTGCTGAAGCTTGAGAATGACCCTGGTGCCGGTGTAGGTACCACCTTATTCCGTGATAAGGAGGCATCTATGCTGGCACAGGGTCACGCTGGCTCCTAAGAAGCTTCCCCCCCTTAACGAATGGGCTGCCCACCGTTCAAGATCATCCATCTGAATGACCTACTCTCAGAGGAAATTGCCTATTGGATCTCTGCATGGGCCACGTTTGCTTCCTTGCCATCAGTAGTCCTGGCCAGGGCTCATGCAGAAGCACAGGGGGTGGGTTCCTGAGAAGGTAGGTCATTTTTTATCCTCACATGCCCAAGAAGTAAACATTTTCAGATGTAAGAATGAAGCATGCTTCCCCACCCCCCACCCGTGGTTCAGCTCTCAGGTGGTTGGGAAACCCTGCCTTGTGGTTTAACAACAACTTTTTAACATTTAGATAAGATTTTTTGCAAGGAGGGGTAAGTGATTGAGAGAGTATACTCTTCCCCATAGGCCTGTCTAGCATTCCTTTGGTAGGAAACCAGATAAACGAGAGAAGTAGAACAAAAAGTGTAACAAATGCTATGAATCACTAAGTGACCATCTTGTTAAAGACCTTGAAGTGAACAAGCATTCCAATCTCCCAACAAGGGTTTGTTCTTCTAAAATATTCATTATTATTATTATTTTTACTACAGTGCAATTTCTATACATGGAGAACATCCCTCAGCAAGAATTAACACAATGTATAATGAAGAGAGTGAATTTGGCCCAAGGCACTCTTTACCAACCCTCCCCCATACTGTCATTTGTTTGCCAAATGTGGTGTAGTGTTAAGAGTGTCAAAGTAGGACCTGGGAGACCCGGGTTCAAATCCCTGCTGAGCCACAAACCTTATTGGGATAGTTACAGAGGATAGCCATGTTGGTCTTCAATAGAATATCTAGATTCGAGTCTAGTAGCACCTTAGAGACTAACAAGATTTCCAGGGTATAAGCTTCCGAGAACCAGAGCTCTGTTCATCAGGTATCTGACAAAGGGAGCTTTGACTCTCAAAATACCCAGAAAATCTTAAACATCACTGACAGCCCATTGCTGAGCCTCCAGGATGAAAGTCCTTAGGAGGCCAGGAAGGGGCTGTGTCAGTATTCATGCTCCCTGTGCCAGCGCCTGTGCTATTTATGCCATCCAGGGTGGCATGAATGCCGGCCAGGGGACCCAGACACCATTTTTCCGGTGCTGCTGCAGCAGCTCTGCCTGGGGATGCTGGCTGGGCCTTCCACCAGCGTCCCAATGGCGTAAAGCCCTGCGCTGCCATGCCAGGGGTGGAGCTGCTGGTAGACAACTTCTAGTCCCCTTTTGCCCCAGTACGCCAGCGGCGAGAACAGTGTTGCTGCCCCAGCTTTTTTCTGGCACAGCCTTGCCCCATTTAAAAATAAAAAATCATGGGGAATGGCTTTGGAAGGAATGGCTTTGGAGGCACCTCGGCCATGCCATCCTCGACTTCCAAAGGCTCAGGAATGGGCTGCCTGTGACCTAGGTCCAGTCACTGTCTCTCAGTTTCACTTACCTTAGGGGTTGTTGTAAGGACAAGGGTGGGAAGAAACAGGAATGCCATCCTGAGCACCTTGCAAGAAATATGAGAATAAACTAGACTATTTGCTTAATTAGATTTGATTGACTCATGGTTGCTTTGTTTGCAGATATGAAAAAATCCAGCTTGTGCACAGGTACTGCAAAAGAACTTTTAAAGAAATTTGCTTTGTGTGATGTGATCTTAAAAAAGGTAAAGGTGAAGGTCCCCTGTGCATTCCTGACCCATTCCTGACCCATGGGGTGATGTCACATCCCGACGTTTTCTAGGCAGACTTTGTTTGCGGGGTGGTTTGCCAGTGCCTTCCCCAGTCATCTTCCCTTTACCCCCAGCAACCTGGGTACTCACTTCACCAACCTCGGAAGGATGGAAGGCTGAGTCAACCTTGAGCAGGCTACCTTAAACCGACTTCCGTCGGGATCGAACTCAGGTCATGAGCAGAGCTTATGACTGCAGTACTGCAGCTTAACACTCTGCGCCACGGGGCTCCTGATGTAATCTTAGTAACATGAAAATTATCTCCAAATCCAGTCCTGAAATACTGAAGTGGGTGGTTTGTATGTGTGACTAATGCACCAAAACGCTTGCTTTTCTCTTTGTGGCAGAGTAACGTACAGTCTCACATGCAGTGACTGTTCTTCCATTTCCTCATTCAGCCTGTAGTAAGGTGGGGCAGAAGCATGAATCCTCCTTCCTTAAGCAGTCTAAATCAAGTCCTCAGTGTGCCTATTCTCACAGATACATGTGATCTTCCTACTTGTATTACGGAGAACAGCAGTAACCACTTTTCCACCATTCCATTTCAGCACCAAACTGAGCTGAGTATATTAAATCAGGACACAGACGTCCAATTGTATCAGTAAGGGCCTAACTACATGGCATGTTTTTCTCAGGTGCGTCCCTGGATTTAGCTACAAAAGTGTTCAAAGAGTGAAAAATTAATACAAAATGTTTTAAATTGAATATAGAACAATCAAATAACAGCCCATTCTTGAGCGGAGTGGGCAAAAGTTGTATAGAAATGCGCAAGGGCCTGTGCCGGCATCTGCACCACTTGCACCGGTGCCCGGGCCACTTGCGCCACCACTACTGCCATGGATGCCAGTGTTGGAGTGCAGACACCAGCCTCCCAGTGCTGCCTCGGCCTCCCGCCAGTGTCCTGATGGCACACAACCATGTGCCTTCCTCCCGGGGGGTGTTGCAGGGTGGAGCCACCTTTAGGCAGCCTCCTAACCCCCTTTCAGGCCGGGAACGGCCTGCTTGCCCTTACTTGCACTTACACCACCTTTTAAGATGGCGTAGCCCCATAGAATGCTGTGGAGCAGTTCCACGAGGCTTGCAAGTAAGGGCAGCTTTCTGCCTTTGGGGGGGCTGAATCCTCCTTTGGAGGTGGCGCAGTGGCGCTGCCTCCATCCACTAGCACAGCCCCTCCCCTCAGGAATGGGCTGCCCGAGAATTAAAACTATGTTGTTATCCTGTTATTTGTACTACATAAGAGGAAAATGCCATACTTAGATGCTGTACATATAGCAGTTGTTTTAATTCTCTCATTTGATTGTTCTACATAACTGGAAAGAATAGAGCTCCCAGACCACATTTATGCCCCAGTGTACTTGAGAAAAATGTATATATAGGCCATAACTATAACATGTTTCTGATGGGGATACATAAACCTGTAGAATTTTGTTCTTTTAGCGTTGCCTTATGTTCAAGGAGTATAAATTATATTCTTTTTAAAAAATCATATTGGGCTTTTAAAAAGTCTTTTATTGTCATTTTCAGCATTTCATATAAATTGTCTCCTTTAAAAAAATACATGTGTGTATGCTGTGTTCTAAGGAGGCAGGGTGTACTACATAGGAAGTGGCCACAGCAGAATACACAAACGATTTCCTTTTTTTCTTTCCAAAGCCTCAGGAAGATCAAGGGATTATTTCTGAACAATAAAAACCATTCGAGGAAACATCAGTAACCATTCTGAGTTGTCAGCTTGAGCTAGCAGAGTTTCGATATTAGGAAAAAAGCTACTTTTTATTTATAATCTCCAAACCCTGACCCAATATCTACATGCTTGCTGACTGTTCAAATGATTCTTAAAATATGAGGCCAAAATCTTTCGTATCAAAGACATCTAAGAAAACCAGTTGTCGGATATGAAGAAAATACCTTTAACAGACTGGGCATAGACTGGTTAAAATCAGGAAATGGAAAGGACAAATAAGTAGTTTTCAAAGTTGATAGAAGTAAATAGGAGAGGCCATGAGTATTCGTACCAATAATAGTGCTAGCCCCCCACCATGCCTGCAAGGTAACTATGTTTGCAGGTGGTAACAAATTAGTATTATCATTATTTTTTGCCATCAAGAACATTACACGGATATTACATTTAAATTTGTTAACTCCCCAAATGTCATGTTCTTAGGCCATGCCATTTAGAATAATAGAATCATAGAGTTAGAAGGGACCACCAGGGTCATCTAGTCCAACCCCCTGCACAATGCATGAAATGCATAACTCACTCCCTCCCATACCCCAGTGAACCCTACTCCGTGCCCGGAAGACGGCCAAGATGCCCTCCCTCTCATGAGCTGTCTAATCAGCATTGCTGACAGATGGCCATCTAGCCTCTGCTTAAAAACTTCCAGGGAAGGAGAGCTCACCACCTCACGAGGAAGCCTGTTCCACTGAGGAACCACTCTAACTGTTAGAAAGTTCTTCCTAATGTTTAGACGGAAACTCTTTTGATTTAATTTCAACCCGTTGGTTCTGGTTTGACCTTCGGGGGTAACAGAAAACAACTTGGCACTTATCCTCTATATGACAGCCCTTCAAGTACTTGAAGATGGTTATCATATCACCTCTCAGTCATCTCCTCTCCAGGCTAAAAATACCCAGCTCCTTCAACCTTTCCACATAGGACTTGGTCTCCAGACCCCTCACTATCTTTGTTGCCCTCCTCTGGACACGTTCCAGCTTCTCTACACCCTTCTTAAATTGTGGTGCCCAAAACTGAACACAATACTCTAGGTGAGGCCTAATCAGAGCAGAGTAAAGCGATACCATCACTTCGCGTGATCTGGACACTATACTTCTGTTGATACAGCCCAAGATCGCATTTGCCTTTTTAGATAAAGCATCACACTGCTGACTCATGTTCAGTGTTTGGTCTACTAAGACCGTAAGATACTTTTTGCACACACTACTGTTAAGACAAGTCTCCCCCCATCCTATAATTATACATTTGATTTTTCCTACCTAAATGCAAAACTTTACATTTATCTTTGTTGAAGTGCATTTTATTAGTTTTAGCCCAATTCTCCAGCCTGTCAGGATCACCATGTATCCTGGCTCTGTCTTCTACCGTATTTGCTACCCCTCCCAATTTAGTATCATCTGCAAATTTAATAAGCATCCCCTCTATTCCTTCATCCAAATAATTTATAAAGCTGTTGAACAACACAGGGCCCAGGACACACCCCTGAAGCACTCTACTTGTCACTCCTCTCCAAGTGGATGAGGAACCATTAACAAGCACTCTTTGGGTGTGATCTGTCAACCAGTTACAGATCCACTCAACAGTAATAGGATCTAAATCGCATTTCCCCAATTTGTCGACAAGAATATTATGGGGAACCTTATCAAATGCCTTACTGAAATCAATATGAATTTCTCAGCAATCCCCTTTTGGATTTGCTGTATTAATAAATCTGAATCTGAATCTCAGCAATCCCCTAACAATTATCCCCTAACAATTAGAGCCCTTGAGAAAATATTGGCTGGACATTCTGACTCATCAAGAACACAAAGGAATGGTTGGCCACAAGCTGCAGCACTGGAGCAGTGGATGGCACTGAACAACTGACATCAATATTTATGTCAATGATGCTGTTGACGTTCAGAGTGGTGTAGTGGTTAAGAGTGGTGGACTCTAATCAGTAGAATCGGGTTTGATTCCCCACTCCTACACATGAAGCCAGCTGGGTGACCTTGGGCTAGTCATAGTTCTCTTAGAGCTCTCTCAGCCCCACCTACCTCACAGGGTGTCTGTTGTGGGGAGAGGAAGGGAAGGAGAATATAAGCCAATTTGATTCTCCTTAAAAGGTCGAGAAAATTGGCATATAAAAAACAACTCTTCTTCTGAATATGTTTAGTAGCTGCGACTTGGCCCATGGATTAAAAGAACCCAAACGAACCACCATTGTGCAAGTTAAACTAGCAAATTTCCAAAATTTGCCTACATCTTTAGTTTCCACAGAAAGACAAACAAGGCTGCTTTTTAGTCAGGTGTATTTAATCCATATATGTACTCTCGCTCTACAACTAATTTTTCACAAACTCAGGTAACTGGTAACCACTGTTATCTCCCCCGAATTTTCTTCTTCTCCCCTCCCCAAAAAACCCTTATGTGGCCTTTCATCGTCTCAGGATTTAGAGTTTGTCTTATACAGCGTTGTCCTTTCAAGACAACATTATGCCACTTTTCTTTATACCTCTGGGGCATTCCTCTTGCCATTCCTATGTCTGTTTTTGTTTAGAAATTACTGGCTAGAAGACACGTTGATTTGTTTCAGTGCACTTGCAAGAACATCTGTAGGAAAACCCTTGCTTTGTGCTTTATGTTTAATATCCCAGAATGTCTGCAAGCCAATATGTTGGCTTTATTTCTTGTTAATAATCTTCTAGTTTTTCACAGTAAATAGCACAGGCATTTTATGAGAATGGTATTTTTAACCCAAATGTTTGTCTTATTATCTATGAGTCCCATAACTCCTTGAATTTGTGCAGTACAGTCAGTCCATAAATGGCTTTCCTTTGTAGTAATGAAATATGCACTTAAAATTTTAATACATCCCAAGAGCTGGTCTATATTTGTACTATCAAGCAAGAATATTATCTATACATAAGAATCAGCACGAATATGCTACAAGCATGCAAACAAACAAAAACATAAAAGCCCTCCACATATTGTCCAAGATTCCCATCAACTGTCTTTGCAATCTTTAAAAAATAAATGTGCTTTTGGAGAGCTGGCAAGATTTTAATTGCTATGTTAATATGAAGAAAACAGCTTAAGAAATAATTCACAGACTTTACTGTTTGTTCAGTATAGCCCTATTTTTAAATGATAGCTTCCTCAGTGGCACTTGGATTCTAAAAAACAGTTCACAAATAATTTTATGGACTGTTTTTTGTAATACTCAGAAAAGACAAGTGGTGTTTGTTTGTTTTTAAAGAAGGCAATACATTCAAATACCGGTACAAGTAAAAAGTTCCATTTTAAAAATAAATATTTTCAATGAGGGTGGTATTTTTAAAACTGCCTGACATCAGATTTATTTTATTTTATTTATTTATATTTTATTTGACTTATATCCTGCCCTTTCCTGGCACAACTGGGCTCAAGGTGGCTAACAACAATATAAAATGTACAATTTATTAACATTAAAAGCATACAACACAAACACATAAATATTAATATAAATCTACATCTTAAAACCCACCCAGTTAAAAGGGTGCCTAAATACAGCACGGGCAAGATCAGTCCTAGGTAGGGTTGCCACTCTGGGTTGGGAAATACCTGGAGATTTTGGGAGTGGAGCCTGAGAAGGGCAGGGTTTGGGGAGGGGAGGGACTTTAATTTCCCAGGACAGTAATACAAATCAGGTTGCTGGTATAACAAAACCCTCTTCCCTGAACCAATTAGTGGTTTTTATCTAGATTGGGTGCTTACCAGCAGTGTAGTTTGCAATAATCTTTTTTCTCTCTGAGTCCACTGATTTCGTGGGCAATGTCCCAATCAGATCCTTTCAAGGGAGAAGAACAGAGTGCTCCCAGCAAATCACCTTTGGAGACAAGCTGCAGAGAGCTGCCACTCTTGTTTGCTCCCTTATTTGTGGGGGCAGGGCCCTTTCCTCCTCTGCAAGTAGGATGGCTGGGGAAATTGTTTGATAGCCCATAACTGGAACTCGAAGTCTTGGTCCCATTTGTTTGAGACTTGGGTGGTCTGGAGGGAGCAGTCCTCACTCCTTTGCAATTTTGGTGTCATTGGGTTGAAAAATAGCCCCTCTGACCCCCCCCCCTCAATGCTCAATAGAGAAAAATGGAAGATTTGCCAATCTCATTCTACACTCTGTAAAACAAACAGACCACAATAAGGAAGTGTTTCAGTAGAAAGGTTAATTATCAGGCAGCCATTGTAAGAGTGGGAATATGAAATGAATGCAGACACATTTTTAAATGTTTGTGGTAGGCACCACCCCCCACCCCCCTCCTTAATAGGAATCAGTGGAGATAACTGAGCCTGAGCCAAGAGGCATCTAATTTGGAGATCTGCAAAACCAAACTCCTTGGTCCAATTCACTTGAAATATGGCAGGTTTTTTTGACTAGGGAGAGTTGTATGTTATGTGTATTTTGGTGCCATTATCTTTATAGAGGGGCTGTGGCTCAGTGGTAGAGCATCTGCTTGGCATGCAGAAGGTCCCAGATTCAATCCCCGGCATCTCCAGTTAAAGGGACTAGGCAAGTAGGTGATGGGAAAGACCTCAGCCTGAGACCCTGGAGAGCAGCCGCCAGTCTGAGTAGACAATACTGACTTTGATGGACCAACGGTCCGATTCAGTATAAGGCAGCTTCATGTGTTCATGTGTTCATAGATAGCTGCCTCAGACCCTTCAGTAGATTCCCCATTGAAGTAATGGTCCCAAAACTTTGGAACCAAAAAACAAAACAAAAAACACATTTGAAAATCTCAAGTCAGTAATGTCCTACACAAGCATAAGCAATTATGGACCTTCTGAACTCTGGATACAAAAATATAATAATTTTGTGTGTGGGTGCATAACCATATAAGTCGCATACACTGCTCCCATAAAATAGTTGTCTAAATCTGCTTCTTGGTCACATTTTTGTCATATCTTTATGTGTCCATAAAATAGAAAGTACAGAATTATTTCCAAAATTATGTGTAGGAGCCCTACACAAGACCTACACAGGAGAAGACCTACACAGTTAGCATCAGCTGAACTTTAATGGAAGCCAGGGTTCAGAATCAATCTAATATCTCTCCATATCTGCACTTCAGCAAAGGCTAAAAAGTGCCTCAGTGCCCTCACCATCTTGACAGAACTGAAACTTTGTTCTCAGTGGTAGAACAAGTACTTCTCAAGTTCTCAAGGTCTCAAGTTCACTCACTGGCATCACCAGTCAAAGAAACTGTGGGCCAAAATACATAATACATAGGCTTGGCAGGTCCCACTTTGCCACCAGCGGGAGATTTTTGGGGTGGAGCCTGAGGAAGGCAGGGTTTGGGGAGGGGAGGGACTTCAATGCCATAGAGTCCAATTGCCAAAGTGGCCATTTTTCTCCAGGTGATCTGATCTCTATCGGCTGGAGACCAGTGGAATTAGCAGGAGATCTCCTGCTTCAACCTGGCAGTTGGCAACCCTAATAATACATTTAACATGAGTCAGAATACAGGTGCCCGACTTGACCTGTAGTCACACATAGGATTGGTATAACTCACCTTTAAAGTATTGTGTTGCTCTGTGTGGCTCCAAATGCTGCGAGGGGAAATGAGGGGCTTCAGACTTCCCTCATGTGCCATTTTTGCAAGCAGAAATGGCTGTGGGGGCAGGCCTTTTTGCCTATTCCTTGGGGTCCACATGTCCTCAGGCAGATGTGTTTAAACTCGTGTCAAACATATTGTGTATTTCAGCCTTATACACAAGGAGTTGAGAAAAACCTTTTTCCGCCTAAGACCTGAAAAGCTGTTGCCAATCAGATGGGCCAATAGTTTGGCTAGGTATAACGCCGGTTTGTATTGCCATGTGTATTAACTTTAAGAATAATCCTAATGACCAAGAGGATAAGTGTGAGAAAACATCTTGAAATTCCTATATAGGGTAAACCAGGCCTTCTGTGGGGGGGGGGGGGGAGAAACAGATATCCACCAGGTATAATTATCAGGTATATTGACCTCATCTGTCAGCCTGCATATATGATAATACCATCTTGGTTAGAGTTTGTCTAATAAAGAGTTCCTAAAGAAGATGTCCAGCTACTGGAAAACTAGAAACTCCTTATGTAATATACCCATTGTGTAACATATCCATCATACCAGCAGCTTGTAATGCCCCAAATCCAGATTCCTACCACCATTTACTGTGCTTTGATAGAATTGTTCACAATTAAGTTGTAAACCACATTAAGCAAGAATATGTTTCTGAGATGTTCCCTCCCTCTTTCATTTAACTTATATAATTATTTGGCATTTTTCTTTGCATTTTTTCTCTTTTCTTCCAAGGGAAGGAATTTTAACCTGTGCTGAATTCTATTAATATAGGGCAGAAAATATGATACTAAATGTTCCAAGGCAAAGCAGCAGAGTGGTTGACATATCAGCAGAATTTTTGTCAGAAAGAGCAAGAAAAAAAGGTGATAAATAAGAAATCTGGGTTAGAGGATAGATTGACCAATTATATATAAAGTGCAGACTGAGAGCTTTGCAAATATAAGAAAATTACACGGATATTACATTTAACTTTGTTAACTCTCCAAATGCCATGTCCTTAGGCCATGCTGTTTGAAACAGTATAATTTTCACTGAATTTTTAAAATAATGCTTTTGTTTAAGCTACTAACATGGGCAGCCCATTCCTAAGGGGGAGGGTAGATCCATGGTGAACAGGAGTGGCGCAGCTGCGCCGCCTCCATATAGGCTTCCTGGCCACCGAAAATAAAATAAAAGGAATGTAAAATATAAAAAAAGAGAAAATACCTCAATTGAAAACAAAAAAGGTGGTATAGCCACACAGCAATTCCAGGGGGCGTTCCTGGGTCCAGAGGGCTTAGGAAATTGCCTAAAGGCAGCTCTGCCCCCAGGAATGCCCTCCCACACCGGAGCGAGCTCCTGCTTCCAGGAGTGGAGCTCCCGCAGAGGCATGGCTTTCTGGTGCCAGCATGTTTGCCCCCTCACCAGCATAGGTGCCACTTTATTCCATGAGAAGGTGGCACTTACAGCTTCTAAAGCTTGTGAAGAGCTACAGCCCCCCTCTTTCAGGATTGCAAACATTCCTTCCACTGTCTAATGTAAGTATGCGAAGAACCATAAACTCCAGTAGAGGAAGTCTGTATGCAGAAGAAGGCTTCTGTAGCATCTATACGTGCAGCCAATGAAGATACAGAAGTCTGGCCATATGCACAATGTGATCCCAGTACTTATCCAAGCCTTGCTGATCATGCTGTATACATGTTTTGATGTAGACTGGAAGGTTGGGTTCACATCTGTGACTATCAGTTTTTGCAAGTGCTAGCATCTACATTGGAAGAATGCTTAGTGTTTGATTAGTGGAAAAGCATGCCAGGTAATACTGTGTAACTTCTCTGAAATTATAGTTGTTTGGTCTCAAACATGCCTAAAAGTCACCTTCTGTGCTGGTACTAGGTTCTGAGGCTCAGCATTGTCTCAGTTCAGGTGCAGAAATCAGTAAGTCCCACTGGAGGTATGCTTGCACTGTTAAATAGCTGTTATTGCACAATGGGAGCACTTGTTAGGGCAACAGTGTTTGAATACTCCAGTGATCATCGTGTGGTCTTCCTGTGAGAACAAGAATACCTGGAAAAGCCCTACCATTCTTTCTATTTGACAGGCACAGCACCATTTATTTTGGTACTATATTCCTTGGAGAGACATGCTGGTTGACAACTGCAGAGGACCTTACTATGAGTCACTTGCCCACTCAATCCAGTACAGGTGTTTTTACTTTCATCTGTTAAATGTTGAACATTGACATCATTAAATGGCATTCAAAGAGTTTTTAAAAGGTGGGAAGTATAGCATATCAACATGGACTTCAGCTTTACCCTCTCCATTAATTAGCTCAAATAGTCTGATCATGCGATCAATAGATTTCTCCACACTTCTTTTTTTACATTAGGTACATAAAAAGAAAAGTAATAACTCTTTCACTGCAGCATGGATTCATAGTTCCCTTGCCACTCAACCGTTTGCAAAGCTGATTGCAATTTATAGACTGGTATGTTGTGGGCAACATTATTTTCAAGGTGAGAATAGTTTTATGTAGCCTCAAGAGAATACAGTTAATAACCCAGAACTATAATGAATAATTTCAGTTTAGTAAACTTACCAGAGAACATTCCCTTGCAGGCAGTGTTTATGGTTCTATTCATAAAGTAATTACAAAGCATATCACTTTTATAGATTATTTGAAGCTATGTGTGAAGGAAAACATATGGATTTACATGTGAATAGGAGTGTTGAAACACCCCCCCCCCCCGAAAACAAACACTGCAAATTGAATTCTTCCTTAGGAACTTACACAATGGTTGCATAAATCCTTCAAGAGATTTGAGATCCCCTCTTTGGATAGTAGATTTCTTTTTTTTAATGTTTCATTTATTTTTTATATAAAGAGAAAGGGAAACATTAAAAAATAAAGAAAATATAAAACAAAAGATAAACAATTTGTTACAAGCATGTGTTTGTTTTTTTCTGGTACATGGTTTACCCATATCCCAACAGCTTTCCCAGCTTAAAAAGATAATCGATAAAGATATCAAAATTTAGTATCAGTTCTATCCTTCTGATATCTTTTATCCTTCTAACATCATCTATGATTAATCCTTTACATATTGATAATAGAGTTTCCAGTTTTCACAAAACAACTCATACTGTTGATCATTGTTAGCTAAATTGGTCATTTTGGCCATGATTGCATATTCAAACAGGTTTTCCTTCCATTCTTCAACATCTGGAAGTGATATTGACTTCCATTTTCTAGCTCACTGGTTCCCAACCAGGGGTCCGTGGACCCCCAGGGGTCCGCGAGAACTAAATTAAGGTCCGCGAAACAAAGTTATAAACCCATAATAAATTAATATTTTCAATTAAAAGTTCTCTATTATAAAAATATATATTCAAATATTATTCTAAGTTTAATGTTTAACTAACAGTTATGATTAAAGTTTATTTTCAAATTCTCAGAATTTTTATTTTGAACCTTGGGGTCCCTGCACCAAACAAAAAAGTCCTAGTGGTCCCTGGTCAAAAAAAGGTTGGGAACCACTGTTCTAGCTAGAACAATTCTAGCAGCTGTTGCAGCATATTTAAACAGTTCTCTAGATTGCACAGGCAATTCTGGTGGAATAATGCTCAGCAGCATGCTCTTGGGGTCTAAGCTGAGTTTTAAACGGAACAGTTTTTGGAATTCATTGTGAATGTTCCTCCAGTACATGAAAGACCCATCTTGTGCATTACACTTCTAACAAATACATTGATTTGTGTTTTGCATCTTTTGTGTTAACTAGTTTAGGTCCTTGTTTTTTTTTAAAAAAAACTCGATAATTGCTTGATCTCTTTGAATTAATTAATGGGGTCTTCGTAGGTCAAATATTTATTACATTTCCAGACAGACGAATCATAGTAGGCTTCAAGTGGGGACAACTCTGTTCCACTCCCCCCTTTAAACAGATCTGCGCCTC
Source organism: Euleptes europaea (assembly GCF_029931775.1). NCBI lineage: Eukaryota > Metazoa > Chordata > Lepidosauria > Squamata > Sphaerodactylidae > Euleptes > Euleptes europaea. The sequence goes on along the minus strand of NC_079321.1, from coordinate 44,352,381 downwards.
CCGGCCGGTGACTCCCGGAAAGAGGGGCGAGGGGTCTTTAAACCCCTCTGCTCTGCCTGCGCAGGCAGAGCAGAGGGGCTTGACAACCCATACCCCTCTGCTCAGGGAGTCCCGGAAAGAGGGGGGATGGGTTGACAAGTCCCTCTGCTCTGCCTGCGTAGGCAGAGAAGAGGGGTTTAAAGACCCCCCCTCTTTCCGGGATTCTTCCCGGGCTTCCCTGAAGGCGCGCGGGGGGCCCTATAAACAGATCTGCACCTCCCAGCTGGGAGGCGCAGATCTGTTTAAAGGGCCCCCCACGCGCCTTCAGGAAGCCCCCTGAAGGCGAGTGGGGGGGAACAGATCTGCGCCTAACAGCTGGGAGGCGCAGATCTGTTTAAAGGGCCCCCCGCACACCTTCAGGGAAGCCCCCTGAAGGCCCATGGGGGGGCGAATTTTCCCCCAAACTCCGGATCTCGCTTGAATTTCGGGGATCCGAAGCGGGGCTGTTCGGACTTCGGCACAGCCCGAATTTAAAAGGGCCGAATTTTGCCGAAGCTGAACTGTACCGAATTTTTTTTTTCAACAGCCCTACCCAAGGGGATGCTTATATGCGGCCTTTATGGATCTAAGGCTGCGTTCGATTCCATCTCCCGACGCAGACTTTGGAGGAAATTGATGAACACTAGTAAAGACCTTAGACTTTTGGCTTTGATTATGGCTCTTTACTCTAGAACATCTGCCTCAGTGCGGGTCGATCCTATTGGAACACTGACGGACCCATTCCCAGTTCAAAAGGGGGTAAGACAGGGATGCCTGCTTGCTCCCTCCCTGTTTAACATCTTTATTAATGATCTGTTGCCACGTCTCAAGGAGGGAGCTAAACACCACCCCCTATCTTGCTGGCCATCCCATACCACTTTTACTGTATGCCGATGATGCGGTTTTGTTGGCGACATCTGTAGTGGGATTGAGGTCTACTGTTAATCTCTTTCTGGATTATTGTGAGCAAGAAGAACTTACCGTGAACTACGCTAAGTCAAAGGCCCTTCGTTTTTCTGCCATCAGGAGAAGAGGTCCTCAGCTTTTTAAGGTAAAAAATGGTCAGCTTGAATGGGTTTCCACCTTCCGTTACTTGGGCATTGTCCTCAGCTATAATCTATCTTGGTCTGCCCATCTGGATCATGTGAAGAAGACATCAAGATCCACTACTGCAGTGGTGGAGAAGTTTTTTCGAACTAAGAGGGCCAAGTGTATTCCGTCCGCCATTGAAGTGTATAACGTGAGGGTGGTTTCCCAAATTTTGTATGGAGCAGATATTTGGATCTCCGGTGTTGATGAAAAATTGGATTCTTATTTGAATAATTTCCTTAGGAGAATTACTGGAACTTCCAGGTGTGTTGCTGGGACTGCCCTCCGCATGGAATTGGCCCAACCCTCGCTCGAGGCACGTGCGTGGAGGAGGGCAATTAAGCTAAGGTTTAAGTTGTCCGACGCCAGTCTTCCATCCCAAGTGGAGTTTCTCCATCTTATTCTCAAGGATCCCGTCCCCAACCCTTGGCTGACTCTTCTAGCGCAAAAATTAAATGCACTGGGACTCCTAATTTCCGCTCCTACTGATAATCTTGTGTCATCTCAATCAGCTGTAATTTTGAAGAAACTGAAGGAGTTAGATTGGGCCAGCACGGTTTCGAGGGCTAGACGTACTTGTTCCGGTTTGGCGCTGGGGCTCCCTCCACCAGAGAAGCTTCCAGACTTTCATACTACGATTCCAATTTCTTCACACCGTTGGGCTTTTCTCTTGGCCCGCCTGAATGCCTTTCCTTCTATGGTTATGTTGGGTAGGTTTAATGGGATACCCTATTCAGATCGTCTCTGCCCATGCAATATGGGTGAAATTGAAACCTTGGACCATTTGTTGCTTCGTTGTCCTTGCTGGTCTCAGAACAGAGAGGCCTTTATTGCTCCAATTCTTACCAACTTGAACCTTCCTTCACATTCCTGGGTGTTGTCATTTTTGCTTGGCGATTCAAACAGTGGTTTGGTAACATCGAATGTGGCACGCTTTCTGGCCAAGGTTGCTGCTCTTAAGAAGAAAGAATTCTCAATGCCTACCTTTGGTAACCTCTAGTCAGTTTGCTGCGCCCTTAGTCTAGCTTAGTTAGGAAATTTTTATTCCCCTGGCTGACACCTGGTTTTTAGCATTGTTAATCTAGTATTGTTTTTAGGCCTTTTATGTTCCTCTATGTCTTTTATCACTTCCTTGTTTCCCTATCCCTCCCTCCCTTCTTGGTCCAAGACTGCGGTTATAGACCTAATAAAATTGAATTAATCTAAATAAAACTTATTTAAGTGTTTTTCAGGTTTTGAATGGGGCATCCACAATTCAGTGATCACTAACCTGGGCCTTTAAGACTAAAAGGTTACATCAGAAAAAGCAATTCCCTTCCACATACCAACACTACAAGCTGTAATTTGTGGTGGTACCTTCTAAACTTGTGGTGATACCTCAGCCCTTTGTCACTGATTCCTTATTACATGTGTGTGGGGATACTGCCTAGTTTTAAAGGTTTCATTAAAGTGGGAGTAAGATCTAATTCCTGACCTGGATAGCCCAGGACAGCCCAATCTTTTCAGATTTTGGAAGCTAAGCAGGGTCGGCCCTAGTTAGTATTTGGATGGGAGACTACCAAGGAATACCAGGATTGTGATGTAGAGGCAGGCAATGACAAACCACCTTTGAACTTCTGTGGCCTTGAAAACCCCATGGGGTCGCCGTAAGTCATCTGTGACTTGACAACAAAAGGAAAAAACTAAGCCAGCAGCGTCTTTAGGTAAGGAGTGAGAGCCAGCAGGAAAAAAGTAGATTCCTTATGCTCAAGCTCCTTTAAGGTGGACTTGTTCTTGAATTTGAAAATGGGCCATATTCATAGTGATGTAAATTAAAGGTATAGGCGTCTTCTGACTACTGACTAACAGTACTCCTTCATTTCTGAAAGAGCCCTCAAGAAAATTATGCAACATTACCACTTTAAAGAAAACCAGGCAGAACTACCATTTTCAGTAACATGGAAACTGGAGATTGTAATGTGGAGGCGGATGACACCTCCCCACTGGTTAGTGTAAGTACTTCTGCAGCGAAGCGAGTCTGATACACCAGACTTAATTCCTAAACTTTGTTAAATCTCTCCTCAATTTCATGAACTTCCTGAAGACTTCTTTTTAATGTAATATGTTTTTGCAGCTTTCCTGCTATGGGCAGTTAGTTTAATTGCTGATTTAACCTAGTTTTGTATTGATTGCAAAGCACATCAAGTGCATTTGCTGAAGTCTATATAAAAAAAATGTACTATCACTGTTATTGCCTGTACCAAATCCTTAACAGAGCCAGTTCTCCCTCTGCAGCAGTGACTACCCAGAAGGAAGATATTTTGATGCAGGAATAGATCTTTAAGCATTCAGACAGCAATCCTTAGTGCTGAAATCCAAGGAGATGCAATCCTAGGAATTCCTCTTACCAGTATGAGAAGCTGTTTATTTCAAGATGCCCACAATAGTTTGGCTCAGTAAGAAGAGCTACTTCCTCACAACTCTGGCATTTGCCATATTTAGCTAAATTCTCAATTCTCCTTCACAGTTGATTGTCACAGTGGATTATCCACAAGTTTAACAGCAGCAAAAACTGCTGGTTTTCTCCCCCCACCCTTTTGGTTTCTTGGATGCTACAGCCCACTAGGTCAGACACTTTCAGGATATTTACCTTCTTTGAGTGATTCCTAACTGCTTTTCGTGCTCAGTATAGAATTACCAATTTCTTGTCAGCACAAGAGTATTGATATATTTACTATTTACTAGCTTTCCTAATGGACACCTCAGAAACCTAAGCGCCTCAAACATTGCAACACATTTATTCATGTGTTTGAGTCTTAAATATGCATCTTCTGAAACTGAAATTCACAATAGGGTAAGGGTAGGCTGCAACCTTGCTTAGGGTGCTATTTTATCCTGGTTTTGGCAGCTCACTGCACATTGTTTGCTCATTATTCACAACATTTACAATTTTAGATGTTGTCCACTCTGCACCTTCCTAAATGGCAACAGTTTTGGGCTTCCACACGATATTATATATTTGCCAACCATCAAGGTTTTCCCTAACCCTACTGCAGGTTTATTCAAACTTGCTTTGGTACAATCTTTCCCGTAAGATCACACCCAAATTGGGTTTAGGGAAAGTGTGGGCAGGAAGGTGTGGATTTCCATAACTCCATGTACACATCTGCGATCACCGATGCCTGTGGACTTTCTGCTCAGTTTTTAAAATTATTGGTCAAAGAATACTGCTATAGTGTCCTAACAATATAGAGGTATTCTTACTACTGGTTTTTTTAAGGGCAAAAATCTTACTGGAAGCAAGGGGGAAATGGTGGGTGTGAACATGGTGGAAACCCCCATCTGAAACTCCATTGCCACCCAGAATGCCTCAGCAATGAGAGCAAAACATGAAATTGCTCCTGTTAAGAAAGCAGCCTATGAGTGGGTTGGAATCTGCCATGGCTTCCAAAGGCAGGGGCAGCATTTTGAGAGTAGGCCCCAAACCTACCACTATCCAGAGGGAGCTCAGCCAGCTTTTCCTTTCAGCCTTGGATCTGACCAAAGTCCCATCTAGTCCAACATTCTGTTCACAAAGTTGCTGATTACCTGCCTCTAGCAAGCCCATGGATAGGATGAATAGGGTTGCCAGGTCCCTCTTCGCCACCAGTGGGAGGTTTTTGGGCGTGGAGCCTGGGGCGGGCATGGTTTGGGAAGGGGAGGGACTTCAATGCCATAGAGTCCAATTGCCAAAGCGGCCATTTTCTCCAGGTGTTCTGATCTCTATTGGCTGGAGATCAGTTGTAACAGCAGGAGATCTCCAGTTATTACCTGGAGGTTGGCAACCCTAGTCTCTCTGGTGGTCCTCCCAAGGCCTCAGAATGGGTTTACATCACCTTATTCCTTGTCTATCCCAGGACAGCAGATCCTCTCAAGCCCAGAGCAGTTGCCCTTCCTTCATCTTTGGTCTTTTACAGGAGCCCCCTTTTATAAAGAGGCTACTTAGCACCACCTTCTCCACCACCCACTAATCCCCACCTCACCACCTACATTGGACCTATTCTTCGGGAGTGATGATTATTCTCTCCTCCATCTTGCCCCTGCAAGGCTGCCAGCTTCCCCTTTCTTCAACCCCCCCCCCATTAGCTGTGCACTGAGGCTGGCAGGAAAAGACTGTAGGCCCTCTGGGCCTGCCCCTGCTTTCCTCATGTCTGCCCTTTCCCATGCCTCAATGCCTGAGCTGCTGCTGGGCCAGGCTGGGCCTGAGTGACTTATTTCTGTCCTCAGTGTCATTTGAAAGTGTGGGATATATTATCCAGTGTTGTAAGGAAACCTCCTTGCTTCACACCCTTGAGTCCAGTTTGACTAGGGTCATCCAAATGATCTAGCTTCAGAATTTCCTATTCATTTCTTCCTTGTACTTATGCCAACTAATCCTTTGAGAATGTTGCAAGGAAGAAGGACTCATTGGCCTCTGCAGATGGCTTTCCTGGGATTATTACCGTACAATGCCAGCACTTGGTGCACCAGTGGATGGACTATGTGAAATGATATTGCTGGGCTTGCCCTCTTGCTTTCTATGCAGTGTAAGTTTGCTCTTAATTCCACTGCCTTGCATGGTCTGATGCAGATATGGAGCTTTTGCATGTGTGGGCCCCCATTAATTTCAGTTCAAGTATTAGATCCAAAAAGGCAAAGCAGCATGTAGTCAGGCGTGCTCCTTCTGTTGAAATGAATGGGCTCATACTTTGCACCCAGAGCAAGTGTTGTATCTTAGCAGTTCCTATGCTTGATTTTAGGTAAATGTTGAGATAATGGAAGTCTGCAAGCTTTATTAAGAGCAGCCATTCACAAGTTCTCAAGCCTAGGCATCATAGATATGGGAGGCCAGTAGGGTTGCCAGGTCCTTCCTCGCCACCAGCGGGAGGTTTTTGGGGCGGAGCCAGAGGAGGGTGGGGTTTGGGGAGGGAAGGGAGTCCAATTGCCAATCACCTGCCATTTTCTCCAGGTGAATTGATCCCTTTCAGCTGGAGATCAGTTATAACAGCAGGAGATCTCCAGCTAGTTCCTAGAGGTTGGCATCCTTAGAGGCCAGTGGTTACAGCTGTTTATAAAAAATAAGCATTTGAACAAGATCTCAGAAACGTTTGTGGTTGGGGGAAGGTACAGTTAGTGAATTAGCATTTCATTGCATATTTTCAAAGTATCATAATCTGAAAACTCCCTGATAGCTTTATTTTCTAGTCTTGACAGCCATCTGTGATGGCCTTTCTGTTCATTCAACCTAGTGTGCTTACTTACAGTTTTGTTTCCTGACTCTGTATTTTAGACAGGCGCCACTGGTGTAGAGTTTTGTTGAACATTTTCTAAAAATTTAAGCATAAGATGTGCATATTGCTTTTGTCTAGGATGACAGCAATTTCCTCTGGAGAATCTCAATGAGTTACTGAGGTTTTTAGTTCCCTTGTATCTCCTTAGGCCTTTTAAAAATAATGGCATTATTCTGGCTACTCTCCAGTCCTTACATATTTCTCTTAATCTGTTTTGAAATATATAAAAATGTCTGCCAAAGAATATCCTGTTTCTGTCCATATGTAATTGTCCCTTCTTGGACATAGATTGTTTCGGTCACAGCACTATCAATGTTAAAAGCCATCTACCTTTTAATAACTGTGCTCAGGGCAAGCTTTTCATAACATTTCCTAATCATCCATTTCCATAAATCTGATTTTTGATGCAGTTGCATATCTAATCTTTAAAAGGACATAGCAATGATACACTATGTCTGCTTTATCTTCCTTTCTGAGAATTAGAAAGTGACACTAATACGTACATCAGTGGTCTGCCCTGGAGCAGGAATTAACTCTTCACATAATGGATATGATCCAAAGGTGATTTGGTTAAGAAGCAAGAAATTCATTTTACTCTTTTTCCTCCTATCTTTTTAACATTAATTTTATTTACTGTAAGCTTAATTTTCACAGATGAACAATTGTAGTAGTAAGTGAAAGCTGTGAGATGTTGCTAATTTCGGCCCCCCCTGGATTTCAGTCCTGAGTCTTTTCAGAAGACTGTCCTAAGACAAGGGGTGATGTTCAGTATTTCACTCTGTGATTAGGAAGAGGGACAAATAAATTTACAATGAGATCTTTATTTTGTGCTAGCAAGAAAGAAGAAAACAGTAGCCTCTGTAGCTCTTTGTATCAGTATTATTTCCAATTTCCTTAAATGCTTATGTCAATCTTCATCTTAATGTTTTTGCTGATGTTTTTTATTAACTTTATTAGTCAAAATTGGATTTTTGTTAAATAACACAATATAATATTGCTATTTCCTTATAGGATGAGCTATAAGTCACTCCTGCACATTACGTTGAAAACTGAATTCCCATTTGATACATGTATAGCATGTATAGGCAGGATCACTAATATGTTCCTGAACTATTGCCAGAACTAAGGAGTTTAGCAGTTGTAAGGCAAGACAGGGTTTGAACTGGGATGCTAGTGGTGGATCCAGGCACCTTATCTTCAGCATCGCCATGGTAACTTGCCAATATAAGGAATTGCTGGTCTGCGCTCTGCTGCACCTCAGCATCACCACCGCAGGTGGCCAGAAGCTGACATTGCAGCTACCAGCTCAGTAGGGGCCAGGTGACACAAGACACCAGCAAGTCCTCTCTGGTCCTAGATGCTTGTTTTGTCTTGGTTCTTTGCTCTTAGCTGCTTATTGACTGAGTCTTTGCACAAGTGCCTATGTACCTTCAGACCTGAAGCAGGAGAAATATACTTAAGCAAATGCACATAATAATAATTGTGGAAGGCTGTTTTGATTGCTTGGTCTCTCCATACATAACTATGAACTTGACATCTTATCACTGATGTCACAAAATAATTACCTACCATATCTTAGGGTATAAAAACGGTGACTTTTTAGTGAATGCAGAGTTGTGCTAAATTCCCTTGCCTTATCCAGGAAAAAAAATCCATAAAAGATAGGGCTCAATCCTTTAAAATGTATATTGGGGGGGGGGGAAAGAGAGCACTTCATATGAAGAAGGAATCCAGACTTTTACTTTCTAACAGTGTCCTGTATTTCATTCTGTCTGTGACTCCTGCTAAGAGGATGTGTGTTTGATATGTCCCTTTCACAGTTGTGAATGGTATAGGAAAAACATCACATGTACAAAAGATAAAATTCATTTCCTTGAGTAAACAATCATTTATCTTAATTATGTCTGGAATATTCACCGTTTCATAATCAACTTCCCAAGAGTACAAGCACTCACAAGCTGCCTTCTTGTAAGAACACTTCATTGAAAGAGACTGGCAAGGGCAGTCCCTCTGAGGAAGCTAATGGTGTATTTGAACGATCATGAAAAAGAAAGAATAACGGCCTGTATACACCGAGAGCAGGAAAATAACATACCATCTAGTCCAATAACCACAGTTCTTTGTGCAATTTTTCTTGATGGCTTTGCTAGTACTGTAGAAAGCAGGAGACACCCACACAAAGAGGTACCATGTAACAAAAGGTAGATGATCATGGGCCTGAGTTTTCTCCACTGAAGTCAATTGGAATTTGTCACTGTGTTACATGAAACTATTTTGGTGTGTGTTTATGAAGGGGAAAGTTAGAATGCAGATAAAGATGTCCTAAGGGAGCAGTCCATGCATACTGAATTCAGTGACATTTACTTGTGAGTGAACATGCAAAGAGCTGGGATGAACCAGTCTTTAGGCATATTGATGGCCTCTTGTACAAGACTGAAAGAGTTTACACCAATATGCCTAGCATAAGAGGTATATGTGCATGAGCCAATCATTTGTTTTAACTTTTAAACACTGACACTAATAAACTGAAGTCAACATTTAAATTGGTGGGATGCCAGTAAGGGTGGCAATTTGTATTGGAAAGTTGGCTGAGAGGTGGTTCCTGTTTTTCAGAGGTATTACCCACAAGCTGGAAGATTGTGGCCATTAACGCATGGCCATAATTGAATTTGTTTGTCCCTTGTGTATCTCACATTTTATGTTCCCGCATTCAAAAAATTGACCACACGGGGACATAAAACAGGGACAAACAAATTTGGCTGCTTTCCCCGCCAGGTAGAAGTCACTGCCCGGCCCTGGCCAGGAAAGCAGCGGCGGCACCTTTTTTTTCCCCACCCCACCTTTGCCTCTCTCCCCCCCCAGCCTGCGTTTGAAGCTCACCTCCAAGCAGCCTGCTACCTGGATCCCTGCCATCACAGGGGAAGCGGTGGCAGCCCTTTCCGGCATGCCAGGTCCGCGTACTTCCCGCCACCACAAACCTCCACCGAGCAGGCTGCTCAGAGGTGAGCTTCAAATGCCAACCGGGGGGGGGGGGGCATGGGGAGAGGGAGAAAGAGAGGTGGGGTGGGGTGGGGTGGTGGAGGAAAAGGTGCCACTGCTGCTGCTCTCCCCACCGGGGCCGGGTAGTGCCTTCCTCCTGGCAGGGAAAGGAGCCGCCGCCACCGCTGCTGCCGGGGCCCAGAAGTCTCCCGGTGGGGAGTCGATCCGGGCGCCCGGCACACATGGGCAAGCTCCTTCTTCTGTTGTGTTGACTTTCATTTAAGTCGCAATAACAGAGGAATTAGTTCTCCCGGGAATGTAGCGAAAGGCAGAGGGGTCAACGCGCGCTTGTGCAAAGCACTTGCGTGGGGACCTTGCCAATTCGCTGCATTCCTGGGAGAAAAGAGGGAGAAAGCACCCATGCGTTAATGGCCTGTAACTCTTCCTCTTCAAGAGTACATATAATCCTATAATCCTAATCCTACACAGAGTTACGCCCTCCTAAATCCATTGAAATCAGTGGGCTTCAAAGGGTGCAACTCTGTTTAGGATTGTGCCTTAAGTTACTTGTTTGTCTGCACAGGCAATCGTGTAGATTATAGAATACAAGCGGGCCCCCACGAAAGTCATGGGGGGAAATCCAACCTTCCCTTCAGGCCTCCTGCTCTGTTGCCAGCGCTCCAGGCACAGCTCCGGCCGAGGCCTCCTCCTCCTCCCCACAGCAGCCCTGCCCTGCTGCCAGCTTGCCCGGCATTGCTCCAGGTGAGTGCGGGGAGGCCTCCTCATCCCCACCCCGGCCCAGCTCTGTTACTGGCTCACCTGGCACTGCTCCAGGTGGCAGCAGCAGCTGAACAGTGTTGTCTGTGCATGTGCAGACAACACTTTTTAAAAATCGGGGAGAATTTAACCCCCCTTTTACTTTTCAGATTTTTCTGCAGACCCAGGGGGTCCCCTGGGTCTGCAGAAAAACCTGTTGGGGGGACATATGCCCCCTATTTGTGGATTTAAGTATCTGCAGACAGGGGGGCACAGGTGAGAATTAGATTGTAAGATGTGCAGAATTTCTCCAGTTGGTATTTAATATTGCTCAATGCCTATATGTAGTATCGTGAACAACAGGTCGTGCCAGCTTTGTTTTAACATGAGAAGGTTTTTTATTTAGCGCTCTCTCTCTCTCTCTCTCTCTCTCTCTCTCTCTCTCTCTCTCTCCCCCCCCCCTCTTTTAGTTGCCTGCTTAATCAGCACCCTCGGTAGCTCACATACAGGAGCCCCGCAGGGCCAAAACTGAAGGACATGCAAAGCACAAACTCACCCCAAGAGCATGTTAGCATATATTACAACATTCCCCCCATTAAGTTTCAACTGAACTCCCTAACCGAATGCAATAACAATATTATTAATATGGAGAATATGAACTTTATAATACATAATCTTTCAAATGAGTTGGAATAAATCTCTGACATGTAGAATGACGTATTGGCAACTTCTCAGGTGGTGGTGTTTTAAGTGAGTCTGTAATAGTGGGAGACACAGGATGATCAGAATCCCCCTCGTTTTGAGCAACCGGAGATACCATTTCATGTGCTGCCAGACAGATGTATAGTTGGACTTCCTAAGTCTGAAAGAGATCCCCGACAGTTTAAGTTGATGGATTGCTCCTTGGGTGCAATGCTAGGTGCAGTTGGAGACAAGACAACATGCCTTCTCAATTGAGCCATGTACCTCTGTACTAGGGTTGCCAACCTCCAGGTAGTAGCAGGAGATCTCCTGCTATTACAACTGATCTCCAGCCGATAGAGGTCAGTTCACCTGGAGAAAATGGCTTCTTTGGCAATTGGACTCTATGGCATTGAAGTCCCTCCCCAAACCCTGCCCCCCTCAGGCTCCGCCCCAAAACCTCCCGCCGGTGGCGAAGAGGAGCCTAGCAACCCTACTCTGTACAATCTTTCCATTTTGTAAGGTGACAAAATAAGACATGGGCTTTTAACTGTTCTCACAGTACCAGGTATCCACAAAGGACCTGAACCAAAGTTTTTAATATAGACTGCTTCTCCAATAAAAAAAAGTCATTTTGCTAGTCTGTCACGTTGCTGTTGTTTATGCTGTATACGTCTTATTAGGTATGGGTGTAACAAATCGAACCTGGACCTCAATTTCGTGCCCATTAACATTTCAGCTGGATATAAATCTGTGGTAGAATGCAGCAAAATTCTATAATTGAACAAATAATGAGCAAGCTTTATATTGAGACTTTCACCTTGTATCCAGGAAATGCCTTCTTTAAAAGACTGCACTGCACATTCTGTTAGGTCATTTGATGCTGGGTGATATGGTGCAGAGGTAACATGCAGAATGCCATTTTGTTCCATAAACTGAATTGTTGACTAGTAAAGAAACTTGCATTATCCATCACAAGCATTTCAGGCAGCCCATAAATACTGAAACACATTCTTAACTTTTCAACGGTAGCGTTGCTAGTTGACGTAGACAGGGGATAAATCTCCACCCATTTCACGTGTACATCTACCAATATGAGTAACATCTTACCCAGAAAGGGACCTTCATAGTCTACATGTAATCACCTCCAAGGTTGATCTGGCCAGTGGCCACTCCCAAGAATGGAGGGGAGCCACAGCAGGCATTTTACTGCCTTCTTGGCACACATCACAAGCCTGTACCATGTGCTCTATTTCATGGACCATTCCCAGCCACCACAGGTAGCCTCTAACTAAGCCTTTCATTTTAGTGATTCCAGGGTAGGCCTGGTATGGGTCTAATATGGTCTACTTATTTTGGAATCACCCCACGGGCACCCCACAATACATATCCATCATGGATGCTCAGTTCCCATCAGCATTGGCTAAATAATTTTTTTGTTTTCCAAAAGTGTCACCATCCCCTCAATATAAATTCCCTGAGTTAGCCAATACAGGATCTGTATCAGTCCATGACTTTATTTGTCTGGCTGTCACTGGTGGAGTGTCAAGGCTATTAGTAAGACACCATCATCATGTACTGTTGTAGGCCCTTCAGGTAATGGTAGACAGCTCAAGGTATCTGCATAGCCCAGCTCTTCTCCAGCTCTATACACAATATTGTAGGCTCACAGTGACAGCCCATCTCTGGATCCTTGATGAAGCCATCTGTGGTACCGTTTTCATCTCATTAAATAATGAAATCAGAAGTTTGTGGTCTGTGTGAATTGTAAAATCCAACCCATAAATATATTTATGGAACTTTTGAACAGAACAGCTAATCCTTCCCGATCCATCTGGGAACAATTGTGTTCAACAGGGGACAGGGTTCTTTACACAAATCCTATGGATTTCTCAGACCCTTCCTCCATCTGACACACTAACTATACCACATTGGCTCTCCATTTGTGTAATTCATGCCTATGAAATGCATATAATGTATCATTCTAATTTATTGATGCACACATAAAATTAAAATACATATATTTTACAGCAAGCATCTAGTGTGAAGAGGCAATATCTTATGAAATACAAGACTTATTGGTTCTGTTAAAGGGAGCAAAATCAAAATAGGGAGGGATTTTTTTCAGGGTCGAACCAGCAAAAATGGGATATTTGAAATCATATTTACTATATATAGCTCAAATACATCAATCTCCCCTGTACCTATGAAAATATATCATGGTTGTGTTCACTGATGTCCTTGGGTACAGCAGTAACATATGAAGTTCTCTTTAATGTGTTATTTCACCCTCTGCAAAAAAATCACTTAGAAGAAAACAAGCCACAATTAATTAATTCTACCTTGAAGATTGTGTATGTAAGAAATATGCTCAACCTTGTTTTGATGATTTAGAGTCATTGTTAAGGTTCAAAAAGCTTCCACACCTTGGTTCACACATTGCCAGTGATTACTTTAGTGAGCCAGACATTACCACAAGAATGAATAATTTTTTTTGCTTCTTGCATAATGTGATCTATTATTAATATTTATGTTGCGACAAACTCTGAATATAAATACAGTCAGTTCTTGATGTGATCCATACATTCGTTTATTTTGTTAACATACAAATGGTTGTGGTTTTTTTTTTTTTAAAGTATACTGATATGAAACCAGTACTGGTTGAAAATAGTGTTCACCTCTACCTGTATTCATTATGTAATCATGTGTGTGTGTAGGGACTTTTCCATACTAGTTGGGGAAAGCGCTTTAGTTTAGGTAGAAATTGCCTGTCTACCTCTGGTTGGTTCTTTGGGCTGTCCGTCTGCCCAGTTTCCATCCTAAAGTGTGGAGCTAAAAATGATGGATTACATCTCATACCTGCCTACTCTGCTGTTCCTTCTAAATTTGGCTTTTCATTTCAACCACTGAATGTGTCTTAATCAGTCAAGCTTAGTCACTGCTCCATTGGCTTTATGAAGAGGGGTTCACTTCAAAGATGAAAAAAGGGATTCTCCTGTGCAGGAGTATTTGTTGGGGGTGAAAGGGGGAGAGCTGCCAAACTGCCAAATGAACTCCTTCTTCGGCAGCTCTTAGCATGAGGGTGGAGGCACTAATACAATCTAGGTTACCTCAGGGGAAAAACAGGTTTTTATAAATGTATACACAAGGAACAACTTACTGAATTAAAAACAAAAAAAATTACAAATCAAGGCACATACTATTTACAGGCTAAACACCAATGGGTAAATCGAGAGAACAGTGACTGGACTGAATTCATAAATGGGCTCTTTCTCACTCCTGGCTCTCTTATCCCAAAAGCTGGTACTGAGGGGTGGGCGGTTTGCAAACACAGTGGGATGCAAAGCAGAAAGGTGCAAAATAAGTGGAAATCAGACCCAGTGTGGTGTGGTGGTTAAGAGCAGTGGAGTCTGATCTGGAGAACCGGGTTTGATTCCCCTCTCCTCCACATGAGTGGCGGAGGCTAATCTGGTGAACTGGAAGCCAGCTGGGTGACCTTGGGCAAGTCATGCTCTCTCAGCCTCATCTACCTCACAGGGTGTCTGTTGTGGGGAGGGGAGGGGAAGGTGATTGTAAGCCGGTTTGATTCTGCCACTTAAGTGGTAGAGAAAGTCGGCTTATAAAAACCAACTCTCCTCCTCCTCCTCCTCTTAAAACACATGCAAACAGGAGACGGGGGGGGGGGGGTTCCTGCCAATTCCTTTTTCTTCCTGCAGCCTTCTTTACCATGTCCCTCTCTGGTTCTGTGTGTCCTGCAGAAAGAACTTTTTGGAGGGTGCTGGACTCTGGAGGATGCAGGGGACTGAAGGGAAAGGGTGATAGATCCATTCTGTGTCCTATTCATGGTTCACTGAATTCCGACTTACACATATATACATGCTTAATTACTAAGAAATTAAACACTTGCCTCTTTTGAGAAAGAATTTATAGCTGTAGAACACTGAGGCAGAGTAATAAGTTAGCCCAAGGCCACTCATTGAATCCTTGCAAGAATATTCTTAAGCACAGACAACAACCATCTCTTAACATAATTCTCCCCCCATTTGACAATATGCACAGTGGGCACAAATACATACAATGTTTCTTTGTCCTGTTCTATGGAGGAGAACCCTCCAAAGAAAAAAAGAAGTGGTGTGCTCAAGGGGAATTGCAAAATTATTTCCCACACAGAGAGCATACTCTGCATCACAATTAACCCAACTGTACATATAAGGATCGGTGAGGTCAGAGAATCCATTGCAGGGGTGGATGAGCAGGGGATGCCTCTTGCAGAGAAGAAGAAGAGTTGGTTTTTATATGCCACTTAAGGAAGACTCAAACCGACTTACAATCACCTTCCCTCCCCCTCCCCACAACAGACACCCTGTGAGGTAGGTGAGGTGGAGAGAGCATGACTTGCCCAAGGTCACCCAGCTGGCTTCATGTATAGGAGTGGGGGAAACAAATCCAGTTCACCAGATTAGCCTCCGCTGCTCATGTGGAGGAGTGGGGAATCAAACCCGGTTCTCCAGAGGGGAAGAAAACAGTGCAGCAGAAAGCTAGTGGGGTTGGGTTCAGGCATCACAGACCTCCCTCCTTGTTTTCTTTCTGGCAGGTGCTTCTTAGCTTCCAGAGGACACACAACCACCTGCCTCCTCTTCAGCTACCTTGGCCCCTCTTGTGGAGGCAGCTCTGGAGGTGCACAGACTTGGAGCCTCCCCTCCACTGGCTCCTCGCAAGAAAACTCAGGTCAAGCCCTAGGCAGGAATTCTTAACACAGCAAGAGCACAACTTTATTCAGCTTGTATCTTCATCCACATCTCCACATTGTGTGGGCCTAAACAGCTTTTAATAATATCTGGTTAACCTTTAGGCATTGATGGTCTTAACTGCATTCTCCTTTGTTCCACCAATAAGTAGGGTTGCCAACCTCCAGGTGGTGTAGGGTTGCCAACCTCCAGGAAATAGCTGGAGGTCTCCTGCTATTACAACTGATCTCCAGCTGATAGAGATCAGTTCACCTGGAGAAAATGGCCACTTTGGCAATTGGAATCTATGGCATTGAAGTCCCTACCCTCCTCAAACCCCACCCTCCTCAAGCTCTGCCCCCAAAATCTCCAGGTATTTCCCAACCCGGAGCTTGCAACCCTAAGGTGGTGGCTCGAGATCTCCTTGTATTACAACTGATCTCCAGGCGACAGAGATCAGTCCCCCTGGAGAAAATGGGTGCTCTGACAATTGAACTCTATGGCATTGAAGTACCTGCCCTCTACAAACCCCAACCTCCTCAAGCTCTGCCCCCCAAATCTCCAGGTATTTCCCAACCCGGAGCTTGCAACCCTAAGGTGGTGGCTCGAGATCTCCCGCTATTACAACTGATCTCCAGGCAACAGAGATCAGAAAATGGGTGAAAATGGGTGCTTTGACAATTGAACTCTATGGCATTGAAGTACCTGCCCTCTACAAACCCTACCCTCCTCAGGCTTCACTCCCCCCCCAAATCTCCAGGTATTTCCTAACCTGGAGCTGGTAACCCTACCAATAAGTAGCAGAGAATGGCACCTCTTAGCTGGGGCTGTTTCCAGTTCCTTAAGCCAGCTAATTAGTTGAGGCAGTCATCTCTCTCTGCATAGGTTTCCTGACTGGTACCAGAAGTGAGATGAGAGTGCCCCCTATGAACTGATTAGAAGACACCCTCTCATTTTTATAAAACCAAAAGTTTTTTAAAAAAATTACAGTATATTTGGTTCCAGGAGTATCCAACTGGAGTGTGGTGTAGGCCAGAACTAGGCCCTCACTGAAGGTTTGTAAGGTCAGGTTGCATATTTAGGCTGTACAAGTATAAATAATAGGGAGTATAGGTACCAAGTATACTAAAGGTATAAAAATAGAAAGTAGTATCTATATGTGTATATAATTAGCATTAATTTTATACACTCTATAGGTTTCTAATATGAATCCAATTTTTACTAGAATACATTGTTAAAAAAATACTGTGGAATGCCATAGTTTAACCATTTCCAATGTCCAACCATTTCCAATGTTGTGAATGTACATACATAATGTTTCTTTAAGTCAATTATATAACTTTTTGGTAATTACTCAAAATGATGTAAAATACAGAGTAAAGTCCAATGTCACATAAGTTCAACATGAAATGTTTTCCTTAACTTGAAATTTCTCTAGAAGTTGAAATATTACCAGGTAGTTAATTCATCAGGTAAAGTTCAAAGGACTTATAGAATAAAGTGCTATACTACATAGGAACTACAAGAAATATATTCTATAACTGTTTGAAAATCCTAGATCACTGGTGATTTCCAGGTTTCAGCTGGGAGTGACACTGCCCCATCTCCAACTCCTTTTTTCCATCTCCCACCCACAAAAGTCTCCATGAATGTACCTGGCAACCCTATTAAGTATATTGGTGCTGGCCTGGTATATTATGGCTTCTATGCTCTGTTGCACTCATTTATGCCATAATGCACAGATATAATGAGATAATTTCTGTGCTGATACCTTAATGTCTGTCACATGCCCTATTTGATAGTATTTTATAAATCATGCAGCAACCACCATCTGAGTTTCTATATTATACACTGTTTTGGCTAGCTTTTAGTTGTTGTTTTCCTTCTGGGATTCTCCCTATGGTCAGATCGAAAGTGGGCCTGGGGCTTGCACAGTCTGCTGTCTTCACCATCATGAACAATTTAACCCAAAGAGACTGCAATAATTTCAACAGCAGCTATGAACAATCCTGGGAGATTCAGCCCTCTGAAAACACAGAACAGGGAATGGGATTTTATTCTAATTTTAGAAGGGTAGCCTGGTTAGTTACAGCAAAATTAAACAAAATTAATATTAATCCAGTGGCACCTTAAAGACTAACACAATCCATTCCAGCATAAGCTTTCATGATGAAGTGAGCTCGCAAAAGTTTATGCTAGAATAATTTGTGTTAGTCTTTACAGAGGACTCTTGTTTTATAATAATTTTGTTTCTGCTAGAGATTCAATTTGCCATTGTCTATAGCATTCTAAGACAGAGGTAGCACCAACATATATTCTATATCTGACCAACTAACAGGAAGTTCTTTGAGTTCATGTTCTCCCCAATGTAACAGAAAATAAACCTAGATTTACTTATCTACTCCTCACACGAGTATTGAGAAAATCAACATATTAATATTTGTATTATGCCTTAGAGATATGTTATTAAGAGAGGAATAAAGGGTCAGTATGCTTAGCAAAGGTATAATGCATTGTTCTGAAGAACAGAATTTAACTGAAAGTTTTAAACATTAAAATTGGAAAGGCAGTAAGGGAGATATTTAAGGCTGTCTAGAGGCTATAAGTAGGAACAATGGGATTAATCAGAGTGCCATGGCTATCTGTGGAAACTGATCTGAAAAAATATTCCTACTATACTATTTAAAAGGGTTTAGTGGGAAGAACTGCAAAAGACCTGTGTGACAGTACTGCATGTGTGGGTAACACTATAGAGAAAATCAAGCCCTATACAAATATGGTGTTAACCACTGAAGCAAAAGAGGTAAAAAGAATACACATAACATCTTTCTTTGAGTTATTATTGCTACGGCCCACAAACTAAGCAAAAATATGTGATATAAGTAAAACTGGCCTCATGGAGGGTTAGAAAATAGTCAACATAAAAGACATTCCTGGCTGGTAAGGTGGGGATTGATTTGCCCAGTCCAATTTATATGAAACACAAGGCCAGATTGACTATAAGCCAAAAGCTGCCATCCAATGAGAAGGCTGAAGGGAGAAGTTTTTATTGCTGTCTCTCCCTCGTGAGGCAGCTTTTGCCGCCTATTGTTCCCCCCCTCCCTTGAATATGATTGTATTAGCTATTTGCCATTGGGGCAAAGCAGGAATTTTTAGGCTTCTTCCCTGATGGGCTTTTGGGGGAGGCTGTTTTCACCTGCTTCATGATGTTCAGGTCGGGCAGTTATTAATACCTAAACTAGGTCTGGTCATTGACTGTTTGGGCCAGGGGTGTCAAACTCATTTGTTAGAAGGACCAGATGTGACATAAATGTAACTTGGTCAGGCTGGGCTGTGTGTACCATAAAATTTAATGCCAGGTATAGAATCAGTACTCTGTGATTGGAATGACAGCCCCTGGGAACAGAACAGAACCTTGATTACTTACCATGAAGGTTCCTTCGGCTCTGAGGATGGATGGCATCTTGATTGATGGGTGATTCCCACCAGTTGCTTGGGGAGGCAGGATCTAAACTTGCTTCCTGTCTACATCCATCTCTCAGTGTCATACTTTCTAAGCTAACAGACAGGAAGAAACCCAGAAGGAAAGACAGAACAACAACCAGAACTGTTAGAACTTCTGAATAGGTAAGGAACATATCGGAAAATAAGAAGGAAAGGAGATGGAAGAATCGCTTTCTCTTCTTCAGCTCAAGCCAGAACTGCTTGAGTTATCTGCCTTATGGACACTTGTCTCATCTTTCTTCAGCTGTTCTTCTTAAGTGGGCAAGATGGTGTCCATCGCCAGAGCAGAAGGAACTTTTATGGTAAGTAAGCAAGGTTCCATTCTCATTCTGAGAAGGAAGGCATCTTGATTGATAGGACCTCCAAGAGCTATAGTCCCCTGACGGGTAGGAACTAATTCTCTTTTACGATGTTCTGGAGCACCCTTCTTCCAAATGTTGCATCTGCTGAGGAACATGTATTGGTGTGGTAGTGTCATGCAAATGTGAAGATAGACAACCAAGTGGCCACTTAAAAAATTTCTTCTACCATTGGCTTATGGTTGAGGGCCACTGTGGTGGTTGCTCAGTGCACTGAGTGTGCTGTTATACTGCCTGGAACAGGTAAGTTGCTTTGCTTGTGTACCAGATGAATGCACTGCTTAATGGTTTGACTAATGACCACTCTGGACATGCCTTTTCCTATGTTAGGAGCTGAGATGTATATAAACATGGAATCTGTTTTCCTGATGTCCTTGGTACATCTAATATAAATTCACAAGGCCCTACGCAGGTCAAGGGTGTTCTTTTTCTTTAGCATGAGAGAGTGAAGGGCAGAAAGAGGGCAGGTGAATTTCTTGCTGCCTATGGAAGGTTGAATCCACTTTCAGAATGAAAGTGAGGTCAAGCCTCAAAACCACCTTATCTTTATGAAACTCACATAGACCCTTCTAGACAGATAAGGCCCCCAGCTCCAATACTATGCGCCAAGGTGACCGCCCTGAGAAACAAGATCTTCATTCTCAGGAACTTGATGGGTACCTCTCTTAGAGGCTTAAAGGGATGTTAGGTTTGAGCCGAGATGACCATATGGAGTCACCATGTGGGGAATCTGTGTATCATCTGTGGATTGGACTGCAAAACTCCTCTGAGAAAGGCCTTGATGTGAGGATGTTTGGATATTGAAAATCTGTCTACCTCTGGAACAACTGTGGCTGTACCCTGCCTAAAGAGTAGTCACCTTGAGAGACTGGTCAACTCCATCCTGCAAGAATGTAAGGAGTTGGGCAATGATGAAATTCAGTGAATCTGTCCCCTTGCGGCTGCACCAACGAACGAATGCCTTCCACGACATGTTGTAAATTTGTTTTGTGGATGGTCTTCTAGCACTCAGGATGGTGTTTACCACCTCATCAACATACCCCAGGGCTACGAGCTGTTGCCTCTTAACAGCTAGGTGGTCAGTTCAGCCACTCCAGGTCCAGATGCCAAAGTGGACCCTGGAGAAGTATGTTCCAAGAGATTGGAATGTGCCACAGAGTCTGGATGGAGAGTTCCATTAGAGTCAGAGATCATGGCCGACGTGGCCAGTACGGGGCTATAAGAATGACTGTGGCCTTAATCTGTTGAAGTTTCCTGAGGACCTTCAGTAGGATGAGTAGTGGGGGAAAGGTGAATAATATCTCCGGAGGCCATGGTGAAAGAAGGGCATCCACTCCTTCCGCCCCCGGTTGGTGGAACCTTGAAAAGAATCTTGGGAGAAGATGGTTCATTGCCAAGGCAAACAGAGCCACTGATAGGGTTCCAAATCTTGTGATTATAATTTGAAAGGTCTCTTGCTTCTGGGACCATTCTCCCTTGTCAATGGACTGTTGACTTAGCCAGTCCACCTGGATGTTAAGGATGCTTTGAATGTGCTCTGGTCAAATGGACAAGAGATGCCCATGATAGGATGTCACCAGCTTCCCAGTGTAGTTGGGACGACCTGGACCCACCCTCCTCGTTTAGTTGGGCCTTGGCCGAGATATTGTCCATTCAAATCAATATATGCTGGCCCAAGACAGTTGATTCGAAGTGCAAGATGGCCCTCTTTGTTGCCCTCAGCTCTAGAACGTTGATGCTCAGAGCACTTTCTTGATTGGACCAAGTCCCCTGTGCTGGTAGATCACCCAGTGTTGCACCCCAACCTCTTAGATTGGCGTCTGTAAACAGCTGAAGAGGTGACTCCTGAATGTAAGTCTGGCCCTTGGCGAGGTTGGTGGGCTTCAAACTGAGCTTGGCCTTTAGCAAGAGGGGAATGTTGATATCTCTCCTCTGCAGAATGTCCTGCTGGAAGGTTCTTAGGTCCCATTGCAGTGGACGAGAGTGGAATTGTGCCCAGGGAACCACACCGAGACAAGAGATCATCAGTCCTAGGAGCTGGGTGAAGGTCATCAGTGATGATGAGCCCTTCATTACCTGCTTGGCCATGGAGGAGATCTCAAGAATCTTGTCCTCAGGAAGGAAGATAGTATTTTTTGTGGAATCAATAATTACACCTAGGTGTTGGAGCTTCTGGGATGGAAGGAGGTGACTTTTGCACCTGTTGATCAGTTAGCCATGGGTCTGTAAGATCTGAATGACCTCTGCTGTGTGTGGTACTGCTAGCTCTCTCAACGGAGCACAGATTAGGATGTTGTCAAGGTACAGAAATATCCCTATGCCCTTCTTCTGTGCCAGGACCACAGGGTGATTAAGATCTTGGAGAATACCCTGGGGGCTGAGGCCAACCTGAATGGGAGGGTCCTGAATTGGTAATGGCAATGTTGTTAGGCGAAGTGTAGGTACTTGTGGAGACCAATAAAGACTGGAACATGTAAGTATGCCTCGGTAAGATCTATTGAGGTCATATAAAGGTGCCTGGCTGGAGGGAGCAGAGTATCTTCATCCAGAAATGCTTTTGCTTCACATGCTTGTTGACGAACTATAAATCCAGGATCACCCTCCAATCTCTGTTCCTCTTGGGCACCATAAAGAACATGGAGTAGACCCAGGAATGCAGCTCGTCTGGAGGCACCAACTTGATGGCTTGAATTTGTAATAAATGCCATATTGCCGTTAGGGTTCTGGCGTGTTTCTCTGCCCTATGTGATCTGGGTGAGAGAAGAAAGCAGTTAGTAGGCAGATGAACGAACTCTATGTGGTACCCTGTTTGGATAATTTCCTGTACCCACAAGTCTGGTTGTGATCTCATCCACTGCACATGAAATCATTGAAGTTTACTCCCCACCACTGATGACCTGGTGTCAGTGCTTTCCTTGTCGATTGTTCCTATCACTCTTGCCCAAGCAGAATTGTTGGGACTTCCCAAATTTGTTGAACCTGTTAAATCTGCAGAAGCTACCCTTTCCTTGGGACCATGAACCCCTTCTTTTGTCTTGCCTAGATTGGGACAGGGAATGAATGGACTGAAAGGATGAACCTCTAGAATCCTTCCTAGCATGTTTGGGCATAGCCTTTTTCTTTTCTTTTGTTGCCACTAGGATTTTCTCGAGCTTATCTCCAAACAAACTGCCATTCTGAAAGGGATAGGCCTTAAGGATAGATTTGGAGTATTAAGGATAGATTTGGAGGCTCATAACCATAGAGCCCTTCTAGTGGAGGAAGCAGCTGACATTGCCCTAGCAAGCAAAGGTCATAGAATCCACCATGGCATTGGTTAAAAAGGTTACCGCCTTTAGCGCACAGTTTGCCCCTTCCAGTACCCTTTTATTGTCCTCTGGAATTAGCTGTACTAACTTCCTAAGCCATAGCTTTGGATTCTTCAGATTGGTCTGGGTCTTCTACCAGATCAAGAGCAAAAATTGCCTTAACCAATAGGGACTGATAATCCTCCCCTGAAAAAAAAGTATCTTTTGTTGGTCATCTGGGACCTGTTCTTCTTCCTTGGAAAACTATCCTTCTTCCTTGCCCTGCTCCTCAGAGACAAGAGGGGAAGCCGATCTGAAATAGCCGGTGCAGGGCACAGATGGAAATGCCTTCCTAGCTGCCTTTGTTGGCCAGCAACCCCTGAGTCTCCCAAAGCAGGCAGCCCCTCTGTCATAGAAGCCCTCTTGAGGTTAAGGGGCCCTAGGGGGAGACAGTGGCATTGAAGCCATGGATCCCTGAGAGGATGGGGTGGGGGAAAACGGGCTTCGCAGGGACTACAGCTTCTCCCTGAATGCTTTCCTAATGAAGGCCATGATCACGGTGGGGGACGTTAATTGTCCAGCCGCTTCGCTTTCCAATGAGGGGGGGAGGTCTACATTACCCCCCTGAGTCTCCATGTTGTATCTCTGGGCCTCTGAGGAGCAGAATCAGTGCTCTGTGACTGGAATGACAGGTCAACTAGTGGAATGACAGCCCCTGGGAGTAGATAAAGTGTTCGGAGACTGGAAGGACAGGTCACAGAGTGGAATGATGATTCCTAGGAATAGAATCAGTGCTCTGGGACTGAAATCACAGGTTGCAAACTAGAATGACAGCCCCTGAGAGTATCAGAAGCATTCTGAGACTGGAATGACAGCCCCCAGGGTGGAATGATGGTCCCTAGCAATAGAATCTGTGCTCTGGAACAGGAATGACAGGGCACAGAGTGGAGTAATAGCCCCTTAGAGTAGCAGAATGACAGAGACTGGGACTGGAATAACAGTGTCAGAGTGGAATGTCAGCCCCTGAGAATAGGCTCAGTGCTCTGGGACTGGAATGAAAGCCCATGGAAGTAGTAGCAGCATTTTGGGACTGGAATGACAGCCAACAGATGTAATGACACTCCCTAGGAAGAGAATCAGTGCTTTGTGACTGGAATGACAGACCCGTGACCTAGAGCATGGGATGGAATTTTTCACAGGGAGACTATGAAGGGGGTGCTCTGGGCCAGTTGTGGCAAAAATGTGCAAGGAACTCAGGCAGGGTGTGACATGTAATGGGAACATGGAGATCAGGAAGGCAGCAGAACTGGATACTGGAACTGGAAGGGGGACAAGGGCAAGATTTATACTTGACAACAGAGGTGGCTCGCATCACCCTCATGAATTTGCAAGGAAGCAGAGGAGTTGACAGGCAGGATAATTATTGAGGTAGAGCTGATTCAGCAATAACTACACACCTTCCAGAAATATTAATTAAAATGTAAATTATTCCATTCCACTCTATAGTTTCTGATTCCAGGTGCAGAGCACTTACTCTGCTCCCAGGAGCCGTCATTCCACTCTGGTAGCTGTCATTCTAGTCCCAGAACACTTTTGCTACTCCCAGAGGCTGTTCTTCCACGCTGCCACCTGTCATTCCAGTCCCAGAGCACAGATTCTCACTCTGCAGAGGAAGTTATCTTGATTCATGGGTGGTTCCCACCAGTTGCTTGTGAGGCAGGATCTAAACTTGCTTCCTGTCTACTGGGCGGGAATCATCCATCTCCCAGTTGTCTTCCTGCCTCACTGGGTTGTGCATGCATAGAACAAGCTCACTGCAGCTAGCCAATACCTTTAGAAATAGGAAACCTTTTGATAGTGTCTTTTTATCTATTTCTGCTATTTCGCTCAATCTTTAATCCCAGCTACCTCTGTCTCCTTGCCTTGAGGTATAACTCATCAGAAAATAAAGCTAGGGGACTCAAAATAGGCCACAGCTTCAGGGTGATTGTGGGATTTCCAGGGCTAAAAATAACAGGCATGGGAATATCCTGGTCCAGGTTATCTCCAGACCCCCCACCATGCTATTTGCAATGGAAGCCAAGCTAAACTCTAGCCTCTGTTCCCTATTTATTACCACCAAGGCAGATTAACATTATATTATCATGCAAGTAAAGAGTGCTGAAGGGAAGCATCCTCTTACTACTTTGATAGATTATTAACTCCCACTTCTGTTCATAATATTAACAAAGGTTTGTTGCTATACTACTAGGTTTACCAGATGCCCACTAATGGCAGGCAAACTCTGGGTAATTCTTTCTGATGTCTGCTGATGCTCATCTGGATAGCAGGCCGGTGTTTTGCCGGCACTTCCAGGTTGCACTTCCATGTTGCACTGGAAGTGATGTTATCACACAGCAGTGGAGAGCACCACTCCCTTGCAGTTGGTACCCTTCTTCCATCTCCCACCTGACCTTGATCTGGGAAAGCTGGAACAACAGAGAGTAAATGAGCCTCCCTCGCATCCTTAATGAAGCACTCCAAGCAGACATCTGGAACTGATAGCAAAACTCCTTAATCCCATCAGCAATCAGAGTCCATTAATAGAACTCTGATCAGTCCTTTAGCATAGCTAATCTACCCCCCACCTCCATCTAATTTGCAGAATACATTAAACTAGGACATCTCTTGACAACTCCTCCCTTCCTGGGAAAATCTCCCAAACATCTTCACACATCTGAAAAGCTATACTCAAGTATTTACCAGTACTTAATCAGGCAAACCAAGGTATTATTCCATGTTGCCATTACCTCATGTCCTTTCATACTTTAATATCTTGGCCATCAGAGAAGTAATCATACCTTTTGTCCCTGGCAAAGTCCATTGTTTATACCAATTACCTCATGCAGCCTTAGGGCTCATTTTTCCTATAAGTAGCGGCCTTTTTGTTATTCAAACATGTCCACATTTTGCCTGGATCTGAGACATCCACCTCTTATGTCCGTAAAAATCTTCTCTTCCGAGACACGCTGGTCGTTTCTCTGCCGCTCAGCGCTGCTATCATTGGGACATCGCCATTCATTTGGATTGATAAATATTGCCCTCAACCCCTCATATCTTTGTGTCCAACCCTTTCTCTCTCTTAATTCCTAGGCTCTTGAGTGTATTGGGTGTGTGATTTTAGTACTGTATGTGTGCGCGCTTAAAACTATTTTCAATAAAACCCCTTAAAATTATAACAATGTTATAACAAATATTAAGGGTATTTCAACCAGTTTGCTCATCCCCATGAAAATTGATAAAAAGATCTCCTACCCCTCCCTCTTGCTAAGCTAGTCTCCAAAAGCTAACTCCCCCAACTCAAATGGAGAGTCTGGAAGGGGTAACATTGACACTAAGAATGAAAAATAGGGGGGGGAACAGAAGTGGAGTTAGAGGAATGGCAGAACATGAAAGGAAGAGAACAAAACAAAGAAGGAGAAAAGTGTAGAAAAGAGTTGGAGAAACTGAGAAAAAGACAACACAGTTTTTTAATTATTATTTTGCTACCACACACTAACAGGGCTGTCCCTTTGCAAGATCTGGATGTGCAAACAAAACTATGGCGCTGGGTGGAACTAAAGGGAAAGGGAAACCATAGTTGGAGATAATGATCTTATTAGGAGGTTGCATCCTGGCAAGGAATGAACCTTGCTGACCTAGGGTTCATTGGATAAGGAATGCCAACGCTTTATAAAAAGTTAAAGACACTTTTTTTAGTTAACAATTTTATTATAATACAACTTTATTAAACAACAACATTAATATTTTACTGTAATATTTTGAAAGAATTTGAATAAATTGGGCCACAACTTGGAATGGCAAACAGCTGCGACCCCTTGTGGCGCAGCATGTGTGATGTGTCAAGTGCCAAGGCCGTTCCCCCCACAGCCATGACGTAGCACCTGCCCACAGCGCTCCCGTTGTGGGCAACCGGGATGGCAGTGCCAGGAAGACACCAGGATGAACGCCACTGGGTGTTATCCCCCACCACATGGGAAGAGGCGGACAACCTGCCCTGCCGCAAGGACATGCCCTGGAAGCCTCTCCCAAAACCCCAAACTGGGATTCCCGAACCTGGGAAGTGACCCCAATTCCATGCGCTTCCCCCAACGTGACACATCACCATGCCAAACTGCCCCAAGCTGTGACATTAATTAAAGCAACTAAAACTAGGGTGGGCGGGCGGGTTTGCAAGAAAAAATGGAGTGAGCTGGGGGCAGGCCCCGCTTCCCCTTATATACTTTTTGGGCGGGGCTAGCCACGCCCCCAGCCCAGCTCCCGACCTCCATCCCAATTGGCTCAGAGCCACCCGGCTCCATCCAATGAGGAGGCTGTTACCGGGCAGACCGGGCCAGGCACGAGCCTCACATGTGCGCTCAAACGCACATGTCGGCCGGCCCGCATGCTTTCGGCTTTCCTCCTCCACCCAGGGCAGCAAAATGGCTCCCGTTTAGATGGGAACCCGTACTTGTCATGACTGGTCTTACCTTGCTCCAGTGCTGGCTTGGCTAATGGATTTAGCAGGATCTGAGAAGCAAGGGTTTCCCTCAGCATTGTAGTAAAGATTGTAGAAAGGCCTGGCCAGCAGAGTCACAAGACTCCTGTTTGCTGTGCTCTGCCTCCCCTGTGCCTTTAGTGGATGCAATGCAGAACTTCATTTGAGAAAAGCAAATGCATTCCATGACTGCAGCATGCCAACTGGCTTCAGGAGCTCTCCTGCTGACTTTGGCCCCAGGAATTTTGTCCTCCCAGTCCCCTCTTCTTGGCAGCCTTGCCTTCAGGCTGAGAAAAACATCATTGTGTGAAATGCTGGCGATCCAACAGATTGGCAGCCATTATCATTGCTCTATATGGACTTAGACAAACCCCAAACTGTAATTTTTTAATTACAGCTTTGCTCACTTTTTATTTAAACAATTGGCTGTGGAGGGGCATGCAGTGATGAGATGACTGTGGGGGGAGAAATACCACATGGATCTTTGCAAAAATGCACATCTGCAAAATGCCACAGATTGCACTGTATTGTTCTGCTGTTTGAATATGATGAAAAAGTAATACATCATACAAATTCAAGCCGCTCACAACAGCTGAAAATCCCATTGGAAAAAAATCATCTCCCTGCTTTCAGTTGGCTAGAAGGATGTGAATCGAGCTGGTGGGTGTTTGAGCATCTGTAGGGGGAAGCAACGAGGCATTCCTACAAAGCAGCAAATCCATTAGCCCACATCGAGCCCTCAGAAAGAAAGCTCCCACACCTTTCATAAGCTTCTGCTAAATCACAGCAGTGGCTGTCTGTTTCTCTGACTCCACCAGAATTTATATAGCTTCCATAGCTCTTTCTTTCCACATAAGCACACATAGGATGCCTTCCCTCAGCTGGGAGGGGGAGTAATTTCTTCCATGCGTGGATAGGTGCTTGGGTTAGGGTTGCCAGCTCCGGGTTGGGCAATACCTGGAGATTTTTGGGGCAGAGCCGGAGGAGGGCGGGGTTTGGAGAGAGGAGGGACTTCGATGCCATAGAGTCCAATTGCCAAAGCAGCCATTTTCTCCAGGAGAACTGATCTCCATTGGCTGGAGATCAGTGGGAGATCTCCAGCTAGTACCTGCTGGTTGGCAACCCTAGCTTGAGTGGAGCCACTTACCACTTCAGGCCTATTGAGGAGATACTAACAGTTGTTCAGAAACATTGCCATTCTTTTGGTTGTGGCGCTGATTTCTCCCAGGCATGTCACTTCAGTGTGAACTCGTTAGGGAGAGACTGATCCAAAGTGACCTAATTCCAAATTCACAACAAGAATTTATTTCCACCCTTAAAATATATTAAAACTGGACACACCAAGAAAGGGATCCAAGAAAGACCAATCTGTTATATATGGCTCCTAATGTGTAAATTGGTTCTTCTTGTAAAGAAGATGTGAAAGTCAATGTATAACAGCACAACCTGTTTTTAAGTTCAAATAGTACTACTAAGTGCTGCTATAAATTTGGTGACTTCTAAGCATAAATCAGAATTGCCAAACAATGCTCTTTGCACTCTTTATTTAAAGTATGCATGAGCTTGAACTATATCATCTAGTACCAGGTCATGAATTTTGTGACATGAAACATGGCAAAAGCACTGAGCTTATAATTTAAATTATGCACAAACCACTCACTGTGGTATAATTTTCTTAGTGTATCAAGACATCTAATTTCCCACCCTACAGAAATAATGATACCCTTTTCTCTAATTTGATTTCTGTTGAACTACAAAATTGTAGGTCACGCAAGTATTCTCTCTCAGACACTTAAGTAAAGATCAATAGCTCTATTTATTGGATAAGTCTGAATGACAAAGAAAACAGAAAGTCTATCAAAGATTAATTCTGTATATTTCTAAAAGTAAATATTGCACATAATATTAACTTTCAATATAGTATTGAACTCTGTGTATATGAAAGAGTATTTCAAAGTCTAATGTTTTGCATTGTTCTGGTGGTCAGTCCCTGGTCACTACATCCTTCCAAGACACTTTCCAGGCTAATATCTACAATCCAGATATTCTGAGACAAGTAGATTGCTCCAGGCATAATAATATTACTAATTTTCCAGTTTAGCCTGTTGTCATGACTTTCCAGAGTTTTCCAATAAACACACTGTAAAAGTATATTTCAACAATATATTATCTTCTGTGACATCATACTTCCAGAGGTAGTAATTTAGGCCATCTCTATCTTATCTTCATCCATCCAACTACTCAGTTCATGTAATTTTGACACTCATTTCTCTTCTTCAGTTAGACCCACAGTTAATTTTCCACTGATGGAAGGCACTTCCACTAGTGGAATGCACCTTTCAGTGTCTCTCTGCTTCAATGCAGCCCACTGAATTCCTTAAAATGCTGATTGTGGAGTACAGGGAACTCCCAGGCAGGGCCATCTTAACGCATGGGCCCAATAGGCACTTGCCCGGGGCCCCCACGAGCATAGGGGGCCTATGCTAATCTGTGTATGTTAAGTGACTTGCCATAAATAAATACTACTACACAGTAGTCTAGAGTATACTAAACTTTTTATTCCTGTGAGTGGTTGTCGTAGGGGCCCCAGCACACTGGCTTGCCCAGGGGCCCATAATGCTGTTAAGACGGCCCTGCTCCCAGGAACAGCATGGGGGGGGGGGAAGAGAGTGGGAAGGGAGGGAACTGGTGGACATCAGGTTTTCACTGGCAGAAAAAGACTCTTGGATCAAACTTACTTTAACAGGGAATTTAGTACCCCAAATGAAGACATGAGACATGAGTAGATGTGTTACAACAGGATGAAATTCTTCCCTATAACTTTGACTGCTGTTGTCGAATGAGCAGCCGATGTAGCTGCCAGCATTTGGCCAACTCCTCACTAGCTTCAAACTTGGCTGTGTTTATTCCAGCCTGCACATAGAACAGTGCTGAAAGGTGTTAAGCCCAATCCCCTCCCCACATGCCACTCAAGCAATGGCTTGGTTAATGCAGCTTGACACCAAGGGCAATCCTTTGCCAACCCACCCAACTGCTCCATTCAATAATGCGCTGGTTCATGAACCCTTAGATATATCAGGGTACCAGGCAGTTGCCCTATCTATCCTATACCAACCCTCCAAATTGCTACCCACCAGCCCTGAATTAAGACATACTGCAATGCTAAACTATGCCAGCTTTGAGACCACACATCATTATCAAAATGGGTAATTTAGTCATTTTTAGTATTTTTTTTTATTTAGAGGCCCTTCATAATATGAGGCTTTGTAGCTTACTTGAGTGGTACAAATCTATGGTGAGACCACACTTGGAATACTGTGTACAGTTCTGGTCACAACGCCTAAAAAAGGATATTGCAGAGCTTGAGAAGGTGCAGAAAAGAGCAACCAAAACGATCAGGGGGCTAGAGCAACTGCTCTGTGAGGAGCGATTGAAATGCTTAGGCCTGTTTAGCTTAGAAAGAGGATTGTTAAGGGGAGATATGATAGAGGCCTATAAAATTATGCATGGCATAGAGAGAGTGGACAGGGAGAATCCCACTTATGCCAGCACAGCCCCTTTTTCACCTCCTGAGCTATTTTGGCGAAAGAGATCAGGAATGTGCTGTCTGTGCTTTCCTCCCTATATTTTATAGTGCAGAAATTGGTTGCACAAGAGCTTGTACAAACGAAAAGGCAAGTGGGGATACCATGAGTTTGACTTAGTGCATTCAACTCTTCAGGCGGATAGAGCTCGAGGACACCTCTATTCGGCCATAATTTTGTGCCAAAGTTTTGTGCCAGCAAACTACCTATACACTTTAGAATTCCCCAAATACCACAGAGCTTTCACCCTAGCTCATTTTAACTACCTGCCCTCAGAGATACTGGAAGAGAGATACTTGCATATCCCCTGTTCTCACCATCTGTGTTCCTGCCAATCAAACACAGTCAAAACAGTGGAACATGTGTTATTATATTGTCCTTTTTATACGGACATCCATTCCATAAATCTCACCTCTACTCTAAGTTCCCAGAAAGATCTGGAAAATTCTACACATACCTCCTTCTTGCAGTCCACTCAAATCAGAACACTTCTAAAGTTGCCATAAGAAAGTAGATATGCCATATGTTGTAATAACTTTTATATATAATTAATTACAGCACAATAAGGTTATGAATTTTAATCTCTGTATATTAATTTTATATTTGTATGTAAATTGTGCTGTTAAATTGATGTTGACTGATCTTTTGATCATAATAAATGTTGACTGGTTGAAGTGCCTACCATGGTCTTTCCCCTACCTTTCTATTTGTGAAATCCATGCAGAACATTTGTCTTCACTGAAGACAATGGAAAGTTGGGCACTCATTTTGAGTTGTGCCTGGTATATTTGTGAACTGTGTTAATGACATTTAAATGGTATCACTCAAAACACCATAGGACAGAAATCTAGGCCAACAACTATTGGCCTGTAAACTTGCAGTCTGACAAAACAAAAAAAGCACCTCCTTTGCTATTTAGAGTTATTCAAATAATTGTTTGAAACTACAAACAATGTCTGTGCTCATTTCTCATGAATAATAGTTTTGTTTGTATTGTAAATCAATTTCCCATCTAAACTTTAAAAGAATTCTTCCCTCCTTGCCACATTACCTCTTTTAGAATAAGTCTTTGAGATGAGGACTTCACAGAGGAAATGCTGACACAGTTTTACTTCTAAATCTCAGAAGAGAAATTTGGAAAGAGATTCAACAACAATTTAAAAAACCCTTTCTGACAAGTAATTTAAAAAATATGTGCCATCTAGGGCTGGCCAAGGTTCAGTGATATTTTGAGCAGGAAGCAGAAGGCCAAGTTTATAGTACAAGTGGTTCCTCAGAGAGTCACAATGCTGGGCAGAAATGGCATCAGTATTAATTTGTGAGATGTGTTTTAGGAGCAGAAGAATGGAGCGAGAACTGTAATTGCCACTCGAATATTGCCTGAAGCAAAGTCCAACAAATTCAGATTAAACATATGAAAATGAACATGAACACACAAATTAATGTGGACTTTTGCTTCAGGTAAAAATCGAGTGGCAATTGAGTAGTATTTCAAAAAACTGCTTATTACATAGGTGCTTACCCACCAATTGAGACCATATGTGAAAGCCGTTCTCCATGTGTCTCTACTGTCAAAGCTGAGATGGAGGCTACCAGAGGATACTGCAAGGAGACTATAGCTACAAATATTTCAGGCCACCAGAAATAATGTTCAGATATAGCATATTTAGTTCCTTTCTGAAAGTCAGAAGTAATTAGATGAGACTGAATTTTGAAAGCTATCTGGTTGATCTGAATATCCAGTTTCAATTTTATCCCTTGTGCAACACAAACTATGAGTTGCTGCTTCCTCATGCCCATTTTTTCCTTTCCACACTGTTTTTGAGTCAAGTGCATATAAATGGATTATAAAGGACAAGCACAAATACATGGCATAAAATGTATTTCCATTACAATGAATAAGTGGAATAAAAGAAAGATGAGAAACAAAAGAATCTTTAGTGACATCAACAAAAACCAGACAACCTGAAAATTATGGCAACATATGGAATCAAAAAGAAATTAAAATGGATACCTTAGCTCATGCCTGCTTCTTAGCAACAAGACACAGATCAGCTTTTGATTAGTTATGTTACAAATATTCACATCTTCTAAGAAGACGTCCCACTTATCTCCATTTGTCTAAAGACAAACCGATTGTTATTGAACACAGCCTTGCAGGGGAGAACTCAAGAGCTACACATTGTATAGAATTGGTAAGTTCTTCTCTGAAACAATGAAGCTTCAAGAAACATTTTGGGGAAAACATTATGTAACACTAGTGCGTCTGTCAACGATAAGCTGAAAGTGTTGCAGAAGAACCTGAAAGAAAATGTTAAGGCACCCAGAGTCACTGAAACTTGGGTTGTATTGAGAAGATACATATTGTTACAAACAAAAGGGAATATAGCTGTGCACTAGCATACCTGTTGATGCAGCAAATGTTAACAGAAGAGACTTCAGTGCCATCCCAACCAGAGTGAACTCTTCTAATTCTATTGACATCAACTTGCTTAGAAGCATATAACTATTAAGGATTTCCTGTAAGCAAGCCGTTGAAACCAATGGGAGTTCTTCCTGAATATGTGTACATTAAAATAAAAATGCCCTGTTTTTTGGATGAGATAGAATCATCGAATCATAGAGTTGGAAGGGACCACCAGGGTCATCTAGTCCAACCCCCTGCTCAATGCAGGAATTTCACAACTACCTTCCCCCCACACACCCCAGTGACCCCCTACTCCATGCCCAGAAGATGGCCAAGATGCCCTCCCTCTCATGAACTGTCTAAGGTCATAGAATCAGCATTGCTGACAGATGGCCATCTAGCCTCTGCTTAAAAACCTCCAGGGAAGGAGCACTTACCATCTCCCGAGGAAGCCTGTTCCACTCTAACTGTTAGAAAATTCTTCCTAATGTCTAGATGAAAATTCTTCCTAATGTCTAGATGCCACAAAGCAGCCCACATCATAATAAACACAAATTATAAAAACATAGATAATAGTTAAACATCACTAAAACTCAGGAAACAATGCTCAATAAAACAATCAAGCAAAATGACCCAAAACAGCCAGTCCACAAAATCCACATCAACCTAAATACATAAAAAGCCATCATCACATCAGTAACAATCTAAAATACAATGACAGTTGGTGGCAATGTCAGAAAAGTTTTAAACTATCCTCCTAAAAATCAGGACAGATGGGGCCAGGTGAGTCTTGTGATACCTGGCCACCTGCCCAGTCTCTGTTCTTGGTGGCCCACAAAGCTGGGCCTCACCAGAGGAACTCAGTGTCTGGGAGGCTGGTGCTGGAGGGGAACACTCCTGTGTTTAGGAAATGGCTCTAGAGCAGAATGCTAAGCAACAGGAGCCCAAAAATATTGTGTGTGCTGCTGGATGTGGCAGCTTCCAGAGACTACGTTGCGTAGCATGTTGGTAAAAACTACAGCTGAGCTTCTGCTGTAGATATTGCCAGTGAACAAATACTATCCCAAAATATTATGTTGATGACATTTTCATTTTGATATTAGTTGCTGGCATTGCACTTTTGAAATGGCAGAAGGCCTTTCTCATTGGTACAGAAAACATTATTGATTTTTTTAAAGTTGAGAATACTTTTTTAAAAAAAATCCCCAAGCAATCATCTTATTAATAG
Organism: Euleptes europaea; assembly: GCF_029931775.1. Classification (NCBI taxonomy): domain Eukaryota; kingdom Metazoa; phylum Chordata; class Lepidosauria; order Squamata; family Sphaerodactylidae; genus Euleptes; species Euleptes europaea. The sequence continues at coordinate 44,317,958 of NC_079321.1, read as the reverse complement.
ATATAATCTCAATTAAGGCTCTCCAGTTATTTATGATGACATAAGAGCACAACCTCAATACCCACCCACCCCAGTTTGGAACTGCAGAAAATGAGTTTGCATCTCTATAAAATAACTCTTTCTAGGCTCTAAGTATATTATTCACTGACAATAGTTGTGTTTTAATGTTAATTGCTATTTTCATTTTATTTGCTAAAATCATATAATAAATCTGAGGTTCCCTTTTTGCTAGTTTTATTTTGTATTCTTCTATCTTGTGATACATTGTCACTATTACTATTAATGAAAAGGTTCATTTAAAACCAAAGACCATCCATTCTGCATTCTGAAGGTGGTGATACTTTTACCAAGTCTGAATATATTTAAACTGGTAGAAAGAACACCGCAAAGGAATCCAAACCTGTAAATTAAGCTGCAGGTGGATTATTCACAAAGACCCATGATATACAATTGAATGAAGTGATTTAAGCATCAATGGCTCTCCATGTGTGATGGTTTTATTTCAGAGGGTACTTGGAAGATATACTGTTTTGGCAGATCTGGCTGTGTTTTTAATTCTGTGTGGTGTTGTTATCTTGATGGACAGGTATATAGTTTTAATGTTTGCAGTGTGCTGTTGATTTGTTAAATAAATAAATATATAAATAAATACATACCCCAAGGAACCAGATAAGGAACATTCACACATCCCTGACCAGAGAAGGGCCTATACATGAATGCTGCATAGAAGGTTCTTCCACCATCTGCTTTTGGGGCTAAATACATGTACCCCTTTCAGGAAATTAGTGATAATATTCATCTGATTTAGTCCCATTCCTTTCATCTCACCAAACAGCTGATTGGCATGATTTCTGGTTTTCTGAAAGATGTACATCCATACTGTTGAATTGGGAATGGATCATGGTTTGTACAAAAAATAAGCCCTGTTAATTCTCATTAAGTTCTGGTTAAAGGCTCCCGGAATAAATCTGAGTAATTTATCAGTAATACAGAGAACTGTGTATATGGGGTAGGTGAGTGTGAAGTTGTGCTTTATAGTAGTAAAATGATGAAATAATGCAAAATTAATGATGAATGTGGAACTCAATATGTAGGTTGTAATGTGTCATCCTATGCCCTTGCTTGCTCAGGAAAAGCATACATCATAGAAAACAGTGAAAAAACATTTGTTCACATGAACTCGTTAATTTTATATCGCAGCAAAAGCAAACCTTAGAATGGAGCTCTGTGTCTCTAATGGATGTTGGGCATCCAGACTTTCATTAATGTTTTCAGCATGCCATGTAACTGTTTCTAGGAAAGAGTGAATAGCTTTGAAGTGTTGTCACCAAAATTAGCTCCTTCCCTTCCCTTCCCTTCCTGAATTCATATCTACCGGAGTCCCCCCATCATATATAAATGTGCCAGACCTTGGTTTCATCCATTGGGGAGAGTGCATGGCCATTTAGAAGCAACTTGTCAGTGTGCTGCCTCTTACTTCTGAAAAACCAAAAGGAAACAGTTCTGCTCATGATTTGCGATGCATATGCTGTTGCAGTATATACAACCAGCAAAGCCAATGCATCTTGATCAATAGGGTTGCCAGGTAGGGCTGTCAAAAAAAAAAATTCGGTACAGTTCGGATTCGGCCGAATTTGGCCCTTGTGGGTTCGGTACGTGCCGAAGTCCGAACTCCCCCACTTCGGATCCGTTCAATTCGGCGGGAATTCAAAGTTCGGAAAAAAAATTCGGCCGAATAAAGCCATTAAAAACACAATCGCGCCTTTCCGCGGCTCTGGGGGGGCATTTTTGGGCTTAGAGGTCCCAAACTTTCAGCAGAGCTTCAAAGGACGTATATTGAAAGACTCCCCAAGTTTTGTAAAGATTGGGTCAGGGGGGGCTGAGATATGGGCCCTGAAAGGGGTCCCCCCACCCTTAATGTGTATCTCTCAGCAGAGCTTGCAGCCCACGCACAAAGCTCCCGGCCCCGACAAACAGCTGATGAGAGCAAGGGCGGGGCAGGTGCTAAGAACTTTGCAAAGCAACACAACTGAAAAGCAACACCTTTGCAAACATGCAAAGGGCGGGGCAGGTGTGAAGAATTTTGCAAAACAATACACAGTCAGTGGCATCTATTTGAGAAGTGATTGCAAAATTGGCTGGGTTAATGGACAAACACTGAAAGTGCGCATGTCTCGCTTCAAACAATAGCAAGTCTAATCTCAAATATCTTAAATAAGGTTTTTTTTAAAAAAAATTATGCCCCGTGCCTTAAAAATTTAAGGCAAATGTGGGGAGGACGGCAGGGAGGATTTTGCAAGGAAGTGTTGTAACCATGCAGGAAAACAGTGCAACTGCACAAATGGGATGAATGCCCTCAGAAGCATCTGAACTGCTCGCCAAACAATTAGCTTCCTGCTTGCAACCAGCAAGCATGACATCTGCGGAACCAGTACATGATCAAGCATGGCTAGCCAGTAGTAATCCATGGACATGATCAAACACTGGCTGAGAGTGGACTGAAATCCAGACCAACATCAGGTCATTTTAGGGACTGGAAGCAGATCACCAGTGCTACTGCTCATCACTTCTTAAAAAGTTTGACGCTATTAATAAATGCTTTTTATAACTTAACCATTGTATTGTGGCCATTGTTACTTCTATGAATATTTTACAGGAATATTTTACAGGAACAGTTAACACAACAAAGTGCACAAACTCACAGAGAGATTCAAAGCAATTAAACTTAAGAAGATGAGCAAATGTTTGTCAATCATTTTGTGCAGTATTAGCCCAGCTGCCCTCATATATTCTGTAGGGGATTTTACCATCCCCTGTGAACCTCTCTCTGTTTGTTTTTCTGTTTCCTGACAGACTTTGATGTACTTGCCCATTCTTCTGATAGATCTCTGGCAATCCTCCATGCACTCCACTTTTATGGTATTTTCTGAAAAAGCCCTTAATGTTTGCGACATGAAGAACATGCAAATTGTACAAACAGGTTGCAGGTAGCAACACCTCTTTTGTTCCTTTCACCGATGTTTTTGTACTGTGTGAAAACATCACTTCATCACCATAAATGACTCACAGCCCATTCCTGAGGTGGGGGGGCTGAAAGTGGTCTGGCGGCAGCGTGACTGTCAGGCCCGGCCTCTCAGCCTTAGCCTGACATCGCTCCTCACAGGCTCTTGCTCTGAGCAGGCCAGGGTTTGGCTCGGAGTCAAGGCCCTGTTCATGTGCTCCTAGTTCTCATGCCTTTGTACAGTATCAGTATCCTGCGTTCTATATTCAGTATGGTATGCCTATCCTGTTTACCACAATCACCCCAGCTGCATAGCCTTGTTATGTCTGCCTACCTTGAGAAAGCTTATCATGGATTGTAGCTGCCTGTGTACCTTTGTCTATCCATCTTTGAAGTCTGCCTTGCATTTTAACCATGTACCCTTGCCTTGATTCCTCATTAGTAGCCTTGTAATCCCAGGAGGCAGCCAGCTTCTTACTTTGTCTAATTTTGCTCCTAATAAAGCCTAAACTGCTTCAGAGCCTTTGCCTGATGGGTTTTGCTTGAAGGTTGCTAAGGACAAACTTCTGAGTCTGACAGTGACCCTGCTGCCAGTGTAAGTGGCCTCTTATCATGGAATAAGAGTCACTCTGGCAGTGGGAGCAGTTTCGCTGGCGCCTGGATGCCATGGATCAGCATGTCGCTCCTCCGACACCACAGTCTCTCCAGGACCTAAATCCTGAAAGAGAAATGTGGCATGGGGGGGGATCCCGGGGGCAGAGTTGATGGTAGTCAGCTTCCTAAGCCCCTCTAGCCCGGGAACGCTCCTTCCAGCAACAGCGTTACTCTGCCAGGTTTTTCCTGGTACGGCATCATTGTTTTCAATGGGACTTCCCCCCCCCATTTTTGAATTTTTGGTTTTTAAAAGAGGTTTTTAAGCCTTGCAGCCATTGATAAACCTCTTTGGAGGCACCATGGTGGCACCTCGGCCACGTCATCCCCACTGCAGGGTTCAGGCATGAGCTGTAAGTTGGGAGAGCGCAGATTTCTTGTGTGCCTTTCATTCATTCATTCATTCATTCATTCATTCATTCAATCAATTTCTATCCCACCCTTTCCTGACCAAGGTCAGGCTCAGGTAGCTAACAACAAATTCAAAAATGCAACAATTTAAAATCATTTGTTACTTATAAATTATACTCAAAACCCTCAGTTCTGTTAACATTCTAGATGGCGCCCTTACAACCTTATACAGTAATGGATGGCCAGTCAAAGGGGGGAGGAGAGAAAAGGAAAGGGAAAGGGAGAAACAAAGAGTTCCCAGGGCAAGGAAAGAGGGAAGAAGAAATGGGTAAGGATGGGGGTAAGTAGGTAGGGTTTTGCCATTTTTTTTGTTAGGTTTGAAGTAAAAGATAGAATGTTACAGGCATGTTATTTGATACTGCAATTGTTCTAACATATGGGATCACCTGGTCTAAATCATCAGAGTTGTCCAATGACTGTTTGGACAATAGCTGCCATTATGCATTCTGCAATTTTCTTTGCTGCTGAGCATCAGACAGACCCGTTGCCCGGCCTTTCCCCCAAATGCACAAGAACTGCTGCTACTTATTTCCTGTCTTCACAAGGTTGGGTTGTTCTTTTGTATTCAGGAATGAAATCAGAAGTGAGGACTCTGAACTGTGAAATTGGGCTGAGGTGTCAGTGTACTAAGTGCAGCAAATGTAGGAAACACAGATTTCCAGCACTGGACTATCCCAAATGACTATGTTGTCAGTCTTTATTTCCCAGTCCATGTCTTCATACCAAACAAGCACTTTATGACATTATGTTCCTCTTCATCGCTTATAACATGCCAATATTTTTCTTCTTTTTGTACTTTGATGCCTATATTTTTAAAAATGTTTATTAAACCATTAATAAAAAGGAAAAGAAGTATAGTCATGGAAGGCTCTGTGGGCAAATACTGTGGTCTTTTCAACTGGGAATACTGTGAGGAGAGCAATACCTGGAGGAATTAACAGCCAGATGCCCCCAAGGCCATATTCAGACCACTGTGAAGTACCATTGGCCCCCAAGTTGAGCAGGGAAGGAGTGGTAGCTACAAAATAGAACTTATTGACAGACCACTTTGGAGAAGGACAGGCTGACTCACAATCCTTCATCACCAACTCACAATAGGCATACTTTAAAACCACTTGGGACACAGGCAATTGGTTGGGGGGGGGGTGCTTTTGCCCAAGAAACAACGGTTATTCTTCAGAGAGCAGAATCTACAGTGTTGTTCTTATGCTATTACTAGTGATATTGTCTGTAGCAGGTTTTAACTGGTATTTTGGATAATAAAGAGGAGTCTCGGGCACTGATTAGTAAGCTGCCCTACTGCAGTCCAAGCTCTGCTCATGACCTGAGTTTGATCCCAACAGAAGTCAATTTCAGGTAGCCAGCTCAAGGTTTACTCAGCGTTCCATCTTTCTGAGGTTGGTAAAATGACAGTGCATTCCCGAGTGGAATGGCTGTGCCAGTCATAGGAGGCAGCATGGCTGCGCTGCCGCCAAAGGAGGTTCCCCCCCACTGGGGCTGAAACCTCCTCGCGGTGGGAAAAATCCATGCAACCCTTCGCCAAAATAAAAAAGGGGCATTCCTGGCCCGAAAGGGCTTTGGAGCCCACCTAAAGGTGGCTCCTCCCCCAGCCCGTTGCCAGAATGCCCCGGGAACCCCCTCCCGGGGATGGCACATGGAAGTCTGTGCTGGCATCGCTGGGCCACGCTGCCGGAGCCAGTGTCCAGGCTGCTCTGTGTGGCAAAAGTGGGACGGCTGCCAGCGGCCGTCCCATTTACACTGGCGCAGCCCCTTTTTCGCCTCCTGAGCTCTTTCGCCGAAAGAGCTCAGGAATGCACTGTGAGTACCCAGCTTGCTGGGGGTAGAGTGTAGACGACTGGCAAAGACAATGGCAAACCACCCCATAAACATAGTCTGCCTAGTAAATGTTGTGATGTAATGTCACCCCATGGGTCAGTAATGACCCAGTGCTTACCTTTTTTGGATAATAAACCATTCACTGCACCTAACCTTTGTTCTATAGTCTGTATCTCTATAGTTCCTTCTTGGTTTAATGGTACCCTACAGCTAGGAATATGGCATACTGCTTCCATATGATGCCACTATCATACCGTTTATCTTGAATATAACAAATTTATGAAAATCCTGAATAATAATTTATGCAAAAAAATATGAAAGAATAATTTATCAAAGAACATAGCAGCAAGATGAATACAAACCATCAGTTTGTGTTGCAACAAAGCAACATCACATTAATAGAAGAAGTGTTTTTCTTTGTGAAACCAGCACCGGAATATTATATTCTGTCTTCAATTATTCAAAAAAGAGGCAGAAAACTCTGTAAAGAATATGAAGAAAAAAGTCTACAGGTTTGGAAAATATTTGCTTACTTCTTTTAAGTAGTAAGAGCCTGTTTTTCATGTAACATATCTACAAAAATGCTCCCAAAGAAAATACACCACCAACTCATTAAAATAATTAAATTTAATTTAAAAAAACAATAAACAAATCAAAAGCATAAAGCAACACTAAAACAGAAGCAGGAGAATAAAACAGTCCAATAGAATAAACAGCAGTAGCAGGCAGAATGAAAGAAACACAGTATAGGCAAAGAAGATTGGGAAAAGACTTGAAAAACATCTTCAGATATTTTCAGTATAACAGGTAGTTTGCTGTTCTTCATGTCTGTAAATGACAAGGCAAGAAACAATGGGCTCGCTCATTCATGAATACATCTAGGTTGATTAGTCTAATTGTTAGGAAGAACTTTCTAATTGTAAGAGTCATAGAATGCTGAAACCTGTTCCAAGGAATGGGTGACAGTACTTGTATTAGAGGGAGACTTTAATAGCAGGTTGAAGGTCATGAGGTTGAATGTTTAGGTGGTTCCTGCACTTGAAGAAGTAAGATCAACATGAAAATATCAAGGGGGGAAACACTGCTTGATAAGGCCAAAGGTCCATATACACCAGCATCCCATTTCCCACAGCTGCTAACCAGATTATCCCGTAAGCCCCACAAGCAGGGCAAGGGGACCAAAGGCCTCATATGGTGTTCCCCTAACTACTGGTATTCATAGGGATGCTGAGTTGGATCCAGCCAACCTTTTCATTCAATTTCACCAAATTACCCTCCATATTGCAGCTCCCCTGACACATGGTTTTTGTCCATGTAGATCCTATGATCTCCAGTAGAATCTTTTTGGTGGTCAAGGGGACCTCTTCATCCTATTTTTGTCTGTCAAATAGCTGGTATGGTTCAACCCACTTCCGCTGAACATAGTGATCATCACTAATAGCAGCTGATGAACCTATGTCTAATCCCCTAGTGGTTCACTCAATTCATATATTATAGAAATCCAATAGTTAAAGTATGGGGTTTTCAGAAACATGGTTTTGGGATGATTCCATCTTTAGGCAGGAAGTTGGACTTGATAACCCAGGTCTCTTTGTGACTAAGGCCACAAGAACCGTGATGGTACCTTAGAATAGGATTCATTAATAGGAGAGCACACACCTCACAGGAGAACTTTACCATATCAATTTCATAAGGACTAAGGAAGCATTCAACAGATACCACATGAACATTGTTGCAATATTATCATGATAAGTGTCTGAACTATAACTTGTCAGCAACTGTACCAATATATACCAGTCTGACTTTGATAGGAAATCATTCATACCAATTTTAATGCACTCCCTAAAATAACTATTTTGGAATATAGAGTACATTGGGATTAAAAGGCCCTTTCCATATTGTGGTTCTAGAGGACACTTATTAACTTTGCCGAAAGCAGATAACCTGTTAAATAACCTTATCCATTCCACATCAACAATTTTAAAGTGGAAATTATTGTCACTGGCAATGGAGGTACTGGAGTGTATGTTTCAGATAAATGATATTCTCTGTTGACATGATTTTCGCTTAGTTCACTTGTATTGATGAATTCCTATGCACAGGTATATCTCAAGCAAACTTTGGAGGGAAGTGGGCTTTTAAAAAAGGTTATTGGGTCTGTGTTTAGTACATTTTTATTAAATGATTTTGCAGTTTTCCACTGTCACAGAAAACATTGCTTCTCATCCATCTCCTCCACCTTCAGTATTAACAATTTTTGCTGTGGAAATTGTTAATAAACTGTAAGGGTAGTGTGTGAATTATACAGTATTATGCTGCATCAATCAGAGTAATCTGGAATAAGCGATTTGAAGATTGTGGTTGGAAGATTGCAATCTTAACCTAAAGGCCTCCCAAATTGGTTCTGCAGTCCTTAAAAATGATATGTTGATGCGTAGCCATGTTAGTCTGTCTGTAGTGGTAGAAAAGAGCAAGAGTCCAGTAGCACCTTAAAGACTAACAAAATTTCTGGCAGGGTATGAGCTTTTGTGAGTCACAGCTCACTTCTTCAGATAATTAAAGTCTTTCCTTGTATGCGTCCTTTAAATATCTGGAATGAAATCTTAAACAGTAATTTGAACGTATGAGTCACACTGCCAAACTTATCTTTTTGACTCCTTAAGCATTGCAGCCAAGTTCTTGCTATTTAAAATATCTATAGCTATTTGTTGACTGATTTAGAACTTGATATATTTCTCATAAAAGTGTGGAGTCAGCAAGTTGATTGAAGAACTCATCAAAGTGTCGCTACAACCTTTTGCATTGCATAGAATTCTTCTACAGGCAAAACCAATTTTCATAGCACAAAAATAAAGCAAAAGGTCTTGCATGTCCATTATGGTTGATAAACAGTCTAGGTCTTGCTGCATTTTATTTCTTTATTTAGCTAGCACATTTCTATCCCACCCTTCTTCTGAGGAGCTCAAGGAATCTTACAATATTATTTTTCCTCTTGTGAGGTAGGCTAGGCTGACAGAGAGAGAGAGAGAGAGAGTGCATGAGTGGGAACGTGAACCTACGTCTCACATGAACACATGAAGCTGCCTTCTACTGAATCAGACCCTTTGTCCATCAAAGTCAGTATTGTCTACTCAGTCTGGCATCAGCTTTCCAGGGTCTCAGTCTTTCACATCACCTACTTGCCTAGTCCCTTTAACTGTAGATGCCAGGGATTGAACCTGGGACCTTCTGCATGCCAAGCAGATGCTCTACTACTGAGCCACGGCCCCTCCCCATGTCTCTCTAGTCCAACATTCTAACTGCTAAATCACAATTGCTGTTGGCACTTGCTTTGCAGTTTTGCAGCAGTGGCGAGTTTTCAGATCTGAACAGCTTTCGGTTTCTGTCAGTTTTACTACAGTCTTCTGCTGTGCTCATGAGAGTGCTTGGCCTCAAGTTAAATAGGACACATTTAGAACTGTCTTTAGCCAGTAAGTTTTGCCTGGATTGTATAGATACTTTATTTGATTCATACATATTTCAAAATTAGATATTGGGTCAAACTACACAGTTCAGTGGCCCTACGTTTGACCTGTGGCACCAATGCCATTTTACAGAAGTATTTGACCATTTAAAAAATGTCTTATAGATGGTCTCCATTTGAGGTGGGGGAATTAGCTTTCTGGAGACTACGCTTAGTGAGAGGGAGGGGTACGGGATCTTTCCTCTAATTTTCCTGGCATGAGCACACCAGTGGAATAACCCTTAAATGATGAAATGTCTTATGATTATCTTGGGATTTTATTGAAAAAATCTAGCCACGGTTAATCATGCAACGATCACCTCTAGACTGGATTACTGTAACACACTCTATGTAGGGCTGCCCTTGAGAATGACTCAAAGGCGCCAGGGGGGAAAAGAATGCAGTGGCGAGGCTCCTTATTGGGGCCTCGTACCGAGATGATATACAGCCAGTGCTCCGTCAACTGCGCTGGCTCCAGCTGGAGTATTGAATCAGGTTTAAGGTGCTGGTTTTGACCTTTAAAGCCTTACATGGTCTGGACCCTCGTATCTTTGGGACCACCTCTCCTGGTATACCCCCTGAAGAGCATTGCGCTCTCCTGACAACAATTTGTTGGTGGTCCCCAGCCCTAAGAGTGAGTGACTGTCCTCGACCAGAGCTAGGGCCTTCTCTGTTCTAGCTCTGGCCTGGTGGAATGCTCTGCCCAGTAACATCAGGGCCCTGCAGAACCTGTTTTTACTATTTACATTTACTATTTGGAGCCATGGTGAAGAAAAATTAATGGACTTTCTAAACCATCTTAATAATATCCATCCAAACATTCAGTTTACCATGAAAAAGGAAATTGAGGGTAAACTCCCATTCCTTGATACCCTTGTCATCCGTAAAACAAACTTTCAGTTAGGTCACAAGGTCTACTGGAAACCAACTCACACAGATCGCTACTTACACAAAAACTCCAACCACCACCCCCGACAGAAAAGAGGAATAATCAAAACATTAATGGACCGTGCAAGACGGATCTGTGAACCACAGTTTCTCAAGGAAGAAACTAATAATCTAAATCACGCACTGCTAGCAAACGGCTACTCCAAGAATGAAATCAGAAGGGCCATTAAACCAAACAAAAAATCAGAAAACTCAGGAAAAACAGTCTCCCATAGGAAAGGTATTCCTGCCATTTATTAAAGGAGTCACTGATAGGATGGAGAAACTTTTGAAAAAAACATAACCTACAAACAGTGTTTAAACCCATCAAGAAAATACAACAAATGCTACGATCAGCAAAAGACAAAAGAGACCCCCTCACCTCTGCAAGAGTGTATCGTATACCTTGCAGCTGTGGAGAAGTTTACATCGGGACCACAAAACGCAGCATACAAACAAGGATAAAAGAACATGAAAGATACTGCAGACTTGGCCAACCTGAGAAATCAGCAGTGGCTGAACATGGACTGACACAAACAGGACACAGGGTCTTATTCCAAGACACTGAAAGACTGGACAATTCTACCAACTATTTTGTCAGATTGCACAGAGAAGCCATTGAAATGCATAAACATCAGCACAACTTTAACAGAAATGAGGAGAGTTTAAGAATGAATAAGGCTTGGCTTCCTGTTCTGAAAACCTCCAAACTAACAAAGGCAACAGTCAACAATAGCCATGCAGATTAGCCTTGGATTACACACATTAACAGATCACTTCAGGATACAATGGTTCCATATTAACATACCATACCCTCATTAGCACATTATCTTGATACTTACAGGACAATGATTAGCACATTACTTTTGCAGGACAGTACTCAGCACAAACCCAACCCCTTTCTGACTATATATTACTCTTCCTACACACTTGACACTGAGAGACACTGTCCTTCAGTGTTAATCCTCTGAAGATGCCTGCCACAGCTGCTGGCGAAACGTCAGGAAAGAAAATTCCAAGACCACGGTTACACAGCCCGGATACCTTCCAAGAACCAATGAACTCTGACCGTGAAAGCCTTCAACAATATTTAGATGGAGATGGCTTGGTCAGAGTTCTATGAATAGACTGACTGCTGATGGGATTAAGGTGTTGTGCTATCAGTCCCAGATGTCTGCTTGGAATGCTTCATTAAGGATGTGAGGGAGGGGGAATTTACTCCCCATTGTTCCAGCTTTTCCACCTTGAGGCCAGAGGTAAGCAAAATGACTCATTTCTGTCTCACAGCATCCAAAGCTTTGCACAGGTCACCAAGATGGCTTCTAGAGCCCTGGAAACTTTGGTTCACCTTGGTAGAGCAGCGCCTTGCTATTCCCTGTTAGTTTTGGTCCCATATGCTGTTATGGCATACCAAGGTGCTGGAACAGATAGGGGGCCAACAAGGGGGACAAAACAATCTTGTCCCCCCACCCATACCCACCTCCTTTCCATGGCCATAAGGAGCCTGTTTCAGCACTTGAAAAGGTGTGAGCAGAGAAACAATATCACCTGTCCCCCAGTATCATGGGCCAGGCCCTCGTGGCATTTTTAAATATTCAAATTCTTCTGTAAAATGGCATTGGCAGCCACAAGTTGAATCTGTGGCCACTATATCACATAGTTTGGGCAATAGAAGTGTGTGTGGCATGTTCACACAACACAACAGTATTTACTTCTTTATTTATTTCTATTCTATCTTTTCCAACTAAGGTTGGACTTAAGGCAGCCACAGCAAGCATTTTTTCTCTCTCTGCTCAACACATGTTCTTATCTTTTACCTCCCATCCTGGAAGGCTTGGCTTGTTAACCTAAAGACTACACAGTTTAGTTGATGAATTAATTTTCTGTTGTTGCGCCTGTGCAACCTGAAGCCTGAGACCCAGTAAAACCTGCCCTTTCAATGGCTAGGAAAATATCTAATTAATCTAATTATTTGAGTTTGTAAGAGCTTATTGTACCAAGCACACATCCTATCTTGTGGCAGGTGTAGGCTAAATCTCCTATGACACTGTTTATATAAATATTACATGCTAGCTACTAAATAGGAGCCCCGTGGCGCAGAGTGTTAAGCTGCAGTACTGCAGTCAAAAGCTCTGCTCACGACCTGAGTTCGATCCCGACGGAAGTCGGTTTCAGGTAGCCGGCTCAAGGTCGACTCAGCCTTCCATCCTTCCGAGGTCGGTCAAATGAGTACCCAGCTTGCTGGGGGTAAAGGGAAGATGACTGGGGAAGGCACTGGCAAACCACCCCGCAAACAAAGTCTGCCTAGAAAACGTCGGGATGTGACGTCTCCCCATGGGTCAGGAATGACCCGGTGCTTGCACAGGGGACCTTTACCTTTTACCTTTAGCTACTAAATAATATTGTGAGCACCTAATCAGTTGCTCATGGAGCTGCCATCAAGTACATATGAACTGATGGCTTTCTTACACCCTTGGTTGTGGTGCAGTAACATGGCTCAATGTGTTATGATGGTGATCCCTTTCTCTATCGTCTAGTCTTTGTACCACCTGTGGTTTCAAGGCAGCCAGAGTGCATCCTATTAAGGCACAGAGGGTGGAGACAGTGGCAAAATAGTTTCAGTCTTACTTTTCTTGATCCAACTGATGCAGTCAGGCCAAGAAGTTACTCAGTCACTTGAATCAGCAAGGATACAGTGTAGTGGACAGAGCAGCCACATGGACGTTCCACCTGCAACCACCCTGCAGTGCCTCCTATGAGCCAGAGAACAGGAAGCTTTTATTTTTTACAGATCAAATGGAGGGAAAGGGAGCTAGATGAGTCATGCCCAGATTGGACATGATGTCATGTGGATGGTCCTGTATATCCCATATGGATATAGCCTGAATACACACAAACACCAGGAACAATACTCCCTAAAGGAGAGACTGATGATAGTCTTGGCTATAATCTCTCCATCATACTACATTCCTCAAGCACTCTAGACATGAAAGCTGCTTCATTAGTAGGAAAACATAAACTTGCCATCCAATTAAAATGTAATTTTATCCGATACAAATGGGGAAGCTCACAGTTGCCAAATTCATTTGTTTCAAATAGCTGTAATCTGGATGTTAAAGCCTTTCTGATTGTTCAAGCTTTGCTATCTATGCCATCACTGGCGTTTACCAAATGAGTTAGCTGAATCATCAACCAGGATGAACGGCTGACAAACTGGCCTTCAGAACATATGAAATAGTCAAGTATATGAAAAAGGCATAAAACAATATTTATTTTAAAATGCTTCTATTTCATGTCTCTCCCACCAAATAAGACACAAGAAATGTATCTGAACAATGCAGTCTTATGCAGAGTTACTCCAGTCTAAGACCATTGATTTCAACAGGCTTGGACTAGAATAACTCTGCATATGATTGTAGTATTAGTCAGAACAGGGAACATAACAATACTTTTTGTTTTACTATCAAGTCACAGCCAACATATGACAACCCATAGGGGTTTCAAGGCAAGATACATTCAGAGGTGGTTCACCATTGCTTGACTCTGTGTGGCAACCCTGGTATTTTTGGGTGGTCTCCCATCCAAATACTGACCAGGTCCAACTCTGCTTAGCTTCCAAGAACAGATGAGATTGGTCTAGCCTGAGCTATACAGGTCAGGGTGTCAGTACTATAGCAGTTCTGATAAAGCTCTAATATAGGCATGACAAATCAGAATGCTTTCTCAGGAAGAAGTTCTTAGTGAGCCTTAGGTACATTGTGAAGGGAGGGTTAAGCAGTGTGTCTTACTCAGCCCTTACTCACTCACTCCTGGGAACCCAGGTGCACTTATCCTCCACCCATTACCCTCAGTCAGATGGCCAGATGGAATGACGAATGCCACACTACAACAGTGCTTGTGGTGCTACAGCAACCACCAGCAGAACATTTGGGCCACTGTACTGCCTCTAGCTGAGTTCACATATAATAACACAGTTCACATATCCACCCAGCAGACACTGTTCATGGCCAACTATGGACTTCACCTTCAGTTCTTCTCTTACACTGCCCCTGCCTTGTTCATCCCCTTGGCTAATGAGTTCAACAAAAGCTGCGAACACTCCCCCAGGTCCTCCGGGAACAGTTAGAGAAGGCCAAGCAAGCCTACAAGGAGGCCGCAGATCGATGGCGCAGACCCGGAGCAGACCTGAAAGTTGGGGACCTAGTGTGGCAGTCCACAAGGCACATCTGAAGCCAGTGACCCCCATGGAAGTGGGATGCCTGGTTCATTGGCCCCTATCGCATCACAGAACAGATCAACCTTGTGTCTGCCCCCCATGCTCTGCATCTATTTGGTCTTCCACTGGTCCCTGTTGACCCCAGCTGCTCCTCTGTACCCATTGCATACCCATCTGCTTACCCTGGCCCCAGTGCTCATCGATGAGCAGGAGGAATATGAGATCACAGAAATCTTGGACTCCCAGAGGCAAAGGGGCCGATCTACAAAACCTGGTGGACTAGAAAGGATATGGACTGGAAGATCGCTCCTGGAACTTGCTGACCACCTCCATGCACCAGACCTCCTACATTGGTTTCACTGCACTTATCCCCAGAAGCTGGGCCCTGGTCCATCGGATTGGGGGGGCTGAAGGAAGGGATAATGCCATGAGTCAGCCTACTGAGAATCAGCCTGGGGTCTTCTCAGGCGAAGAGAAAATAGGAAGCAGTTTGAGAGCAGAGGAACAGGCAGAAAGCAGAACAGAGGAACAGCCTCTCCCAGATGATGGCTCATCATGTCTGCAGCTTTCCAGCCCAAGCATGCCAGCAATGCCTGACACCTTGCAACAAACAGGCCCCCGAGAAGGCTCACCAAAGCCACTGGAGCAGAGGAGGTGGCTGGTTTGATTGAAACTTCAATGGTGACACCGGAGTGCGAAGTTGCAAGCCCAGCAGAGTCCTTCCTGACAGCAACAAGGCAGAGCAGGACTGAAGCAAACCACCGGGCTGAAAATGTCAGGGCAGCCTAATCGGCAATAGCTGGCTCTGCTACAGCAGCAGAGATAAGACCCTATTTAAACCATCAGTTAGGCTTGGCTGGTGTGAAAGCAATTTGTTTGTGACCACTTTGTGTTCCTGTGATGCTCTGACTCTTGTATCTGCTAGCTGTCTGGACATCCGGGTTCAGAAATACCTGGAGATTTGAGGGTGGAGCTTGGGAGAGTGGGGTTTAGAGAGAAGGGCAGGACCCTGGTAGGGTATAATGTCATGAAGTTCACTTTCCAAAGCGGTTTTTTCCAGGAGAAGTGGAATAAATGTTTTAAATAAACAAACAAATAAGTGATTTATGTTGTCTGAAGATCAGTTGTGATTCCAGGAGATCTGTAGCCCCCACCTGGAGCTTGGCAACTCTAGGAACAGCTGTGTTTTGGGCTTGCATGTACTAGACTTCATGAAAGCAGTCCTATGCGGATGTTATATTGAACACCTGGACATCTGGTTGCCTGGAAGATAGGACAGATATGCTTGGTGAGCAGAAGGTGTAAGCAAAATCCCACTCTCCCTATGCATTTAGAGTCTCATGTGAGACTCTAATGTTAACATGATGTTGGCTCTGGGATGAGAAAATTAATTGGAAATGTTAGTTATATTGCTGACATGAAAGGGAGAGGAGGGTTACTAGGTCAGATATGGCTGTTATCTTGAAAGACAATGTCTGGAGCTATTTACAACCACTGACATACTATAAAGTCTGGGTCCCTATATTAGGCAAGAACTGAGTTTTAGGCATTGGGTCTAAACATTCTTATTCAAGGTCCTTTTGGATTATTTGTTTACTTTGTTGTGTGTATGTTTAATCTGGCTCTGACTTAGATGGTCCAGGCGAGCCCAATTTAGCCAAATCTCGGAAGCTAAGCAGGGATGGCCAGGGTTAGGGTTAGACCACCTAGGAATATCAGGGTTGCTATGCAGAGGCAGGCAATAGTAAATCACTACTGAAAGTCTCTCCCTATTGTGTCGCTATAAATCAGCTTCAACTTGATGGCATTTTCCACCACCACAGTTTTAATCTGATCATGGATTTTCTCTCTCTTCCTTTTCCACCCTTATCCTTATTGGATTTTGTGATATTTATTATTATTAGTTTTAAAACCTTGTTTTCAGTATTTTATTGTTACAACATTTTGTTTTCCTGGTTGTTTCAGAAGCATTTGGCTAGGAGATGAGTTTAAAAAACCTTTTAAAATAAATTGAACAAAGGCCAAAAAGATGCATGTGGAAACAGCTCCTATGAGATTATCCGTATTTGGGGGGCAAAACTAGATGAGATGCGAGTTTATCTTTTTTTTAAAAAAAAAAGTTAAAAGCAACCATGTGGGACCCCAAACTGGATCAGAGCTGTGATATTGGAGGAGGAGGGATTGAATGGCAGCATTTTCACTATGGACATTGTCACCTTGGATGAGCTATTTTCCTCACAGGGAAGGCAAGTACCAGCCTGTATTTTTCCCGCAGAGGTAATGGCAGTGTTGTGACAGGGGGCAATTAAGTGGTGCAGGAGAAAGGCTCAACCTGCTCACCCATTTCCATAGTTCTGTAATTGCTCTTAACCAAAGAAACCCACGGGGGGAGATCTGGTGGTAACCCTTCACTGCATCGAGTCCTGCTGCTGGAAATTAGAAGCATTTCCATGTTAAGAAACCTTCAACTACAGTTAATGTTATTTTTAAACTGCATGACACAAGAAAATCTGTTGACTGATAAGAGTGGAAAATATCAAGATAGGTTTCTGAGGGACTCTCACTCTTTGTCACTCATTTCATCATTTTTCTGTATTCTTCTTTCACTCCATTTTGTAGTTTATTTTGTTTGAACTTCCTGCATACATTTATGTGTCTTTTCCTCTCAGAGATGTGACGTGCAGTGTTTGTAAGTGTTTTAAATTTGTAGAACCTCCCGTTAACCATCTTTGTATAAATATTCATCAAAAATTGGTGAAGGGACTACAAATGTCCAATGTCACTTTTTTGGGGGTGGAAATTGCTTCTGCCTTGCAGATGCTTGGCTACTTACTTCATACTCAGCATGTACATTTGTAACTCAGCATATCTCTTCAGTGCTCTCTCATCTGAAAGGAAATCAAATGCTGTGGTAACATCTCTGGGATTTCTCACCGCTTATGAAAGTGGGGCGGATGTAACAATTGAAAACCAGTGGTATGTAATAAGAATGTAAATGAAAAATCTATTAATAGATTCAGAAATCCAGTATGATTTTTTAAAATGTAGGGCAGGTTTCAGAGTTGAATCCTGTGCCACGTACTTTTGCATGTATGTGGAAAAGGTGTGGCTAATTTTTCCTCCCAAAAGCCACCTGTCACTTTTTAAGAATTGCTGACCTTGAGTGCCTGGAACTTTTTGGCTTTAGTGATGGGTTTCTTAGAGAGTTGAGATTAAAAGCCTATGTCCATATGCAGAACACCACACAATGTGCTTTGGATCCCAGTCAAAGGGACCTACTTTATGCAGAAGTCATTCCTGTCAGATGCAAAGTTTGTGGAGGGCATTTGTTTCTTAGCTGAAAATTTATCCAAAAGGAATGGTGATGTGTACTACAAAAGCAGCATTAGAGGATGCAATTAAGGAACACTTTCTCCTAAACCATTCTATCTTCTGTGAGATAATTGCAAGCAAAAATTGGATTAGTCTTCATCAGCAAGAACTGGTACATCATCCTCTAAAGAAATGTTGACCTCTTGCAACGAATACATCCCAGCTTTGTCAGATGACATATGGAAATGGGAAAGGAACAAACAGGACATTCTGATCTATAGAGCTTTTAAATGTAAAAAAAACTGCAAAATGCTCTCTGAGATTTAGGCAGGTCAAAAAGACAATATTCTAATCTTGATCAAGGAAGGGAAAGGGGGAGGATCATCATAATTATGTGAGAGTAGAAACTTTGCTCAATGTACTAAGTAGTAGATTACTTCTTTTAAAATGTCAACACATTTCCAGTTATTTATTTTAAGAATTAACTCTAGTATATTAAACCTGGTTTGTTTCTTTGCTTCAAAGCAGACTGTTGCTGATAAAATCGGGTCAAATAAGCTATGTCAACATGCCAGTGATCTAAAGGGCGACGAATGTGATGTATTTTACTCAACTGCCTTTTTCAGAATGTGTCCTCATAGGAAATATATCTGCTCCATATACCCCGGGCAGCTCAGAAAGCTACATATAGGTATAGCATAATGTCTGAATGTGACCTGGAAGTCTTGTCTCAATCGTGGATTCACCAGAGGCCTTAGGCAAGCCATTGAGCTGATTTCACTTGTTTCTTTTGTGGCTGTTTTGACATTTGTTTTACAATTATTTTATTTTATTTTGCTTACCTCATTTATAACCTACCTTTCTCCCCAAATGGTGACGTAAAGAGGCTTATATCATTCTCCTCTCCTCCATATCCTCCTCACAACAACCCAGTGAGATAGATTAGGTGAAGAGTGTGTGATTGGCCCAAGGTCACCCAGCAAGCTTCCAAACCTGGGTCTCCCAGATCAAGTCTGATGCTCTAACCACTACACCAAACATAAACCACCTGTTTTTATGTCTGCTTTTATGACATGCATAGGGGAAATGTTACCTGCTTTTCATGTAAAACATAGTAACAATAGGGTTTTTGTGGACCCTTTGTTTATTTAACAGAGCTGACAGGGAAGTATCTCCTAGCAATTGATACCCATTGAGGAAATATCAGGCAACCATCCTGAGTCATTAGCTTAATACAAGAATGGTAAGCTAGTATGCACGACATTAGCCCCCTCAAAGAAATTACCAGAGTTTGCAGCAATGCTGTTTTAAAGGCAAAAGTCGAAACCACAGGTGTCAATTTTGCAGGCAATTTTTCTATCATATTTTGATTGTTTGGTCAGAAAAGCACTGTCTAGATTTTGTCCTGAACAGAGAAAAGGACAATCGAACTTTCAAATGAAACTGTGGTCACAAAATTATTTTATACCCCTAATTGGAGAGCACTTGCTCTTTGGAAGTCTTTGCAGGATATAAGCAGCTGTAATGCTCCCATCTGTATGGACCTGTTTACTTCCACTTAGGTGTCAATTGTTTATTTGTAAATGAACAGCTGTTACAAAGATACTATAAGCCTGGTAGGTTCCCATCAAAGGAAATTAAACACAAGAGAACTGTCCTCAAAGGAAACATAAGGTGCAATAATAGTATAATAAGGATGTAGTTTGGGTGAAGGTGTCCAAGAAGACAAAAGTTATGCAAAAACAGCATGAATACACCAACATCAATTCTGTTTTGAAACCTCTTATACCAAATTATAATACAGTTTTAAAAAAAAAATTGGGGGGTATGAAAGGTAATTGGAGCTTTAGCTCTAGATGTGGAAATTCTGAGAAATTCTTCAGCTCCTGTGGATCATGGCCCTGCATTCCAAACACACCTCTTACATCTTAATTCATGCATCACTGTATACCAGAAATATCTTGGTGAAGAACATTGGCAAAACCTCAAATAACAGCTGCTATATTCAGATGCTACTGCAGGAAGGTGGAATACGTATTTAATTTAGATCTCATAGACCAGAAAAAATGTTGATTAGAAAAAATCCTAACAAGGTTAAATGTGGAATAGCTTGGGACAGATTCAATTCAGATATATCAAACCGACACACGTGCATTTTTTATGTGGAGCAGTTAGTTGTAATTGCATTCCAGTTATAAGCATCTTTACAATCTTCATTTATCCTCTTCAGGAGATGGCAAGTACACCTTGAAAGTAAAATCAGAGATCTCCCACGAGGATTGACTCTTCAATTGCCCAAATAGCCTTCCCTATGAGATTGATAAGACCCGCCATCATGCTAGGGGACTTCTTTTTGGGAAGGCAGCCCTAGCAGCATAGCGATTTCTCCCATGAAAATGAATTGGCACTTATTGCAGCTCTGCTCATGAAAAGTAAAGAGGGGGGCACCTTCTGGTTTCTGATGCAAGGCACATCTGCACGTTTCAGTACTGAGTCACAAAACTGGTTGCTGATTAATGCATCATCATCGTTGTTGTTGTTGTTGTTGTTGTTGTTATTTAGATTTTTAACCTGCCCTCAATCCTAGGCTAGCCTGATCTTGTCAAATTTCAGAAGCTAAGTAGGGTCGGTCCTGGCTAGTACTTGGATGAGAGACCACCAAGGAATACCAGGGTTGCTTTGCAGAAGAAGGCAATGGCAAACCACCTTTGTTAGTCTCTTGCCTTGAAAACTTTACTGCAGGGGTATCGAACTCAATTGTTAAGAGGCCTGGATATGTAGGGTTACCACCCTCCAGGTACTAGCTGAAGATCTCCTGCTATTACAACTGATCTCCAGCCAATAGAAATCAGTTCACCTGGAGAAATTGGCCGCTATGGCAATTGGATTCTAAGGCATGGAAGTCCTTCCCCTCCGCAAACCCCGTCCTCCTCAGGCTCCGCCCCAAAACCTCCCACCTGTGGCAAAGAGAGACCTGGCAACCCTGTGGATATGACAAAATGTCAATTGATTGGGCTGGGCCATGCCTCATCAGCCCAGATTGAGAGAGCGGAGAGTGGCTGCCTCAGCTGGCTCACGGGCTGGATAAGAGCTCTCGAGGAGCCAGATCCAGACCACGGGTCTTATGTTTGATACCCCTGCTCTATAGGGTTGCCAATAGTCAGCTGTGACTTGTCAGCACTTTACACACAACTCTATTTCCTGTGAGTAGAATAAAGATAGCTCTACTTTTGTTAGGCACTGAAATCATAGCAAAGACAAATCAGAAGCTGTTTATGATGATTTTTTTCCCCTCTGGAAGAGTTTGTCAAGGCACTTATTTAAATCCATTATATGTTACGCTGAAGAAGTGACATAAATTAAGTTGCTTTTCTTGATGTA
The DNA here is from genome assembly GCF_029931775.1 of Euleptes europaea. Taxonomy (NCBI): domain Eukaryota; kingdom Metazoa; phylum Chordata; class Lepidosauria; order Squamata; family Sphaerodactylidae; genus Euleptes; species Euleptes europaea. Next base: position 44,296,721 of record NC_079321.1, on the reverse strand, counting down.
CAAAGAGCCTCATGTTTAATGCTATTCAGAAAAGACATAGACCCTTCATAATGTCATAAGATTCTTTTCAGATTGCATGCTCTGCTGGTATATAGTTTACTGTACATACTAGCGTATTGCTGACATTAGTTGTCTTAATTTCACTTTGTGTACCACAATGACTGTTCCCCACCCCAGAATGTTTTTTAAAAAACTTCTTTGTTGTTATTTCCAGTCAGCATTTTGTCAGATTACAAGAACCTATTAGTAATGAGTAGGTCAAATCTGTCAAGTGTATTTTATCATGTGTTTTATTTTTGGCAGTTAAGGCTTTCAGTAATATTTGCTACAATGCTTTGTACCCAATTCATCATTTTACAAATTGCTTGTAAGTAGTTGCAAATTTGCATTCATGGGGTTAAATGCATTTTCTCTTTAAACTGGTGAGGGTACTTCTGTAACAAAGTACCACACAAAAGGAAATATTACTAAGGTTAAACTACTCTCAGGCACAGAACACTACAGTTGGTGTACGAGGTGCACTGTCCAAATTTCCCCCATTGCCTCAAGCAGCGAGCTGCAGTTTATAAATAGATGTGGAATGGACCCACATTAGGTAGAGATATTGTTAGCAATGCAAACATTGTTTCCTAAAGAGTAATCATGCCATAATAAGTCTCTGTGGGAGCATTCCTAGGTAGGTCTACTCAGAAAGACGTGCCATTTTAGTTTACTTCCAGGAAAGTGGTCTTAGCCTATATCTGTGAGACATTCCCTCTTTGGGTGGGCTTTTAGAGGGTTTCAAACTATCTCATTTGCTTATTTGCATAGAACATATCAGATTTCTGTGGCCTATCCAGTTTGTGTTTGTGGAACTGGCCAAGCTGACTGAACACTTTCTGCACTATGTGTTGAAGTGCCATTGCCAGGTGCAGCTGTTGTTCCATTGTAAAAAAAACTTTTGCATCTAAGTAGTAGCCTACTTATGGTGACCCCATAGGGTTTTCAAGGTAAGAGACATTCAGAGGTGGTTTGCCATCATTTGCCTCTGCAATAGCAACTATTGTATTCCTTGGTGGTCTCCCATCCAAATGCTAACCATGGCTGACCCTGCTTAGCTTCCAAAATCTGACAAGATTGTGTTAGCCTGGGCTATACAGACCAGGGCACTGTTGTAATACCCTGGGCTAAGAACAGTAAAACGACTTTGACTTGATCATGCAGTGTTGCAGTGTGGACCCCTTGAACCCAGATTATGAGGGACTATGCTGTTCTGTTTATGATGGACTATGCTATTCTGTTCAGCAATGAGGATCCTTTAGAGAAAAAGGATCTGATTTAGGGCAGTGCATATCAGGTTTACTGACCCAAAAATAAACCCCAAAAAGGCATTTTGGCTTTTCCTAGGTTTATTTGGGGCCGAATATTGAAATAGAGAATAAAGCCTAAGCCAAAAAGCCAATTGCCGAATCAGCCGAATGGGTATTCAGCTTATTTGGCCTTTGGCTTTCCCAAGGTTTTTATCTATGGGAATTTTTTGAGGAGCTCTGTGGGGGGGGGGGTCACCCCCTTTTCCATAGAAAAGCATTGTGAAGTTCACAATGCTTTTCTATAGAGAAGGGGTGACCCCTTTGGGGGCCCATAAAATTGCCCCCCCATCCCAAACTTTATCAAACTTTGGGGCTCATGCAAGGGGAGTCCCTTGCAGCTACCCTGAAATTTTGGAAACATTACCTTTAAAAATGCCCCCACAGGAGCTTAAAAAAAAAAACTCCCATAGGCTAAAATGGACCCAGTTTTTCAGGAAAACCTAAAAAAAGCCAAAATACCCATTTACTAGTATGGGTATTTGGCTTATTTCAGGTCCCCCCCCCTCAAAAAATTGGGTCCAATAAACCCAAACGCAAAATTTACTGATTTTTTTTTTTTTGCACCGCCCTAATCTGTTTTGTATATTTGGAAAATGTCACACCTGCTTGCCAATGTAAGCTAATTTTGCTTGGTCTGGAAAGGTGAAAAGAAACAGTTTGGGCTGGGGAGCTGTGGAATGGGTTGTTGTGAATCTGATACAGCCTGTGCATTTGCTTCGGTATCCCTGTGGGGTAAACTACACTTTACATGCAAATGTGTGCAACAAAGCCCTGACAAATATATTTTTTTAATTAAAAGTAGTCTCAAGGGACTGTAAATTTAAGTGCAGAACTGACAGAGGAGAGATAAGCCATTTTCTCCCTGTCCTTCCCCTCTTTCCAATCACGTCCCAAGTTGCTTCCTTTACCTACATTATTCCATTTATGTACCTGGAAACCTAAAGGGCAAAAAGTTGTGGAAGGGTGTGGCTTTGTGTAGAACATGGTTTGAGTTGAGGCTGCTTTTCATTAACCAAAAAACCTGTGAATACTTTGTTGGGTTTGCAGACTTGTTTGCCCCTAAGATACACGCTTTATTTCTAATTTAGTTAATATCATATCACAAAGATAATTTACAGTGGGTAGCCGTGTTAGTCTGTCTGCAGTAGTAGAAAAGGGCAAGAGTCCAGTAGCACCTTAAAGACTAACAAAAAAAATAGTATGGCTGACATTGGTGGGTCCAGAGAAGATGTTCCTAGAATCTATATGAGGGCAAACTTGGCACCTTGGTTTGTTGCAGGCCTTGGTGCCTTGGCGCCCCTTTCTTGCTTACAGACAGCCGGCTAACCTAAAACAACTTCTCACCCATGATGATAAACGACTTAACAGGAACATGGACTCTGGCACCAAGGCCTGCAACAAACCAAGGTGCCAACTTTGCCCTCATATAGATTCTAGGAGCATCATCTCTGGACCCACCAATGTCAGCCATACTATCTCAGGTTCATACTCCTACTCATCTTCTAATGTGATTTATGCCATCACATGCCAGCAATGCCCTTCCACAATCTACATTGGACAAACAGGTCAGTCTCTTAGACAAAGATTAAATGGACATAAATCTGACATCAGAAACCACAATATTCAAAAACCAGTGGGAGAACATTTCAACCTTCCAGGACATTCTGTTGCAGATTTAAGAGTAGCAGTTCTCTTACAAAGGAATTTCAAAGGAATTTCTCTCTTTCCAGAGAAACTGCTGAATTACAGTTGATATTCAAACTAAAGTCAATGCATTTACCTGGGCTGAATAAAGACCTTGCATTCATGGCTCATTACCAATGCTGATTTCTCCACACCCATCTCTCCCCTGGACATCACAGACTCTTCTGCATACCACACCTAATCCCATCACGCCTGCTATTCACATTTACATACTGTTAACATTTACATACTAATGCTTCTCTGAATTCGCTCTCCTCTACTTAAAGACAGATGGATTCACATTCTCGCTGTATCTGAAGAAGTGAGCTGTGGCTCACGAAAGCTCATACCCTACCAGAAAAATATTTTTGTTAGTCTTTAAGGTGCTACTGGACTCTTGCCCTTTTCTACTCATATCACAAAGACAGCATTCGTCTCCAAAGCTCTTCCCTCCCCTCCAAAGGAAATTCACCCTGTAATAACTTCACTGGCCTATAAAGAGAAAGGGCATTAAGAAAACATCCATATGCAACCACAAAGGATGATGTACTTGCTTATTTCTTATTTCTTGCTTATTTCTTTATCCTGAATACCAGGTTGCATTTTTTCCCTAGTCTTGATTCTCTTTCCCAGCAACAACAAAGGTCTTGTATCTGAATTCTTCTCCCCCCACCTTTCATCTCATGCAATGCATAGATAAACTTCACTTTGCCACTTTCTTCTCCTCTCCTTAAAACCACTGCTTAATCTAAACCAGCGCTTCTTAAACTTTTTCTACTTGTGACCCCTTTTTGCCCGAGAAATTTTTATGTGACCCTGGGTATATAGGCATAAAAAATAGGTATACAAATCAAAGATTTACTGATAATAAATCATAAAGAAATTTATACTGTTGCCAAATTTTTCATGATCCCCCCACACACCTTCAGTTACCCCATATGTGGTCGTGACCCACACTTTAAGAAGCTTTGAACTAAACCACTTCTGAACTAGACTGCCTTTGCTTTACCATGTGCTTCTGTGACCTTCCCCTACTTCTTTTCTCATGACCCCATTGTCAGTCTCTTGCCTCCTGTGCTCCAAGTAATGTGGATATAATGTAAACACTCTAGCTACTGTTCACAAGTAACAGGTTTGGCCCTTGTTGGTTTATGGCAGGGAAAAGATTTTTGGTCCATGAAGAGTTGTTGTAGACTGTTTGGCAACGAGGACGCCTCTGAGGATAAAGAAAAGAGAAGTATGAACAGAGACGGCTTCGTATGGGGACCAGCCTTTTGAGCTGCATGAAAGACAGCTATAGCCTCCTGAGAAAGCAAGCCAACCAACAGGAAAGATTGCGAGAGACTTTTAGAAGGCCTAATAGGAAAAAGAATCAAAGGAAGGACTCCACCACTCTCTGGTTTTAACTTCAATTGTGTCACATATGGTAAGTTTGAATATGTATCATGTTTTTTCTATCTTCATTTCTCACCCCTCTTAGGTTTGACTTGTAAGTACTCTCTGTGAAAGTTTCCAGAGAGTCTTAGGGAGTTATTTTAAGGTTGTATCCCCCCCTTTTCCTACTAGTAGCTCTTCTTTGAGTAGGAAAGAAAGAATACAGTAAAATCATTTATTTTTCTCTTTATATCTCCCTGCCTTCTGTTAGTCATCCCAGGTTCTATAACATCTTCTCTCAAACTGAGTTGGTGAAAACAAGTGGGAACATGGAGTTTGGCTGCATTAACCTCAAATATCTTGGCTGCAATTCTAAGCCTATTTACTAGGGAGTAAGTCCTGTTGTGCTCAGTGGGATATGCTTCTGAGTAAACACACTTCAGGTGGCACTGCTTGATTCAAAGGTATATTGTGGAGATTGAGCTCTGTTTACCCCTTATGTTCTCTCACTGTTTTGCATTCTTCATCCCCTCCTTTTCTCATCAGAATTTTCTGCTGCCTGGAGGATGCATTTTCCAATAGGCAACAAATTCATGGCCTTCACAGAAGCAGCAGAAGAACTGCCTATTAGCTTGTTTGTATCGCCATGTAAATGTTGTCTTGATCAACACAGCTGTGAATTTTTAGTGTCATTTCAGGGCATTTGAATGGTACATCTGTTATCTCATATTAAAGAGCTGCTGTAAGTTTATGTTCGTGCCTATTCTTCAGTGGTTGGCAAGGTATGCGCAAAATGTCATGTATTTTGTGTTCAAATTACATTTGCAAGTTAGGCTAGATCATTCTTTTAGTGTCCAACCACAAATTAAATAGCCAAGAGGTCCCAAGTTAAAGGAAATCCAAGCAGGAGCAAGTGTTTGAAGAATCAAAGAAAATCACTGATTGTACTCTAATGAGGGAGGGTTAACATCATTAAGGAGAGGAGAGTATGCATTTGAAGTTTTAGGGCTGAATACATTTCTTCTGGCAGAACAGGTAGCATTAAAGTGATTCAGAGGTTCTTCTTTTTTTTAACCAGCATGAAAAAAGAAAACATGTCACAAATTTTCAATTCATTAAAGAAAATCAGTACAGGGTGAAACAGGAAATTAGACGTTGATAAAAAAAATAAGTATTATCAAGAGCAGCAATCTGAGCCATTACTGCCTTAGGGGAAAAAAAGAAATTAGCAATGAAATGCTGCACATTCATAACCCACGTTTAATTAATTAATTGTTTTTCTATTCAGCACAGAGCTATAAAATAATTTCCCCATATTATGTCACTTCACTCCAGAATGTGATTACTTAAAAAATAAAATCTATGTATGGCTAGACCCCTGGTCCACCTAATGGTTTCCTCATGGTCTTAAGTTTTGATGACCTTGTTCAAGGCCAGAATCCATTTTCAAATTCTTATTATTTGGGTCTAAAAAAGTGTGATACGTAACAGTCAATTTTTACTAGATAGAAGACTATCTACAGCTTTTTTTATGAGGCTCAGCACTGGTGGCTAAGGTTAATGATTTTAGAAAAAGGAAATAAAGAGCTGACACAAACAGAATCCAATTATAGAACTCGTTTTAGGATCAGTTCCAGATAGACCAAGGGGAAACAAAACCCCCTAAAAGGCTATTGAGGAATCTAAACACAAGGTATCTGGTTCTTTCGAATAAGAACAGTATGCAAACAAATAGTCACATACATAAGTCATTCTGCTGGGGTTACAAATTGATCTCCATGTGATGGAAATGGCTGAACAGCTTTAGCAAGTATTATATGCTGTGCACAATAATTTATTTTTTTCTGTCTGCCAAAGGGGAAATAAGATCAATTTCTCAAACTTTCTATAACTCTAAACTTTTTTGGCAATGACATTATTCATGAACATTTAGGGAAGCATTATGACCTGGGGGCACACGCTTCCTCACCACATCCTGGGAACCACAATAGATATACAGTGCAATCTGAAGTATTTTACTCAGAAGCAAGTCTCACTAAGCTCAATGAGTCTACTCCTTAGTAATTGCAATTAGGATAGCAGTTGTAGGTGCCTAATTTCCTCAAGATAACACAGCCCATCCCTATCATTGCAGGTCTGTGTCTAGTTTCCGTTTTTCACTTTTCCCTCTGTGTCAAATTCAGCTCAGGAAAGCCTGCTAGAGTTCTTCTGGCCTGCAAAGAGAGGCTAAAGGAATGTAGATAGGGCCCAAATACAGAAGAATTCCAGAACTGTCTTACCTTTTCATTCTTCATTGGGGATTCTGGGGAATCTATACAGTAGCACTGCCAGAAAGTTCCCAGAACAGTTGCACTTCAAAAAGCTTCCCATTGGCTTAGTTTGGCAGAATTGGCTTTAGGTTTGCAATGTGATATTCTTATTATTTATTTATTTACAAAATTTATTTCTCACCTGAAGGCAGCTAACAATTTAAAACATTTTAAAATCATTAAAATCAACCCTCCAAACACACGTCCTTTAAACAGACTCAAAACAGAGGGCGAAAATGCACTGTCGCTTTATCCTCCTTTAATCCCTGTTTTAGCCAGGATCGAATGCACATTAGGCGAAACACATGCATTCAATCCTGGCTGAATCCTGGCTGAAACAGGGATTAAAGGAGGATAAAGTGACCATGCGTTTTCGCCCAGCAAGTAAAACATACCTCAGGAAGGGGGAATCACTGAGGGAATGGCAAACAAAAAAGTATTTACCTGCTGGTGGAAGATGGCAACAGAAGAGACAGATGAATCTCCCTGGGGAAAGAGTTCCAGAGCTTGGTGCCATGACAAAAAAGGCCCTCTCTTCCTAAGGAGCGGTAGCCCAAAGCAGAGCCTCTGAGGATTACCATAGTGGTTGGGCATAATCATAAGGGAGTAGACAGTCATTCAGGCATGTTGGTCCCAAACCATACAGGGCTTTGAAGGTCAAAACCAGCACCTTGAATTGTGTCCATATATGAATCAGGGGCTTATATGCCAATAAAGGCTTGAGTTGTGTTGTGTGTGGTGAAATCAGGAGCCCTTGTGAAATACTCCCTATGACCCACTCCAATCAACATTCTGGCCACAGCATTCTGTACCAATTGAAGTTTCCAAATGTTTTTCAAGCTCCCTGTAGAGCACATTGCTGTAATCCAATCTAACTGTAACCGGGGCATGGACCACAGTGGCCAGATCATTTCTGCCCAGGTAAGGCCACAGCTGGCTATGTAGTTGAAGCTGCTAAAAGCCACTCCTGACCGCAGCTGCCACCTGCTTATTCAGCGGGAAGACCGGGTCTAAAAAGCACCTACAGATTATGGAGCTGTCCCCTCAAAGGGAAGTGCAACCCCATCCAGAATACTTGATACCTTAAATCCCGTGTCAGACCTTCCACCCACCAGTAGCTCTTCTGTCTTGTCAGGATTAAGCTTCAGCTTGTTAGCTTGCATCCACTCTAGAACTGGTTGCAGGGACTTACATGCACACCACAAGCATCTATTTGCTTTTTATGATTACTCTTAATTTTTTTGTTATTGTGCTGCTGTGTTATTTTAAGTATGAGTGTGTGTTACTGTATATTTAAAATTGTTTACATTATTAAAATCAGGGACAGCAGTAGTAAATTCTCAAGAAGATCAAATTGAAACACCATAAAACACAGCAATAGTTTGAAAATCTATTCAGTACAAAGATAATCAAATACAACCTTTAAGGATACTAAACAAGTGAATATTCAAGATATTTGCTAATCAGTTGTGTTTCTATGTGTTCATACTGTTTTAATATAGAGTTGGGACTGATTTCTCTTTTCAAGTTAAATCAAGCAAGCACAATTTATTTCAAGTTGTTATTTTCACTGATGACGTAGCATAGTTTCCTTTTTAAAAATATTTTGGGTTCAAATCTACAGTTGATGATTTGAAATTATATTAAATAATTGAGGGGACCAGCAAGGACTTGCAGGGGATATCTCATTTCCCTCTACCCCACTATTTCCTCTTTCCCTTTCCTGAAAGCACCCACAGTCTTTTCCTGCTTCTTTTACCAGTGTGGTATAGTGCTTAAGAGCAGTGTGTTTGAACTGGGTTTGATTTCCCGCTCCTCCACATGAGCAGCAGACTCTGACCAGTTATGTTTCCCCACTCCTCCACATGAAGCCTGCGGGGTGGCCTTGTGCTAGTCACAGTTGTCTCACTACTTTCTCAGCCCCACCTACCTCACAAAGTACCTGTTGTGGGGTGGGGTAGGAAAGCTGAGTGAGACTCCTTGGAAAGAAAAAGTGGGGTATAAAAACAAACTCTCCTCCTCCTCCCCACCCACCTACTCACCCACCCAGTGTTCCAAGTTTTGGGGGGCCCTGGGCAGACCCCCTTCTGCCCACCAGCAGCTTACCCTCACCCACCAACCTGACTATGCATCCTTCCCTTTCTCACAAACCCTCTCATTGCCTATGCTCATAACCACATGCACCAAATTTATGCACATTCCCAAACAGCATTGGCTGGTACATGTAATTCATAGTGCTGCTACTGTGGCTTCCAGGACTGTCACTGTGCATGACCCTCATGTACTTTCCAATCAATGCCAGGAAGATGGAAGTATGAGTAGTGAAGTGCTTGCAAGTAAATGCGCAGGGGAGGGCACATGGACAAGTCTTGGGGGAAGTGCATGGGTGATGGGTCAGCAACAGTGGGCCCCATCAGAATCCCTGGGCCCTGGCAACTGCTCCACCCCAGGGTATTCTGATGCCAGCCAATGTACTTTTATCTCCCCCCATCTTACACTTTCTTTCCTACCCTCCCCCTGACAGCCTTTCCCTGGGAATGACTGAGTTGCATGGTGCCAATCACTAGGATTGGCCAATTTATATAGTGCTGGCTGGGCTGGGCAAACTTGCATGATGGGAAACCTGAATGGACTTGTGGGGCGGCACCTAACCTTCCCCTCTATTCCCCTCCCTGTTTTCTCTTTCCTTGCTCCTGGTATCCCCCATAACCTCAACATTCCCTGCTTGCTTCTATTCTTCCCACCCATCAACATATTTGCATTTGCCATGTGGCATCAAGTTGCCTGGTAGTTACGGCCTGCCGCCGACCTGGCCCTTATGAGTCCTCCCTGAAAGGCCAAAACAGACTTAGAAATGGCCCTGATCCCTCCCCCTGCCTTTTACTAACAGAAACCAATGCTTGAGGGCTGACAATACTGTTGTGGTTGCTTAGCAAGGGCGACTGAGGCTCTTAAAGTTGCAGGCACTGCTTCCAGCCTTTTGGCTGGTTTTAACCCCCCACACACACACTCACACATGTTTTTTTTAGATTCCAGATTTTTGTGCAAACCTGGGGCTTTTTTCAGGTTTCTAGGAAAAGCTGTCTTGTCTGTCCAAGGCTCCAGACTCTGAATTGAAGTATCCATAGATGGGGCCTTGTTGAGAATTAGATATCTATCTCTCTATCTGTATATATAGGAGCTCCGTGGCGCAGAGTGTTAAGTAGGGCTGTTGAATTTAAAAAAATTCGGTATAGTTCGGATTCGGCCGAATTCAGCCCGTTTAGATTCGGGATGTGCCGAAGTCCGAACTCCCCCACTTCGGATCCGTTCAATTCGGCGGGAATTCAAAGTTCGGGGAAAAAATTCGGCCGAATAAAGCCATTAAAAACACAATCGCGCCTTTCCGCGGCTCTGGGGGGGCATTTTTGGGGTTAGAGGTCCCAAACTTTCAGCAGAGCTTCAAAGGACGTTTATTGAAAGACTCCCCAAGTTTTGTAAAGATTGGGTTGGGGGGGCTGAGATATGGGCCCTGAAAGGGGTCCCCCCCACCCTTAATGTGCATCTCTCAGCAGAGCTTGCCGCCCACGCACAAAGCTCCCAGCCCCGACAACAGTTTGCAAAGCAACTCAACCTTGTAAAACAACACCTTTGCAACAGGGAAAAACCAGAAGACACACAACTGAAACCTCCCCCCTCAAACCAGGGAGCAAGAGACTCGAGGGGGAACACACACCCCAGGCAGAACCGACGACAGCCCCCTTTGGCTTCCCCCCCACCCACAGAAACTGCTCCCTCCCCACACACACACAGACTCTGCTTTCCCCCACACACACACACATACACAGGAGAAAAGTTATAGATTAAAGCCCCCAAAGGGGTCTTACTGTGGCTGTCTTCTGTTCCATCAGGAGGGGCTGGGGAGGACTTGTAATCCAAGATGATTCCAATTAGGCATGGGACGGTTTGCTCTGGAGAAGATGCACTCAGGATCGGCTCGCTGATCCATTCATCCCAATAGGGAAAAGGGGAAAGGGGAAAGCCCATATCTCAGGATCCCCTGACCCAATGTTCACAAAGCTTGGGTGGTCTCTTAAGAACACTGGTCTGAAACTCTGCTTAAAGTTTGGGACCTGCACCCCAAAAATACGCCCCCTGCAGCCACGGAAAGAGAAAAGGGGGGAGGCGATATTTCTGCCCCCACTGAACCCATCTTTACAAAAATTGGGTGGTATCTTAAGAATAACTGTCTGAAGCTATGCTAAAAGTTTGGGGGCTATATCCCCAAAAAAGCACCCCCTGCAGCCACATAAATGGAAAAAGGGGGGGAGGGAAAAGGGGGAGAGCCCATATCTCGAGACCCCCTGACCCAATGTTTACAAAACATGGGGGGTATCTTAAGAAGCTTCATCTGAAGCTCCACTAAAAGTTTGGGGTTTGTACCCCCCAAAATGTGCCCCCTGCAGCCATGGAAAGAAAAAGGGGGGAGCCCATATCTCGAGACCCCCTGATCCAATGTTTACAAAACTTGGGGGGTATCTTAAGAAGCTTCATCTGAAGCTCCACTAAAAGTTTTGTGTCTGTACCCCCAAAAATACGCCCCCTGCAGCCACAGAAAGGAGCAAATGTGCACAAGCACCCCCCCACACACACACAAGGATTTCTCTCTCTCTCTCTCTCTCTCTCCCTGGCCGGGCCGCACATCAGCTGATTCCTCCAGTACTCAATCCTGACTGATTGGCCAGAAGAAGACCCAGCTTGGCCACCGATTGGCCAGGGGAGGAGAATGCTGCTTACTGACGGTTATGCTGCTTACTGACGGCCGAATTTGCCGAATTTATTCGCGAACTCCCGAACTCGCTGAATTCGGCCCCCCCGGTTGCCCGCCAGTTTTGAGTTCAGTTCCTCCCGAACTAAAAACCACCGAATCAGGGGAAATTCGGCTGATTTTCAGTTTGGGCCGAACCGAATTGACAGCCCTAGTGTTAAGCTGCAGTACTGCAGTCAAAAGCTCTGCTCACGACCTGAGTTCGATCCCAACGGAAATTGGTTTCAGGTAGACGGCTCAAGGTCGACTCAGCCTTCCATCCTTCCGAGGTCGGTAAAATGAGTACCCAGCTTGCTGGGGGTAAAGGGAAGATGACTGGGGAAGGCACTGGCAAACCACCCCATAAACAAAGTCTTCCTAGTAAACGTTGGGATGTCACGTCACTCCATGGGTCAGGAATGACCTGGTGCTTGCACAGGGGACCTTTACCTTTACCTTACCTATCTGTATATATATACATGTGTGTATCTTGGGACATAAATATATGATAACCATTGTGCAGTATTACATGATCATTTGAAGCAATGAATGGTCAGTGTTCTGTAACACAAGCTATTTGTACAAAGCAGCTCCACACATGGTGTCCATGGCGTTAATCGTTCTGTCACCAATTCCCATGATGATCTGTTTCGATCAATGCTACCGCATAGAAAGTGACTTCATGTTGTCACTGATTTTAAGAAACCATTCTTATATCAATGACATGATATAAGTGTTGCACTGTGGCTTTTCTTCACAGTGCTCTGGTAACACAATAATTCCAAGATGATATGGGAGGAGCTGATGATGCAACTGTTACCAGTGTCTCTCCTGCTACATAGCCCCTGCCCCGCCCATGAATATTAGTTATGAGTAGGGGTGTGCAAAAGAAAAAAAAAAAGGTAAAATTCAGATTTGGATCTAATGGACCTGGATTTTTTCAGGAAACTTAGATAATTCCCAAACTCCCATATTAGGAATATGCAGATTCCCCTCAAAATGCAGGTCCATTATACCCCAATCTGAATTTTACCCGCTTCCCCTCTCTTCCCTTCCCTTCACTCCCCTCCCTCCACTCCCTTCACTGGCCTGGCTGGGCCAAGCCCGGTGTGCCACCTGCAATCCTCACGTGGATTGCAGACGTGGCGGGCCACACAGAGCTGCACACGAGGCTGGCTAGTTTGAGCCCAGCATGCAGTTCGGCATGGCCTGCTACCTCCAAGCCTCCCATGGAGACCGGAGGTGGCGGTGCAGAGCTTCTCGCTGGGCCCAGGTGGGCCAAGCCCAGCTTGCAGCTCTGCACGGCCACCGCCTTCAAGCCCCAGGTGGAGTGCAGCAGTGGCACCAGGTGAGTGAGAGGGAGGGGAGGGAGAGAGGGGAGAGGGGATTCCCTCCAGTCTATTTTTTATTTTTTAAATGGCAGCGAGGCCAAAGCATCTGGAAAAATGCTGGGGGGGAAATTGACATTATTCGGGATTCTCTTTTCAGCTCCCTTTAAATCACCGTCATCTTTTTGGGAGGAAACCCCCCCCCCAATACCAGTAAGGTATTTTTCTGGTTTTTTTCAGTTCGGTTTTGCCGAATGCACACCAGTAGTTATGTGTGTACCCAAAAAAGACCCTTTGATTTAAAATGTCACATGAGACATGGGACAGCACTGTAAAAAAAAAAAAAAAATCACCACTTCTGACTTAAAAAATATCAGGGAATGGAACTGTACCATCAATGTTTGGCTGCATGATGGCAGATCTGAGGGGAAATGCTCCTCTTACCCATCAAAATAAGGTCTATTGATCAAAGGAAATAATTCATAAAAGGAATTGTCTGCATGTCAAATTCATGGATCAAATGTCCTTTGAAACTCAAGATTTTCTCCCACCTTCTTGGCCCTAAAACATTACCCAGATTTGCAAGATAAATTATCAGAGCCAGCGGAATTTCCTTTTAAAATGCAATTCCAGGATGATATAATAAGCAATCCAGGAAAGACCGTTTGGTCACCTCTCAGGTAGCATCAGCATATCTACTGTTAACACCTACTCCAGGTGCCTCTTCCATGTATATTCTAGAGTCCCTTTTTCTATAGGTGAGGTACATTTACATCTTATTATAGCCTAAAATTCTAAGTATGCACCAATAGGGTCTCAGAATCATAGCTGAACCAATTGGGATCCAGCCAAAAATCCACCAATGACAATTAGATCCCAAAGTCTTGGTCCTATGTTAGGAAAGGTCCCAAAGTTGGGCAAACAGCAATTCTTCCCCTTTGGCACCGAGGTGTAACTTGAAGTGTATAAAAGGTGTTCTCTGAGCCTTCCATACTGTGTAGATAGCTCCCATCCAGAGCTATCTTCAGTCACTGCAAATATGACAATATCGAACCCTTCCTCTACAAAACATTAGTTCTCTTCCATTCAGCTTTTCCTCCAAAATTTAACTTTGTGTGTCTTTCTCTCTCTTAGATCTCCCACTTCCCCATGTCAAAGATGTAGGAGTGAGCTAAGCTGACAGACAAGTTCCATGGCTATTTAGACTGTACTAGTCTTGAATTTTGTCCAGGATTTTTTAATAGTAAGTAAATAGTCCAGTTAAGGCACGGAAATGTCTCAGATAGATTGTACTATTCTCGTAATGCACAATGTAGAGCCAGTAAGCTAGCCAGAGATGTCGGTATAATCAATTGTGATATGAAAAAAAGAGATGAAGCAAGGAACTGCAATGAATTACTCATATATTCATGTCAATAACAGAAGCACACAAATCAAGCTGATTGTTTTTTGAATTCACAAACAACTCATTGCAGATTAGCCTATTTTAAATGAACAAATTTGATTATATTGAGTTGATTGAAAATCTACCCACAGATTTGTTTTTTTTTTTTTTTTTTAAATCCTTTTCCTTGCTGCAGAGTGTTCATTTTAAATAATTCAGTCTAAAACCAACTGGCAAATGGTTCTGGGTGGACCCATCACCACGAATTGTCTTTGGAGCGCCTGCATTTAGGGGTGCCTTTTAAGACAACTTCTCCATCATTTGCACTCAAAATCAGGGACATAAATGGAATTTATTTAAGAAGCCCTCAATGGCACTTCATTTTTTTCAGAGTCCAAAAAGGCAGCTGGACAAATGCAAATAATAGAAGGAAAACCACATCAGGCATGCCGAGTGTATTTGGCTTACTTATTTTACTGGCAGAAATGTTGCCTAATTATAAAATCCCTGCAACGTCCTCTTAACTGCCAAATGAGACCTGATTACAGATTTGCCTGATAGATTACTTTCATAAAACACATATGATGCTACCTCTGATGAGATATGTACTTGAAAGATTACACAAATTTTAGCCAAATAGTGTCCCCCACCCGTATAGTCCAGAGTTGGATAGAGAGAAGACCTATGCCATTACCATGCCTGGGCATGGCGCTTCCCATTTCAAACAAGCTTACAATTGTGCTGTCTAATGATTCATTGTGAATTATAGTGGCAGCCTGAACCTGTGTTGTTGGCTCATGCTTTGGGGGAATCAGCTGTGCCACGTGTGAGTTTCCTGCTTCTTTCTTGTCAGTTGGAGCATGTCTAGAAATGCAAGGCATTGACAATAGCGTTCGAGCAACCAACCAATTTTTTAAAATTCTGACCACATGGAGTTGACAGGCTGGATGCTGCTAGTGGAAAGCCTCAATCATCACTTGCCGAACGGGGTATGGAAGTCACTCTGCAGGCTGGGGTGATAATAGGGCTTTTATGGCAAGTTGTGGCAGCTCTGTAGCTCTGAAGCTTCTCTGAAGGAAGGCACTTTCCACTCTGAAGTCTGATTCCCAAAGCTGTTTATTTATTCTGCCTTAAGCAACACACTGAAAATTGCAGTGCTTGTCTCCATTTCCTGGCTCACTTACCCATTGAGTCCTGGGCTTTAAGCTTTATATAGCCACCCCACTAATGTCCCTGATTTTCCTTGTTACTCCATGCCAGAATGTAGCTGCTTAACAAGCGCTAGGATATGGAACAAGTCAGCACCAACAGACAGCGTGGAAGTGCAACTTGTGTCTCCTGTTGGTATAACTATCAAAGTTTTGACTCATTTTTATCCCTGGTGGAGAGATGTCTTTATGATACAAGTGAGTCTTCAGATCTAACCATGGGGAAAACCACGGGCAAGCTTCCACTATTGTTTCAGTAGTTCAAAAAGAGAATGAGCCAGTGACTCATGTGTGCCTTCTTGGTGTCTCCTGTAACATCCGAAGTCACCCTGAGATTTTATCTGTCTATCACCAGTCTTCCTTAATGAAGTGTCAATTACTTTTTGGTGGCCACGTTTCACATTTCAGCTAAGGCTATGAATAGCTGTAACATTTTCAGTGAGGCGGGACTCAGTGACAGCAGTGTGTATATGGTATATCTCTTTCTGTCCTGCTGTGAGCTCTGAGCAAAGTAATTTTACACGTTTCTCGTGTGCTTCAAGTTAAATATAGGAAAATGTGATTTCTCTTTCCAGAAGGGAAATAAAGGGATGGCAGTGCCATCCTAAGCAAAGTCACACCCTTTTAAGCCCACTGATGCCAAAGGGCTTGGAAGACATAACTCTACTTAGGATGGCTCTGTTTATCTGCAATTCTGCATGTGGCTGTTCTGGTACTCCATTGGTTGGGTCTTGTGGGATTACAGGAATCAAATAATAGAGTTCCTCCCTCCCCTGCTCAGTTAAGTTTTGCAGCTGGTTTTGTAAAATATTTTGATTTGTAGGGGAGAAAAACACATATGTCCATGTGCAAGTGTGATGCTGCCTAGAAAACAAGCAATTTGTACAAGGTACTATTTTTTTAGACTACAACCAGTGCCTCACTACTTTAAGACCATTGTATGATCACTTAATCCCCCCCTTCAAGGTCAGAGCACATTCGACATGGCTAGCACTAATAGTAGCACCCCCCTGAGTTTTAATATCACAGGCATTTTCCCTTGAAAGCAAAGTGATTTTCCCCTCCTCTGTTACATTTGTGTGGTTATTGGAGGAGGTTTGGAGCTACAATTTCCATAGTGGTAAGGGGGAAATCAGACCACCAGTGTTATCTCTGAGCACAATGTAAGATGTAGGGTCCAAATTGTTGGGCAATGCATGCTGTACAAATGTGGTTTCTGAATTTGCTATCCATAACAGGAATCATACCGTGCTGCAATGGACAGTGAGGTTTTGAAACTTTAAAAAAACAAAAAAAACTTCTGCAACTTACCCAAGAACAAACTCTCTTCTAAGTAATCCTCGCCTGCAATTTCTTCATTTGTTCCAAGCTTCCAATTAGCATTGACATCGGAGCAACTTCTGCTGTCCCCGTGACATCTGGAAAATGGATGTCCCCTGGCACTGACTGAAATTACACATGCAGATTGACTGCAGACTATGCACTATGGCAAATCTAAAGTGTAGGGACGGGACGCCCGCTGCATTCCAGATGAAGCTATTGTGACTATTGTGAGAGCTCCTGTTTTCAGTAGAGATCCTCTGACTGTATTCCTGTGGTGCTGGAATCCAAATCCAGCCACAGGTAAAATGTCAGAAAATGCAGCTTTATTTTGTTCAGCTTCCTCCAAAAACACTACAAATTCACATTTAACAAATCTTAGTATTCATCAGTGTCTCAGTAGCCTGTTTTCCTTTGAACGTTTCCTAAGAACACCCACTGCAAATGAATGAGCTTAAGAACTATAGCTAGATAATAGGATCTCATGAACAATAAAAGTAGATTGATTTCTAGAGTGCATCAAGTGGAAAGTGATGCGACCAAGTTTTGTCCACCTGGGAAGGAGGAATATACAAATAGGCTCCTTTTTTCATTATGGCTGAAAATGCATTGCCCTTTTGTCGTTCCATTTTGTCGGGAATGTAGCGAATTGGTGAAGTTTAAATGCACATCCTCCTCCCACACGCATGATCAACCCTCCCCATTTCGCTACATTTCTGGGTTTCTCTGTTCCTGTTTTGTCACAACCTAAATGGAAGGTGTGCAACAGCTGAAAGAGTTCAACGGTGCATTTGCGGTGCCTGGGCCAACTCACCTCCAGGAGACTGCCCAGCCCTGACAGCAGCAGTGGTGGCTCCTTTCCCCCACCCCACCCCGACCTACACCTCTCTCTCCCCCTCTCCTCCTGCTCCCGCCCCCTCCTCCGCCTCCCCCCAGCCAGGGGTTCGGCCAACCTCACTGCAACCTGCAGCCTGGATCCACACAAACAGTCAGAGCAAAGCAGCGAAAGCTCCTTCCAGCGCCAACGCTGCATGCTTCCAGCCGACGCATACAGGGTTGCATTTGCCTCCACCCAGCAAATGCGACTGCTATGCGTTGGCTGGAACCATGCGGCATTAGGGCCTGTAGGAGCCGCTGCAGCTTCGCCACTTCGCTCTGACTGTTTGCGGGGATCTGAGCTGCAGGCCGCAGTGAGGTTGGCAGAAATTTTGGCTGGGGGGAGGCGGGGGAGAGTGTGGGGGGGAAGGAGAGGGGGAGAGAGAGGCGTGGATCAGGGTGGGGAAAGGAGCCTTTTCCACTTCGCTTTGTCGCTTCGCTCTGACTGTTTGTGGGGATCCGGGATGCAGGTTGCCCGGAGGTTGGCTGAAACCCCAGCTGGTGCTGGGGGGGGGAAAGGGGGGAGAGAGGTGTGGGGTGGGGTGGGTAAAAGGAGCTGCTGCTGCACCCCTCCATTTGTTTGTCCCTGTCCCCATGCATTCAATTTTTTGAACACGAGATTCAAAGGCGTGGGATAGGACAGGGACAAACATGAATGCAGCTGTGTGTTAATGACCTAAGTTCTGTTGTGGGGTTTTTCTTTTGTCCATCTTTGTTGCTGATGTGTTCAGTTTGATTTTTATCTCAATTTAACTCATTTTAACTATCCATTATATTTAATTGATGCAAAAATAACCTTTAACATTACTGAAGTATAATGGGAAAATCTGACATGAAGGAACATTTTATGATGCTGTTTCATGGCCCCTTTGGATCTCCATGACCATTCCCTCTCTCCGGTGTTCATGATATCTTAGCCCAGGAACAAATGAGGTGAAATTTTTTCCGCTCCTTTGAAGTGGCAGGTTGGGAATGGGAGGTTTGATAAAATCAGCATTGTTTGTCCTCACTTGCCAGGAATGCAGACTGCACTGGGGTGCAATGCCTCCTTTATAGAATAAGGGACCAATCCAAAGCAAGCTTACTTGGAGGTAAGTTCCATTTTATTCAATGGACCATACTCCATGGGAAGTGTTTTTAGGATTGCAACCTTAGTTGCTGCTTTAATCTGTAGGAAGATCCGTCTCTGCTCTTTGCAAGGATTCAAATTTATTTTAAAGGGATGGAATCCAGAATAAATTCGCTGTTAATGGAAGACACTTTGGCCAGCAGAACCAAACATCCTTTCTTCCCCTACCTCTTCTGTGGCCCACTGATCTCCCTAGAATGCTATTCTTGAGGGACAGGGAACCCTCAGGAATGGCAGGAATGGCAAATAAATGGGCTGCAGTAGGACAAGGGAATAGGAGGAAACTGCACTTCCCCTTCTGTAAGCAAGAAATTGAATCTGGATGCAACCCAAGATCTTTTTAATAGAATCACACATAGATGAACTACAAAAGTAGAGTATATAATCCAGGTGCAATGAATTCTGTAAACTACAGAACAGTTATATGTACCCTCACCAACCATTCTTATAACAGTCCTTTCATGCAATTTCTTCCAATAATGGTTCTCATTTCCATTATATATCAGATGGAATTAAACCAAGAGCTTGCCAGATTAATTCTGGCTGCTAACAATAAATGTCCAAAAGCACATATTATGCAGATTGGGCAGAGTCCTGTAAGTAATCTAATAGGATTACTACGATATCCATTGTTAACAAAAGCCCAGCAATAATCAGTTGCTTTAGCCCAGTAAGGTATTAGTGGCCGAAAACACAAAGAGAATCTACTCTTTATGATGGTAGCTTTAAGATACATCCTAGCAACAGTGAAATATGTTGTTCTGAATCTTTGGCATAAGAAGAATTATTAGTAAAAAAGGTAAAGATAAAGTTCTTCTGTGCACGCACTGGGTCATTCCTGACCCATGGAGTGACATCACATCCTGGCATTTACTAGGCAGACTTTGTTTACGGGGTGGTTTGCCAGTGCCTTCCCCAGTCATCTTCCCTTTACCACCAGCAAGCTGGGTACTCATTTTACTGACCTCGGAAGGATGGAAGGCTGAGTCAATCTTGAGCCGGCTACCTGAAACCAACTTCCGTTGGGATCGCTCAGGTCGTGAGCAGAGCTTGGACTGCAGTACTGCAGCTCACCACTCTTCTGTGGCCCATTGATCTCTCTAGAAGGCTATTCTTGGGGGACAGGGAACCCTCAGGAATGACAGGAAGGGCAAATCAGTATTAGTAGGTTATTTTTATTAATAAAATCTGAGAGAGCATTTATAAATCAGCATCAGAGAGCTCCATCTCAGTGAGACCATGCTTCTTTTAACTACTTAGAACATGTGCAGCTTGGGGGAGAAGTGGTGTTGGACACGACTCTTTTAGGCACAAGGCCAAAATATTTCTTTTAACCCAGGTTTTTAACTATATGTTTTCATCTTTTTTTGATGAAAATTTTTTTTTTGGGTGGTGTCCTTCTAGCCTGAGAACTATTTTACAAATATAATTCCAGCTAGTTGAGTGGGATTTTATGGTTTGTTGTTTATGCTCTTGGTTTTATGATTTAATGGTACTGTTTGACCTTGTGAGCCACCTTGAGTTGGTCTCCATAGAGGGAGCATATACGTTTCTTTTTCTATATAAATAATAAATAAGTAAAGGTTAATGACTCAACAGTGCCCTCTGGGCATGCCTCACACAGGAAGTTTGCATATGGACACAGGAAGAGGGGGCATGGTTCACAGTACTCTGAAGTAACACAGATGAGCAGTTCAATGTTCCCCTGGATACATAGGCAAACAACTTAAATAGAACGTTTCTGAGGCTTTCCCCAAGGACCTCTACTAAATATATTGTGAACTGACCTAACAAGATCTCTCTCTCTCTCTCTCTCTCTCTCTCTCTCTCTCTCTCTGTGTGTGTGTGTGTGTGTAAATGAGCTAATTTTCCTCTGCAGGAAAAGCAGATGAGAAAGATTACATATTCTATAGCATGACCCTATCCTGCTAAAGCATGTGCCATCTTTTTAAAAGCAATTGTTAAGCTTAAATGGTATTAGAGACTTAATTCATTTCTCATTATCCTTACAATTTTGAACCTTTATCTCACTTCTTTGATTGCTCCCTTTTGTTCCGCCCACCTCTCAGTTTCCTCTGTGTCATTAAACCACTCTCGTCAGTCCCTCTCCCACAATTCATTCCTTATTTCTCATTTTTTTTGTCCTTTCCTCCCTTCATACACTATAATACCTCAAGATGATCTCTATTACCATTAATTAGTATGTCCATCTCTCTTTCAAGCTTCCTCCTCCCCCCAAATTAAAAACTGAATCCTAATAGTATCTTTGTCCTTTCATAGTTCTCATCAAAACCCACCTCTGAAGAATCCCAGTAATTATTCTAGGGAGATCTTTTGTACAAATACCATACGTTTAACCATCGAGCACAACAGTATTTAAAAATAAATGACAAGATGCTGCTTATGAAAAAAATGTTTCAGGGAAGTGAATAAATGAAAACTATTAGTGCTCAAAGAAACTTAAGTGAAAAAGCAAATATAATTTTTCGCTAACTTATCAATTCCAATGCACATTGAAAATTATAGATAATAGCAGGAAGCCAGTTTCTTAGCACAGTTAGGAAAAGGCCCACTTCCTGCGGTTTCAAGTGCTACAAAATTATATCCAGGGCATATTAAATAGGCAGCCAAATCATAGAATTATTGCCTTTTGGAAAACTGAAGAAAAGAGCTTCAGTAAATATGGTGGTGCTACTCAATTAAAGGTCATTCCAAAAGAGCTGGGATAGTCTGACAGCCAAGTGATTTGACTGATCCTGAATTGCATGGTCCATGATTGCCAGGAAGATCCATGGGCTTAATCTAGCAAAAGTGAGCTAGACTAACTCACATTGAACAACATGAAATTAACAGTGCTGTCCTGTGCAAAATTACTTCATTCAAAGTCTGGATCCAGTGTGGTGTGGTAGTTAGAGTGTCAGACTAGGATCTGAAAGACCCAGGTTTGAATCCCAACTCTCCTTTGGAAGCTTGCAGGTTGAACTTGGTTACACACTCTCAGCCCAGTCTACCTCACATGGTTGTTGTGAGGATAAAATGGAGGTGAGAAGAATGAAGGAAGCCGCTTTATGTCCTCATTGTGGAGAAACGTGGGGCATAAATGAAGTAAATAAATAATCCAAATAAATAAGTCTACTGATATAAATTGACTCTGAGAGCAACCCTAAACAAGTCTATTCAGAATTCTCTACCAATCTATTCCATAGGGCTTACTCCAAGGAAAGTGTTCGTAGGATGGACTGTTAAACTGGAGTAACTCTGCATGGGACTGAATAGTACA
Source organism: Euleptes europaea (assembly GCF_029931775.1). Taxonomy (NCBI): domain Eukaryota; kingdom Metazoa; phylum Chordata; class Lepidosauria; order Squamata; family Sphaerodactylidae; genus Euleptes; species Euleptes europaea. The sequence continues at coordinate 44,274,695 of NC_079321.1, read as the reverse complement.
CCACATAGTTCAGTGCTTATATTCCCTTGATTTTGATGAGAATTACTTCACAAGTTACCTGAATTGTACCCCACAGTGGTTGATCAAGCCAAACGGCCTTCAAACATTGAGCATCAAACCTTGAAATGCAGATGAAGAACTCAAGCAATACTTCTCCACTAGGGTTGCCAGGTACCTCTTCACCGCTGGCAGGAGGTTTTTGGGGTGGAGCTTGAGGAGGGTGGGGTTTGAACAGGGGAGGGACTTCAATGCCATAGAGTCTAATTTCCAAAGCAGCCATTTTCTCCAGGTTAATTGATCTCTATTGGCTGGAGATCAGCTGTAATAGCAGGTCTCCAGATACCTGAAGGCTGGCAAGCCTAATCTCTTCCCCCTTCTGAATATTATTATAGCAAGATTTTTACCTTCCTTATTCATATACATCAGATTAATTCACTATCTGTAAAAGGATACATGAGCAAAGGAGTTAGAAGTTATGGGTATCTAGATTGTCAACTGTTTTCCTAACATGCCTCCAGTGCATTCAACAATTGCCTGACATGGAGAATGTTAGCAGGCAATGCTTTTCCTTCTGTTCATTCCATATTAGGAAAGGTTTCACCAGATAAATATCTGCTTGTCAGGCAGTAGAACAGGACGCCTGCAGAGTATAACATGCTGACAAGATTCTTCATGCAATGCATAGTTAAATTGTGGAACTCCCTGCCCCAGGATGTGGTGATGGCTGCCAACTTGGAAGGCTTTAAGAGGGGAGTGGACATGTTCATGCAGGACAGGCCTATTCATGGCTACTAGTCAAAATGGATACTACTCCTGATGCATACCTATTCTCTCCAGGATCAGAGGAGCATGTCTATTATATTAGGTGCTGTGGAACACAGGCAGGATAATGCTGCTGCAGTTATCTTGTTTGTGGGCTTCCTAGAGGCACCTGGTTGGCGACTATGTGAACAGACTGCTGGATTTGATGGACCTTGGTCTGATCCAGCATGACCTTTCTTATGTTCTTAAGATTGAGCTACAAATCAGAAGGTCCCCAGTTTGGATCTTGCCTCTCCCACAAACTCATTCAGCGGCCTTTGGCATATCAGCACACTTTCCATTGCAATATGGGGATAATAATACTTGTAAAATTGTATTTAGCAGCATTGTTGTATAGACTAAAGCAAGATTGGATGAGAGACCATGAAGGAAGACCAGGGTCTCTATGCAGAGGCAAGCCAGAGCTATTTGTCTCTGGCCTTGAAAAACACTTGAGAGGTTGCTATAACTCCGCTGGCAGGAGGTTAATAAAGCATTTTGAACAGTTGAAAACACTATAGAAATTATTTTGTAATTTTATGATTACTAGTTACTTGGGGGATTTTTTCCAGTGTGGTCCATTATGGTACAAGGAATCCAAGAATAGAAGCAACAGCAGCAGGACTGGCATAAAAAGAAACAGTGCAATATCAAAAGCATTAAAAATAGGAACATCTTTTAAAGTGACATCTGTGAATTTAGAACCGGTTAATTTTTCAGAAGTCTGATTTATCTACAATGTTTATTAATGGGGAAAATACTGGAGGGAAAATTTCTTGACTTTTTGCAGCACAGAAAAGAAACAAATAGGAGGAGGATTAGAATCAATGGATGGAATTTTGGAGAATAATATTCCAATTTTCTCTGGGAAGGTCTGACTCCAAACTATAAATTTTCTCTGACATCTGAAGGAGAGGCCCAGTTATGATACTGATGACTGATCAGTCCCTTTCTAGTGAAGGCATGGGAGCTTCCATATCTGTATGGCCCCTGTTATAGTAAGTAGCCTCCTATCCAGTAGGGTCAACTGATCAAACAAAGAACTAAAGAGCCATCTCCAGGCTATTGGTTAAAGGACTGAGAGAAGAAGATACAGCAACTAGGGTTCCCAGATACCCAGTAATGGTGGGCAACTGTTCGCCAATTAATGGGCCTTCCCTCCGCCCCTCAGCGAGTGGAAGCAGGCCAGCTGACGGGGGGGGGGGGCAATCCGTGCATGGGGGATGCACCTGCCACAATGATGTCACTTCCAGGTTTACCCCAGAAGTGACAGGGGCACTCTAGCATGTTTCTCCAAAAATTCCATAGAGTTTTGGGAGAAACGTGCTAGAGCATCCCCATCACTTCCAGGGTAAACTTGGAAGTGATGTTGTCACTGTGCACATGTTGTTCATGCACAGATCACACCCCCCCCCAGCCCCACCACAATGAAGCTCCCTCCCATGGCGAGGCAGGACCTGGCAACCCTAGCAGCAGCAGATTTCTAGCTGTCGTGCATACTAAAGGCCTCTTTAGAGACTTCCTACTGAAGCATGCCTATTGATAGGGTTGCCAGGTCCCTCTTTGCCACCGGCGGGAGGTTGTGGTAGCGGACCCTGAGGAGGGCGGGGTTTGGGGAGGGGAGGGACTTCAATGCCATAGAGTCCAATTGCCAAAGCGGCCATTTTCTCCAGGTGAACTGATCTCTATTGGCTGGAGATCAGTTGTAATAGCAGGAGATTTCCTGCTACTACCTGGAGGTTGACAACTCTACCTATTGAGCATAAATTGTACTTATGTAGCATTGGCAGGGATGTGGCATGGCAAAGCAGGGTGAATTTTACTTACCATGTAGCTATTTTTCCATGCTTGCTTGGCAAAGCATCTGTTTTCAGCTCACTGTTGCCAAAGGCATAGAATTTGTGTTCTTCTGATGAAACTGATAAATGGCATCATTGGCCATGTTCTGACAGGTAAATCCAAACTTTCAGCAGAAACTAACTTTTGGTTATTAAAAAAGCTTCCAGTATTCAAAAAGCTACTGGATTTGTAATACAGGTAAATATGCTTTAGTAGGTAGCTGCTGCATTAGTATTCAGTCAATAGGGTACAATGAGAGAGTTTCAGAAGAAAGAAAATTATTACAATCTTGAAATTTCAGTAATGTCACTAGCTCACTAGACTTAGAAAGTCTAGCTCATATTAACAAAAACATGCTGTCCTGGAAGACGATGTAGCAGTTTTTGACAGGTTTTCTCACATCCACACAAAGATTTGAAGCAGAAAATGCTCCGAATGGTTGGATAGATTTAAACAGTACAATGTTATATATTATTACTACAAGAAAATGCTCTGGCGAGGTAATTGTCTGAATGAAGCAGACCAAAACAGGGACATATTACTTTGTTCCGAAATTGTCAAGCACAGTGGGACAGACTTGGAAAAGAAAAAGCAATCTGAATAGCCTTACTTTGGGGTATTCACATTCCTACTTTGTAGCGGAATGGAATTCAGGTACTCATTTTGAAGCTTTTATTGTCTGCTCAAGAAGAAAGAAAACATTTTCAAAAAGCACAGTGTGGGGCATTGCTATAATCTACAAATCGCTGACATAATGAAGCATTTTGTCAATCATAGGCAGATTTCTGAGGGTGTAGGAATGCTTAGCTAGTGAACCTCCATTTCCCCCCTTTAGGCAGGAGGGCCTTCAGCTCAGGAAAGGTCCTGGCTCAGGTACTAAGCAGGCAGGAGGGCTAACAAGCGCATCCTGAGCAGGTGAGACAGCTCTCTCAGTCTCCAGGAAGGTTGAAAGGAGATGTAAGAGAAAAAACTTAGATGAATGACCTGGCTATCAATGAGCTGCTTGCTCAAACAGGAGAAGAAACTTCTGACTAATTCTACAGTTTCAGCCACCGGAGAAATGCAGGCTGCATTATGAGAAATGTAACGGATTGGATTGACAGAACATTCTTCTGCCTAGAAGAACAGAAATTCACCAGGTATGGATTCCCCCCCCCCCCAATCTGTATGTAGTTGAGAGAATGCGGTACTATGGCAATGATTTGTAAATCATTGCACAGAGAAGAAAAAGCAGCTGGAATGTTAAAAGTATTTCTGGGCAAGCAAGTCTACCACATGATGTCAATTCCATGTTAAATCTTGTACCTGCAAGACAGGATCCTTAAAACCCTGTGCATATCCCTCAAACATTAGATATATGCTGCTCAAGATCAATGGATCAAGGAGCTTCTAAGGGATAAAGGAAAACCCTGTGCAGGCCCATTGACACTATGGCTAAGGAAAAGGAATAGGTTCTTGTGGGTTATCTGGGCTGTGTAACCGTGGTCTTGGTATTTTCTTTCCTGACGTTTCGCCAGCAGCTGTGGCAGGCATCTTCAGAGGAGTAACACTGAAGGACAGTGTCTCTCAGTGTCAAGTGTGTAGGAAGAGTAATATATAGTCAGAAAGGGGTTGGGTTGAGCTGAATCATTGTCCTGCAAAAAGTATCCAAGGTAATGTGCTAATCATTGTCCTGTAAGTATCAAGATAATGTGCTAATGAGGGTGTGGTATCTTGGCTTCCTGTCCTGAAAACCTCCAGACTAACAAAGACTACAGTCCACAATAGCCATGCAGATTAGCTTTGGATTGCACACATTATCAGATCACTTCAGGATACAATGGTTCCATATTAACATACCACACCCCTTGGTGGCAGAGAAGTTAATGGCTGCCACAGAGTTCAGGTAAAATGGCTGCCACATGGGCTGGAAAATCCAAAATTTCCCATCCACACAGCAGCCATCCAGTCTTTACTGCAATCTTTCCCAAAACTTCAGAGCAAAGCAGGTTTGAGAAAGATTGGAGGAAAGCTGGAGGAAAACCCCGGTGGTGAAAAAAACGCACAACAAAACTGTGGGGAAACAGGGGAAAAAGAGCTTCCCAAAAGCATTGGATTCAGGGCAGGCAATATATGCCAAAGGCATCCTTGTTAACTTCCAAGGGAAAAGATGGATTACAATTCTGAAAAGAGATCTAGAATAAGATAGATAAGCTTCCTGTTGGGAAAATTCGAGACAAAAACGTTTCTAACTGTCCTCTGCAATCTATTGATCAGAGACATGAGGAAGTCTAAAGCATTGCCCACACTGAGGAATGTGGAATATGAAATGGAATGGAAACACACTAATTTGCATACAAGTTGGTTTTTAAAGTGGATAGGGAAAGGTCTAGAGTGAAATCTCATTTGGCAGAGCAGCTGCAACTTTACTGCCACTCCGAGAACATTTCCAAATATATCTGTGCTACTGATCTCCTGTGGTATGTATCTTAGGTGAGGCATATAGCCTTTCCATCCTCTCACAATCAACATGGATTTTACTTGACAAAATCCCTAGGAGGTACACTACAGCCAGTACTGCATAGTGGTTAGAGGGTTGGATGGGGACTGGGACGATCTGGTTTCCAAACCTCACTCTGCCATGAAACTCATCTTGGGCCAGTCACCAGTCATCTCTCAACCTTTAACAGGGTTGTCTTGAGGCTAAAATTGGACGGTTTGGATAACAACTGGATGAATTGATTAATAGATGCTCAATACACTGGAATGGAAATGGAGAGCTCTTTGACTGGTGGAGGAAGAAGCAGTGTTGTTTTAAAACTTGAGCTGCTCCTGACTACATTTTGAATTCCAAGGGATCCAGTTGGCTGTGTCCAATGTATGCAGGGGAAGCAAATGAAAGCAAGTGGCCCCAGTTGCATCTTCCCAGTCCTTTCCCTGACAGGCTAGGCTGGAGAAGTAAAGGCAAAGGAGGGAAGAGGGTTCCAGTTGAGGTAACACTTGAAGTCCTTCTGTTTTCTCACTAATTCTTCCTGTCTTCCTTTTTTGTGTGTGTGGTGGTTCTTTTTTTGTGTTCATTTTTCAGCTTCTATAAGGAACTTTGAGGAAACCCTACCTTCCTTGACCAGGAAAGGAAATGACTGGGATTCTAGGGAGAAGTCATGGGGCAAAAATGCATGGTCGCTTTAGCCTCCTTTATTCTCTGCTCCAGCCAGGATTTATCCAGGATCGAACGCACATTCCGCGAAACGCATGTGTTTGATCCTGGCTGAATCCTGGCTGAAACAGGGAATAAAGGAGGCTAAAGCGACCATGCGTTTTCGCCCATGGTTTCTTGTCAGGCTTGCCAGTCTAGTCCCAGGGAGGATCTTCTCTAAGCCAATTGCCTGCCTGCCTGCCTGCCAGCTAACAAGGGGAGAAAATACAACGTGTAATCAGTGTGCACAGGTCCACAACTATATTCCCCTGAATCATGGTAGCATCCCCCTGAGGATAGCACTGGTCTTTCTACTGCATTTCTTCACCTCAAAGAATTCTCAGGAGTTCTAAAAGGCAATATTTTGCAGCATTCTTCAGTTCTTCTAGCTTTCTTTCAGGCCACAGTGTGTATAGGAGCTAATGCAGAGTTCTAATCTTTCTTTTGTCTAGTATTTTTTCAAAGCTTATCTGTTGGGGCTATGTATTTGGCAAGATGTAAAAGAGGCGTGAGGATCATCAAAAGTGACAGCTCTTGCCATGAATAATACTGTAGATGTGAAGCAGGGTCATCTAGTTTTAAAATCATGCATCGTTATAGACCTTTTTAGAGTTTGTTGCTGCTGGCTGTTGTTAGCAAGTGAAGCTGCTATGTGGTCTGAACCTAAGAAAGAGACTTGCTGTTTGCAATCAATATAAGAGGTGGACCATAAATACAATAGTTCTGCTGATTATTATTATATGTGGCACGTAATTACAGTGTCTTTGTTGGATAAAAACAACAGCCAGGTAAATCTTGAACAATATAAATGGGGTGCACTCTAGCACATCTGACATTTCTAATAGTTCAAATGTGGTTTATGGGAGAAGGCCATGATCTGAAAGGACTACACTGTATACAACTTTTGTATGTAAATATTTATTACAGTCTATTAATCAGACATTAAAAAATAATTGCTTTTTAATAGGTACTGATGCCAGCATTAAATCCACTAATATCTCCTGGTTGACCCTGGATGTTAAAAAAAAAAAAAAAAAAAAAAAAAGCCAGGGAATTCTCATCTAGGTCAGTTGTATGACCTGAATCTTGTATGAACTTCAGAGTCAAATTGCCCTGTAAAGATACAATTAGAATGGGCATATAATCACTCCTTCTCTCATTCAGGTTTTGTTTATGATTGCTTGAAAGTAATCCTGAAAAAGTACCAGGACAATTAACTATGGCCTGTTTGGTGTCTCATCATATACTACAAGGAAAGATAAAGATGTCCCAAGAGCTGAATTAATGCACAGGCTAAGTAAACTACATTATATGGCCTCAGATTGTGAGGTCCTTCTAAATACAACCCTAAATACAACATTTATCTGACGATAGGGATTATTTCAAATTTCTTATCCCTGCTTTTCAACTTGAAAATCTTCATTTTAAATGCTTTATATGTTTACCTGTGCTGGTCATTGACCGTAATAAAGCTCAATCAATCATTTTAAATGCACTTCTCCCTTGTACGACTAGAACCAATGATTTATTTTCCTGCACCATTTTGTGTTTCTTGCACTGAGTTTTGTCCATAAAATGTGGGCATTTTCAGTTTGATTTTTGCATCAATCAATTCAGAATATTCAGGGCATAACAGAAATAAATGTTGCATATTGGTTATATACACACCATACACATTGTGTGTAAAAATCATACAATATGAGTACACAAAGCAAACAAATCAACACAACTAAGTGATGAGTGCAGAGCTTTAAATGGCTGACAAAAATACCAATGAATAAAAAAGAAATAATATAGGAAATACTCACCCTTGTCTCCCACTAAGTCATAGAGTGCCTGGTTTATCTATATGAAGGGCCTGTGGTCCAAGCCAGATCAATTTTGATCCTTATGGGAACTTGAACTTGCTCTCTAATTCCAGGACTTGTTCCCTCTGACACTAGTACTATAACAGTCATCCCATCTCAGCCTACAGGTATTCCCTTAGGGTTCCATGATCTCTAAGATCTTCCAAGAGGACAGAGCATCCATGACAGGGTAACAGCAATTCTACCATCGCTTTTAAAACAGTTATGTTAGTTAATGTTAATACTTTCAACTTGTAAATGGCTTGACAACTTTTCAAGTTGAAAAGCTGCTGCTAAGTGCATTAGATGGATGGACAGATACTTCTAAGCTTGCTTGCTCCACACCAAATCTTATCATACCTCTCAGGGCAGACTGTGTGGCAAGCTACGTTGATTCCCTTGTCAGAGCTGCCTGACCTCCCAGCACCCCGCAAATCCTGATGCTGAAATGTGGGTCCATTGGTCATGCATTAGGAGAAAAATAAAGTATTCATTGTATACAATAATGGTGGTAAACTGGTGATTACAAAATTCTACTAGGGATTTAACAATTGCATTTTTATTCCCCCCCCCCCCATCAAACCGCTATTTGGATAGAAGGAAGATCCAATGAGCAGTCTGACAGTGGGTCACATTTGTCAGTGTTTTTATTCTCAGTTCTTTCCCAGTGTCTGTGCAGACTTCAAACACAGGAGTGGGATTTATTTTTAAAACCATGGAGGTGCATACCCCTGCCAGCACCAAGATTCAGGGATCACAGAAGAAGCACACCTGTGCATTAAAAAATAGAAATACGTGAGAGAATGGAAAGAAATCCCTTCCAAACCAGTCCTTTGTGTTATGAAAAGGACTGTTTTTGTAAGGGAGGTTTTATTTTGTTTTTTGTTTTTGATGCACAAAGGGATAATTGTGAAGCGGTCTTGCAGAAATGGCTAATTGCATTGTTTTATATAACAAAATCACTAAATAATATCATAAATCCCTGCAGTATGGGAAGGAAGGTGGCATGTTATAGCCCAATCTTGTTAAATCTTAGAAGCTAAGCAGAGTAGGTACTTGGATGGGGGACCACCAAGGATGACTCTGCAGAGGAAGGCAATGGCAAGCCCTGCCCCTGACTTATCAGGAGCTGTGAATTGCGGCACAGAGTAGGGGGTGAGTTTTCCTTGGAGGATTCTGTTCATGCATCAGGGAACTACTGGGAGGTGGGGGCCCTTACCCGGGGCTTGCCAGTATGGGCCATTAAGCACAGTGCAGGGATAGAACTGGCAGGGAGAGAGCCTAATCTGGAGCCAGTCTGGGCATGAGGGCAGGCAAGGCTGTCATAGTCCTGCCCACATTATAATGTCTCTGAGGATCCCCTGGGCATTCATTTGCACAGGAAGGTCAGGGAGCGTATCCTTGATGGACATCATCTGGGCATTTTTCCCCCTGCTGAAACATAAAGGGGAGGCGGGCAAAGAAGGGCCTTGCATGGCCAAGCAGGGCACTGTGAAAGGGGATGCAGAGTGTTTTTTCTGCAGTTGGCTTGCTGGGTACACAGGCACGTTCACACAGCCCAAATAATGCACTTTCAATCCACTTTCAATGCCCTTTGAAGATGGATTTTACGGTGTGAACTGGCAAAATCCACTTGCAAACGATGGTTAAGATGCACTGAAAGTGGATTGAAAGTGCATTATTTGGGCTGTGTGAAAGTGCCCAGTGTCCATAGGCATGGTAGGATCAGCGTCTCCTTAGTGGGCATGGCATTTAATCAATCACATGGGAAATGTACTTAGAGTCCGGGCCCTAGCAAGCAACCAGCCAGCCATTGAGTCTGACGAGGCATTCCGGAAGTGGACCTTGCATAATGAGAGGGCCAGGTGAGACCTCATTAATGACAAGCTGTGGATCCTTACCATGGGTCCTAACATCAAAGCAAGGTCTGACACCAGGGCCAAGGACAGGTTCTGTCATGACACAGTCCAGCGAGCATGCTGGGAATATAATCATGGCAAGTGCTATTGGGTGAGATGTAAGTTTGAGCACAACTGTGACACATGTCTCAGGGCTCAGGCCAGGTCGGCATGCCCACAGGCGCCTGCCTAGCACAGCCCTTTTGGGGGGCCCAACCCTCTGCCACAAAAGACACCAAGAGCGAAGGAGAGTCGGGCACTTCTTCAACCCTTGTCAGTGGTGCCATCTGTTCGTGCCCCTGCCCTGGGCAGCAGCCCCGACTTGGACTTTGCCTGCACTCCTGTTTGCCTTAAAACACTCATTTATGAGTTGGCGCATTATCCTGACAGGGCTGTAGCTAAGTACCTCTGAGAGGGCTCCAGCAAGGGCTTCAGGACCCCATACTTGGGACAGCGGGTGGCTACAGACTGTAATAATCTTAAGACTGCCAGAGAGCTGCCCTCTGTTGTATCCCAGAAAGTTGCTAAAGAGTGCGCGGGTGGCAGAATGGCTGGCCCATTCAGTCCCCCCCCTCCAAATCTTAGAGCAGAGGTGTCAAACGTGCAGCCCGTGGGCAGGATCCAGCCCCCCGAGGGCTTTTATCCGGCCTATGGAGCCGAGGAACCTAGGCCCCCTTTCCCCCCTCCCCTGGTCTTTTCTGGGCTTCCTGGGGCCCATGCCTGGCCGGGGAGGGAGTGGGGAAGCCAAAAAGTGGAGGAGCCGAGCCCCCCCCCCCGCGGTCGCGTTGGGCCACAGGGCCACTGGCACACCCGGGGGTGGGGTGGAGGCCCTCCCGCGGGCATGCTGGACTGTAGGGCCGCTGTGTGCTCGGGGGTGGGGTGGAGGACTTCCCACGGTCACACTGGGTGTGTGGGGGGAAGGCTTTTCTCTTTTCTTCCTATTTTTCTGTTCCTCTCTCCCCCTTTCTTTCTTTCTTTCTTTCTTTCTTTCTTTCTTTCTTTCTTTCTTTCTTTCTTTCTTTCTTTCTTTCTTTCTTTCTTTCTTTCTTTCTCTCTCTCTCTCTCTCTCTCTCTCTCTCTCTCTCTCTCCCTCCTTCCCTCCCTCCCTCCCTCCCTCCCTCCTTTATTTATTTATGTATTTATTTATTTATTTGTGTGCATGGCCCAGCCCAACCAAGTGACATTTATGTCATATCCGCCCCCCCCAACAAATGAGTTCGACACCCCTGCCTTAGAGCCTCCACACTGGGGGGGGGGGTGTGTGCCCAAGAAGGCCCCAGTGAGTTTTGATTAATGTGTCCTACCCCAAGTGCCATCACTTCAGAATTAACATCAGTGAAGTACATCATTCATATGAGTCCCTTGACTTCTAACACTGACTTTTCAAGATCCATGGGCAGCTGCTGAGGGGAGAGGGAGACAGGCAAAATATCTGCTCCCACCATCATCTTACACAGGCACTGCACAGGATCCAGCTCAGTATGTCTGTCTAAGAATTGTTGAGGAACAAAGAAAGGACCAAGGCACCATGTTCCATTTATCAAAGCAACCTCAGGCCAATTGTGCCATTTTTGACAGCACACTTCTTCTAATCAAATCATATTTTTCAACCATTTAAGGCCCAGTAAAATGAATCAGAATTATGTATGTTGTTCCTCAAACGAGGGAAGTGGAATCCTCTGGGAGTAAAAAGGAAGCTTGTTATGAGCAATCTTTTCTTGTCTGATCTGCACACAGGGCAGTGTCAACTATCAAAAAAAGTCTGGGATCAAAAATAAGACATGAAATTTATAGCTATTAAATGGCTTACTCAAACAAGTCTACAATCCTTCAAAATGCCATATAGCCAGCACCTTTTTAAAGTCCTGAAATGTGTTCACTGAATGAATCTGCAAAGATTTCGATTTATAATAGGGTGTTAATTTAAGGTGCTGATACGCTGCTGGTCTTGTAGCCATATTTTTCTTCAGTTTTTAAAGTGTAAGTTCTAATTTTCTTCATTTGTGATGTTGCTGTAAATACCGTCAATTGAAACACTCAAGGGAACAAAAAGATTGGCCTGACTTTTTGGTTTTTGTTCCATCCAAGGGGAATAGGTAATGCTGATAAATAAAGTGTTTTATTGGCTGACCTCTTTGCTTTGGCCAGGATATTAAATAATAGCACTTATGCATAGAACTTAGAGGTCTAGTTATGAAAAGCATCCCGAAGTGGATTTTTATCCAAAGATGAGGACATAAAAAGCCCAGATGATACCCGTACCCAAGGGGTAATCTATATGTTTGGTGGAGAAATATGCTGTCCTCTACACCTTCCAGCATGGATGACTTGTTTGTGTCATTAATGTGAATAAGGGCATAGGTAGCAAGAGATTGTAGTGTGTCTATATTGTGGCATTGAGCCAGACTTGCATTCCTGTCTGCTGCTCCTCCTCTGTACTGCTCACATGCTCCATGGCTCAGTAGATGGGAGGGGAAACCAGACCAAGACACCAAGGATTCATATAGTGTTTAGAGTGTCACTCTCATGCTTTGGTCTTGATTTGTAGCACATGATCCAGAATGCTTGACCACCACTGCTTTAATTTAAGTAAGGGGAAGTATTCCACGTGGATTTCATGATGTTCCAATTTGCCAATTATTTCAGCCATAAAAAGACTTAGACTGAAATTTCCTTTTTTTTCTTCCTACATTTTATTCTTATTCTCATTTTACACCCTCCTAACTCTTTTATCCTCAATATAGTATCTCTTTTTCTGGCCTTTTATGCATGGTCAGTTTCCACTGGATCTGCTGCTCTCTAACTGCACAATATTTGCAGTTGAATTCTCAAAACATTGCACAGGGGCTGTTTGCCCCAAAGAAATTCAAGGAGTATCTTGTGATCAGCAAAAATGCGGAGCTTCTGAATCACTCATGAGTCTCTCCCTCCTGAGAATACTGCTTTGTAATTGGCTGTGGCCCCCACCAACCCCACAAAGTGATTCTTTCATTTGATCTGAAGTACATGGCCATTTTACAGCCAAAGCAGAGAAGGGTCGGGACAACCCCCCGCCACACACACACACCAATTTGTTTCTGTGTAACTCAATGTAGGGGTCATAAGAACATAAAAACACTATCATGGTCATTTGTGACATTCATAGTCCCATTGGTAGTCTTGCACTCACAAAAAAAGGGGAAAAAAGAAGTTTTCATGCCTATAAGAGGACACGTATAAGGGGAAGGCAGCAGATCAGCCTGGCTCTGTTCCATCTTGTTGAGAACTGAAACTGATCCACACTCACTGTGAAATTGTCCAAATAAGCAGCAACATAGGTTGTTTGTGATTATTTCAGCTTTCTCTCAACTGTTCCATCTGAAACTGACCCACATTCACTGTGAAACTGACCAAATAAGAAGTCTCATGATATTCTAGCATTATTCTCTCATTAGTGCACTCGATAATGGCTTCAAGGAGAGGGGTTGGATGAGGAAGACAGACACGTGGGAGGAGGATGGGAGAATGGGCATGGGGAAAAAACTCGAAGTGACAAGAATGCCCAGGACTGGCTTTTGATTTGGTGTTGAGGCAGACTTTAAACTCAGGGTAAAACAGCATCCTGAAAATGTGGAGAAAATGCGAGCGGAGAGCGAGGCAACTTCTGAAGGTTGGAAAATACATGCATAATTAAAATTAAGCCCCTTACCATCCTCCACTTCTCTTCCACTTTCATGATCCAATTCAGTTAGTTGTTATTTGTTTTGTAGAAGTCATTCACCACTGCTAAATCTGTAATGGAAAGCTACAGTTTTCACAGCTTTCCCCTCTAAACCAGGGGTTACAGCTCATGGATTCTTGCCAATAACAGTGGCATCTTCCTCTGGCACAAGGTGCCTTCCCCTTATTTATTTCTTTATTTGGAAAATGTCTACACCACCCGTCCAGAGAACCTGCTAATGAAAGAAGTTCTTCTGCTAGCCCTTCCTCTTGGATCAGGGGGAAGTGCCTTGTGCCAGAGGAAGGAGCCAGTGGACCAAATCCATGAGATACAGCACCACAATTGCAAGCCATGGTTTGAAGCATGTAAATCTGAAGCTCAGTCATATAACATCCAACATCCAACCAATGCTTAACTCTATCATGCACCAGAATATGTAGAATGCCTACGCTAAGGCAACATGTGGACTAGCTCTGAGACCCTAATATGGAATTATCTGGTTATTACATGTATTTGGCATTAATATCTTCTTGGTATACATTTTGAGTGTATTTTTATACAATTTATATGGACTCTAGAAGAGGAAGGAGAATGATATGAGAAATGAAGGTGACATAAGTCTTTTATGAACACCTTGTTCAGTCATTGGAAAGACTGCCTTCCTTCAGTGAAAGATAGACCGGTCTCTGAATATGCAAGCTACATTCTCCAGTCCAAAATGTATAGGAATCTGGGGAAAAGAGGTTCATAAATTCAGTCAGCCCCCAGGTTGCTTCATCTTGCACAAGCAGTATTTATGCAGCAAATATCCATTGATCTTTCTAACCTTGGCAGCTTTACAGAACTCATATTTTCCTGTAGAACCAACTGCTCTTGAGCAATTCATCCAATGTATAAGCACTTTTCTTCCAATGTAAGTAATAGGGGCAGCATAAAGAAGATAATCCTAGTGGTCCACTGTGCCTTTTCTCAAGACTGTAATAAAATATAAGTCGGTAGTTTCTAATCCTACTTCTCTCCAAGTGGCTTCTTTAAAAGATAATTGGCACACTAGTAATCTTTGCTACTTTTCTGAGTGTAGATGTACCTTTTATTACTACTTGTAAAAGAATGCATGTGATTTTGAATATTATAATAGAGACATTGTGCTTTTCCTCCATTGGGTTATCCTAGATTACTCCTCTGAGGAACTTAACAACATGGTTAACTGTTTTCCAATATCCTTTTGAGTCTAACGTATGAGGGTTTTCTCCCTTATGTATCACTGAAACTTCAAATATTGATCAATAGCATCCTCTTACCAATCCTCCTTGAGTCTCTGAACAATCTATGTTTTGCATATGAAGAAGAATATTGCACACAGAGATATTATAAGTGGTTACATAACCCTGATGGGAGAGAAGGTGGCATGATATAGCCTGATCTCATCGGATCTCGGAAGCTAATCAGGGTTGGATGGGAGACCACCAAGGAAGACTGCAGAGGAAGGCAATGGCAAACTACCTCTGCTTTTCACTTCCCTTGAAAGCCCCTTGCTGGAAACACCATAAGTCGGTTGTGATTTGACAACGTACATATGTAACTCTGACACTACTAGGGGTAGATATATTCCAAATATGGTTAAAAGCACAATCTTCCTAGAGTGATTGGAAGGCCTAAATAAGTAGGCAGCTTGACTCAGGAATACTGCACCTTTCCAGTAAAATTATACGTCAATATTTTATGACTACAAAGAAGCCTTGGAAAGGAAGAAGACAGGGAACACACCAAGGCAGAGCTACAGGTCCATTCAACTCCAAGAGACTGCCTTGATTAAATTCAGAAGAGATTGTGAGGCTCCTGGGCACAACAGGCCTAGGGTTGCCAACTTTGAGTTGGCAAATTCCTGGAGATTTGGGGGTGGAGTTTCGGGAAGGGGAGATTTAGGGAGGTAAAGGGCCTCAGCCAATTATAATGCCATGAACTCAACCTTCCAATGTAGTTATTTTCTCCAGAGGGGCTGATCTCTGTAGTCTGGAGATCAGTTGTGATTTTGGGAGATCTTCAGGCCCCACCTGGAGATTACCAACCAAAGGCCTGAACTGTTTATATTAACTATTGTTCTGTATCCCTTGTCATTTCAGTCCTCTGTATGAAAATAGGAAAAAATACTGAAAGTTTGCTTATTGTAATTCTTATTAATATAAATATCACAGGGTGGGATCACACAGTCTAAAGACTTGAATTTCCTCAAGTCTTTAACTAAAAATAGTTTTTCTGTTGTTGAAATTAACCTCACAGGACTATTTCGCAAGTTTTTTTTAAATGTAAGCTAGTTTATTGAATTTCATTGCAGATTTATAACTGGATATTTCCTGTATCTTTGTAATTTAAGGTTCTGTGACCTAGCTTTTAAGATGGGGCTGGGCTACATATTAAAATAAATAACATTAAGGGCTACAGAAGCTGTGGTTTATATCTTTTGCAGTCTTCATCCCACCCTCTAAGAACTAAAGGAAGCTATTTTACAAAGTGCTCGTGTAGTGAACTGCTGGGAAAAGGTTAGCTAACTGGGAATTATGGGCTGTACATTCTAGCATTCACAGTTATGGTTTCCAGCCTCCAGGTGGGGCCTAGAGGCCTCCTGGAATTAGAATTGATCATCCAACACCAGACACCAGTTTCCCTGGAGAAAATGGCTGCTTTGGAGGGTGCACTTCATAGCATTATACCCTGCTGAGGTCCCTCCCTTCCATCAACCTCATCCTCCTCAAGTTCTACCTCTAAAATCTCCAGCTGTTGGCAACCCTAATTTACAGTGCTTTTCTTTTACTTCCATTTTCCAGTAAATGCGGAGTTCTGCTATTTGGAGGCTGCCTGCTTATTGCCTGAATAAACATAATTCCTATTAAAATAACCTTCACTGTGAGTACCGGTATTTTATTTAGCAGTATTCTTTGTTTACAGAAAGCAAACTGCAAGTGGTAACTGGATGTACTTTAGGACATTGTTTACTATTGTACAGGTGACACTAAGAGTGACTTGTCTCTGCATTCTGCCAAAAAAGGCATAACCAAGTAGGAAATAACCCTAGTGGTATTTCCAGAGATTTATTAATTATGAGATCCTATTGAACTTTCCCTATAGAACTTGGCTATTGAGCACTTATATATATGTTGTAATTAGGTTTCTAATAACTATAATCAGAAAAATAAAGACACCCTCTTTTGTCAAGCAAATTTCCTTTTCCCTGTGCTGGATGCTGAGAAGGATTGCTTGTATGTATTAACAGTTACATAATAAATGTAGATGGATAATACAGCTACTGTACATAGCACACAGCCTTCGATTTCCAATGTAGAGGCAGACAGCTTGGACCACCTGCCATTGAGCTAACTGAGCTGTCCTGAAATGAAAATATGTGCTTGTTGTTGTGAGCTAAGTCACCTTTCATTGGGCTGAGTGGACATCACCCACAGAGATGATGTGTCCAGAATCGAGGAAAGCACTTCACCACTGCTCCTTTCAATTTTGTGTGACAGAGTTTTAGCATATACTCCTGAATGTCACCACAGTGCTGCACGGAGTTCTCTTATATTATCGTAGTGCATCTCCGAAATTGCTTTTCAAATTCAGTTTCATTCTGCTGATGGACTGCTCCATGGTTGGGCGTGAAATCCTGACCCCAGCAAACTGAATGGACATTTGCCATTGCAAGGTTTTCATTTCTGTTACCGATATCTCTAAGTGGAATATCAACAAAGAAAGAAGAAAATGGATGTGACATACTGATGACTGCAGACATGTTGTGAATGTTTCCCTCTCTGAAACACTGTATTGGCTTCCAGTGGTTGCATGTGCATGTTGCGAAATAAAGATTTTAAACTTGCTTTTATTAGCTAATACCTTCACAAGATAAGGTAAGCAGTCAAGTATTCAGAAATCAAGCCAAAATATTGACATCTGTGCCCATGTGGGGAGGACGACATAGAAACAGTTTCACATATCCTCCTTAAGTGTCTGCTCTACGATAGGGGTGTTCTAATCTCATAGACCCGTTTCTTGATGATAGGGAATGGTTACCTACTAAATCAGAGGTGTCCCACCTTATGACCAGGCAGGATCCAATGATTATTGACTCGGTGGCAAGGTTTTTCCAGCTTGTAATTAGAGAACGTGATTGTTACTCTGCACCATATAACGGTTAAATCAGGATTGAATAACCAAGTAACCAATTTAGTGGGGTTTGTATGTTCTTATAAAAATGATTTTATAGTAAAATTTATCATATAATATCTGCATGCCTTTATATCATGATTTTACTGTAAACTTCACTGTACGATTTCCCTTTTAATGCCAATAAAGGCTTTCATATTCGTATATTGACATCAGACACACAGTTCGACCTTAAGCAAAACTTTTCTGTCGGGTTTCAAATGTGTATGTTTTAACTCTAAGCTTGTTCTCTTATTTTGCAGAGTTGCAAGTTCTCCTGTTGCTTTACTTTGATTACTCTGATAATATTAATCTGCTAACAAATGGCATCACCAATAATTTAAAGGAAAAATAATATCACATTTACATTAATTACAAAGGAAATTACTGTTTCAGAGGCAAATGTCAATTGTCCCAGCAATACTTAATTCCATTTTAATTAGCTTTGAGCCATTAAAAGCCCTTCAAGATTGCAAAAAATATTGTTTGACTCAATTGTAGATTTCTTATCTGTAGCTCAACTATCTCATTTAATCAGTCTTTTTCCAGCATTTGATTAAAAACATCGATCTTTGCACTTTGAACTAATTTACATTTGCTTTTTAAATTTAACAACAGAAATTTGGGAGTGTTGACCAACTAACAGGGATTGCAAGCTAAAAGATAGTAACTAAGCATATTATAGTTTGAAAAATTGCGCTGAAGGTGCTGGAAAAAAGACAAATCACTCAACATCAATGCCATTCATAAAGTAACATGCAAATATTTTGAAAAAGGGACAAGATGGCAGCCTGCATGGGGAGGGGATGGAAGATGATCCATTGCATGCACAGGTATTACTGGTGAGAAAAAATATATTACTGTATGGAGCTTTGGAAAGGAGTGAAACAGTTGGATCTAGACACAGAAACTCTGTACAGATCTGCCATAGTAAGTAATGGGTAAAATGCTGCAAGGAACATGGGCAGCCCAATTCTGAAGGGGAGGATAGACAGGCAACAGCCAAGAATGGCACCGCCTCGCTGCCTCGTGAGAGGCTTCCTAGCCAGAAAAAAAAAACCAAAAGAAGCCATTGGGTTTCACAGAGCTATGCCTGCAAAATAGCATATTCACAAGGTGAAAGGGCCTAAAGGCAGCTCCACCCCCAGGAACACTCCAGGAACTCCCCCCTGGATGCTGGCACAGGCACGTACTCCAGGAGAATATTGCTGGGTAGGCAGTGAATGCATGAAGCTGCCTTATACTGAATCAGACTCTTGGTCCATCAAAGTCAATATTGTCTACTCAGACCAGCAGTTGCTCTCCAGGGTCTCAGTCAGAGGTCTTTCACATCACCTACTTGCCTAGTCCCTTCAACTAGAGATGCCGGGGATTGAACCTGGGACCTTCTGCATGCCAAACAGATGCTCTACCTACGGAGCCACAGTGCAGCACCCAAGGCTCATGCTGCTGCAGTGCTCCCTGGAGCCGGCATAAGTTGCCCTTCGCCGGCCTCTGTGGCACTTTGGGTGGCATGAGTGGCATGGATGCCAGTATAGGGTCATGCAGGCTCCTATGCAGCTCCAGCCCCCCTTCAGGATTGCATGGTTAATCAGCCAAGGAACAGCCAATTGGAATAGGGGTGATTTTAAATATCTAATTCTTAATGTTTCAAATTGAAAATCTTTCTGATCATATAACCTTTTTTACTAGGCTGAAATCTGGGTTATCACTAAATACCTGTTTCCTTATTTTTGTTAAAATTTGGTCAGGGTAACTTGTAGAAAAAACAGTTTTACAACTTTATATGATATGAAGATGAAGTTCTAAGAAAAACAATATACATTTTGTTCTTTGTCATCAGTATAATTCTAGATGCTTGGTTAAAATATTAAAGTCAGCTTTGTACTCCATAAACAGAGCAACACAAGAGCAATCAGTTTCTATGGCAAACAGGTACTTGAATCCCAAGAATGAGCCTGTGTGTTTACTTTTGGTCTACCAGTTGTGAATCCAGGTTTGTTTGCGTGTTGTTATCAAGTCATGTCGGACTTATGGCAACCCATGAATTAATGTACTCCAGAACATCCTATCATTAACAGCCTTGCTCAGATCTTGCAAACTGAGGACCATGGCTTCCTTTACAGCCTCAATCTGTCTCATGTTGGATCTTCCTCTTTTTCTGCTGCCTTCAACTTTTCCTTGCATTATTGTATTTTCCAGTGAGTCTTATCTTCTCATAATGCGGCCAAAATATGATAGCCTCAGTTTAGTAATTTTTGCTTCATTGGAAAGTTCAGGTTTGATTTGATCTAGAACCCACTTATTTGTCTTTTTGGAGGTCTGTGGTATCTGTAAAACTCTCCTCTAACGCCACATGTCAGATGAATCAACTTTCTTCCTGTCAGCTTTTTTCATTGTCCAACCTTCACATCCGTACACAGTAATAGGAAATACTATGGCATGAATTGGCCTGATCTTGGTTGCCAGTGACCCATCCTTACACTTAAGAATCCTTTCTTGCTCCTTCATAGTTGCCATTCCCAGTCTCAGTCTCTTTTGGATTTCTTGGTTGCAGTTTCCCTTTTGGTTGATGATGGAGCCAAGGAAGAGGAACAATTTCAGTTTCTTCATTTTCAATCTTAAGGTTGTGTAATTCCGCAGTAGTCATTATTTTTGTCTCCTTGATGTTCAGCCGTAATCCTGCTTTGGTACTTTCCGCTTTAACCTTCATCCATAGTTGTTTCAGGTTTTCATTATTTTCAGCCAGTAATGTGGTGTCATCTGCATATCTCAAATTGTCAATGTTCCTTCCACCAGTGTTCAGTACACCTTCATCTAAATCTAACCCAGCTTTCTTTATGAGATGTTCTGCATACAGATTGAGAATCCATGTTTAGATAGGCCATTTTCAGATGCCTTTCCCTGTGTTTGGTTACTTCCTCAGAGAAAATCCTATAGAACTGTAAATGATATATAAAGTGCAGGGAACATCGAGATGAATGTGGCCATTCTCTTTAAATGAGGAACGGTTTGCTCTGTGGAAAGAAGATGCATGACTAGTGCAAGATGATGTATATATTTCTATGACATCTTGTAAGCATAGCCCATTAGAAAGGATTTCTTTCTATCACACACACTAGGGTCCAAAAACAGAGCGCACATGGATAAGAAAAAAACACACACACAGGTGAATGGGTATTCTGTTCTGTCTGATCCATGTCACCAATAATCTTACTCACACACTTTCCCCCAATATTTGAATATTGAGCAGGACACTTTCAATATATGTGGCTTGTTGCTACAGCACAAGATCTAAAAATAAGGGCAGTCTATCAGCGTCAGGGCATGAAAAATTGTGTTTTGCCAGCATGCATCAGATCCAGAAGCCTGACTAATGCCTTACAGTAAAGGGTTCCCCCTCCCCACTTCCATTTATTCTTACATTGCACAGGGTTGGCAGCATTACTTACCCAATAATTTGTCTCTTTCTTCTGCTCCTGTGATAAATGGCAGAGGAATAATTTTTTAAAATAATGTTTACATACTTTGATTAAACAAATGCTGAATATGCACAAAAAAGTATTTTAGGAGAACATTAGTTTGATATATTTGCCGGCTGGTGGTAGTGCTCAGCAATTTTTGTTTTGTTTTTTTGTTTTGCTTTCAATTAGATATGAATAAACTTGACTTTACAAAGCAAGGTGTAAGATTACATTTGACCCAAATTTGCCTACCACTTCCACTGTGATTAAAAAAGGCCCAACAACGAGCCCAAACTAAGATACTGAGTTGTTCCCTCCAATTAGTTGCCATAAAAATCTGCCTGTAATATTTGGTTGACTGCCATGGAATGCTAGTGTTCATCTGAAAGATATAATTGCACATAACATATTGTCATATCATCCCATGAACAGTCGAAGCTGCCCATGCCATCTTTATCTGTTGCCTTTCTGGCAGACATTTTTAAAGCTCAGTGAAGATGACAGGCAGTGCCCCCCAAAAAACTGAGCATGCTCTCTTAAAAAAGCAAAGTGGGAATAGATGTTAAAGACTAATTCATATGTTTGTGTTCTTGCCTGGTCAGACATTATCTGTACAAATGGGTACATACAATAAAGTTCTGGATCACTGGAATTAGAATGCACAGCCTTTGTATGTACAGTGCTGAAGTATAAAACTAGCACTGTGTTTCACAGCAAACAAGCTTTTTCACACAGGTACAGTCCAGATCCAATCAATACATGTATATTTGTCAGCAATACTGGCCCAGGAAACAAGAGGAATCACAAATTCTTGAGGGTACAAAGGCCATGGCTTCATGAATTATTAAAATATACAGGATGATATATACCCTTATTATAATTATTTATCCCTCCCAATGCCTCTTGGGATAAAAGTTTGGTGACTCAGCCTCAGGCTTCACTTGTCTCCTCAATGTCACACCTTGGTGTCAATACTCTTGTTCAGAATCTTCCACTTTGTACTCCTTAGTCATACATCCAAGAAATCACAGTGCAGACTTTCCAGTGGCTGCTTTTGCAGATGCAGGGTGTGGCACCGACCCAGAAGTAGGATGGTAGCAACCAGGCAAGGGTACTCACCCAGCTACTTCTGCCTTGCCTGCATGCTAGCCAGGGCTGGGCTGGCACTCCCCCTGTGGAGTCTATCGTGGCTCTGAGGGGGTGCGGTGGCCTCCTGGGGGCGGGGATATGGGGCATTATGGAAATGCATTTGCATTGTGTTCACCCCTCCTAGATTTAAGGCCCCTGCTGCCGGATCCTTGGCCTTGTTGTGTGATGCACTGGACCCTCCTTCCCTCCGTCCCTCCCTCCCTCGTTCCTTGTGTTCATTGCTTTACGTTATTTTCTATTTGTCACAGCTTTAGGCTTTTTGGGTCATTGGGCTGGATCCATTTGGGGGGAGGTTGCGCCTGCGTGCCTGTCTCCCATTTTGGGGACCCCCTTAAGGGGTCTTGGGGGGGGTCAAGTCCACAGCTCGGGCGTTGAATGGCTCCACTCCCAGGTGGTGAGGGTACCACTTAGAGGTCTGTACCCATGTGGAACCACTGGGTCACCACTCTGGGTTTCCCCCAACACTCAGGTTGCGGGTGAGTTTCTTCAGCCAACAGGGTGGTCGACTGATGCCTGGACCCATGCCCTTTGCCTCTCCAAGGCTTCATCTGCTGTGGTGGCCTTTTCCAATCCACTTCTTATGTTATTGTATCCTTCCTCTTATCCTTATTTCCACTATGGCACTGCACCCGCTCTTAGGTCTGCAAATATGCTGAAGAAGGTCTGGCTGCATAAAGTTTATAAGTCTTGGGTTGGCGAGGCATGTAAGCCTAAAGAAGGTTCCATTCCAGGTCCCTAAAGCCCAGTAGGCCTAATTCTGGTCTATACAAGACCCCTTAAGGGTTCTCACCAACATACTTTTTAAAATTATGTCACTTTGCTTGAGCAGACCCTGCAAAATATGACTCGAGTACTTGCTGTCCTTTAGTTCTGTAGTACCTTTTCACAACTACCAGGAATGTGCTTCATAGCAAGTTTACCCAAGTTTAGCAGCAGTTTATCTACTGATATTTAGAGGTGTATGTGGGGAGCTCCCTCCCAAGTTCAATTGCTATACTGTAAAGATGATGTGGAAACTTCTCCTGTTCCAGAATACAGCAGAAGACTGGTGTCAGGCACGGTATACAATCAGTAGAGTTGATAGCCACAGCAGGCAACCCATCGGTAAGAATTGGGGGGTGGGGACAGTCATGCTGGTGTTGTGCCAGCACATGGCATCACTTCTGACAAAAAAAAAAATGAAAGTGATTTCATCATGTCAGGGTGAGGTTTAGGTGAATACTAGAGCATTGCCCCAATATAATGACATCACTTCATTTTTTCATCAGAACTGATGTCATGCACCAGCATGTCATGTACCACACCTCCATTTCCCCATGCTGTCTTCTGAAGCACCAGTGACGAACAGGAGTAATCGCTTGGAGGCTTCCTGCTGTGATGGATGACCAGGCCTCCATAACAATCAGCCCATTACACACTTACTTAAAGATATTTACTGTTTTTTTTTCCATTTCTGGGCTCAATTCAAGGTGCTGATTTTAACATTTAAAGCCCTGTATATCCTGCAACTAGGGTATCTGAAGGTCTACCTGCTTTGTTATATTCCTACCTGAACCATGTTTTATTTCTCAGAAGCCCTGATTAATCACTTCTGTCCACACACACTTTCAGAAGTGAGACAGCTGGTAACAAAAGACTTTTGTTAAAGTATATTTTATAGCGTTGTTAACTGCCTTGGATGTGAATGCAGTGAAGTGTTATAAAAATATTTGACATAAAATAAATGAAAGAATACTAATTGAGAAAACAAGAACTTATAGTATTTCATAAAATATATGGAACTTCTACAAATACCATGTCACACACACACACATGCTTGAAACATGGTACTTTCTTAGTAACGCTGAGTGTGTAGCACACTGTTTCCTCCCCAAGTCAAAAATGAATAATAGAGCCATTCCTTTTTTTAATTTTCTCTAAATAATTGTGAAACTTGTTTCATTTTCATTAAGCAATCTCATGAATATCATCCAGTTAAGCCTGGAATATAAAGTCGCAGAAGTTGCCGAATGTCTCCAATGCTTAAGGAAGAATCGAAAAAAAGTAACATATTAAGTCCCATCATCATCATCTCCCCATTTTCTTGTTTCAATTTACCACAATGACATTTTAATGCATTTGTTTCTATTAAAAGCATTATTGAGTAAAGCACATCTCTTCCCTCAACTGTCAGTAAATAAATGAAATTGACTGTCAAGAGTTAATGCCTTCTCACTTCACATCCTTGTGTTATTAATTATATGAGATGAGGAATAAATTAGAACCTATGTTGTTTATGTGTATAATAAAAAGGAAAGATTGAGCATGGCAGATAGATAAAACCATTTGTCAAAGACTTGAGCCTTGTGCAGGACTAAAAAAATTAAATAAGACAATTTTTCATCCAAGACAGCTATGGTCTAGGTGAGATAAGAAGAAAGTTTAAATCTGAACCTCAAAACAATTCTTTAAGACCTTTATAGAAGAATTCGAATAGTAGAAAGACACAGTGTCTATATAGTGCAATATATAGCCGCCTGATACAGTGCAATATATAGCCGCCTGATACATTAAAGTTATATGCCACTGGCATCATGAATTAAATGTATTCCCATTGTTCACACCAAGCCACTAGAAAGCCGTACAGTTTAGGTGGTTCCCAAACACAATTTCACCGTGAATTACTAATTTTGCATGAGTATTTCTATGAGAAACTTGTCATAATGTGTTAACATATTTCATTCTATGGAGATACTATTAAAAATATTTAGTCATGTAACTTTTGCAGGGCAGGCAGATGCATAAATCCTACTATGGATTCATGTATAAATTCAGCAGCTTGGGTAAAATTTAATTAAAAACCAAACAAAAACAAAATGACAATTAATTGATGATGATGCTACTAGGGGTATGCATCAAGAAAAGTTTCATTATAATTCTGGCTCTGGGTTTAGGAATGGGGGATATTTCCGTTATTGTTTATTTTGGGCTAGGACATTACCACTTCAGGATTCAAATCTGTGTAGTTTTGGTGTTTTGGGACCATTATTTTCAGTTTTGGGACCATTATTTTCAGTGGTAAAAGGATATGAAGGTCTCTGGGGCAACTGTTTCTAAAGATAATGCCTCCAAATTTGCACACATTATAATCCTTCCTGTAATCTAAACACACACACACCAATTTTTTCAAGTGAATTGAACCAAGAGAGACAATTTTACAGCCTCCATCCCACATGGATTTTGTGCATGCAGATCCCATGACACTCAGTATAGCCTGCTTTTGGTTGTTTCCCTTTTTTCTCCAGCAGAAAAGTTGGTTAGAGCCATCCCCTTATTCTTTGGCTAGACTATTTTCAAAAAGAAGGAAAGTGACAAAGTATGGGGTAAGGTACAGTAAAATTCAACAGAAAGCATCGATTACTGGTATCCAGAGAAACCTAATTGATTTTAGTAAGACCATCAACAAGGCAAAGTATGCCTTTGAATTAAGGTCAACATTCTTTGACATAAAGACTTGTAGCTTAGGTTTTACTTCCACATTTACTGAACTCCTTTGACACCTTTGTAGACCTCTTACCATGTCAATATTGAAACAGATGGGGGTTCATCTGAGTAGCACTGCTCCCATGTGAGATACCTCTAAGCTATCCATATGCTCTTAATAATAGATTTCTCTTTGGTAAGCTGACTGCTAGTGCTGACCCATGTTTTTATGGTGTTGCTGTCCTTCCTTCCTTCCTTCCTTCCTTCCTTCCTTCCTTCCTTCCTTCCTTCCTTCCTTCCTTCCTCTCTCTTTTTCTCCCTCCCTCTATATTTTGCGTCTAATCGTTTTCCTAGAAGATATTTCAGATTGTAAGATGTCCCTGACTGTGTGCTTATTTTTGTGTGTGTGCATGTGTGTGTGTGTGTGAGAGAGAGAGAGAGAGAGAGAGAAGGATCCTAGCACTTGTTTCAAATGAATACCTTTCTAATGCCCCATAGCGATAGGAGATTATAAAAGACATTCAAGTAGTTTTGCAATATTTGGACTACACACAAAGATTGATATTTGCATGTCTAATATTTGTCTATGGAGTTAAAACTATTTTGTAACACATGCTCAGCCATCATGCAGCTTTGCTCATTTCGGGGACATGAGGTGGTGTAAACTATTTGGAACTGCAGTGAAGTCTGCTATCAGTTTTAAAAGGGTGACTAAAATACAACATAATATTGTTGATAGTCTGGTCCATTACGTATTACATATAACTCAGCAACTAATTGTTAGGCTCAAATGTGCATCTTCTAGAGGCCAGCATAATAGATGTACATGGAGTGGTCAGCTATTTTGCAATAGTGGGTATGAGAGACAGAAAATGTGAGTGAATTAGATAGCTGCATATATGGCATGTGGAAAAGGTGACTATTTGGCATTTGAATAGAAGGTGTGCTGTATCCCCTTCTTCCTGCTGCTCCTTAGAGTCTACTCAATTGTATGAATGGAGTAAAAGGAAATTAAATTGATTGCCTTCACAATGTGAGGTGCCAGGCATTGTATTCTAGAAAAGCACAGAAGATACCAAAAAACAAAACAAAACAAAAACTCCTGAATTCCTCTCCCACACAAAGGAATGCATTTAAAAATCAATTCTCTGAGTGCAAGCAAGCAACAATATCCTATCCACCTGACAGGAAGAAGATGAGCACAGTAACATCTGGCAGAGCACAGCAGCCCAGTTGTAATAGTTTCCTTGAGGAACAAGAACTGAAAAGGAACCCTTTACTCCCTTCCAAATGGTGCTACAGGATTTTTGAATCACTTCAGTGGTCATCAACAGACTGCCTTTTGTCTGAAAAGATGCCTACATTGCATGTCTAACTTTAATAGAGTGGTCAGTCTTAAACATGACATACCACCAAGGCAGCAGTGTGAGGTGTGGAGTAGACC
The DNA here is from genome assembly GCF_029931775.1 of Euleptes europaea. Classification (NCBI taxonomy): domain Eukaryota; kingdom Metazoa; phylum Chordata; class Lepidosauria; order Squamata; family Sphaerodactylidae; genus Euleptes; species Euleptes europaea. Next base: position 44,247,722 of record NC_079321.1, on the reverse strand, counting down.
TGTTTACTTTTTCTCAGTGATATGTGAAACTTGTTGGAAACATTCTTCTTCCAATTCTGAGCCTTGAGTAGAAATTTCCTTAGAAAATTCATCTGCCTACACACATTTTAGCATATTTCACCCATTAGTCCATGCACTTGCTTACTTGGGTATTTCATGCTCATAATTAGGACACTTTATGAATAAAAATGTGTTCTGTGACCCCTGTTTTCTTTTACCTGTAGTGTGTATGGAGTGTATCTCTTCCTTTCAGTACTTCAGCTAAAGACTATGGATATTTTTGTTCATGTGTTTTAGCACACAGGATCAGTGTATCTCATCAATGCATTAGGTCATATACATGTGGATTTAACTCAAAGACTTTGTAGTATTAAGCAGTATCCACCAGCACATAAAGATGCCTTATACTGATTTAGACCATTGATCTACCAAGGTTGGTATTGTCTGGTTCTTGTAGGTTATCTGGGCTGTGTGACCGTGGTCTTGGTATTTTCTTTTCTGATGTTTCGCCAGCAGCTGTGGCAGGCATCTTCAGAGGAGTAACACTGAAGGACAGTGTCTCTCAGTGTCAAGTGTGTAGGAAGAGTAATATATAGTCAGAAAGGGGTTGGGTTTGAGCTGAATCATTGGGTTTGAGCTGAATCATTGTCCTTCAAAAAAGTATCAAAGGTAATGTGCTAATCGTTGTCCTGTAAGTATCAAGATAACGTGCTAATGAGGGTGTGGTATGTTAATATGGAACCATTGTATCCTGAAGTGATCTGTTAATGTGTGAAATCCAAGGCTAATCTGCATGGCTATTGTGGACTGTAGCCATGCAGATTAGCCTAGGATATCACACATTAACAGATCACTTCAGGATACAATGGTTCCATATTAACATACCACACCCTCATTAGCACATTATCTTGATACTTACAGGACAACGATTAGCACATTACCTTGGATACTTTTTGCAGGACAATGATTCAGCTCAAACCCAACCCCTTTCCGACTATATATTACTCTTCCTACACTTGACACTGAGAGACACTGTCCTTCAGTCTTACTCCTCTGAAGATGCCTGCCACAGCTGCTGGCGAAACGTCAGGAAAGAAAATACCAAGACCACGGTCACACAGCCCGGATAACCTACAAGAACCAATGAACTCTGACCGTGAAAGCCTTCGACAATATTTTGGTATTGTCTATTCTGACTCACAATGGCTTTCTGGTATCTCAAGTAGGGGTCTTTCACATTGCCTACTACCTGACCCTTTTAAAACTGGAGATACTGAGGATCCAGTGTAGGGCTTTCTACACTCAAATCAGATGCTTTGTCAGTAAGCCATGGCCCCACCAGATTTACTGAATATAAGGTTAGATCAAAAACACTGCCAGCAGAGTCCTCCCTCATCGGCTGCAGCCCACTGAGCCTCACTTGGAATCTACAGGAGGGATTGGATAATTTTCCCTTCCCCTCCTACACCAACAGTGGAACTGCTCCACTAACATTATGGTTATTCAGTGGATGAAATAGCACCTCAGGATGCTTTGCTGTTCCTGCACATGCTTATTTTATTCTGATTTATATCTTCTGTGATGGGATTTGGTGGAATCATATGGCACGTAACTGTTAGTGTGGCATGGTAGAGATAAAATATCAGAAGCCTGTGTTTCAAGAATACATACTGGCTGTTACTGCTGACACTGAAAATATTTGGTCCAGACTGAAAATGTGGTGAACTTATCAAAACATAGTGGATTGTCTTATGGCAGTCAGAACAGGGCTGTATTGAGAAGAGCTGGAGCTACAAGTGAACCCAAATTCTTTGTGTGTGTGAGGGAATGAATTTCAGCAGCAAGTCTATTTGCAGTCCTAAGGGCAGTGAGAGGTAGCCAAGAGGGGGGAAGGAGACACGGAAGTACCCTGAGAATTAGGTAGAATGAAGCAGACCACAGCTTTATTGATTACAGCTGATGGAGTATTGGTGCAGCATAGGGCACAGAGTGCAGCATCTGGGCACTGAGTGACCCACCTGTCGGCTGATGGAAATCTTCCCCACCCCACTATCTGGGGGTAAACCTGGAGTAGCAAGCCAGTGGACCTACATGAGCGCAAACCTCTGCGTGGTTCCTTTGGCAACCGGGAGTAGAGCTGGGCAACAACCCCTGAGCTGGGCATGTGGTTGCAGGGCTCTACCCCCAGTACTCTTTCAGGTGGTCCCCACCTGGGGGAGGTAAACATGCAGGCACAGCATCCCCCCTAAATGGATCCAGCCCAATTCCAGAAACCACCATAAAGCTGTGACAAGAAATAAAGCAACAAGGTAAACTACCAAGCAAAGAAACATGCAACAAAGTGAGGGAGGGATGTCTGAAGCTGAGTGAGGCCTTAAGAAGGGGATGAGCAGACCAGAAAGAAGATTGCACATCTCAGGTCCACTCCAGAATCTGCTCCTCTGGAACATTCCAGGCCATCGGTGATTGACTGGTGCACTAGGAAAGCTGCCGGCCCCCTGCCCAGAAGGTTCCTTGCCATTGCAGCTGGGCTCCCACCTGTTGCCACAGCTGAAGAATTGGCAACCTTCTTTCTTGGCCTGGAACCCCACCCTCCAGCCACACATTGGCCCAGAGTAAGTCTGTGGTCATGATTTATAGATTCTACCAGCTCATGCAAACTCCTCTGAGCAACTTGAGTTTGCATACAAAGATAACATCTCCTTAATGACCCTGGAATTTATTTTAAAGGGTCCATAGACAAGACAGCTTAGAAACTGGCAGCTATGCAACCAACCATTTATAATCTGGGGATCTTAATCTAAATGAGAATGGATACCTTTTGTCCTTTTTTAAAATTGGCAGTACACCTTTTTTAAGCAGCCAGCTGCAATTGTTACTTTCAAAAAGATTCTGCACCACAATGATCAAATCTTAAGATTCTATGGGAGGTCTGTGTGATACTTTGGAAACTGACCCATCAGAAGAGTGCAAGTTTGAGGGGGGAAAAAGCTTATATCACATCTGCTTTTGGGAAACATACAAGAGAAAGGATCACAAAAGAAAGGATGAGAGAGTTCGGGCCGAATTCTCTTGCTTCATTGGAAGCAATTTAATGCAATTATTCCTTCATTACTATTGGATGACTTGCACAAAACAAATTGGGGGGGGGGGAGAAGTGGGGAAGGTAAAAGCGACAAAAAGGTTTAAGAAATATGGAATGTGAATTTAAAATGTGACCTTAAAACAGGAAAGGCACATTCCAGCCCGAGTTAACTACACCTAGATCCTATTGATTTCAGTGGATCAGGTCAACCCTACTATTGGAGCCCACAAGTTCTGAGTTACCATTGAAGAGTAGCTAGTTGCCATTTCATGCATTTGTTTACCAACATTAGCAGCCCCCTTCTGGATTTTCTGCATCAAATTTCAAAATGTCTTGCGAGTATACTTACCTCTGACCCACTGAAAGAAATGAGGCTATAATGTCTAACTTGGGCTATGGTATATTCTAAACTATTTTAATGAATGAAGAGATCTACGTATTATTTTAAGAGAGTTGTTGCACTTGTAAAACCCAGGCCAGGCACCAGGGCTATCAGTAAGGTTGCCAGGTCCCTCTTCACCACTGGCGGGAGGTTTTTGGGGTAGAGCCTGAGGAGGGTGGGGTTTGGGGAGGAGAGGGACTTCAGTGTCATAGAGTCCAATTGCCAAAGCAGCCATTTTCTCCAGGGGAACTGATCTCTATCAGCTGGTGATCAGTTGTAATTGCAGGAGATCTCCAGCCGCCACCTGGAGGTTGACAACCCTAACTATCAGTAGAGTTGCCAGGCCACTCTTCGCCACCAGTGGGAGATTTTTGGGGTGGAGCCTGAGGAGGGCGGGGTTTGGGGAGGGGAGGGACTTCAATGCCATAGAGTTCAATTGCCAAAGTGGCCATTTTTCTCCAGGTGATCTGATCTCTATCAGCTGGAGATCAGTTGAATTAGCAGGAGATCTCCTGCTACTACCTGGCACTTGGCAACCCTAGCTATCAGAGAAAGCTGAGAACTCGCTGGAGCAGTCAGCAGGAGTGATAACAGCAAGGCACCCTTCCATCTTGTCTGCATCCAACACCAACAGAAGTCTTTCCCCTATCAACTCTCCATTCTGAGGGAGAGGAGGCACCAACTAGGCAACCTTCTAACAGACATGGCACCATTCATGAAGAGTGCTAATTTCTCCTCTGTGACAATAATTGTTATTGTTGTTTTATTTTTAAATAGGAATCACTCTGAGAAAATGCAAGTAGTATATAAATGCTATAAATAAACAACAACAACAACAACAAAATCTATTCATAATGGTGTTGAATTGAGCTGGGGGGTGGGGGGGGGAATGTCAGGGAAAGGAAGTGTTTGAACCAGGCCTAATCTGTGCAGAACCAGGAGAGCAGAAACTACCTAATAGAAATAATACTGGCATACTGACTAACAAAGTTATTTCATGGAGCACAGACAAGTGAACACAGATGATAAAGGACAATATTGGGGCATAGAACTCTCTACTTTTAATATAGTTTGTCTCCAGAAAAAATAAAGGATGAAGAGCATTTAGCATTAATTGGAACACTGAGAAACAATTTTCGCACAATTTCAGTAAGGTATGTTAGGCACGAAAGAGACCCCATGACAGTGAGGCTGAAGTGCCTTGTAGTATAGACTTTTTAAAAAGTAACAAAATTGTTTAAAATTACTTGGATGCTTTTTCACTAACTAAATGTCAATGGCCATGACTCACTCCAAATTAAACACTTAAAATTATATTGATTTCAATGGGAATGTTACGCCTGTGCTGATGCCGAACAGTCTCCCACTGGAATCAGCAATGTGCCTTCATAATGCTCCACGCAGGTGTGAGTTTTTAAAAACTGATGGGATTTAGACAGATGCCAGGGGACTATGTAATATCTTTGGGAACATTTCAAGATTTTTGCTCTGCACATTATGCCATGCAATGATTTCTTAGAAAAATTCCCATTAACTCTCCGTTTATTTACTTAAACTATTTTAAACTCACCTTTCTCCTACAAAAGGAATTCAGAAACTCAGCCATCTACCCCAATGTTCATAGTATGGTTTCTAGTTTGAAACCATCATTATTTATAATTTTCTTTTGAAATTCCCCTCCCTAAAAAAGGTTAGGCTAATTTTTCTCATACCTGCCCTCCCACAACATACTAACAAATTAACTACAGCCTTACAAAGATATTCCCAAAGATGTTTAGGCTCTGGTCACTTCCGGGGGTGATAGCTCTATGGTTACAGGGTATAACAACCAAGAATACTTATCTTGGATAATTTTTAGACATGTCCATAGCAGAGGGTGTGATGATCTTATGCTGGCCCAATGTATTTGTAAAAGCTTTTCTTGTATGAAGTTTAGTGTGCAGAATGGCAAGAAAACAATACAGTAGAGTCCAAAAGCAAGCACAAACACGGATTTATTCAGTGACCTGAATACAATAATTTGTTTTTATTTAGCTCTAAAGGTTCTCATTCACTTTTTGGCCAGGAATGCTTGGTTACCTGCTAGTGTGATTAGCATTCTCCTCATGTGTAACAATCACAGCAACTGAATGTTTATTTCCATGAAAGAAGAGATTTGAGTCCCAGGGGCTAGATTTGAGTCCAGAAGCACCTTAGAGACCAACAAAATTCACCATATAAGCTTTCAAGAGTCAAAGCTTCATTCATCAAATACATGTCTGGTCAGAAGTCTCCAACAGGTAGGGCTGCCAACCTTCAGGTGGTGACTGGAGATCTCCTTCTATTACAACTGATCTCCAGCTGATAGAGATCAGTTCCCCTGGAGGAGATGGCTGCTTTGGCCATTGGACTCTATGGCATTGAAGTCTCTCCCCTCTTATGCCACAAGGTTTGGCTTTCACCTATAAGGAAGTGAAAACGACAATTCTATCCCAAGCAGATGTGGGGAAATTTCTGAGAAAATATAAAATGGACCTTAAAGAATTACCTGGAGAGAAGGAGGAAGAAGAAGAGGAAGAAGAAGAGGTACAGGGTGCAGAAGGTGGTACCAAACTATAGACTTTTTATTTTGCTAAAAAACACTACATTATGGCAAAAGCAATTTCTTGGAATGTAAATGGACTGAATGAGAAAACTAAAAGGGCCAGAATCTTCAAATATTTACAGAAATATAAATACTCCCTAATTTGCCTACAAGAAACCCATATAGCTTCAAAGCATAAAAAATACTTGGAGAAACAGGTGCTTGGACAAGCATTTATTGCTTCTGCTAAAACTAAAACAAAGGGAGTGGTAATCTATGCCCACCCCAGTCTCTGTCCAGAACTAGTATATAAAGACAATGAAGGAAGAATTGTAATTATCAGAACTAAAATATTGGGACAAAGGACAATAGTGGTTGGAATCTATGCACCCAATGAAGGGAAAAAATCCTTCTATGAAAAATTACATGATCTGATAACCCAGTACGCACAAGACCAAATTTTATTGATGGGCGACTTCAATGGAATTATTCTCCCATCTCTGGACAAAAAATCAAAAGCAAAAGATATCAATGATGGATGCTTGCCTAAAACTTTCTTTGCCATGGCTTCAGAATTAGAATTACAAGACATTTGGAGAACAATGAATACAACAGCTAAAGAATACACCTTTTATTCAGCAAGACATGATTCACACTCCAGAATCGATATGATATGGGCCAGTAAATCAATTTTCACGCAACTACGTAAAATTCATATTTTACCTAGAACTTTTTCTGATCACAATCCTGTTACCTTTGATTGGAACAATAAACAAGCATTTAGATGGCGAATGAACGATAAACTTTTAAAAGACAACAAGATACAAAAGGAATTACAGTTTTTAATGAAAGACTTTTTTGAAATTAACCTTAATGGGGAAACTTCTTTAAATACAGTTTGGGACGCATTCAAAGCTGTTCTGAGAGGTTTTATGATACAGAAACACTCGGCCTGGAAGAAGACTCAATTGCAATTTACAAACAACATACTTTGGAATTTACAAAATTTGGAGCAGAAATTGGTAATGGTAACACAGGAAGAGGAGAGAAGAGAAATTCAAATACAGATTTCTGCATCTAAACACCAATTAAATTTGGTAATAATGGAGGAAATGAATAAAAATTTGAAACTTGCTAAACAAAAGTATTTTGAATATGCAAATAAACCAGGAAAATTTTTAGCAACACAACTGAAGGACTCATTTCAAAAGAAGATTATAACAAAAATCCAAACTGCTAAAGGACCAGTTTATTCAACTTCAGAAATTCAGAAAGAATTTGTTTCATTTTACTCTAAGTTATATCAGAAAGAAAATACTCCAAAACAGAAAATAGATAAATTTCTAAACTCAATACAGATGAAAGCTTTGTCAATGACCCAGAGAGAATGTATTGAAGCTCCAGTAACAAGGGAAGAAATACAAGAAGCAATACTGAGACAAAAAACGGATAAAACACCTGGACCAGATGGAATTACTGCACTATTTTATAGAACATTTAGTGACAATTTAGTTGGATTTTTTGGTTCACTTTACAATGCAATTTTGGACGAGGGAACATCCCCGGAGACTTGGTCACACGCATTTATATCACTGATACCCAAAGAAGGAAGAGATCCAGAAAAAACACCTAATTACAGACCTATATCGCTCTTAAATGTGGATTACAAAATTTTTGCTTCGGTTTTGGCATGTAGGATAAAGCAATTTATTAAGGATCTTATACATGAGGACCAAGCAGGTTTTATACCAGGAAGGCAAATAAAAGACAATGTAAGAATTTTACTAGATTCACTGGAATATTATGACCATAATATTCAACAAACTGCGGCTTTTGTATTTTTGGATGCAGAAAAAGCCTTTGATATGGTCTCTTGGAACTTTTTGAAACGGATTTTGGATAAATTGAATTTTGGAGATCGTTTTCAGAAAGGTATATCGGCTATTTATACCTCCCAACAAGCTAAAATTTTGGTTAATGAATCAATGTCAGATAACTGCCAAATCACGAAAGGGACTAGACAGGGATGTCCCTTGTCTCCACTTTTATTTTTGTTAGTGTTGGAACCGCTATGTGTGAAACTAAGAAGTATGGAGGACATCCGCGGGCTAAGAATTAAAAAACATGAATTTAAGTTGAGAGCATTCGCAGATGACCTACTGCTAATTTTGGAAAACCCAACACAGTCAATGAATATACTTCAGGAGACTTTGGATGATTTTGGAAAAGTATCAGGCTTTAAAGTGAATCAAGAAAAAACAAAGATAATATTTAAAAATTTATCGGAAATACAACAACAGGAATTTATATCATATACTGGCTGGGAGAAAGCTAACAAAGTTAAATACCTGGGAATTTGGATCACTGCAAAGAATAAAGATCTGTTAACCAACAATTACCTCAAGTTATGGGGTAAGATTAAAACTGATATGATTATATGGTCAAACAAAAAATTGTCATTAATGGGACGTATCTCAACGATCCAAATGAATGTCTTACCGAGGATGCTCTTCTTATTCCAAAATTTACCAATAATATCACAAACAAAATATTTTGAAACTTGGAGGAAAGACATTTCAAACTTCATCTGGCAAGGAAAAAAACCAAGGACTGCTTATAAATACTTGGTGGATCTAAAAACTAGAGGAGGTTTAGCACTGCCTAATTTTCAACTCTATGCTGAAGCGGTAGCTTTAGTATGGCTAAAAGACTGGATGAATTTGTCAAATGTACGTTTGCTAGACTTGGAAGGTTATAATAACTTAAGTGGATGGCATGGTTATTTGTGGTATGATAAAATTAAATTACAAGCAACATTCCGTAATCATATAATCAGGTCCTCTCTATTTCGTATTTGGATGAGATATAAACACATTTTGGAACCAGAAACACCGATGTGGATATCGCCCCAAGAAATGCTAACTTTGCGCCCACTTAGACCAGACAAATTTATTACTTATCAAGATCTAATTAATTGGGAAGGAAAGAAATGCTCACTAAAAGACTTTCAACTTCTTAAGGATGATTTACAATGGCTTCAATATTACCAAATCAAATCAGTTTTTGTACAAGATGCAAAAAAAGGTTTCTCTAAAGAAAAATCTCCTTTTCAAAGGATTCTACTAGACAATAATACAAAGCTGATTTCTAAAATGTATAATCTCCTTTTAACAATATACTGTGAGCAGGACACGATTAAACCAACTATGATCGATTGGGCTCAAAATGTGGGACATGATATTGTTTTAAATAAATGGGAAAGATTATGGTCTAAAGATTTAAAAGGAATAAAAGCACAGTCAGTGCGAGAAAACATCTATAAAATGATGTATAGATGGTATCTAACACCCAAGAAAATTGCAAAGATTTATAAAACGATGTCCCCTACTTGTTGGAAATGTAACAAAGAAATTGGTTCCTTTTATCACATGTGGTGGACCTGTGACAAAGCCAAAGACTTCTGGGACATGATTTATAACGAACTGAGATTAATACTACAAAAGAACATATCCAAAACACCAGAAATGATGTTATTGAGTATGATTCCTTAGCAACACAAAGAACCTTTTTGATTTATGCCACAACAGCTGCGAGACTGCTTTATGCAGCGAAATGGAAAGGGCTAGAAACTCCAGAGAAAAAAGACTGGATTGTTAAAATGTTTGAAGTGGCAGAAATGGCAAAACTCACAGCTATTCTAAATGAAGAAAATGACGTTCGGTTTTTGGGGGAATGGGGGGCGTGGATGCATTATTGTGAATATGAGTTAAAATTGGGAAGAATGGAAGAATATTTTCTAATCTGATCCAGAGGATTATTTTTGATTTTTTTTTTATATTGAATAAGCATAATTATATTTACTAACAGATTATGGTTTTTTATATATGGTATTGATATTTTATCAAGATTAGATTACCTATGACGGGATGAACTTTTTATTAAGAGGCAGATAGAGGTGATGGGGAAGTCAAAAAATTTTCCATTTCTTTTTTTTTCTTTTTTCTTTTCTCTTTTTTATTATATGATATGGAATTATAACAACTTTAGGTTAGAATTGAAATTCGATATTGTTATAGATGTTGTTTAATGCAATGGAAAATTTCTATTATAAAACCCAATAAAATTTATATAAAAAAAAAGAAGTCTCTCCCCTCTTCAAACCCCACCCTCCTCAGGCTCTGACCCCAAAACCTCCTGCTGGTGGTGAAGAGGGGCCTGGCAACCCTACCAACAGGTAGCTTGTGAGTTACCAATAGCTCGGTGGCTGCTGCACAGTAGCTTGTGCATCCCCTAGAAGACTTAGGAGAAGATCACAACAAGATCTGCTCTAGGATTCTTGTTTTTTTTAAGCTTTTAATTCATGGGATTTTGCTCTGTGCTGCTTAGCTGATAGCATCATTCCAGGTGCTCTTCCTATTGTGTCTTCTTTTTCTAGGACAGAACAAAACATGATAAAGTGTGTGTGAGGGGAGCAGCTTGGGATATTTTTCATTGCTCCAGAAGTAGCTCTCATTAAATAAAAGGTTGGTGACCCTGGAACAGATTCTCAGTCTTGGATTGCAAAGTTTGGGAGGGGGTATTTGTGGGAGGAGATGCTTCTAAAGCTATGCAGGACTGGGCCAATCGCTTTTTCTCACCTGAGTTTTTAAATGGGGTTGTGATGAAGAACAAGACAATAAGGAATGCTAAATATGTTATGTGAACAATAAATTGCAATAGCAACTTCAAATTACTTGTGCTGACATTTCAAATACACCACCAAGATGTTTGATACCTTTCACTGAATGCATGTTCTGTCATGGGCAGAGTCTATTGCTGGACACAACATTAAATGAAGTGTTGATGTAGCAGTGAATATTTTGAGATTAGGATTTCCTTTTAAGGGGGCATCAGAGGACACAGGAGGAACATCTGAGCACTTTTGTTCATAAATTCAGTGTTTCTGTTTCTGATCTGAAATCAATAGCTTAAGGAATATCACAGATATATATCAACATGAAAGATCTCCAGCTGGGAAGTGTATATATTTATCTATGCATACATATATTATGCATGTGCTATTTCTGTTTGTTTTTGTTATATTCTGGTCAGGTTCACATTATTGGAACCAATATAGCTGACAGTTCTAACAGCAAAATAAGATGCATAGCCCTGAAAATGTCGTGTTTTTTTCCCTTCTGAGAGATTTCTCGGAGAAGATGTGTTGAATATCTCTAGGCAGCTCTGTTGGGTGTTCTCGGCAGAATTTAACTCAGTTTCTCTACATTATTATTTAATATAGCTAAAGATAATTGGTTAATTTAGCCCCCCCAAACCCTGTACACACATTGGAATCAATACACTCAGATGAAAACCTTAGCAGCTAGCAAATGGCCTAGCTGTAAAGAACAAAATAAATTATTTCCCATCAAAAGCAACACATTTGGGGATAGAACATGCCAGGTATTTGTACCTTTAGAGTGTGTGTGTGTGTGTGTGTGTGTGTGTGTGTATGAGTGTGTGCGGGTTATATGGAATACTTATAGCATACAAATTAAGCAATCCAGTAACATAAAAACCGAAGGAAAAAACAAGGGAATCACAGGGAAGCTATATTTTCAGTATATACATTCCCAAAATAGATGCCAAGTTTTTGAATTAGAGTGAACCTAGTTTCATTCAACTAGAAATGAAATGGGTGTAAAACAGACTCATTGTGTTATAGTGCAGGAAGTATTGGCATATACGGATGTATAAATGAGCATTTGTGATAGATGAATCAAGTAAAAAGATTCTTGATACAAAGGATCATGGAGTTACATCAAAGTTGCTTTTTTGTGGTGCCATATCAATGGGAGGCTGTGCATTTGGATAACAGCTCATCACAATCCAAGCTGAGCCCAAGCCTTCATTAAGGCTAGGGAGAATAATTAATTGTCTGACTTTTGATCCGGAACTGACAAGGCCAGTTCTGAGAGCTTTTTCTGGCCATGCTACAATGTCTGAGTCTCCAGCCTGCTCAAGGGGCAGTTTCCCTATATTATTTATAAGGTTCTGCTGTAGAGTGTGACTCAGCAAATATATGCCTGAAAGGTACACAGATCAGTCAGACCACTTAGCTTATGCATAGCAGTGACAGATATTTCTTCAAATAGCATTTTCCCAATGACATCGATGCCTTACTACCCAACAGAGCCTATTTTTCTCCTCTCCCTTGAAAAACTGCTTTGAACCTGTCATCTTCAGAATAAAATAAGCAAGGTTCTGTAAGGCAGGCAACTTGCGGGGGGGGGGGGGGAGTCTAAGAACAACAAGCTGGTCTTGTTTTGCTCCATTCTCTCCCTCTGATGATAAATGGCCAGCCTCCTTTACAAAGCAGGGACTGTTGAGCTTCCACCCTCCCAACAATGACGCACACACCCAGAGGAAGGATGAGAGAAGGATCAAATATCTCTTCTCACCTAACAACAGAAGAGGGGAACCAATTATGCATGGCCCCATCTGTCCATATGAGAAGTGGATACAATGATGGGTCATTTTTTTCCCCACCAACACAGAACACAGGGCATAGAGGTGAGCGCCATGCGGTCCTGCCCCTTATCTCACTGTGTGGATCAATGGCATGTTCATGAATAAGAGGAAACTAGTTAAGCTAGGCATGGGCTGAAGCAAAAAATGCTGAAATGTATGAAACTATCAGAGGATTCACGTGAAGTCTTTTGGTACCTTATCACAATTTCTCCACAGAAATAGCTTCCCTCTCTCAACCATACTGGGATCCTGGTTGAAGAAAATCCTGTATCTTCAAGCCTCCATGAACCTATTCTGCAAAGAAACATCTGGATCACCTGTCAAATAAGGACATTTCTTCTCTCTGTCAGTAAGGGGATCCCTTGTGTGAGGGCTAATTTTTTTAAAAAAATACTTCATTTATATTCCACCTTTCTTGCCAATGGGGACCTGAAGTAGCTTACATCATCCTCTGCATTGCTTAGCTGATAGCTTCATTTCTGATGCTCTTCCTAGACGGTGTTCTGTTTCTAGGATCTTCTCTTTTTCTCCATCTTATCCTCATGACAACCCTGTGAAGTAGGTTAGGCTGAGATTGTATGAGTAGCCCATCTAGCACTCTAACTATTATACACTGTTTGAAAATGTCATTCCAGTTGAGGGTCCAGGGAAGTTACAGGTGTTAATGCATTTTCCATCAAAACCGATGGGAACAACTACAAAATTAATTCATGACCCTGAACATGTGACAAAATTCTGAACACAAGGTGAACAACATTTTCAGTGACTCAAACAAGCTGCACAAGAACCAAATAAAATTTTGTACACATCCCCATTGTTTTTTTTTAAAATAATTTTTATTGTATTTCATGTATTAGGGTACAGAAAGAAAAAGGGAAGGGAAATAATAAAAAGAAAGTTATATATGACAATATCATTCTGATGCATTTCTACCCCCTCTATCAGTTATGAAATATTATTTTTTAATCTTAGTTGAACTTGCGTTATTCCTAAAATAAAATATTTATTTGTTTATGTCTAAACCTGTTTGTATTTAATACATTAATACCATATTCCAAGTTATTCTATTTGTTTTGTATTTGTAACTATATATATGTAACACAACCTGTCTTGTTCTTTAACGTCTGTTAATAAACTTACATCCCCATTGTTGATGCACATGTGTTCATCAAAAATGTGTGTATGTGGGGGGAGACACTGATGAACTGATGAATGAAAGCTGTGGTAAGTGACATATGCACAGCCTTCTGCACAAAATTCACAAATTAAAAAAAAATCAGCAATGGAATATGCCAAACGCATCAGTTCCACCTCTGAAACAATGCTCCATAATTCAGGACTCCAAAATCTAGGAAGGAATTCAGATGAGGAGAGTTTTCAACACATTCCAAGATCATGTATTTCCAGTTAAAGACTGACCGAATAGAAACCTCCTTCTTCTTGATTTGTGTGATATTAAAATGGTGGGAAGTATGAGCAACGTTTATATACTGTAGCTACAAGGATTTTCATTAATGTTTGGATAAATAGTAGCTCTGCTATAAACAGATACAACATTAAATGGATGTCTCACTGGAAGTATTTTTTTAATAGCACAATTAAGCAAAACTGCAATTTCAAATTTTCAAGTATGCTTGAAATTTCAACCTACTTTTATAGTTGATTCTCTCTCCCCCCCACCCCCACATACACACACATCCAGGAAATTTTGATCAAGTGCATAACATCAGCTGGTCTATTTTAATGTACATAACAAGGCTCTGTTCATTAAAAAAAGCACCCAAGTCATTAAATCAGTGTCAACGTAGTGATAATACCAGCTCTCCTAACTGTGAAGGCGGCTGAAGCTTCACCCAATCAAAAAGCTAATCAACCTTCAAAAATGCACAGATGCATATTGCTTTATCTTCTACCTGCTTACTGCAAAGCCCTTGTAAGTTAAGCAGTTCTGCACTTTAGCATTCTAAAGTAAGTAGACTTTGCTCACATGCATGTATGGATACTTCAGCAATCTGAGCTGTGGGTGGCAAATGATGACCAAGCATCACTGATCTCTCTTGGGACCCCATTGAGCTCCAAGAAATTTGCATTTGGTGAGATACCTCCCAGTTCTAGATAGTACATTCTGCATTTCCCATTATAAGGAATACATAAGTTAAACCTTTTGTGAGAATAGTTTCTATTGCATAGCATGTATACTTAACAGAAGTCCCATGACTCTCATTAGCATACATCTAATTTAAATTTCATATTTTACTGGAAAATTACTGATTTCTTAATTTTTAGAATAGTTTGCATTATTATAAAGTTTTGATACTGTGTTTTCTTAAATGTGGGAGAAATTGCTTGGTAAACATGGTAAATTGTGAGGTTTGGCAGCAAGTCATTATGGCATGATGCCACCATATGCTGAGTCAGGCCATTAGTTTAACAAGGTCAGCACGGTCTGCTCTGACTGGCAGCAGCTCTCCAGGGTTTTAGGTAGAGGTCTTTCACATCATTTACTTCCTGGTTTTTCAGCTGGAGATACCAAAAACTGAACCTGGGACCTTCGGCATGTACAGCACATGCTGTACCACTGAGACCAGTGGTATGGCAGTCCCAACAGACTAAGTGATTTAGACTGAAATCCTATGCACACTTACATGAGAATGAATCCCATTGCACCAAGCTATAGCATTTTTGACTGGGGAATGATGATAAAAAAATAGCCTTCAATCAACTGCACCAGCAAGTCATGCCAGTGCTTTGAATAGGAAAATGTGATAAGAAATGTGAACAATAGCATGTCTAGGGAAAACATGTTTTTACAATGAAAAGGATATGCACACATGTGCATCTGTAAAAAAAAATACAAAACTTTTTTCACTTGGAAAGCAGTGCAGATTTATATCAGTAGGCAGGTCTTCATGCCATTCCACTGGGAACCATAAATCCTGTACCCTTGAAAGGGCTAAATGGTGAAGTCTTGCTAGTATCTGAACTAAGAAGAGAATCACTATGTAAATTAACAATTCAGGCCATCTTGCCCTTGTGAAAAACAAATATCTGCTTTTGCAGATGAGCATGCATCATCACTTTGTGACAAAATGAAAATGTATGTGGAAATAATGGAGGAAGACCTTTCTCTTTCATGAGAACAAAGATGGAACAACTTGGTTTTTGGATCCCAATGTGGGAAATGCAAAAAAATGGAAACACTAACAGTGCAATCCTAAGGGGGGTTAGTAGAGGCATGTCCAGGGACAGCGCAGGCGGGCTGATTCCTAATTGGTTTGCTGCTGGGTGTGGCAATCTGAAAATGTTATTTTACTGAAAACCTCATGTTCCATACAGTTCCACTGGGCTGTGCTTCACTTTTTGCCGGTGCAGGTTTGCACTGGCAAAAGGGGGCATTCCAAGGGCAAAATAGCCTCAAGAGCTGATTAAAGTCAGCCCCGCTCCTGGAAACACCCCTTTTGGCACCAATGAGAGCCACCACAGCTGTGCTGGCTCCCATGCATGATGCTGCTGTGCAGCTCCCCAGCACGGGCATAACTGGCCCTGCACCGGCGTTAGTGCCAGTTTAGCCGGTGCAAGCAGCACTAATGCTTGCGCAGGGGTCACGCCACCTCCTGAGGCCATTCGGGGGGCCCTTGAGGATTGCACTGTAAGTCAGAAGTGTTGTGCATCACCATGATGCATGAGATGTAACAGGCATGAAAACTGGGAGATTATCATTTTCTGCCCCCAAGCATTTCCCCTCTGCTCTGATCGAGCTGATTACAATGTGTATTGTACCCGGGCATCCTGAGGTCCTGACTGGGATAAAAGGACTCAGGGAACTCCATTCCTACTCGTACATGATGAAGGAAGCTTTGGCTCTCAAAAGCTCTTTCCCAGAAACTCCACTTGGTGTCTAAGATATTATGGGACTCGAATCTAGCTGTACTTCTGTAGACCATCATGGGTACCAGCTGAAACTCAATTCCCAAAATGTTCATTATAGCACTGATCACAAGAGCCTGTAAAAAAATATCTTCAAAGAAGCAGAGGTAGGATGCCCTGGGTTGGGAAAGACGACAAATCAAACTTGTCCCCTGACTATGACTGTGTAGAAAATGGGTTCTGTTTGCGTGTTATGCTTATGCACGCTGTGTGTTCAAATTGACTTTCTGTACAATTTTTGTTTTACAAAATAATGATGTGTTTTGTACAACTACAAGGATTTAAATAAAGCAATATAATGTTAAGCTTCTGAAGTAAATCATCACAAATCGTTTTTATGCCCCTGCTTTTTAAAGCCTGCCAGTAGTTCTAAACATAAATGTAAGGCAGGACTATGACTTTGATTTAAATCCATTTTACACCAAAGGTGAAAGGAGCAATTTATTAAGCTCAAACTACAAAGCTGTTAGGGATTCAAGTTGGAAAATGACACATCTTCAGACAGAGTTGATTATGCTGGACAACTCTGATGATGAGCAAATTGGAGTTTGGAATTACCAGTTTGTTCTGACATTGCTTTTTAAAAGCTCTAGAACATACACTCATAGCTTTTATCTTGTGAGGATCTGCAATGATTTGCTCAACAAAACAGGACCAATTATAAAGCAAAGGAATGTATTCATTTTTTAATGTATACTAGGCTGTTCAGGTATTTTGCCTGTTGGATTTCTGCCTGTCATGTAGCTATTATGTCATAGGACATCTACTAGGGTCAAAAAGATGGGAGCCTGTCAGGCTTCAGCAAATGCATGGCGTTTCAGGCAATAGAACTCGAATCCAGGCAGAGCAGCGATTCAAAGATTTATTCCGAAAGTCAATGATTTCAGCAAGGAGGCAAGCAAGGCTGGAATACAGGACTGGGGCAGAGTGGATACATATATAGGGGTAATACAATAGGGTTACAGTAACAAAGAAACAGTGTAGTCGTTTCCTGCCGGTAACGACTTAAGTTAAACTAAAACAGAAACAATCGTGGGTAATTAGTGGAGGAGATGGCTGAGCTCTTGGCTTTGTGCGCGGGACCCGGTATCAGATCGAAGATTTACACGGGCGGGTCCCAATACAATTGTAAATCCCTGGCCGGAGTTTGCGTGCAAAACGGGGGGGGGGGAGGAGTGCACGGAGAACTCCATTTTGTTTGCGGGGAAACCATCTTGTTTGAGGACGGAGCTGTCAGAAGCCCTATCTGACAGAGCCCTACTAGACATGTAACTAGTGGCAGTTTTTATGCTCAGACGTGCAGAATACTGAAAGAGAAGTGATCCAGGTTTGAATCCTTGCTCGGCTGGGTGACCTTGGGCTAGTCACACACTCTCAGCCTACCTCACAGGGCTGTGGTGAGGATAAATGGAAACAGGGAAAACTGTGCAAGCTGCTTTGGGTCTCTACCAGGCAGAAAGGTAAGCATAAAATAAATAAATAAATAAATACTATAAAGCAGTATCTTTGTTGACAGATTTTTATTTTTAATGAACATTTTTAAAATTTCAGTTAAACATCATACAGATTTGGAGAGATTCAACCTTATGACTGAGACCAAAGTTATAAATTATCAGCTTATGCTTCATACAGTGCTAGTGAATAGTAGCAGCAAGGATGCAGTATACAATATCTCCTTTCTTAAAATAAGGCTCCTGAACACTTTGGCAGTTGTGTTGGAGAAACTGCTCATCGGTGATAATGGCAACTTTTTAAAAGCAAGTGTAACTCAGGGGTTTGTTTTGTGACAGGCAAGCCCCACCCATGGTGACTCAGAAATTGGCTGGTCTTTCTGAGTCCTTTTAGCCTGGGCAAGAACCCAGTGGTATAGTGATAAGAGTGGTATACTTTCAGAGGGTAGCCACGTTGCTCTGCAGTAGGAGAATTAGATCTGAGTCCAGTAGCACCTAAGAGACCAATGAGATTTTTGACTATGAGAGCGTTCCTGGGTGGGGGGGTGTCATTTGGAGGTGGTATGACTCTGTGCCAGCATAAGTGCCCACTTATCACAGTATAAGGGGCACTTATGCTGGAGCGGGGGGCATTCATGTTGGCATCTGGGTGCTGCGGAGCTGCTCAGGGCTCCCCAGCCAGCAAAGCCTCTCTATGAACTAAATCCTGGATGAGACAGGTGCCGCCAGCATGGTGGGCATGGCCAAGGTGTTCCCAGGGGCGGAGCTGACTTTAGTCAGCCTCCTAACCCCTTCTAGCTCAGGAACGCCTCTTGCTGCTGCAGCAGGGCTATGAAATCTTTTTGGGTGTCACAGCCCCACGTTTTCAATGGGAGGATTTTACCTTTTCACCTTTTCTATTTTAAAAAAAGGCTTTTTTATTCTCCACAGCGGTTGGGAAGCCTCTGAGGAGGCAGCGTGGCTGCACCACCCCCAGCTGCTGCAGATCCACCCCCCCCCCAGGAATGGGATGTATGAACTCTCAAGAGTCAAAGCTCCCTTCATCCCTTGGTTCTCTCCTTCTCCATTTTGTAAGTTAATTTTTTTCCTGTTCAGTTGGGAAGGCAGAGAGGGGATCAGGGAAAGCTGTTGAATGCAGTACAAGAACATGCATGCATTTGCTGCACAGTTTGGAACAATTGCTCAATGGAAAAGAACATTTTCCAGTTGTTTAAAGGTTGTGTTTGCAATATGAGATCAAATTGCAATTTAAGCAGAAGGGTGTTCACACAACACATATATCAATGGGAGTATGCTTCAGTATTCAGAGAAACCTGATGATTTAACAATTGACCTGAGCATACAGATCTCACTAAACTTTCCAGGAAGATGGCTCGATATCTTCACCTTCTGTACTGCTTCCTTGAAGTCTTTGATTATTCAGGCAACATTTAATTTTGGTTCATTAATACTGGGCAGTGATAATAGGCTGCTTTTTCAATTGTCATTGCAAAGTCAACATATAATTGCATTACAAGTGAATAAGTTTGTTTGGAATGTGCTTCCTGTATAATGACAGAGGCTACGATTAGCATGGTATGTTGATTCCCTGAATCACTGTTGACTGATTTCTGTACTGGCTTTTGTATACTTTCTGATGAATTAGGTTGAGTGGCCTGTAATTACAAGTATTCAGTTCTCTAAATGTTAATAGAAAAAATGACATTATTCCAATCAGCATCTCTCAGTATTTATTTTTAAAATAAAGAGTAGAAACCCAAATTTTTTATTAGCAATGTTTTATTTGCGGAATATTGGTCATATTGTTAATATATTCATTTCTAGTAAAATCCTCCTGAGATGGAATAGAGGGCAATTCATTATCACACTACATGAAGGCACCGTGCTGCTTAGTTTCAAATGCAGAACAGAAATATTTAGAGTTCTTTTCATCTTCTTAGGGCCAAGCTTGACATTCTGCTAAACACTAGGGATGCACACAGAAATGTTCTTTGGGTTCAACTCATTTTGTTCATTAACAACTATTTTTGAGTTTTTACAGGGCATTCCCAGGCAGATTTATATTCTATTCTAAATAGATAGCTAAATGACATATATGGAGAAATGACCTCTACCCTAGAATTCATCTCAATCTTTCAATAATTTTGGCTGTACCCTACATGTGCTCCAAGCTTTGATGCTGATAAAAGAACAACTACAGGAGATGAACCATCTGTCTCCCAAGCACACACCCCTTCAATGCTTAGTTATGCAGATGGACCTGTATCAAAGGCTCCTGGTCCCACAAGAAGGCTTTGGGGTGAAGGTCAACAGCAAGATGCACAAGACCTTGGAGTGAATTCTCACTGCCCCTGATAGATGAGCCACCACCAGCCCCTCTAAGCTAACTCTCAGCTGAGAGACTGAGGGACCAGGTCTCCAGCCTTATCGGATGTTAATCAAGGTCAGCCTTGAAAGATAAGACACTTGCAAGTTGAGTTCTAAAAACAATTTACTTTGGTAGCTGTAGCCCAAATAAGCCAAAGTACTGGGTTTCGATTATGGTTGCCAGGTCCCTCTTCACCACCGGTGGGAGGTTTTTGGGGTGGAGCCTGAGGAAGGCAGGGTTTGGGGAGGGGAGGAACTTCAATGCCATAGAGCCCAATTGCCAAAGTGGCCATTTTCT
Source organism: Euleptes europaea (assembly GCF_029931775.1). Classification (NCBI taxonomy): domain Eukaryota; kingdom Metazoa; phylum Chordata; class Lepidosauria; order Squamata; family Sphaerodactylidae; genus Euleptes; species Euleptes europaea. Next base: position 44,227,139 of record NC_079321.1, on the reverse strand, counting down.
CCAGGGGAACTGATCTCTATTGGTTGGAGATCAGATGTAATAGCAGGAGATCTCCTGCTAGTACCTGGAGGTCGGCAACCCTAGTTTAGATTGAAGCTCCAAACCCAAATAGCACCACAGAAGTATAATTATCAGTAAAGTATAAGGAAAATGAGGTTTCCTAAAAGAAAGGCACAAAAGCATACAGATATAACAGCAGTGCAAAACAGGGAAGAAAACAATAAAACTAGATAGCTAACCTAGAATACTTATTCAGGCTTTAGTCCTCTCTGGTCCAGATTTTACCTGGCCAGACTGAAGGTACAAAGTCCAGATAGAACTCCAAAGTCCAAAATTCCAGAGTAGGGGCTTCTGTCACAGAAGGACCAATATACAGTCAAAAATGGATGTCTAAAAACTCCAAACTAGAATGAATGATCTTGACTACCCAAACCTGGCCTGATCCTGTTTGGCCAGTCAGGTGTGTTGCTTAGACATGTGACCATGTACCTCTGTAGCTGGTACATTTCCCCAATCAAGCGACTTTCCCATGCCCAGGGTTCCTTGCCCTAATGAGTAAGAATGTGAGTGCGAAACTCCTTCTAGGTCTCTGGCCTCGAAGCTCTCAGATCCTTGATCTCTCTCCATCTCATACCTTATCTCTTGCTGGGAATTGCAAGTCAGTGTGACATTAACGTTCCCAGAGAGGAGCCTTTAGTAACTTAACTAGATCCAAAAGCCTGAACCAAACTTTGAAAGGCCAAGAAACAGCTAAGCAAGGCCAGTTTCTTGACACCTGGCTGGAGTGGAACAAACAGCCATATCAAAGAAATCCTTCCAAGAGATAATGAAATGAACAGCACACTCTGAGCTCCAACTCCCCAATTCAATTGAGGTGAAATCATGATTCCTAAAGGATCCTTCCTGCCAAATAGAAGTCAGAAAGGAGAAACCCTCCCCATTTTGCCGAGCCAACACATGGAGGGATGAGTTTTTTCTCCTTCCATTCCTGTTGTTGGGATGCTGATGTGAGTGGGCTTCACGTGGAGGCCAATTTTTAAACTGAAATGCTAAGAGACGATATAGCCTGCATACCAGCATTCACCCTGTACTAACAAAATTCAGTTCGGACTATGCCTAACTTAACTTTCTTCCTGGGCTCCACTGAAGAGATGATGAGCTTGCTTAAAGACAGTTAAATGCTTCAAACAGCCCAGTAAGATAAGGCAAGGAAGGGCATAGGCTTCACTCTCCATACAGTACCCCAGCCCACCCCTGCTTTAGCCTTGAAAGGATGAGTGCATTTTCCAGTGAGGAGAGCTCTTAGATCCTCAATCGGGGATGGTCTCTCATAGAGAGATGTAATCCTCTGTCACAGATCTCTTGCCTCTCATCTGAGTGTGTGTGTGTTTTTTTTTTTATTATTATTCAACTGAAAGCCTTCGCCTCCACTGTGCGAAGCAGGCAGGCTGGCGATCATGAGGAGAGGAGATCAGAGGTCATATAGATTGGCCTCTGTCTCTTTGAATGCATTTTTTTTAACTATTTTTTTTTTTAAAGAAGCAGAGAGAATGGACAGTTCTTGCAATGGAGGGAAGCAAACAGCAGGGTGACACAAAGATTGGAATTGGAAGCAGTGCAATTTTGTTCATAAATGATCTGGAATTGGAGGGGGGTGTAGCAGTAGAGTGGCCAGGTTTTCAATTTGTTCCAAATGGTTGAGAGTGGTGAAGGTGATGTGCAATATAAGTAAGTAGGCAAGTACAATTGGACAAAAAATTATAACCTTGAGTACATGCTGATGGGGTCTGAACTGATGGAGACTGATAGGGAAAGATATTTTGGGGTTGTAAGAAGAGAGCTCAATGCAAATGTCAACTCAATGCGTGGAATCGGGGGGAGGGGGGCGAAGAAACTCCCTGCTGGGGATCATTAGAAAAGGAGCTCAAAACAAAACGGCCAATATTGTAATGCCCTAGTATACATCTGTGGCGCAGCCACATTAAAACGACTATCTCAAAAAAGAGATTTCAGAATGAGGACAAGTCCTCTTATGGATTGAGAGCTGGCTGAAAAATAGGAAGCAGAGAGTAGGACTCAATGGTCAGTTCTCACAATGGCGGGATGTGAGAAGTAGGGATCTGTGTTGGGACCTGTGCTTTTCATCCTGTTCATCAATGACCTGGAGCTGGGGATGAACAGCGAGATGGCCAAGTTTGCAGATGATACCAAATTATTTAGGGTTGTTAAAACAAAATTGGACTGTGAAGAGCTCCAAAAGGATCTCTCCAAACTGGAGGAGTTGGCATTAAAATGGCAAATGTGATTCAATGTGAGCAAGTGTAAAGTGATGCATATTGGGGCAAAAAATCCCAGTTTCACATAAACACTGATAGGATCTGTGCTGGCAGTGACAAAACAAGAAAGGGATGTTGTGGTGGTAGTGGGTAACTTTATGAAGATGTCAACCCAGTGTGCAGCTGCTGTGAAAAAGGCAAACTCCATGCTGGCCATAATTAGACAAGGAATGGAGAATGAAATTGCTGTTATCATACTGTCCTTGTACAAATCTGTGGTGAGACCACACTTGGAGTACTGTGTTCAGTTCTGGTCACCACACCTAAAAAGGATATTGCAGAAGGTGCAGAAAAGAGCAATCAAAATGATCAGGGCGTTACTGCCCTATAAGGAGCGTTTAAAACACTTAGGGCTGTTTAGCTTAGAAAGACGGCGGTTAAGGGGAAATATGATAGAGGTCTGTAAAATTATGCATGGTATGGAGAGAGTGGGCAGGGAGAAGTTTTTTCTCTCTCTCTCCTAATGCTAGAATGTGGGGTCATCTGCTGAAGCTGGAGGGTGAGAGAATCAAAACAGATAAAAGGAAGCATTTCTTCACACAACACATAGTTAAATTGTGGAATTCCCTGTCCCAGGATGTGGTGATGGCTGCCAACTTGGAAGGCTTTGAGAGGGGAATGGACATCTTCATGTAGGATAGGGCTATCCATGGCTACTAGTCATAATGAATACTAGTCATGATGCATACCTATTCTCTCCGGTATCAGAGGAGCATGCCTTATTATATTAGGTGCTGTGAAACACAGGCAGGATAATGCTGCTGTAGTCATCTTGTTTGTGGGCTTCCTAGAGGCATCTGGTTGGCCACTGTGTGAACAGACTGCTGGACTTGATGGGCCTTGGTCTGATCCAGTATGGCTTTTCTTACGTCCTTATGGGTAGTGTTCTAGTATTCACCATACAGTTTTGGGCAAAAACTAGAGTGTCACCTTACACCTTACCCTCTTTACAGCCAGAAATCTTCCCTTTTCTCAGCTGCAGCCCATGAAGCTTTTAATTCCTTAGCCACATTCTGACTTGTGTTTGGGGTAAGGAGGCAAGTCTCCCACGTTGGCAGGAGACTCCCCCCCACACACACACACACACTGGTTTAGTCATATTTTAAAAAGAATGTTGAAAACTTTCTTCTAGTTGGGTTTGGTCATTAGTACTACCTCCACAGATGTAAGATTTTTCTACGTTTTGTTTTCTTGCCTTTCTGCAGTTCCCAAGAACAAGAACACAGCAGCTAGATTCTTGTCTAACAAAGGATAACTGTGTATCTCCCAATGACTTTAACAGGCTGAGTAATTTCAGCCATATTTCAAACATCCAAGAATCTAATGAATCAGAAACACTTTTAACATTGAGTGAGCATATCACTAATAATAGATATGAGAGCAGACACCCCATTCTCTTTCTTTTGAGGACCAGGTCATAAGTACTGCCAGGACTGCATTCCAGCATCTTTGCCAATTCCAGCAACTGGCCCCAACCTGTCCCGAACCGGCTTACCACTTTGATCTATGAAGTAGTCACCGCTACATTAGACTACTGTAACTCACTTTATGCAGGGCTTCCCTTGAACCTGACCTGGAAACTTCAACTGGTCCAGAATGTAGTGGCTTGGATCCTTACTGAGACCCTGGGGAAGGCACATATAACACCTGTGCTCCACCAGCTGCACTGGCTCCAGATTGAGTACTGGATCAGATTCAAGGTATTGGTACTGAACTTTAAGGCCTTAAATGTTCTGGGACCATTGTATTTATGGGACTGCCTCTCCCGTTATGCCCCTTAAAGAACATTGCATTCAGCAAATAACAACCTTCTGGCCCCAAACATATCTGGCTGTCGTCAACAAGGGCCAAGGCTTTTTGGCCTTGGCCCTAGCCTGGTAGAACTCTTTGTCAAATGAGACCCAGGCCCTGCAGAACCTAGTATAATTCTGCAGGGCCTGCAAGACAGAGATGTTCTGCCAGGGTTATGGTTGAGGAGAGCTAGGATTGCCAGGTCCCCCCACACCACCGGCAGGAACTTTATGGGGACAGGGCTGGGGGTGGCATCCCAAATGCAGTGCAATGACATCACTTCAACTTTATCCAACTTCCAACTTTATGGAAGTGCCGGCATTGAACAGGATGCTCTGGAACATTCCTCCAAAAACTCTATGAAAACCATAGAGTTGTGGGGGAGGAGTGCTAGAGTGACCCTTTCGTGATGCCAGCACTTCTGGAGTAAACTTGGAAGTGAAGTCATTGCTCCATGCCCACAGACGTCCCCCCCTTAGCTGGCCTGCTTCTGCCTGCTGACCATCTGAGGAACAGTGGGCAGTCCAGTTAATTGGCGAGCAAGTGCCTGCCATAACTGGGCATATAGGAACCCTAAGGGCAGCAATGGTTTTACATCAACTGGACTCCCTTCCCTTCCCCCTTTTACCTTTCATTTTATTTTCCCCTCCCCCCTCCTTTCCACCCTGTTCCCTTGCCCTTTTCGTTGTCACTGTCTATGCCTCCCCCACTGACATCTTTGTTGGCTCCTCTACTCTGCATTTGCATTGTTTCTCTCTAGAACTGAAATTGAAGGCATCAGCTGAGAGAGCCATGTCCAGGGTGATATCATTAGTCTTAATTTTGTGATTATATTTTAATTAAATTTTATTTGATTATTTATATTTAAGTTGTATTCTTCATATTGTTAACTGCCCTGAGTCCAGCTTAGGTCAGGAAAGGGTGGGGTAAAAATATAATACAAAGAATTCTCCCACACACACACACACACACACACACATTAATTTTGCAGTGGCTGAATGAACTCTACTATCTAACTGTAATACTTGGCCCCAAAGTGAAAGGACTCCAAGAATTAGAAGCTGAACCTTTTGAAGAAAATAAACATTTGTTTTGGAAAGCAAATGGAAGTTCTTTCAATATTTACTGTCCTAGTTCATAGATGGTACGTTAGTGTTTTTAGAAGAGTGAATTCACATATTTCAGGTCAACCAATACACTGAATGATCACATACAAATGAAAGAAATTTGAATGTTATCTCATATTTCTGGGATTCTGAGTAGCTTTCAAAATGAAGGTCTGCCCATACATAGGGTGTGTTCAGTTTCTAAGCTGCTGGCAGTGTTATTTGGGCTAGTAATCTAATTTTGGAGTCTTATACATTTTTAAAACATTATGGGTTGGAACCTACGAATACATTATTCTTAAAACATCACTCTCCTACAATGGAAGGAGACTTCTTCTGCTAGAGGAGACTCTTCTTGCATCCATAGAAGACTCCTGGCACTGGAAAAATGTGCAGCTAGCTGCTAGGGGGAAAATCCATGGGACTGACCACAAAGATTTTGACCATATGGATTCACATGCAGAAGGAGCTTATGGCTGAGTATTTTCCCAGCCTTTCACTTACTCCATCAACCATCTGGCACAGAGGCTGTAGTGAGGATGGGTAAATTTTCCCCTTGCTCTTGCAGTAAGCTCATAAAAGCAGAAGAATATCAGGGCTGCAGGGAGAATGAGAGACTGGAGAAGATCCTCTGGCATGAACTCCTTCAGTTTCTAATCTATAGCTTTAGGATCCACCTGTATGTTAATAGTATTTAGTCTTTCTTTTGTATTATAATAAGGGGGTATGTTAGCGGAGGGTGTGTAAGAGAATCTATAACATACATTTGCTATTATCAGAATCAAATCAAATGACCTTTATTGGCATATTCTCAATTTGCTATTATTTTATTGCATCATAATTATTCTTCATGGTTACTTTTTGTTATATTATTAAAGGTAATATGTGAAAGTCAGAATGTCAATATGCAATTATCGATACCTCCGATTAACATAACTTTCTACAATATTTGACATTTGGATATAGATACAGCAATGGTCATTGATACATTTGTGATTCTAAGACTAGATGAATGTAATATATGTCTATGGAACTGCCCTTGAAATATAATGGACACTGCAGTTGGTGCAGAGTATAGATTTCCTTAGCAAGTCTAGCTGAATATACTATGGGAGGGTCTGTGGAACTGCCCCTGAAATATCTTTGGAAACAGTGTTGAAACAGAATATACTCATCCATCACATCTGTACTGGCTTCTCATAGCTATGAGGATGCAATTGAAGTTGTTAATATAAAGCACTGGTTCCCAACCGGGGGTCCGTGGACCCCCAGGGGTCCGTGAGAACTAAATTAAGGTCCGCGAAACAAGGTTATAAACTCATAATAAATTAATATTTTCAATTAAAAGTTCTCTATTATAAAATATATATATTCAAATATTATTCTAAGTTTAATGTTTAACTAACAGTTATGATTAAAGTTTATTTTCAAATTCTCGGAATTTTTATTTTGAACCTTGGGGTCCCTGCACCGAACAAAAAAGTCCTAGTGGTCCCTGGTCAAAAAAAGATTGGGAACCACTGATATAAAGACAGGCTGCCCAGTCCCGAAGTGGGGGCAGTTAGGCAGTAGCTGGGAGTGGCACAGTCGGGTCACCTCAGGCTTCCTGGCTGCTGCAAAGGGAAAAAGAGCAGTTTAAAATAATAAAAAAACAAAAAAAGGGGGGGAATGGTAGAGGTTGCTCTACCAAAAAAGGTGGCCCCTGGGAACACCCCAGGAATGCCTCCCCCACACTTGTGCGTATGTTCTCAGCATATATAAACATTCTATACATAACTGAATTAACTCTACCAATTCTATTGTTTCTGCTGTCACCTTACTGTTGCATTTTATATAGCATAACCTTCAGTGAGTTTCATATGTTTCCATATTAGCCTTCTGACCCTACCCTGCACATGACAATTAAAACCCAAACATTAACCAATTAAAGCATATACAATCACACGAGACCCAAACTGTATCAAACCATTCATCCAGTCCCAAATGTGAATTTAAATATAGCATCTATTAGGTTTAGGGAATGCAGTCATAACTGAGTGGGGTCTTTATGCACACATGAATAAATGGGCATTTTAGCACACATCAGAAAAGATGTTCATTTTCAATGACATCTTGTCTTGCAAAGAAAAAAGGGGGAACAAATGACCCATGTGCTGGTATTTGGTGGGCATGAGGCTATTAAGGGACCTCGATATGAATGATCATGCATGCAAATTTCATGAGGGCATCGTTGCAAAGAAAACAGCCATCAAGGAACAAAAAATAGAAAGTCACTTTCAAAGGGGGAAAAAATCCTATATCCTTAAGTAGGTGACTGCAACCTTACAGGGAGTGCATCAGCAGCGCGGTGTGTCTGTGTGACAGGGCAAGTGACAACTGTAAAGCTGCCAGCCCAGATGCCTGAAACTTCTGCCAGGCTGCCCAAAAATATGTTGAAGAGAAATGTCTTCACAGTTTGACGTACGCGAGCGCTGTGAAAAGATGGAAGATAAGCACTGTAATGAGCTGGAATATTGGAGACGGCAACCCAGTAAAGGATGGAAGGACTTTCTTTTCTCTATTCAATTAAAAGAGCTAGAATGGAATGAAATAAAATACAGTGTCTTTGATCAGATGCATTCCATTTATGGATTTTTTTTTTTTACTACGTATGCGACAAAAGAGTGGTTTTCATCTCACAAGAAACACGTACATCAGCATTTGTTTTAGTGATGCTCTAAGCGCTCCCGAGAGGTGTTTTGCATTGATTCAGCTCAGCCCAAGCTATTTAAATAATGGTGCTCCCCATTCACTCCTTTTCCAGTCCAAGTATCTGCCCCAAATCCTCTCATTCTTTTCTATCTGCTCCTTGCCTGCTTGTATGGAGTTTTCCAGGCCTTCCTGTTCCAGCTCTTCTTTCCACCTGGAGTAGTCCTATGCTGTTTATAACCTCATTTATTCAAAATAAATGTAAGCCCATGTTGCTGAAATGAGTGCATATTCTCTTCCTGTTTATTCCTCTCCCCTCTCCACCCTATATCGAATTATAGATGGCAAAGGCCAGGGACCCATTGTTTTGTACTTCTGCAAAGTATAGCACTCACAAAACAAGCAGTTGTTTTTTTTAGCCCTGTAGGACCTTACAGGATAACATGATTTTGGGTGTATGAGCCTTAAAGAGTGAAAGCTCCCTTCATCAGATAGGGGAGCTGACTAAGGGAGCATTGAATCTCGAAAGTTCATACCCCCAAAATCTTGTTCGTCTCTAAGATGCTACTGGACTCAAAAGTAGCTGTTCTACTATAGACCAACACAGCTACCCTCTGAAACAGTTGTTATTGTTATGGCCCCAACAAGGCTTAGAATTCATGAAACACAGGTATATATAAAATAATAACTAATTTTAAAAAATCCCCCTTTAACTCACTTTAATTGAAAGATTGTGACTTCCCACCTAAACATTGTGCATGGCATGTTTTTGCCCTCCTATCCCCAATGGAATAACTGAGCAGTTTGGGCAGATTGGTAGGCTACCTCACCTTGGGGACCCTGCGTTGGGTGGGAAGGCAACATAGAAATGTTTTAAATTAAATAAATAGTATAATTGTAAGTAGCTCTGATCTGGGTAGCCCAGGCTGGCCTGATCTTGTCAGATCTCAGAAGCTAAGCAGGGTCAGCTTTGGTTGGCATTGGAAGGGAGACCACCAAGGAACACCAGGGTCACTATACAGAGGCAGGCAATGTCAAACCATCTCTGAACTTCTCTTGCCTTGAAATCCTCATGGGGTCACCATAAGTGAAGCTGTTATTAGATGGCCAAAAAAATTACAAGCTGCTTTGTCAGAGAAAGGTGGGTTAAAAGTGGCACACGTAAATAAACAAACTCCACAACACCTATTTGTTCAAGTTACATTTTTTTCTTCTGAACAATTATAGTTTAGGCTTGGCCTATACAATTAGAAGATAAGATGTTCTAAACTCTACCACTTTAAAGCACAGATGGGGTATCTTAATGCTGCTCTTATGAAAAGCTTCCTACTCATAGAAAACAGGTAACAGGAAGAATAGTTTTAATATATACTTCTTCCTGACATTCTAGTTTTTCTGTGAGGGTTTGTGTGTGTGTGTGTGTGTGTGTGTGTGTGTGTGTGTGTGTGTGTGAGAGAGAGAGAGAGAGAGAGAGAGAGAGAGAGAGAGAGAGAGAGAGAGAGAGGGTTCAAATATGCAAGCCCCAGCACTACCACCTGCAGTTTTTCAGTAGCACCATGCAGGACAAATTTTACCACCTCGTCTGCTCTTTGGAAAGATCAGACCTTGTTAGAGGCATGGAGGTTATCACCAAAAAGGTGCTTCACTCCAGAAGACAGTAAAGATCCAGGTAGGATGTGAGGAAGTAGCACATCTCTAAGATACCTACATCCCAAGGGTAGTGTCATCTTCAGTTAACAGTGACATCTTAAATTGGGCTCAGTACAGACTATGGAGTGGTAATAAAATGTGCTCTCATCCCATCAGGAAGCAAATCATTGCATTTTGCGCCACCTGGAATCTTACAGTGTAGCATGAATTAATTGGTGTTATGAAGATTAGCACATCTGTTTGAGAGGGTTTACAGATAACAGAGTCCATTGAACTGTTGTCAGAAGTAGTTACATTTCAGGGACATTCATTTAATTTGCTTGATTGTGAAGAATAATAATGTGAGGGTCACACCTGTAGGTTCAAAGTATTGTCAGTCATTTGGGGGTAGGGAGTTGAGGACACTGCGCCTGATACCTAATAAAAGGCAGGTTATAAACTTTTGAGGTCAGCCTTCAAGATGAAAATGGCAGACTGACCTTTTGCTTTAGCAGCACTAATGAGCATCATTCCGTTAATTCACCATGTGATATTGCCTGAAAAAAGCCATATGTGTGTGTGTGTGCGCGTGTGTGTGTGTTTTACTTTTATGTTTGAACTAAAAGAAATAGTTTGCCCATCATTTCAGGTGTAGCAGTTGTGCTACATCAAATGGATGCCATATTTCTTAAAGTGCTCATCTTAATGCACTCAGAAATGTTGAAATGTGTTTGAAGGAGATTTGTATCTTGAAAAGTAATACAGTAAAGCAAAGGATAAAAGAGCACTTTTCTTACAGAAAAAGGTGCTAAGCAATGCAGCTCTGGGACTCAATAATTTGCCCAGCATGATGTTTTAGAAGCTGCATAAAGAGAATCCCATCCTTTCTTGCAGATCTTCAAGTGAAGAAGTCCTATTAATTCATCATATCATGTTCTCTATAACCAAGCAAAATTCTCCCATTATGCCGCATGCCACAGACTAATGATAATTCTTGTTGTTTGAAGTGAATGTGTTATTGCAGAAATCCTGGGGACATAAAGAATTGCCAAATAATGCAGACTTAAAAGAGACATTAATTCATTATGAAAGAAACAGAAGGTATATTTTGATTCGCTCTGTCTTGGATGGCCCAGGCTAGCCCGATATCGTAAACTCTCAGAAGCTAAGCAGGGTGGGCCCTGGTTATTATTTGGATGGGAGACCACCAGGGAATTCCAAGGTTGTTATGCAGTGGAAGGCAATGGCAAACCACCTCTGAACATCTCTTCCCTTGAAAACCCTATGAGGTCGCCATGAGTCAGCTATGACTTTATGGCACTTACATACACATACACACACACACACATTTTGGTTTAAACAAGGCAGAAGCACACATACTCACAAACACAGAGAATGAGTCCTTGATGATATATTGGTTTTCCAGCATTTTCAGATCTGCAAATCTTGATGGAAGTCAACAGTAATCTGAAGAATTTAGGAAGTATAGACTTCTGCAGTGAATCTCAAACACAGCAGCGATGCTATTTTTGAAGCTTAAATTTTAGCCCATTTTTTTAAAAAAGTTCTAACAGTTAGGCACAGGTTAGATTTTGGCATTAAAAGGTCAACAACAACTAATAAAATAGAGGAGTTGATTTTTTTTTTAAGTTGGAATTTGTATTGATGGATTAAGCATGCAAATTCCTACCACATAAACTGATCAGAGCAATAGCAAAAAATTTATGGTATAATAAAAGTGGAAAGGAATCACAAAACCAACTCTAATAATATGAATATTGAAGTCTTTATTTACTTTCTCCTTATCATACCATAAATATGCATGCCATCCAAAACGTAGGTTAAAACCTTCTAATTCTAATAATTTAGTATTCTCTAACAAAATCCAGGTCTTTAACCAGGAGAAACAGGATGCCTCATAATACATTCTTAAATCTGGTAATCCTAAATCTCCTGTTTCCTTTAATTCAATTAAATTATTATATGCTATTCTGTGTCTTTCCTTTCCCCATAGGAAGTTTAAAATATCTCTTTTCCACGTTTTAAATATTTTGACCCCTTTTATGATTGGTAGATTTTGAAATAAAAAAAGCATTTTGGGTAAAACCATCATTTTAATTATTGAAATTCTACCCCATAATGATAGAGGATTTTTTTCCGAATTTTTCAAATCTATAATAATTTGTTGCCATATCTTAATATAGTTATTTTAAATAAATTTAGATTATTTGAGGTTAACCAAATACCAAGATATTTTATTTTATGCTCAATAGAAAAGCCTGAACATTGTGATAGTTCTTGCATAAGTGTCATATTCTTAACCAATATTTTAGTTTTAGTTTTATTTATTTTGAAACCTGCAAGTTTTCCATAAACCTCAACCGTTTTGTTCCATTCTCCAATTTGACTAATCGGATTAGTTAAAAAACATACTAAATCATCAGAATAAGCTTTAACCTTAAAATGATTTCTCCCAATTTGACAACCTATCATATCCGTATTATTTTTAAGTTTCCTCAACAAAATTTCTAACGTTAAAATAAACAATAAAGGTGAGAGAGGACAACCTTGTCTTGTACCCTTTTGGATTTCAAATTGTGATGTCAAACTACCGTTAATCAACAATCTAGCCGTTTGATAAGTATAAATATTTCCAATAGCTGATTGAAAATTTTGTCCAAAACCTATTTATTCTAATACTTTTTTCATAAATCTCCAATTTACATTACCAAACGCTTTTTTTCTGCATCTAAAAATATCATTGCAATAGGTGTAGTAACAGATTCTGCATATTCTATAAGATCCAATACTACTCTGACATTTTGACTGATCAGTCTACCTGGAAGAAAACCAGCCTGATCTTCGTGTATAACCTGGTTCAATACAGTTTTCAATCTATTCACTAAGATAGCTACAAAAAGTTTATAATCATTGTTCAATAATGAAATTGGTCTGTAATTTTTGACATCCAATAAATCTGACTTTGGTTTTGGTATTAATACTATATTTGCTTGTTTCCATGTATGTGGGATGGATCCATTCTGCAAGCAATGATTCATTACTCTTAATAAATGTGGAGATAATTGTTCTATAAAAGTTTTATAATAAAATGCTGTAAATCCATCTTTGCCTGGAGATTTATTTAATTTACTTTTACCAATAACTGTTTTTAATTCCTCCATTGTTATATTAGAATCCAATAAATCTTTATGTTCCTGTGAAATTCCATCCCATTCAAATTGTTTTAAATACACCTCTATTTCCCTCTCCGAAACAACACTTTGTCTGTAGAGCTTTGAATAATAATCTATAAAAGTTTCCATAATTTTTTGCTTATCCGTTATTGTTTTACCATTCCTCTTTATTTTTGGCATTCCACTTGGTCATCATTGTTTTTTAAGCTAGTATAGTGATTTCTTTACTACAAGCCTCTGTTTATTATATTTAGATTCATTGCAACTTCAGTGAATGAGTGGTGGTTCCTTTAATCCATTACGTGGTCGGCAAGCTGATGAAGGGTTTCAAAACGCATCCTTGCTTTGTACCCACCTGTTCATCCACCAGCTCAGGTTTTCTTTGTTTTCTTTGTGTTGACTATGACTTTGAGCTTTTGCACCAATTATTTCATTTGTTCTTTATAATAACAGCCCGGTGAGGCTTCAGCCCGGTGAGGCTTTTGTTTCCACCTTTAAATACATGATATATAAGCCTGGTGAGGCTTGTTTCAACTTTTCTTTACTGTATCCATTTTTTTCAGTTTGTTTGAGGCTTATACATTGTAACATTGTATACATTGTATCCTCGTTTGCCTTGTTTGTAGTTTGAGGTTTCTGTGTGCATTCCAACACAGATTATATGACCTCCCTCAAGCTCCTGTGCATTATTTGATGTATGCTAATTATTTGATGTTGGTGTATTAATATTGTTTTGGTTTAGAATTAATCACCCTTGCAGTTCTTTTCATACATATATCCCAGTTTGGGTTTACTTTAGTTTTACTATTGAGCCACGTGCTGCCTTCTCCAACAGTACCTGGAGGCTGGCAACCCTGTTTAGGCACCAGGCGTAAACATTATTTCCTCCCCCACCCGATTGATTGATATTTTAACACCATTTCATTGTTATTTTTAGCTTGAAAACTGCTTAATGATTTATGATTTAATGCTCTGGCTGGGTTTTTAATGCTGGGTTTTAACTAACAACCTTTAATGGTGTATGTTTCTGTTATTTTATAAGCTACCTCAGGAAGGTTCCCCTGGAAAGGCAGCATAAAACGTGCTACATCAATCAGTAAATCAATAAATAAATCAAGGGATTATACCCTAAAAGACACATATGAATTTGATTTGACATGCTTCTTATAGGGTATGTTCCTTTAAGATCTCAGATCACAGGTAATTACTCTACCTGGGTTTAGGTGGGATTTTCTGATTTAGTGCTCTTACCTGGGAGCATAATCATTGCATCCATCTTGGAGAATGAGGTTTGAACCCTCGGAGGTTTTGATCCAAGGTTCATTTATCCAAGAGACAGTCTGTGAACTGCGTGTTAATCAATGTAATTATTACAACTAGTGTTTATATGGAGTGTTGTCATGTTTGGGTATACTTTTGGGGTTTTGTTGTTTCACCCACAGCTTACTTTAAATCATACATACAGCTGAAGAAGACCATCGAAACGCTGGAATTATCTAGAATCTGCGTCCTCTTTTGGATCAGGTCCACTGAGTCGGACTGAGCTTGTGCTCCGTTGAACTGTATCCACACGTCGTATTGGGGTCATTCTCGCACAGCCAGACTTTACTGAGCGTTTTTACGCTGTCTGCAGCTTTGTGTTATATGCATAAGTGCATCATTGGGAACTTTTGCATTAACAACAAGGAAAGTGGGCTGACAGCAGAAATGAAACTTTTAAAAGCATCTGAAGACGGGGGGGGGGAGAAAACCTTGCCTCCCAGAGCTCCCATTAAAACGGCAGGTTGGGTTGGCACGAGACATAAAGCTTGCTAGTAATCAAGATTTAGAACTGAGTTGGAAGGGGCGGGTACCTGGCTTCCTTTTTGGACTCCATAACTGATGCGGAGAAGGCAGGAGGGGACCGAAGGACTTTCCAGAATCATGCATTTTGTTGATGAATTTCCAGTAAATGGCTGATCAGTATGGGGATTTATATTCTGTAATGTGGCATGGCATCCCTGAGCACTTTCTCACAACCCCCCTATATTACTAGTTGGATGCAATTGTATTGTATTGTTGTCTGATTATTTCTGGATTAGAAGAACTATGGACTTGTTGATAATGTTCACCGAACCTGTGTTAGATGATATGAGCATAGACAGTACAAGCAAAGTGGTCTCCAAGTGTACAGGTGAGAAAAGATGCAAAGTTTCAAGTTTGTAGCAATTCCTGCCTTGCTTACCACTATTCTCCTAACTGTGCTTCGGAAGTACTTGGCTGGAGTCCTAATTTAGTCCATTGAAAACACATTACACTCTGCTGTGAATTATTGGTATCACATTGTATAGATAAATTTCACAAACTGTAATGGTATTTAAAATGTGATGTACTCTACTAATTTCAAATAACTTTGGGTACCCCAGAACTCTCAACCAACTAATAATTAAATGACTGATTCAAAAACCTTCAGGGTTTTTTTTTTGGGGGGGGGCATAGATTATATTCAGGCATTGGTTTCTCATGTTCCAACACATTTGTAATTGGCTAAAGAAACAAGTACATATCATTTGGTTGCTTCTACACTTAAAATGTGTAAGCCATGTTGAAAGGAACACAAAATGCATTATTTAAAACACAGCATAGACGTTAAACAATTTCCTACCTAATGGAATCTGGTTACATTACCAGGATAATGTAGCTTGTTACATATCAGACCAAACACAGTTCCCCAGTGACATTGTGACTGACTAAATGCTGCATGTACACCCATGTGCCCTTGTGTGCATATGTGCATGCAAGCGCGTGCACACACACACACACACACACACACAAATGTTCTAGTTCTCAGATCTCAGGCCCAAAGTAAAACCAGGAGTTTTATCAAGTCCCTGCAAGGCTACCATATATATTTTGTCAGGTTGCATTTAACTTGGTAACATTGTATAGCCCTTCTCTAATGTATACATAATAATCTTTATTTGTATAGGTGTTCAATAATTGAACATCACTTCTTTGTTTAGAAGAGTTGGTTTTTATATACCGAGTGTCGACTTTCTCTACATTTAAGGGGAATCAAACTGGCTTACAATCTCCTTCCCTTACTCTCTTCACAACAGACACCTTGTGAAGTAGGTGGGGCTGAGAGGGCTCAGAGAGAACTGTGACTAGTCTAAGGTCACCCAGCTGTCTTCATGTGCAGGATCGGGGAAAACAAACTGGTTCCTGTAAGGGTCAACAAATGCAGAGAAACAGGATAGGGAATTATAGAAAGAGTTCTCCTCATTTTACATTATATTTCACAGACAGGAATTTGAGCACAGTGGTGCGCAAATGGGAAACTGAAGTGATGGTTTTATCTAACTCATCATTTTTTCTGCATCTATACATTTTCCCTCCATGGTAGGATTCAGAACTCTTTTGAAATAACCCTCTACAGGATGCACATAGTCACAGGATTCCTGTGAACTTTCAAGGTAGTAAAACTAGTGCCTGCATTAGTGGTTGAAATTTAACAGGGGCAACTTTCCGCTTTCCTTATTTCTAATGAATGGACCATGCTAGTGAATGGATTGCTGGTATTCCCATCCCCCAGTAAGATTTCTGTGTTCAGTGGGCAGAATTTCAATTGGTAAAGTTTCTATTCACCTGCAAAGTCCACCCTACCCAGCCACTCCCTCCCCCAAACTCTGGGAATTCTCCCCCAGTTCAAAATCAGCAACCCTAATCCTGACATCGATGCCCACATGCATAACTATCCACAATGCACCAGGGTTATTATAGCCAGCCACATATCTCTTGCAATTCCTCTGATCCAGTTGCCTCAGATAAAATCAGCATGGACTCCTGTTTTTGAAATATAGCCTCATAAAGCTTAGTGTAGTGAAGAACAAAAAATATATATACCAGCTATCCATTTTGTTAACCTGAACTTTTCATTTGGATTTGTAGAAGGCATAAGGCTTACTCTGGTCACATTCTATTATATCATAGTCCTTACCATAGAAATGTTAGGGACTATCATCAAGTTATCATCCTTTCTTTGCTCTGCTATGGCTGCTACCATTGTATTATGATGTGTGAATCAAAGCAATCTTTGCACCTCATTTCTGTCCCCATCACTCCCAAAAGATATGAGACCGAAAGCACAGTTTAGCCAAACCTGCCCTCAGAGCATTTCCCATTCTTGCCAAGATTGCAGTGTTTCATCCTGCAAACAGCTGAAGCTCATTGTGAATGGTCAAACAATCGCAAACGGTTATAAGGCTTTAAATATCATCTTCCTCTAAGTTCATCTGACTGAAAAAGGAATTAAATTGGCCTTTGGTAATTCTGATCAGCTGGTATCTCTGACCTTTTCAACATATCCTGTTTGGAATTAAGAGGGGGGGGGAATCAGATGTATAATGAGAACTGGCATGTTATGACATTTAATATCTCAACAGAACACAATGAAAAAGTTGGATTATAATTAAAAGTAAAGATATATTGTTGGTTGTGTGCTCAGTTAGCTAAGTTTATCTAGCATTTTTGTGAGGGGGTAATAAAGCTAGATTTGAGATTAAATGATCACAATTTATGAACACTTGTTTGCTCTCTGTGCAAAGTGTCCCTTTCAGCAATATTTTTGGGAATAAGGGGCTTCAAACAGTAGCAAAAGTATTCAGGGCATAGCTTGTTTCCTGGCCTCATCCAGCGTATGGACAATGTTTCCTACCCTTTCTTGGCTTCATGTCACCGTCACATAGACATATCTGATTTGCTACTATGTGCTGCAGCATCAAAACATTCACCAGGTGATTTCCAATTGTTTGGGACCACATTCCACAGAACAAGGGGATGCAGTCAAGAGGGGAAATGGTGTCACAACAAGAGCACTGAAAATGTTTGTGTTGGAACTGACTGTATTTGCCTGCATTTTTTTTATTTATATCCTGCCTTTCTCCCCAGTGGGGACTCAAAGGAGTTAAGAACTACTTCTCTCCCCCCCTCCATTTTCTAACAGCAACAACGCAGCCAGCCGACTTGCTCAAGGTCACCCAGGAAACCTCCGGGTTGGAAGTGGGGATTCAAACCTGGTCTTTAAGAATCCTAGTCTGGCACTCTATCCTCTAGAGTCTATGCCACCCCAGCTCTCATATTTGGTATAATCTTAGTCATAACCCAGTTGTTGGACAGTTTTCTATTAAAAATAATATTTTGCCTTTGTTCTTAAATAATATCATCTCTCCCCACCCAATGGTTTGCTGTGGCAATCATTTGCATTCTTCAATATAGGGCACAACCCACCAGGATGTTTGCCTGCTCAAATGCCTCTGAACTATACTCCTCCATATATATCCCATTCACTGGAATGAGGACAATTTATCAGCAGATTGTGCCTTTATGGACACACAAAGATTTCTGTTTCTTTTCCTCTTGACTTTTCAGTTTCTGTTGAAGTAGACTAGTTTATGAAAACTGATACTCTAAAAATAAAATAAGTTATTCTTGAAAGAGTTGCAGTCTTTTTTGACTATTCGTTCTTGCTATTTCCTTAAAAAATATAGCTAGGGCACAGACAAGGACATTCATATTTTCCTGATGCTGAACTGGCTAGATATCACATGTTTCATTTGCTTAATAGGCATCAGTGTACCAGGAGTAGGGCTCAAAGGTAAAATGGATATTGCAAAATCAATGAACATGGAAATGCACAGGACAGGAAACACATTGCTGACATTTAAATGTGTCCATTTTCCTTTTGTAGACTAGTTACCAGCATCTATTGTCATCTGGAGACGATCAATGGCTGGTCACTCCTATATGTACTTGGGAAATGAAAAGAATAGTGCAAATGTTCTTGAAGCCAATGAATTCATTTTCTTGGCATAAATATTCATGAATATTGATTGTTAGCATTCTCAAAGCCACAGGCTTCTGAAGGAAGTGCTGGGACATATCCCATATATCCAGCAGACAGTTTGCAAAGTGCATCTTAGTTGTCCCAAACAGGTTGCTTATGGACTCTTCAAATACCACAGCTTAATACTACTGTTCTTAAATATAACCACAAATAAATAATTTAGGAATACCACATTTCACCAGTTTTTCCCACCTAAACTGTTTTGCCTCAGGACTCAAAACACATTTCAAATTATCAAAGCTTCAACACTTGAGTTTCACAGATCCCTAAAAGCCGGGCATTTTTCTACCCTCCCTTATCCTTGTCATCAAGCCTGTTACACAAACAAATTAAAACTGAGCTCTTGGTTCATTATCATAAGGAGAAAATTAGCTTCAATTCAAGAATCTCCAAGCCAAACCAATTGGCATGATTGCTTGTATTTAGAAGTACCACATTTATGTGACAAGTTTGGCAACCTCCATATAATAATCATATTGCATTTCCATGTCACTTTGGGGTATGCATCCAGAATATACCCAGAAGATAACCGTAGGACTTAATGTTTTATGATCAGTGCTGCATTCATGGCTAAATGGTTTTATATCCTTAACAGTCTCATTCTCTGATTAAGAAGAACATCCACAAATGAATGGGTAGCATTGCCTGAGCATCACAGTCTTGTTCATCCACACCATCACAAGGAGCTCAATCCAAGCACCCAATGTCAGGAGGTCGCTGAACTTGCCATTAATCTGGCATAAGTAATTGGTACCCTATGCTCTCACAGAAGAACAAAGAAATTACCCAAGAGACCCAACCCCAAGCAACTGAGAGCACTGGAGGCCATTGCAATACCAACCAATCATGCACTGGTAAACTGATGATGGCACCATATCACCCATACATGGAAGCATAATGTTCAGCTGTAGCAACAACCAGTATGTAGGCTCAAGGTGATGTGCTAATATTTGAGGGAGTAGTACCATCTATGAGCTCTTCATATTCCTATATCTCCCCCTCGCCTTTAGGGGTTCCCACACACTGGGAATGTGACAAAAAACCAAGACTATCTGTGACTTTTCACTAAAAAGAAAAAAATCTCTTTTGGCAAACCTACAACTGAGGGAATTAACCTGGTTAAAAGTCCAATTAAAGCTTTGAAAGTCATGGTGATTTCATTGAGCTGCTCCTTTTTAAACAATTCCACTTTAGCATTCAAACAAAATTTGTAGCAGTGGACAATGTCTAGGGTTTCTAGCTCCTGACTGGGAAAAACCTGGAGATTTTTGGGGTGGAGCCTGAGGAGGGCAGGGTTTGGGGTATAATGCCATAGAGTCCACCTTCCAAAGTGGCCTTTCCCCAATAAATTCCTCTTGAGGGAATCTTGTTGGGGGACCGGGTCAAATACGTACCATCATTTTAAGAAGTCACATTGAACCACTATCTGCAGTTTCTGCTCAATTAAGCTCTGATACTGCAATGCGAAAGGTGTTATGTTTGATTTGTAAGACCCCTGTCCTCCCCTTCTGATGAGACCCCTTGATTTGATCCCCAGTTTCCTTTTAGTTTCATGAGGCACCTCCTTAAAAAGCCTGAGTGAGGGAAGGATCCAAAGATGGGTCACCTTGCTCTCTCCGAGCATTTTGCTCACATTTTCCAGATTTTGGCTAAAACCGCATCTGGAAAACACAGGCAAAATGCATGGGGAGAGCGAGGGAATCTGATGGGCAGAAAAGGCATGCATAAACAAAAGGAAGCCCTGAAGCAGTTGCAGGGGTGACCATGGGGAAATGTCCCTGCATAAAAGGCCTCTCAGAAAAGACACTCTGGTCTGCCATGACCATGGCACATTCTATCATGGAGGTAGGATGTCAGTCATATCTGCCCCCCCCCAGCTCCAAGGCATGCAGAATACAAACATATCCCCTGATTCAAAGGGATGCTCCATCAAAGCAATAGGAATCATTTGTGTTTAATGGTCAATCACCTTCGATCCCATCATAGATGAAAGTGAACCAATATCCAATATGCTCAAAATGATTAATCAAGAGGACAGTTTTACCATTATTTCACACCTGGTTGTCTGCTACCAACCCAACCTGTAATGCCAGATATCCTCTCCTAATCTGCCAACTAGATCTAGACAGTAGCCACCTTCAAACTACCCAGTCACATTCAAACTTCATTCCATAGATGAATCCGTATCCTGGGAACAGCCCATTCCAGTAAAAAGTGTGTCAGGTGTCACGTCCTTTTACCACCTGGATATCCCTGCAACTGCTTTGCAGGACCCCTTTCCCCTTCTCCTTAATAAACTGCCATCTCAGACTTCTGTTGCATGGACCTCTCTCCCTCTGCTACCTCTCTCACACACTACAGAACATGTAGTGTCACCCGCCTGAACTTCCCATATCTCCCCCCAGTCCTTATCCCATCTACAGTATGTGTGTGTGTATCCAGAAAGGAAAGGAGTAGTATAGGGTCTATTTGTAGTTTATTGTAGTTTATTTGTAGTTCAGTTGTGACCATCACTGAATAAAGCTTGTTTAGTTTGGAACATTTGGCATGTATTATCTCTATCTTGGATGTTGCTCTGGAATAAAACACTAGTATACACTAGGGTTGTGCATATCGATAAACCCAAACAGAAAATAAACCCCAAATTAGCCATTTCGGCTTTGTTCAGGTTTCAGGTTTACCAAATGCCCAAACCTGAGAAGCTGCCCAAAGCCGAATAGGCACTTCCTGAAAAAAGCCGAATAGATATTCGGCTTTTTGGGTTTTGGCTCATTGCCTTCTGCAGAGTCTCCCTTTTGTGGCCCTTGTTGCGTTCAAAGGAGAGCTATCGCCTTTCTTCATAATCTTGCCCCCTGGATGGTTTCCAGGGGAGCAGGAGGGAGCAGGCAACAGAGGACAACCTAGAGAGGGGAAGGGAGGAGGACCAGGAATTCTCAGTGGCCAATAAGTACCCAGGTAAGGAAGAACAGTGTTCTTTGGCCAATCACAGAAGGTGTTTTTTTAGCTGGAATTATTTTCAAACTTTTCTGTGCTTGGCCAAAGACTATAAAAGCAGGTCTGGTTCCCAGACCAGGCCACTCCTCACAGAGGTTTGAGAGAGTTTGGTGGCAAAGCTTGGCTTTAGCTCCTGCTTCCCAATTCTCCCTCTGCATTTCTGGATCCTGGTGCCTCAACCTGACCTATTGGATTAGTACCTGCTGCTTGGGTTAGATTCCTTCCTTCCTGCTGCTTGGAGGAGAAGACATCAAAGGGTTTGAGATATCATTGTTTTCCTTTTAAACCAGTTGTTGTATTTGGGGCTTATTTTCTAAATTTTGCTAGAAGCCAGAAAGCTTGGCCTGTTGATTGGTGGTTGGGGAGGGATTGCTAGTTTGAGGAGGTCATTTCATTATTTTTTTGGGGGGAGGCCCTGCTTCCATTTCTCCGCTGCTGTTTCAAAGTTGCACTGTTTGGATGTTGGGGTTTTCTCTGCTTCATATCTTGATGGCTTTCACCTGAAAGAAGGGGGTGATTTGACTGATTGTTTGGGGCGGGAGGACCTGCTTTGTTGTTGTAATCGTTCTCATTGTTGCCTTTAGAGAGAGGGTTTTTGTGGCAGTTTGGTGTCTGTGTTCTCTTGTCTGCATAAGGTTCTGGTAGATTTATTAGACATGACGTTTTTCTATGGAGAAAGGGGGCAACCCATGAAATTGAATGAAATGAAAATGAAGTGGCCCCTGACCCACTGGGGTTTGTGCAAGGACAGTCCCTTCAAGCTATGCTGCGAATTTAGGGGCTCTACCTCCAAAAATGCCCCCACAGGAGCTTCTGGAAAAAAATCCCCATAGACTATAATGGACCCAAATTTTTCAGTAATCCCTGAAATAAGCTGAATGCCAATATTTACCAGTGTGGCTTTTTGGCTTGTTCCAGGTTTACCGAAAAGAATTGGGCCCAATAAAACCTGGCACTACACATTTCTGCACCCTACACAGGTGCAATGGCTTGTTCCCCCTCTGAGTTACGTTTGTGCTAGCTTACCTCCATGTCACAGTGGTGCATGGTTTTTGCTAACATACTAACAAGTTTTCAGAACAGCGTAGGATTTCACACTGCATGAAATAGTTGTGAGGAAAGAAAGCATATACTTCATGAGTACAGCGTACTGTTCAATATTATTCCCTTAAGGTTGAACCTTATGGGGACAGTGACATGGGCTCTTCTGCATGAGAAAAACAATGCTCACATCATCTGTCACATCCATTAATATGAATGGGGAATCCACTTCAGGTGTGGGGACCCAGTATGCATATTAGAATGTTTTTCTTCTGGTGATAATGTGCTAAGTGCCCCAGTTTGTTTTCTGAATCAGGCCAGCTTGGTAAGCAAAATGGGAATTGGGAGGGTAGAAAAATGTGCATCCATAATTTGTTTTCTTTTTGGAGGAGGCAGAAAGAGCAGAAGAAACAGTGAATTGAAAGAAAGAAGGAAACAGTAGAGAGACAAAAAGAAAAACCAATGCAGAAAGACAGGCCAACCAAAGGGAGAACCTATCATGTAGATTAGAAATTAATAGTGAATCCCACGTTGTAAGTGATGCTGCTGAAGTTAAGAAATCATGAGCTGAGAAGATGAATGTATCCTACTCATAACACTAAGAAATATTGTGGGGAGAACTCTGTTGTCTCGAAAAGTCAATCTGTTCATTATTTTAAATCCAGAATATCACAACAGAATGTTCGGCTTTCAAAGGTTCTATGAGTGCATTCCTCAGACCAGGGACTCAGAAAATTAGCTAAGGTTAAACATTTCTTCATGGCTGAAATTGATATAGGATCTGATATGGAATGGAATGCCAGATATGGATATGGAATGGAATACCCTGACTCTTGGCCCTTCCAAGTTAGGAAATCTTACCTATCAGGGCATGCAAAGATGTCACACTATGCAAAATCTTAGTAAATGTGTTAAAAAGAATCCCCCCATGAAAAAAAAAGATTCCTAATGTGCCTTCTAGAGTTTTTAAGATACTAGCTTCCACAAGCTTTGTTCATTTCTGTTGGAAGAACACTAGCACATGTACCAAGAGCCCACCAGCATCTCTTCAGGTGCTTTCAAACATGCTGAATAATGCACTTTCAATCCACTTTCAATCCACTTTGCAGATGAATTTTACTGTGTGAAATGGCAATATCCACTTACAAACTATTGTTAAGGTACATTGAAAGTGGATTGAAAGTGGATTATTTAGGATATGTGAAAGTGTGATACATGCAACACACCAGTTTTATATAAATGAACAGTTTTGTTCCACACAAACCAGAACCCAGAATTCTTGTTCATGAGTAGTGATACTGAATGTGTTCATTGCCATATTCATTTGAAATGGTCACCACAGATATCAGAAACGTATGGGCAGCATGCTCTACTGTTGGTGAGTTCCCGGTATGCATGGTTGTAATATTTGAAAAGTGCTACTGTAGTTCCCACTTGGTAGTGTGAGAAGTACAAACATCCTTCTTGAAAAGGTACTGTGCATGCACATTAAACAATTATTAACCAATTTGGAATCATTTGAAAAAATCCTTCCACCCCCCAAAGTATTCTCCATTGGTGGGCATAAAGGAATTGGGACAAGATAATTACTAATCAAGGTAGGTCCCACTGAAAGGTTTGCTTATTTCACAGTAGTACAATGCACCATATGAAGAATCTAGAATTAAGTAAGAGCTTATTATTTTACATGAAAATTGAAATTTGTTCTGTTGTCATAAAAAACATATTAGTCTTGGGTTGGGTACGCTTTTGATTTAGTGCGAGCGAGTTAATTTTCAATCACCTTCACAAATCTTCTGTAATGTTCTTTGTGAATCGCAGGTGTGACTATTTCTCAGCACAAGCAATTAGTACCTTGCCTGACTCCTTCATCTCACCCCTACCCTTCTCATTAAAGTGTGTGCAATGTAAATGGAGTGTTGTATTAAAATCTTAACACTTAGATCTCAGCATGACAGCAAAAGAAAAATTGAGTATTCTAACCATTAGCATAGTAAAGATGCTCACTGTGCTCTTTTAGTAAGTTTGCTATTTCCTGTCCCAAATGCTACTGCAGGGTCTTCTAACAGCAGTAGGGCAGGTTCTACACTAATAGGGACATGGCTGCCAGTGAGTTTCTTCTAAGTTTCTTCTGCGGTATTTTTCATACTCTAAAAAGCTTTGAGTTGGATGCTATACATCCTCCACAGTCAGTAGCCGCCACAAAGAGAAAGGGGGTGGGGAGAAAAATAAAAGGATTATACAAATCTTCAATACTCCTTCAAAAAGCAGTTTCAATATAATCATTCAAATATTCTGCCAACGTGAAAACAGTAAGCTTGGACCTTTTCGATATAATGTTCTTCCTTCTAAGCTTCTCGAACGGATTTATAATAAATGGCCAATGGATGCACAAAAATGTATATGCAACCAGGACGCATTAGAAACTACTGACCACGTTCTTATTGAGTGCATGTTATACGATCATATACGCACAGGCCCTTTGATTTCTCTGTCAGTGGACTGCCCCAGACCTCTCAGAAAACATCGTCTAGTGCTCCTTTTGTCAGATACAATACCAATTTATCTGTTAGTATGGCCTGATTGGCTTGGCTGGCAACTAAAATAAGAAAAAAAATGCTTAAGGATCTGGAATAATCAATCTGTGATTAGAATCTGTACTGTTTTATGTGTATTTTCAAGGATTTTATCTTTTTACCCCAGTTTTAATTTCTGCTACATTTTATTATTTTTATTATATCATTATTCCCTAATTACGTATGTATGTATTTAACTGTTATTTGTTTGGAGACTTGATGGTCTATGACTGCGAATAAAGTCTGTCATTAGAAGCTTGGACCTTTATCAAAAGGTAATGGTCTCTCCTGTGACAAAAGAGGGTTGAGGAAGTTGCTCATCCATTTTTGTGTGTGCCATCAAGTCACAATGGTGACCCAGTAGTGTTTTAAAGGCAAGAGACATTCAGAAGTGTTTTGCCATTGCCTGCCCCCATGTCATAACCCTGGTGTTCTTTGGAGGTTGCCTATACAAATATTAACCAGGGCTGACCCTGCTTAGCTTCTGAGATCTGACAAGATCATGCAAGCCTGAGGCTATCTAGGTCAAATATATGATCCATTAGTGATTCTTTATTGTAGGTTATATGGGATCTGAACATATTACCCATCCTATATGGCATATCTATCATGAGGCCTGGGCGAAAGTGGTCCCTAGTGCTTTCTTTGGTAAGATAATTTCTTTTGATAATCTTTCTGTGATGAAGGAGTGCCAGAGTCACAGTAACACAAGCAGCAGACATAGCAGGACAAGATTTATACCTAATCTTTAAAATAAAAGCACAGATTTTGATTACATGTTCATTTTCCAAAATGTTTTTCCAAGTGTTAGAGCCCAATTCTTCTAAAAGGGAATGTGCCTTATATTGAGAACTGAAAGTTCTAAATTCTAGATTATTATAGATTAAACCTTGACTTAAACTATGTATGTATTCTCTACGTGTGAATAATCTTGAGTCAATTTAGAACCTTTAGATCTGGGGTGCCAAACATAAAGCCGTGGGCCGAATCTGGCCCCTTGAGAGCTCTTATCCGGCCTGTGAGCCAGCTGAGGCAGCCACCACCCCACTCTTGATCTGAGCTGGTGAGCTGGTGAGGCATGGCCCGGCCCGACCAAATGACATTTATGTCATATCCAGCCCATATCCATTGAGTTCAACACTCATGTTTTAGATTAGGGAGGTTGAAAAAAAATCGGTATAGTTCAGCTTCAGCAAAATTCGGCCCGTTTTTATTTGGGCCGTGCCGAAGTCCGAACTCCCCCGCTTCGGATCCCCGGAAATTTGGGGGGATCCGGAGTTCAGGGGAAAATTCGGCCCCCACGCACCTTCAGGGGATCCAGGAAACCCCTGTGCCCAGCCAGCGTTGGGCACAGGGGTTTCCAGACCCCCCCGTCTCGTCCGCCGGGACTCTGGGGAAGGGGGTGGGGGGGTTGTCAAGTCCCAGCAGGGCTGGGGGGGGGTCTTCCGGCAGGGCTGGGGGGGGCTTCAAATAGATTTGTGCCTCCCGGCCAGGAGGCACACATCTATTTAAAGGGCCCGCCGCGCACCTCCAGGGAAGCTCCCTGGAGGCGCGCGGAGGGTCTTCAAACAGATCTGCGCCTCCCAGCCGGGAGGCACAGATCTATTTGAAGCCCCCCCAGCCCTGCTGGGACTCCCGGAAGGGCTGGCGGGGGGCTGGCAAGACCCTCTGCGCAGAGGGTTTCCAGACCCCCCCCAGCCCTGCCGGGAGTCCCGGCAGGGCTGGGGGGGGGGGTTAAATAGATCTGTGCCTTCCGGCCGGGAGGCGCAAATCTATTTAAGGGGCCTGCTGCGCGCCTCCAGGGAAGCTCCATAGCATTTGACGCCTAACATAGTAGGCTTGCTTATGACTGGCTATGTGCCGTATTAATAAATGACTGACTGACTAGTAGGCCTGCATAACATGTCACTATCACTAAGTCAAATGCAGTACACAAGTCATGTATGGTAACCCATCTTGTCCTTGGCAATGGCCCCATTTTTGCTATTTCAGGCATGCCATAACTACAGGAGGGTTTTCTTTTTGAGTCCCTGATGAGCTGTCATACAAAGTCATGTATGGGTAAAATCCAATTTGCTGAGTATCACCCATATAGATCTGCTTAATTGTACATACAAGGTATTACAATTACATCAGGTATTACACTATTTTCCTAACTTCATATCACTTTTTGCAAAGGCTTCACAGAAGTGGCATTTGTATAGGAAAACAGTCTTGCAATTTGAAACAATAGTGTAGTGTATTGATAATATACTTTGAAAAGGATCAGTCTGCCCCCCACCCACCAATGATATTTGTTTGTGTTGGTTTAGTCTCATGGGGTAGAGTCTCTGCTCGCTAGTTCTGTTTATATGTTAGAATTATAGATTGGATGGGCTGCCATGTTCTGAAACCACTTGTCCTATTCATGTATCTTCTTGCTAATAAACTGATGTTACTTTGAACACACTCATCTCTGCTGTGTGAACCTAAGAGCAGAAACCTGAATGAGTACCCTATTCCTGATTTGCAAGCAAAATGGAATATCACAAATAGTCTCAAATCTACTTTGACCATAATATTCAATGGTGCTTGATACTCTCCAAGTTATGAGTGGTTTTCTCCTGGAATGATCTCTTCCAGCCATAACAATAGCTTATCGTCAAATGCCTGTTCTTTAAAATGTATTTCTTGTGGATCTTAAGTCCCAATCTGATCAAACTAAAACAACTGGCAGAAGGCATGGTCTACAGATGGCTCAGCAAAGGCACACATGGCACTACATATCTGGCGGAGAGATGCTTCATTTTGGATTTGCTATCTAGTCCAGCTTTGCAGAGGGAAATGTTGCAGACAGAAACCAAGAATATGTAAGCCATATCGACTGACAGCCATTGTAATTTTTGTCAACAACAGATTAGGTAATTGAACCAAGGCTTCAGTTCTTACTCTGTACTTCCTGATATGGAGTCATGATCATATTGCCTCCCATTACCTACAACTGGAAACTCTTAGGGAAAGATAATTTTGGCTGGAAGCGTATAGACACAGATGGTACCACCAGCTGTGTGTACTCTAGTTCTTGTTGACCCTCTGATGCAATTGTATCTTTTTCATTTAGTTGAACGGGAGAAATACAAATGGAAAATGAACAATACCAAATTGCAGGCTATATGTCATAAATCTTGTGATAAGTCTAGGACCACCACTACTCTTTGACTTTTTATTTAAGTTGTGTAGGAGGCACATGAACGACACATGTAGTAGGGCTGAATTTGCACTGGACTATATGAAGTAGTATGACTGAAAGTTTGGGCATCAGATTTCTGAGCAAGATTCTGGTGCACAGACTTAAGCAGAATTGGATACCATCTGCTAGAATAAGACATAAAATTATGCAATCATTTCATAGTTTGTTACATGTTACTCAAAACTACACAAAGTAGAATCAGGGCAGGGAAAAATACTAGCTCACTACTGGTAAAAAGTGACAGTGCTGGCATACCAAAACACTACCTGGATGTTACATCTAGATTCAGTGTCAACTTCAATGTACTCCCCAACACCAATGAACATTGTGATGACACCTGATGTGCAACTTTGAGCATACTGTGCTTTGTAGACACAAACTTGGGTTTGAGTCCCCATTCAGCCATTAAGGTCACTGGATAACCTCCAGCCACTTATTTTTTTCTCAGCCTCGTTTTCCCTATAAGTTTATTCTAAGGACAACTAATGAAGGACAGGAGAATATTGAAACATGACTCCAGAGGATGTGGGCTGGTAAACTAGCATATCAGAATCTATACATGCTTTATGATGTCTATTCTTGCCATTATGCATCACTCCCTTTTCCTTGCCTCTTAAATTTTCTTTTTGGCATCACTGTTCTTCCCTTTCTCCTCTTGTTTCAAGGTTGAGTCTTCTTTTTGATCTGTCTCTAGTGCTTGCTTTTTCTCCATTGTGTGTTACCACTACATCATGTGATGGGTTGAACTAGGGAGGGCGAAAGGGCTATTATGATATTTAATATTCCAATTTTTTTAATAAAGCTTAACTGGAGAAATGATTTAATTAAAAATTATATATTTACATTGTCAGGTGGCTGTGTCATCACTCCCGTGAATCCTGTTTAATTTACTTCCCCCTCCCCTTTGCTCAAAATTAATTTTAAACAAATTAATTATCTTCTGATGTTTCTGTGCAGTACCCAGAATGTAACATCTTAAAGCGTGTTTCTTCTTCCTGTACACCAAATAAGCACTTCCTTGCAGCGGAAATTTAAAAAAAAAAACTCTCCAGAGTTATTAGCATATTTGAATGCTTTTTAAAAGGCAAATGAAGGTGATGTCGATCATATTAAGAATATTTAAGGGGAATCTGATTAGCTCTTTTCCACAGATTCCATTCTGGAGCATTGACTCTGCATGTTAAAAAGTGAGCTTAGACTTCAACACCCAGCTGAAGTGAATGATGCTACTCAAACGACCTTAGCACTGCCCTAAGCAACTGCCTGCTGCCAGTACTTAGTGAGAATCGGCAGCAATAGAGATAATATTTCTTGGTATTGTTACTTAAAATATTAACAATAACTTTATAATGAATACATTCCTAGGTAGACCATTCAAATATGCAAGAGACTTTTTCTGGGGGTTCATCACATTGGTGCTGGTGTAATGGTCTGCCTCCATGCAGGAGAGGACAATTGTGTAGATTTTTTCTAACAACACCAAATTGTGGCTTGCTTTAACAGCACCAAAGTATTTTGGGATGAACTGCATGAAAAAATGGATCCCCAAAGATGGTCTTATTTTTTTAACCAGAATTCACTGTACTTTCTGTACTATTCACAATAGGGCATTCCCAAGAGATTGATTGAATTTTGTGGTACTAAAATAACACATTTTGTAATATCTTAAAAAGAAACTTCTTACAATTCCTTACAAACAATTTTTTTTAATGGCCTGGTCTTCCCAAAAAGCTCAGAGTGGTTAACAGTATACATTTTTTAAAAAAATCACAGTTCAAAATAAAACTAACCCACCCATAAAAACATCATCTTCATGCCTAGCTAACAATACACCCGATATTATACTTATATACATAACAACAGTATCACCCTCTGTCTATTTTCTGTTTTTCTCCCACTGTTCCTCCAAGGAACTAAATGTGGCACATAGTTCTTCCAGTAAAGGTCACAAGATGAACCTTAAAGTGCACCACAATCAAAGGCCAGATGACTGATCCTGCATCTCTGTTGGAAACTCTCTGAGTCCTATCTGACACACACACAAAACAAACATTAAAACCTGTAGAGTCCCATGTCTGTAATCCCATTGCTTTCTCTGATTGGTAAAATTGAGTGTTCCAGCATGTTACAGGCTCCTGGTGTGTGTGTGTGTGTGTGTGTGTGTGTGTGTGTAAAGTGCTGTCAAATCTCAGCCACTTATGCTGACCCAAGCAAGGGGCTTTCATGGCACGTGAGAAACAGAGGTGGTTTGAAATTCCCTTCCTCTGCAGAATCTTCCTTGGAGGTCTCCCTTCCAAATACCAACCCTGGTTAGCTTCTGAGATCTGACAAGATTGGGCTATACCATACCTCCTTCCCTCCCAAAGGCCATTAATGGGTCTAAATTAACTACTAAGGTGGGTACTCCCCTATCTAACTGCAGATGCAGATCAGTGCAATAAAAGCTCTCTGTCTTATAACTAGGCCTGAAAACATATTGAAATGGGTCAAAGGCAGAAGCCTGGAGCGGCTTTGCCACTAACAACTCAAGAACTTTGCTCTAGAACAGTAGATTGGAAACAGGCCTATAACTGACCAATGCATTCTTTGGCAGAAATGGCTTTAAAAATATGATTGTATTAGAGAATACTTAAGGGATTTGGGGAAACTCTATTGCACGAACAACGTGTTACTAATCCTGGCTAAAGGAATCTTAATTTTGTCCCAGCAAGATTTATGCAGCCAGGAAAGGCAAAGGTGTATCTTGTGCATGGTGACTTAAAAACTCTGGCCAATTGAGTCTGGAAGACCAGTAGGAAACAATCTGATTTTACTGATGACAAACCTAACTAAGGCATCACAGCAAATTGGATTATCTTCCTCATTCAGCAGCGCAGATCTAGGTGTTAACATGCCATGACACATCCTAAACCATTTCACTGACTGAGTTTCTGCTGATACAGTGGTGAAGGAAGTTATTTTTTGCACATATCTTTCTGGGCTAGGGATTTATTTCTCAGAGTTTGTTGCTAAAATCACAACTTTAACAAATGACATGAAGGGCAAAAAAACAAAGTCCAAAATGTTAAACTATGCTGAACTGCATTTGAACGATGGCAGCAATAGGAATGAATTCCTTGGCAGGGAGGTGCGGCGCTGTTCTCTGTATGTATGCTGATAATCAAAGCATTGTATAGAGTGAAATGCCACTTCAATTTTACTCGCTTTTTATGTGACATGGCATATCAAATCTGCCAACCCAAGGACCATCTGGAAGCAGGTCAACAGAATGGACTCTGACACCACTTGACAGACCACAGCAAATAGAAAGGTCCAAACAAGGGAAAGAATTGGCCTACATACCAGAACATTAACCAAAACAAACACATTTTCATTCTGCATGCTGCAATTATCAGTAACTTATTAAATGCACTCAATGGGTGCCTCGAGGAATTTAAGATTAATTTTAAAGTGCAGTTTTGCTTTAAAATATCTCATCTACATTTTCAATGCAAAATGGAGACAATGGAATTACTTCTCAAAGCTTTGTATCACTAGCATTTTCTTTCTCAGCACCAAAAAGGGTGATTATTTTAAAATAACGTCCTACTCTCCTGTAGGATAAAAACACACACATTTCTATATGAACCCAGATGTCCTCAGACTCACCTTTGGTACTTCAGGAGAAGGTACTGCACAACAATTTTTTTTTCACTGCAAAATAACTATATGCTAAATGGCAGCCAGTTATTCAAATACCATAGCTGCTGCTATCTTGACCTAAGGGAAGGATTAAAAAGTGGCCTCATACTTGCTTTATTTATGGCTGTAAAAGCTTATCATTCATAAACTATACAAAGCTGACTTACAGTAATGCTCCATATAAGCCAGGAATATGTGTATTGACTGGCAGAGACCCTTCCCAGCTCTGCAACCAGAGATGCTTTCACAAAAGATGCCAGAGATTGAATCTGGGCACTGCAAATAACAGGGTTTACCAATGTGATGACCTTAGAAAGAGAAATATTTACAAATAAATAGAGATGCCACTGTAGGCATTCCCTGTCTCATAATACAAGCACGGATGGCATATAATGCTGAACTTCAAAATGTAGGCAAGCATTATGTAACTGAATTCTTATTTGTTTGAGATTGTAATGTAAGCCAGAGAAGAAACCTTCTCCTCTCCTCCCACCTTTCCTCTCACCCTCTCTCAGATATATCTGTTGAGTCAGCAATAGCTGTAGGTGGAAGGGGAGAGGAAATAGACTGTATCACTGTCTATCTTCCCCTATTCCCTCATTATTTCATATGCTGTTAGGAAGCATCCAAGCTGCCAGGAGTTGTGGGAATTGCAGTCTCCAGCACTGGGGACTACAGTTCCCAGGTCCATTTGTCAGAAGTCATGACAAATGGAAAATATAGTGACATTTAATGAGTCTGGTTAAGGATATTAGGTGGAAGTATCATGATAATTATAAGAAAATAAGAAGAGTCCTACTGGCTCAACCAGTGGTCCATCTAGTCCAGCATCCTGTTTCACGCAGTGAGCCACAAAGGCCAAGGTTTTCCCATGATAACGATGATGATGATATATTTATATTCCGCCCTCCCCATCAAGTGGGGCAGATTATAAACAATACATTATAAACAATAACCAATTATATATATATATATATATATATATATATATATATATATATATATATATATATATATATATATATATATATATATATATACTGGAGATCTGGAGATTTAGGGGTGGGGCCTGGGAAGGGCAGGGTTTGGAGAGAGGAGAGACCTCAGAGATATATAATGCAAGAGAGTCTACCCTTTAAAGCAGCCATTTCCTCCATGGGAACTGATCTCTCTAGGCTTGAGATCAGTTGTAATTCTGGGAGATCTCCAGGCCTCACTTGGAGTTTGGCAACCCTAGTTGCGTACATAGATGGCTTGCTAACTGTTGATTTAAATTATGAACATGAGCCTTTATATGTGGATTTTGGCTCTATGTTTTCTAGGCTTTATCTCTTGTTTCATTTGAAGTATTCAAAAGGGTAAATAGATATCAAAAAGGTAAGTATTCAAAAGAGGTAACTAAAAAATGGAATGGACAATTCTGTTAAATTAAGGATGGATAGTATAAATGGTTGTGCAACTGCTGGAACCTCCTTTGAACTGTGTTGCCATTTAGATGGTATACTTTTTTGAGTCAGAGATATAGATACATAGATACACGATAAATATAGATGATGTAGCATGAAACTAGAGTGGCCCCTGATAAGTGAAAATTCAAATTCAAGTACAATACCAACAAGAAAAAATATTGTTATTTCTACAGAGACTAAAGGCAATTAGCCATTACACAATACACTAAAATAATCATGACCTTCCTTGCAAGTTTACAACCCAAATAAATGGGTTCTATCCTAGGCAGCTGGCAAATTCAATCAAGCAAAAAGGGAACAACTGCAACAGAAATCAAAACCAAGAAATGAAGAATTGCAGAGAAACAATACCAAATATAAATGCAAAATACGAAGAAGGAGATATTGTCAGGCACTCTTTTGTTTTGTCTAGATAGACCTAGCTGTAACCCCTCCCCTTGCCCAGCTAGAACAGGTGTCAATGAAGCTGCTGGGGGCAGAGGAATCTTGTCCCAAGAAACTCTCTGACATATTTGGATTCAGCTCTAGCTGAGAATCCCCTCCTCGCGGCAGCATTTTGACTCACATTTTGTATTGTTCACGTATTGGATTTTTATTTGTTTACAAGTCAATTTGGGCCTGAGAAAGGGGATAAAAGGGTAATTAATTGGATTCAATTTCAGAACCAGGGCATAAAAATGCACAATTAGACCTTTAGAGAGGAAAACATTCCTATAAAATCTTTTAAAATAATTTGGGGAAAGAAATTTGCACTTGTGGACAGACATTGATTTCAGTGGGATCCACGAGGGAGTAATGAGAAAGAGTTTAAAAAGAGAGAATAGGGCCACACCTAGAAAAAAACAGAGGAGACAGCTGGGGAGGGGGAGTAAAGTCCAGATCAACATCAGCTCTGAATTGACTGGTCAAGGATATCATTAAGTCTCGAAGCACTAATTATTAATTGCTGAGGTAGAGAAGACAGAATGGACAAGACACACTTCTCTATAAAACCAAGGATTATTTGTTTAAAAAGCAAAATGATAAACCTTGGAGATCTGACACCGCTTTTGTTCTTTAAACAATTCAGGTCACTTCTCAGCACTGTCTGTGCTTGTTTGGTTTATGTAGATGTACTAGCATTGAAAGTAGGACATAATACAATAGTGTTCATTTTCATAACTCTAAACATGTTTTCCCTTCTCTGATAGAGAAAGTGCTAGGCGCCTTTTATACTGGTGCTCCAACTGTCATAATGCATACCACACCATAGCAGATTTAATTATCTAATTCTCTGAAAGCAAATGCACCAACTACAAAACCATTTAATTTATTTACTAAGTAATGGCATATTATGGCTGTAATAAGGAGTGATTTTTTTTTGCTATACATTCCTTTAAAGCAGCTTACCAGCAAAGGACAAATGTCAAGAGCAATTATATATAGTGTCAGAAGTGAAAATTCCTGTGGAAATAAATTCACTATTTTGAAGTTTTCCCAGAAGGTATTTGAAAATATTGGCAATAGACACTTTTCTTTTAAGTTGATGGTCATCCCCCTATTTTAAATGCCCAGGCTATCCCCATGCTTCTCTATGCTGATGATGCAGTACTTTTATCCCACACTAGAGTAGGCCTAAATCGCCTTTTGCAGGCTTTTGCGTTTTTTTGTGATGAAAACTCTTTAATTATTAATTTTGACAAATCAAAAATTCTAGTGTTCTCTAAGTCCTGTAAGACCTGGTCTTGGGTGCTGAACAGAAATAATATTGAGCAGGTTAAAGCATTCATGGTGTCAACTTCCAGAGCAATTTAAAATGGAATAGCCAGGTGAACCAGGCCATTAATGCAATGGGACATCGATCCAGTGCGGTCCAAAAATTTTTTTATTCCAGGGTGATCAATATGTGCCAGCCACTCTTAGAATCTAAAAAGCGAAGCTGCTCCCCTTGTTACTTTACGGAATTCCCATTAGGGGGGTAACCCACAACCAGAAGCTAGAGTCAGCCCAGTCTTCCTTTCTGCAGTGAATATTGGGAATTCCCAATTGTGTCCCGTACCCCGCTCTTTGTCTAGAGACAGGGCTAGGCCTATTAGAAACTAGGGCCTGGTTACTTATTTTTAAGTTCTGGTTGAGGCTTCACTATAGAGCCACCCCTCTGAGTCTGATGTGGCATATGCTATCGGATCACTCTGTTTCACCCTGGAGCAAGAATATCAATGAGAAAATCAAATCCATGGAGGTACCCTTCAAGGCGCTACTCCCCCTAAATGAGGCGCAAGCCTTTAGAACTCTAGAACTAAGAATTACTGACATTGAAAAACAAACGCTCCTTGCTAGAGCTACAAACTCTTGCTCATCCTTAGCCCTTGGTATCTTTCCGGCTCTGGGCTCACTACCTAGTTACTTCTGCACCCTGACCTCCCTTTTTTGAGACGTCTTTTTATGCAAGCCGGTCTAAATTTTCTCCCCACGGCCTGGACCACGGGCAGATATGCCAGAGTCCCCTATGAGAAAAGGCTGTGTTCTTGTGCCTCTGAACAGGTTGAAACCATGGCCCATGTTCTGCTACACTGCAAGCATGGCTCACCTTTACGGGAACAGATTATTGAACCCCTTCTGACAGATTGCCCCGGTGGCACTGATAAGGAGTTAGTTCAATTTCTTTTAAGTGATATTTATCTCCAGGTTACTGCAGGGGTTGCTAGCTTTCTGGGACTTATATTAAAGTTTTAATTTTTAATGCTGTAAGGAAGAGATGTCCGTTCAAAGTTTATAAATCTCCTTTTAACCTCAATATGTATTTACTTTTATGCCAAAAAGGGTGTGATTTGATCTGATTTGATTTGATTTGACACTTTTCTTTTTCTCATTAACAAATGAACATTTACTGGATTGTGCTCATTTTCAATGTAATCATTTCTTTTTAACATTTTCAAGAAATTAATTAAGTAATTCATTATAAGTGCAGACTATTGACTTGACTATGAAGAATAGTGGAATATTTTCTCTTTATTAGTAACTCACACTAAGAAGGCAATGAATCTTTGTAAAAAAAGAAAGAAAGAAAAAGAAAAATGGCTGAAATCTTGATGTTTCTGGCAACTGTAGGCTCTAAAGCCAGCAGCAAGAGTTTGACCTAGAGTTTGAAAATGCACTACAGACCTGAGATGCTCTACAGAGATTGGATAAGGTGACAAAGGTCTGAGGTGATGCTGCAAAAGTTTATATTTACCCTGCACACTATATGAACTCTGGTAGGTTGTAATGCTCCCTGACCTGGATGGCCCAGGCTAGTGTGATCTCGTCAGATCTCAGAAGCTAATCAGGGTCAGCCCTGGTTAGTACTTGGATGGGAGACCACCAAGGAATACCAGGGTTGTTATGCAGAAGAAGGCAACGACAAACCACTTCTGTTAGTCTCTTGCCTTGAAAACCCTACTGTCTTGTCATTAGTCAACTGTGACTTGATGGCTCTTTACACACACTCAGGTTGTAATGCTGTCCTGCAATTTGAGGCAAGCAGTTTGAGGTACCAAGCTGGAAAAGAACCCCTGCATGTCAGCCACCCTCCCAGGTGCCCTGAGCACTACAGTTGTAGCCTCCCAGAGACGGACAAATGTACTCTTGAGTTTTGTGCTCCTGTGTCATTGACTGTATCCACACATTTTAGATAACACAGTACTGTTGTGCTCTACCAATCATTTGCTACTGCACTGGCTTGTCCACACAGAAAAATCTTGATGCAAATAATTACTACAATACAGTCTGTGGAGGCCACTATTTTGAATGCTGTTAGTCTGCCCATTTTTTGATTTTCATGTGTTTTTTGTGCAATTTATACAAAGCGTACACATACTTTACACACATGGGCAATTTATAAAGAACATATGTTATATGGTGGTGGAAAATGCCGTCAGGTCATAGCCGACTGATGGCAACCTCATAGGATTTTCAAGGCAAGAGATGAACAGAGGTCGTTTGCCATTGTGTGCCTCTGTGAAGCAACCCAGGGCTTCCTTGGTGGTCTCCCATTCAATTACTAACTGGGGCGGACCCTGCTTAGCTTCCAAGATCTGATAAAACTGGGTTAGCTTGGGCCATCTGGGTCAAGATATATGCCATTTATTTGTATGAAATATTAATAATGGATCATGGGTTATCAATGCATAAATATTGCAAAATACATATATTGTACAGGGAAAATTGATGAGAGGAAACAGAAAATGTGAAAATGAAACTTCACAGATTAGTTTTGTGGAAGGAAAAAACAAAAGGGACTCTGCCTCTTCTCCAGTCAAACCATCAGAGCTGAGAAATTTGATAGCATCCTTCCTAAGTAATGTAACTTTCCCAGGTAATTGGAGTTTTTAAAATGGATGTGAGATGCCCTGGTAATGCCTAGCCAATGCTCTGTGTCCACACTGAAACTCACCAATAACTATCACTGTAAAGCTGAATTAAGAAGATTATATTCCATCTGTTTTCATGCCCTCACCTTTGCACTGACAGCAGAGACACTGAATGTACTGCAGTTTTGCAAGATGGTGTAAACATCTATAAATGTTTCAATTTCATTTCATCCACCATGAAGCAAAAACCTTTGGGTGCAGGAAACAATGTCAGACATAGAGGGTCAGGTCTGGGTATGATCAAATAACATGAACTCAGTATGAGAAATGAAATTGTCACATTTATGAGAAAGATTTTACTGTGAAAATAAGTAGGACAAGGTAATAATATCCCAGCTCACTGGGACCTGCAGGAACAATGGGAAAAGACGAGAATAACCAAAACCTATTACATATGTTTATCCCAAATGAGCTTTCACACACACAGGAGCAGCACATGTGCAAGGGTTCTTCAATTTACACCTCTTTCCCATTCCTTCTATCTGCTAATGCATGTTATTTATATATGGAATGAAAAATGCAGTTGGAAGGAAAGCATGTTACTAGGGCTGTGCATATTGGGTTTACCAAACCAAAAATAAACTCATAATTTCGGCCAAATAGTTAAACCGGGAATCTGAGCAAAGCTGGATAGCCTATCCCTGAATACCCAAATAAAGGTATTTGGCTTTTCCAGCTTTTGGCTGTTGGACTTTGCTCAGTTTCCTGGTTCTGTGCCAATATAAGATTTCCCCCATTTTTCTATCTTTTACTGGTTTTGTTTGGGAGGGGACATTGCTCCCATTGTTGGAGCCCTTGTGAGGCAGGGGTTGTATAATTGGAGCCAACTTGGTCAGACTAAACTATCCATCACCCTAGTAACCTGGATAGCAGATGGGTCATTTAAAATACTGGGCTCACCCAGTCCCGTTCGGAGGGATATGCCCTCCAAATAAAAACAGCAGCGTCAACAGCTGCTTATTGGGCTTCCAAAGAAGAGTCCCTCACCCGCATGGATGATCAGTCACCTTCAGAAAAACCGCCTGAGTCATGACTTCGGCTGGCTTCGATATCACCAACCCACCTCCTATGAAAACCTGCTCTCAAACTGAAGGTCGTCCTGAGTAGCATCTTTGTTTTCCCTTACCGTAACCATCTCTCGAAATCAGATTTTTGATGACTATATTAAAAGATGTTTACAGGATGTCATTTGCCACCAAAAGAAATGTTTTCTGTGCCTTATTTTTCTTGCATTTTAAGCCATTTACCTCAGTTTGGCATCTAATTTGCATGGTCATCATGCTATGCAATGCAGATATGAACAGAGCCCCTAGACTCAGTGGCGCCAGCCTGTCGCAGCACTTTCTTCCAGAACTCTGCAACGCTGACCTTCTGAACCTCAAAACTGATTGGCAGCTTGGCTCTCACAAGCACCTCTGGAAGATGTGGGCAACCCCTTTGCGGGCCCATAAAGTTAGCACACCCAAACCAAACTTAACCAAACTTGGGGGTTCATCTGAGGAGAGTTTCTTTCAGCTATGCTGAAAATTTGGTGACTCTATTGTTATGGGGAATGTTGGGGTCTCCAGTATTTAGATGGGGAAATTAGCTTTAAGACTGAATTTAGAGCTCTAACAAGAGGCTTGATTTTAAACGAGGTCTTCAACCTATGTATACGAGAGTTGAGCAAATCAAGATGATTCCACCAGTAGAAAGCAATTGAAACAGTAAAGCAGGTTGTTTTTATTTAGGGGGATAAAGGGGGTACACACACAGAGAGAGATTCCTAATAGGGATAGGGAAATTGGAAGTTATAGCTACCTTCAGAGGTCTGGAGAGTTCCAAGGAGAGTAACTGCATTGAGGAGTGATCAGTAGAGAAAAAGACCGTGCTAGCAGCATGGGGCAAACACTTGGATCCAGTAAAACACCTACAAAGTTGCCACTGTGAGGACAGCTATATTTATACTAAAATTCTGCCCTGAGGCAGGGTGACTCACTGGAACGGTGGTCCTGGGTG
The DNA here is from genome assembly GCF_029931775.1 of Euleptes europaea. NCBI lineage: Eukaryota > Metazoa > Chordata > Lepidosauria > Squamata > Sphaerodactylidae > Euleptes > Euleptes europaea. The sequence continues at coordinate 44,187,132 of NC_079321.1, read as the reverse complement.
CACAAGGGTAAGATTGCTTCTCAAGTATTGAAACATTAAAGTGAGGAAAGACAGGAGCTAAGCAATACAAGGAATAATAGGGGCTTGATTATTGGCAAGTACTGGGCAATTATTGATATTTAAAGACTATAAGGTGCTAGTGGGTGAGAAAGGAAGAGGATGAATGAGAAGATGGAATTAGCCCACTCCCAGGCCTTCCCAGGAAAGGAATTCAGGGTGTGAAGGGGAGTGTCATTGTCTCTGGCACTGGTCTTCAGACTGATCTTGATAGAGCGGCTACATTGATAGTCGTTCAAACGTTACAATGTCCTGTTCATTGTCTGGAAGGGAGCAGCTCTTCCATGGCTCAAGGGGGTTTCAGGTGCAGGTATGGGTATTCGGCTTATTTCAGGTTTCCCAGCAAAAAAAAAAAAGGACCAATAAAAATTTATTGGTAAAAACAATTTGCACAGTCCTAGATGATACGCATACTTCCCATTGCAACTTCTATCTCACAGGCTACATTGTACAACCAAGTGCACCCCTCCATCAAGCTTCCCCCCCCCCAAATTGGATCTGTTCTATTTTCCTATATAAACGAATGTGGATTTATGAACACAGTAAACATATATTCCATCATACTACACATTTGGGACACTTATCGATATAATTGTTTTACACTTATCAAAGTGTATCTGTGGGAACAGATGTTCATGAATATTTGTGGTATCTCTAGTCAGAGGTATTAAAATTAAACGTTGATACCTTGTCCTCACCTCTCTTCTAGACCCTTGTAATGCTTGTGTGTGCATATTTTGTCTTATTTTTGACAAAGATAAAATGGTGTAGAAGAAGGATGCTCTTCCGATGATATATTAAAGTGTAACATAGAAATATCTTACTGGTCATTATGATGTATTATCTGTAAGGATGCCAAGTTTTCTTAACAACTCAATGTACTGAGAAGAAATAATTGCAAAAGTCTTACATAACATTGTCCAGAGACCTCTGAAAGAGAACAAGTGGAGATATATGGCATTAAATGAACTCACCTAGGGAGTCCATGTAGGAAATGTGGCTACCAAAGTTAGTGAGTATAGGAATGCATCTTATCCCTTCTATTCATTAGAATTATATGTAGGCATTTAAAACTGGTCTGCCCCCCCCCCAAAAAAAAATCAGTGAGTTATACATCGAATCAAGCCTGAACTGACCCTACAAGCTAAAATGACTAAACAGAGGCTGTCATACTTTGGTCACATTATGAGAAGACAAGAGTCACTGGAAAAGACAATCATGCTAGGAAAAGTTGAAGGCAGCAGGAAAAGAGGAGGACCCAACAAGAGATGGATTGACTCTATAAAGAAAGCCACAGCCCTCAGTTTGCAAGATCTGAGCAAGGCTGTTACGGAAAGGATGTTTTGAAGGACATTGATTCATGAGTTGGAAGTGACTTGATGGCACTTAACACAGAGACATTTTAAATTGAGTTACTTTGTTTCCCCTCACACCTAGATTGTGTTACTTTATAGTCATTTCATGTACCACAAATCTGATAGTCCCACCCAAAAATCTAGCAATGAACAGTGCAGCTGACAACCTAGAACAAAGGAATAATGCCAACTGCATTGTGAAACAAGCTTTGCATTTTAGTTTGCTAGTTGGTAAGTTTATGTAGTTCAAATATCTATCAGGTGCACAAGACAGTCTAAATTTTCATACAATAACATTATAACAATACTGTTAGTAGGATGAGAAGAAGCAGAAGAGTTTGTTTTTATATTCTGCTTTTCTCTACCTTTGAGGTGTCCCAAAGTGGCTTACAATTGCCTTCCCTTCCTCTCCCCGCTACAGACACCTTGTGAAATAGGTGGGGGCTGAAAGAGTTCAGAGAGAACTGAGACCAGCTCAGGGTCACCCAGCAAGCTTCATATGGAGGAGTGGGGAATCAAACCCGGTTCTTCAGATTAGAGTCCACCACTCTTAACTACTACACCATGCTGGCTCTCAAAATAAGATGCACAACATAGCCTGCGAACTTTTAAATTATACAAAATTGTTCAATAGGCTAGATGTTAAACTTAAACCACTGGAAAACTGGGGGAAAGATGTTTCTGGTAGAGGAACTATCTGAAGTTTGTTTCAGTCTTCAGATGGTAATGGAGGAAGCCCTTTGAGGACTAATTAGATTACTCCTCTGCTTAGTACAAAGATCTCAGACTATACAGAGGCATGATGGGAAACAGGAGCAATGGAGGCGCAACCTTTGAAAAGACAAATCCAGCAGTTATCTGAACCTGTCTGTGACACTAATTGGAACTCATGGGTCCCTTGTAAGGCAGAGTATAGAAGTGAAGAAATATGTGGAGGTCCTCATATTATCAAAAATGAGATTATTTTATAAAGCATACCAGTTATCTGAATTTCTGTAACTCATTCAGTGGTATGTCAACATGTTAAGGAACCAATATCACATTTTTAAGCATGCAAACCTCTTTAATTCTTTTAAGCCTTGACTTCTAAATAAATAGTAAATAGACAAACAAAACAAACAAAAAAATTTCTAACACTATCAAGGGGGAGGCAACCAAGAAGCAATAAAAGGTCATTCTCTCCAAATCTAAAATAGCAGGACAGATTAAAATGTAAAGCCTCATATATCACACTTAAGTCTGTGGATTGGTGAACCCAATTAAAAAAACTGCCATTTATGCTTTTTGGAACATTCCCTAACCTGAAAACTAATGCATAGAATTTCAGTTTGCTGTCAGTTCACAATTAACCCAGTTCATAGCTTGGATCCAAAGAACTGCATGACTAGACTTGCATGCCCAAGGGGTTTTGAACTCTGAACAGAAGATTTCCCCCTTCTCTCTGCCCCATGCTGCTTGGCAACCTACTTTTGGCAAAGAAAAGTTTCAAAAGTAGTTTATGATATGGTATGAACATCTGCTGTTGAAAGGGGAAAATGTCAAACATTTTGGGTGCTGTGGAACACAGGCAGGATGGTGCTGCTGAAGTCGTCTTGTTTGGAGGCTTCCTAGAGGCACCTGGTTGGCCACTGTGTAAACAGGCTGCTGGACTTGATGGGCCTTGGTCTGATCCAGCAGGGCTTTTCTTATGTTCTTATTTCACTGGCAAATGGGTACACACAGAATGGCGATTTAGATTCTGGCGAATGGGATGGGTTCTTGGTTAAATAGACCAAGATGCTTATTTCATGTATGAGATGACCAGTCACATAATATCAGTAGAGAAATACTGCCTTATATAAGATAGATTTGAGTCCCGTAGCACCTTAGAGACCAACAAAATTTTCGGGGTATGAACTTTTGAGAATCAAAGCTCCCTTTGTCAGAAGGTATCTGACTCTTGAAAGAACATATCTCAAAAATCTTGTTGGTCTCTAATGTGCTACTGGACTCAAAACCAGCTGTTCCACTGCAGCACAACACAACTGCCGTATCTTAATAACCAGTTAATTTAACTAGAATATCTTGCTCACTTTTACAGGACATTTTTAGAAGGTTTATTTCCGAGGTAAGTTTTCTGACACCAGAATGGAACTTAACTCAGTAGTTGTATACATAATATACATTCTCATTGATAAGAGATTTATTATTACATAGATAAAAATAAGCAAAAGATCCGAGAGTGCAATGAAGAAGAATATTTTATTGTTCAGGTAAAAAATTCCCTATGCGTTTTGCAAAATGTGTAAGGAATTTTTTACCTGAACAATAAGATATTCTTCTTCATTGCACTCTCGGATCTTTTGCCTATTTTTATCTATTTGATTGGTGTGGATCTTCTGTTTTCTCTAAGTAATATTCAGGCCAGAAATGGATAGATTTCCCTCCCTTCCAAATGTGTTACATACAGAAGAAATATAATGAAAACGTTAATTATAAAAGTTACAACAGATTTCACAATACTAATTAATCTCTGAATAATTGGTTTGTGTATTTATGTTCCCAGTTCTCAGTATATCATTTGGGGGCGGGAGCATACCCCAGTTACTCTAGGTAACTGCCACATTATGTTTGTTCCTGACTATTTTGATTTAATTGCTTTTATGAAACCAACTCGGTTCACCAAATTAGCATCCACCACTCATGTGGAGGAGTGGGGAATCAAACCAAGTTCTCCAGATCAGAGTCCACCACTCCAAACCACCACTCTTAACCACTACACCATGCTGGCTTGAGCCCTGCCTAGCACCCCAAAGCCTCATGTCACTAAACAAAGCAGACCATCACTGCCCCCTTCTCATCTTCCCTTCAGTTTTTTTGGACTTGCACAAATAGATAGCATTAGCTCTTGCTTCATCCTCTTGTTCTACCCCTTCAAGATCTTTGCCTCTTCTCTTGAATGGAGTACATTGTAGGGCTGTTGAAAAAAAATTAGGATTGGGTCGGATTCGGCTGAATTCCGAACCCCTCCTGTTTGGGACTGCCGAATTCGGCAGGAAATTCAGCATTCCCGAACAAATTCGGCCATTTAAAGCCCTTTAAAACACATTCGTGACTTTCCGCGGCTCTGGGGGGGCATTTTTGGAGGTGGGGGTCCCAAACTTTCAGGGTAGCTTGGGGGGACACTCTTTGCAAGTTTGGTGAGAATTGGGTCAGGGGGTCCGGAGTTAGGGGGTCTGGAAGGCCCCCCCCTCCGCCCATTGGAATGAATACCAGCCGGTCGTGGCATCCAGCCTGGATTTCTGTTGGAAGCCCAGGCCGAGGGCATCCTTGACCACGAGGTGGAGAAGGTGGGCTGCACAGTAAATTCGTGCCTCCAGGCCCAATGCCCCTGCTTCTGCCCTGATGTTTGTGCCGCCACCCATCACCATGAAGCCCATGTCGACATACCTGCTTACCCAGGCGTCTACCTGTGCCCTCAGGGTGGCTGCAATGTTGGCCACTGTGTGTGCCCCCGCGAACAACTGCGCATGGAGCATAGCCTGGCGATAGCTGGCCTGGCGGCACTCTCCCTTCCTAGCGCTGCTCCCCACCCCCCCCACACGAGGTCGTCGGGTTGCCACCAGTGCTCAATGAGGGAGAGGAATGCATGCTGCACGTGCTGGCTTGTCCACAGGTTGGATGTAAAGTGCAAAGTTCTCCCAGCAGTGCGGGACAGCTGTGCCTTCACATACGCTCTGGTGGCCCTGTACAACAAGGGCACAATGGTCTGTGTCATTGTGAAGTGAGCTGGGAACTTGTACCAGGGTGCCAGGTAGTGGATCAGTTTCCGGAAGACAACCTTCCCCACTAGACGATAGGGTAAATCGTCCACGGTGATCACCTTGCCGAGGAGATGAGTGACCTTTCTCGTCGCTGCCCTAACCCCACCTCTTGGCGCCCTACTGATGCCACCCTGACCAAACATCTCCGAAAGAGTTGCTTGGTGTCCCTTCTCTACAGGAGGCACTGCACAGTGTGCAACATGGAGAGTATGAGGCGAGGGCGGTGATCGCCTCTCCCCTGGGCTGGCCCCTGGCCCCTTGGCTACCGGAGCACCAGCCTGTCTCTCCCCCTGAAGAAGCACCGTGTTGTGGTGCTTCCTCAGATGTCTCTGGAGTGCGGAGGTCATGAGATGATGGAGGTCTCTCCCTCGACTGACCCACGCACTACAGAGCTGGCACTCTGTGAACCGTGGATCCTCTGCCACCTGGAAGTACTTCAAGACCGAGGATGTGAAGAGGCCCCCACATGGCTTGGCCACTTTGGGTGCCTCCAGAGCAGCCTGCCTAGAGGTGCTTGGGGCCGACATGTCGTGTCTTGGGAATGCAGGGGAAGGTGGCGGCGGGGGAAGGGGTTGAGATGGCTGCCGCACCTCTGGGTGCACCTCCATCTCTTCCTCTTGCACCTCCTCCACCCTCTCCTCCTGTCTCCCCATGGAAGGACTGCTGGGGTGTGAAGGAGCAGGCAAAGTCGTCTGGGCATCCAGCGAATGTGCAAGTTCCTCCACCACCCTCTTGGAAATGGGGGTGAGCTCCAACAGACTCACTTCCAAGAAGCTCAGCCCCATTTCCTCCTCGGACTGCTCCTCCTCCTCCACCCACTGCTACTGGAAAGGCTCAACAATTGCAGGGGAAGGAGGAGGGACAGCCTGAGGGGCAGCAGACCCCCACCTAGTGCCAGCACCTGCCATCACCTGTGCAGGGGTGGCAGCTCCAGAGGCCCCCTCGGGAAAGAGGATCCACCGCTGGATCTTGGAGGGCACCTCCAGAGCTGCTCCCAGCGCAGGTCGGGGGCGAGCCAAAGCCCTCCTCTCCCCCTCCACTCTACCCCTCTAGTCTTCTCTTTCACTTTCCCTCCGGGGCCCCTCTTACCTGCACCCCTGCCACTCATTGTTCCCCTGGGCCAAACTCTGGCTACCTGTAATGCGGGGAGGAAGTTTAATGGCCTAGCTAGTGGTCCTGGTCTAGGATCAGTCCTTGACCTGACAACTTTTTATGTACCCTCCCCCAAAGTCAACTAAGGGATTTTCTCCCAAACAAAAATAGTCCCTAACCTAACCTTTAGTACATAATAAAGTAAAAAATAAAGGAAAATTTTTTGACTTCCCCATCACTTCCGTCCGCCTCTTACCGTATATACCCGTGTATAAGCCGACCCGCTTATAAGCCGAGGTGCCTAATTTCTCCCCAAAAATGGGGAAAAATTAGGCACCCGCGTATAAGCCGAGGGTCGGCTTATAACTCCTCCCCCCCCCCGCAGGCTTACCTGACCGGCTCCTGGCGGCGAAAAGCGGCGCGGGCCCGGTGGGGGCGGCTTTCCTGCAGCCGCAGGAGGCCGCCCACAGGTCGCTCCGGGTGGCGGAAAGCGGCATGGGCCCGGCAGCCTCCCAGGCAGGCCCTGCTGGCTGCTCCCCGGCCACGGGAAGGGGCACGGGCCGGCGGCGGGGGGGCGGCGGCGGCGAGGCCTGCCTGCTCCCAGGCAGGCCCCACTGGCCGCTCCCAGGCCGCGGGAAGCCGAGCGGGCTGGTGGCGGGGGGGCGGGGGCGGGGGTGGTGGTGACGAGGCCTGCCTGCTCCCAGGCAGGCCCCGCTGGCCGCTCCCAGGCCGCGGGAAGGCGAGCGGGCTGGTGGCGGGTGGGCGGCGGCGGCGGGGGTGGCGACGAGGCCTGCCTGCTCCCAGGCAGGCCCTGCTGGCCGCTCCCAGGCCGCGGGAAGGGGTGTGGGCCGGCGGGGGGGGGGCGGGGGGCGGCTGCGAGGCCTGCTTGCTCCCAGGCAGGCCCCGCTGGCCGCTCCCAGGCTGCAGGAAGGGGCACGGGCCGGTGGGGGGGGGGCGGCCGCGAGGCCTGCCTGCTCCCAGGCAGGCCCCGCTGGCCGCTCCCAGGCCGCGGGAAGGGGCGCGGGCTGGTGGGGGGGGCGGCTGCGAGGCCTGCCTGCTCCCAGGCAGGCCCCGCTGGCCGCTCCCAGGCCGCGGGAAGGTGAGCGGGCCAGCGGCGAAGGATGACGGCAGTGGTAAGTTTTCCCTTCTCCCTCCTCCCCCTACCCTACCGTATTGACCTGCATATAAGCCGAGTTGGCTTTTTTCAGCCCTTTTTTTGGGCTGAAAAACTCGGCTTATACACGAGTATATACGGTAATAAAGTATTCTGTCCCATCATTATATGATCCGATCTTAATTATTCTTATATCTCAATTAAGTTTCAATTACAATAATCTGTTAATACAATTAATTACACTTCTTTATGTTAGTAATATCCTCTAGATCAGATTAAAAGGTACTCTTCCATTTTCCCCAGTCCTAATTCATTTTCATAGTATTTCATCCAAGCCTCCCATTCCCCTATAAATCGTACATTGTCTTTTTGGTTTAAAGTAGCTGTAAGTTTTGCCATTTCCACCAGTTCAAACATTTTCATAATCCAGTCTTTTTTCCCAGGAGTATCTGCCCCTTTCCATTTTGCTGCATAAAGCATGGTTTGTTTGGTTTTTTAAAAAATAAAACTAGCTGGTGAACCTGGTCTAGAGACCTGTCTAAGTTTAACCTGTCACACTTCCCTAGAGATGGATTTCTAAACCTTTTTAAAAGGGGGAAGTAATGGTTCCCTCAGGAACCAGGAGGAGTGTTCTCTGCAAGGATGGACACTCTTCCCTCACCGTTAACTAAATCTACTGGCAGCAGCCGTCCCCGGCCACAAGAAAGGCCAGAGGCTATCCAAAAAACTGTTTGACCCTTTAATCTATTTAAAAATCAAGATCCCTTGCCCTTTTAAAAAACTAGCTGAGCCTAGTTGGTGAGAAGCTGACCGGCCCTAGCCCTACGGCCAATGTAGGCCCAGACACTCCCTAACAGATCTTATTAATCAACAACACCTTCTCTTAAAGCCGTTGACCAAAACAGAGTTAGCAACAACTTCACTCCAGGTACAGTTGGCAACCGGCTAAAGCAGCAGAAAGCTCAGTCCCAGACTCCCAAATCCCCCACAAAGGCAATCCAATTGCAAGGCCACCCCCTGCAGAACAGGAATCCCCCCCCCCAAAAAAAAACAACAACCCAGAACAGGGAGAAACAAAGGGAACACAAACACAGCCCTGGCAGAGAGACAAACCTCACTCCAGGCACAGTTGGCAACTGGCTAAAGCAGCAGAAATCTCAGTCCCAGACTTCCAAATCCCCCACAGAGGCAATCCAATTGCAAGGCCACCCCCTGTAGAACAGGAACCCCCCCCCAAACCAGAGCAGGGAGAAACAAAGGGAACACAAACACATGCCTGGCAGAGAGACAAACCTCACTCCAGGCACAGTTGGCAACTGGCCAAAGCAGCAGAAATCTCAGTCCCAAACAAAGGAACACAAACACAATCACATTGCAAAGCCACCTCCAGCAGAACAGGTAAACTCCCCCCCTTAGCCTCCCCCACACACAGAGAATCTTCTCTCCCCACACACACATACAAGGAAACAGTTTTAGAAAAAGCCCCCAAATGGGTCAAACTGTGGATGTCTTCTCTTCCAGCAGGCAGGAGCAGGCAGTCAGGTCAGGGTGGGAGACAGTGTTCAAGATTTCAGTACAATTCCAGCCAGGAGCAGCGGGCAGCAGGTCACCTCAGGTCAGGAGCCAAAGGTTCAGCAGCAGCACAGCAGTAGCAAATGGAAGGAGAGTAATAGCAGCCAGGGGTTTTTTCTCTTCTAGCCAATTCAGAGAAGCGGTTCAAATGTGAGCATCCCTTCTCTGATTGGCAGAAGAAGAACCAGTTTGGCCACCTATTGGCCACCGCTTGCTGGGTTTGTTAGATTGTCTCTCTGGAAGGCAGGTTTGCTTGCCTTCGGAGAGCTCTTTAAAAGCGGGAAAAGGCAGGTTCGGGGGACGCCAAACTTGCCGAATTTGTTCCATGGTCCCCTGAACTTGCCGAGTTCGGGACCGCATTTTCCCGCCTTTTTTTAGTTCGGCTCCATCCGAGCCAGAAATTGCTGGACCAGGGGAAATTCGGCCAGTTTCCAGTTCGGATGGAACCGAGCCGACATCCCTAGTACACTGCCCACTGTAAAGATGTTTGGAATATTTAGCCTATGTCAGTGATTTTTGCAAGCTTGTAGAATACCTCCCCTGTATTCAATGTGTGGATCATTGCACAGATGGAGGTTTTCTGTATGTCAGGTGTAAAACCTAAGCCAGAAGCTCTTTTAGCATAGTATTGAGCGATACCAGAAGAAGGATTTTCTTCCTTGTACTTAGGCTATCTACTGGGAATTTGGGCTCATACATTCATACTAGGATTTTCAAGTCTCCCCTGGAAACTGGCGGGTGGGGGGGCTTACTGGTGATGGACCTTACCGGCAACGTGCTGATGTTGCTGGTGATGTGCTAAGGTCACATCCTGTGCACACTGGATGTCATGTCAGCATGTTGTTAGCAAAACCAGTGACACTCTGGCATTTGATTAATCCATGGAGTTTATCCATGGAGTTAATCTACTGTTAATCCATGGAGTTTTGCCCAAGTGCCAGAACATCCTCAGCATCCCACAATGATATGCTGACATCACTTTTGGGCACACGGGGAGTGATGTCTGCATGTCAGGAAGCTGCTGACATCCCCCCATTTTGGCACCATTTCCCCTCCACCAGACAGCTATGTGGTGGTGGGGAGAACTCGCTGGGGGTGGGGAATCTCCCGCCCACAGCAAGAGCCTGGAAGCCCTAATTCACACTCTTTAATGTTTAAGATAAATATGTTTTCTAACCACGTATGGCAACAAGGGGATTTGCCACTTCTCCAGTTTAAATATGCCCTAACTTCTTGAAAATATTGTCTACATATGGTCTACATAGGGCTGTCAATTCAGTTCGGCCCGAACTGAAAATCAGCCGAATTTCCCTTGATTCGGCGGTTTTTAGTTCGGGAGGAACCGAACTCAAAACTGGTGGGCAACCGGGGGGGCCGAATTCAGCGAGTTCGGGAGTTCGCGAATAAATTCGGCCAATTCGGGGCCGTCAGTAAGCAGCATAACCTTCAGTAAGCAGCATTCTCCTCCCCCGGCCAATCGGTGGCCAAGCTGGGTCTTCTGGCCAATCAGTCAGGATTGAGTACTGGAGGAATCAGCTGATGTGCGCCCGGCCGGGGAAAGAGAGAGAGAGAGGGAAATCCTCATGTGTGTGTAAGGGGGTGCTTGTGCACATTCGCTCCTTTCCGTGGCTGCAGGGGGCGCATTTTTTGGGGTACAGACCCCAAACTGTCAGGGGATATTCAGACAGGTTTTCTTAAGAGACCACCCAAGTTTTGTAAACATTGGGTCAGGGGGTCCCGAGATATGGGCTCCCCCCCTTTTTTCTTTCCATGGCTGCAGAGGGCGCATTTTTGGGTGTGCCGACCCCAAACTTTCAGCGGAGCATCAGACTAGGCTTCTTAAGATACCCCCCAAGTTTTGTAAACATTGGGTCAGGGGGTCCCGAGATATGGTCTCCACCCCTTTTTCCTCTCCCCCCTTTTCCATTTTTGTGGCTGCAGGGGGCGCTTTTTTGGGGGTGCAGCCCCCAAACTTTTATCATAGCTTCAGAGAATCCCTCTTAAGAGACCACCCAAGTTTTGTAAAGATGGGTTCAGTGGGGGCTGAAATATCGGCTCCCCCCTTTTCTCTTTCCGTGGCTGCAGGGGGCGCATTTTTGGGTGTGCCGACCCCAGACTTTCAGCGGAGCTTCAGTCAAGGCTTTTTAAGAGACCACCCAAGTTTTGTAAACATTGGGTCAGGGCCCCCCGAGATATGGGCGTTCCCCTTTTCCCTATTGGGATGAATGGATCACCCTCGAGAGATGCATACATATGGATCTTATATTGGATACAAATGGAATCATATTGGATTACCCAGCCTCCCAGCCCCTCCTGCTGGAACAGAAGACAGCCACAGTAAGACCCCTTTGGGGGCTTTAATCTATAATTTTTCTTTTCTGTGTGTGTGTGGGGGGGAAAGCAGAGTCTGTGTGTGTGTGTGGGGAGGGAGCAGTTTCTGTGGGTGGGGGGGGAAGCCAAAGGGGGCTTTTGCCGGTTCTGCCTGGGGTGTGTGTTCCCCCTCCAGTCTCTCTCTCCCTGGTTTGAGGGGGGGCTTCATTTTTATTCTTCAGGTTTTCCTCATTCATAAGATCAGTTAGGTTATTTTGATGCTTGCTCAAAACTGGTTTTCAAATGGTGACTTAAAGAATGCATCTGCCTGGTCCCAAGTCCAATGCAAAAGGAGAAATTCCACCCCTCCTGCTCATTATGCATAGCTAGCTGCCTCTGTCCCTTTCCATGGTATGCAAACTCCCAGGTGTCAGGTGTTGCTTTGCACTGTTGCAAAGGTGTTGCATTGCATGCTTGTGTTGCTTTGCAGTTGTATTGTTTTGCAAAATTCTTCACACCTGCCCCGCCCTTTGCATGTTTGCAAAGGTGTTGCTTTTCAGTTGTGTTGCTTTCCAAAGTTCTTAGCACCTGCCCCGCCCTTGCTCTCATCAGCTGTTTGTCGGGGCTGGGAGCTTTGTGCGTGGGAGGCAAGCTCTGCTGAGAAATACACATTAAGGGTGGGGGGACCCATTTCAGGGCCCATATCTCAGCCCCCCCTGACCCAATCTTTACAAAACTTGGGGAGTCTTTCAATATACGTCCTTTGAAGCTCTGCTGAAAGTTTGGGACCTCTAAGCCCAAAAATGCCCCCCCCAGAGCCGCGGAAAGGCGCGGTTGTGTTTTTAATGGCTTTATTCGGCCGAATTTTTTTTCCGAACTTTGAATTCCCGCCGAATTGAACGGATCCGAAGTGGGGGAGTTCGGACTTCGGCACGTACCGAACCCACAAGGGCCAAATTCGGCCTAATCCGAACTGTACCGAATTTTTTTTTGACAGCCCTATATGTTATTTTCTCCTATTCATTGCTGAAATCAGAATATTTAATGCTATTTTAAAAAGTCTTTTCTTGATTTAGTAAGATGGAAAGATGCATTTTTTTTCATTCAGTTCATGCTGAAAACAGAATATTCATATTCCTCATGACTCATGATGGAAATTCAGAAAGTGATACCAAAAGTTTGTTTTGTGACATCATACATTAAAAACAAAGTGTTTACAATAGTCTGAAAACATATTTCCGAACTGTGGATATTTGAGTGCATGGCCATGGAGAAAACTTAAGTTGTTACTCAACTAAAGGAAAAACTAAAATAACATGGCTACTTTTCTTTCTCTCTTTGGAAAGGCTTGCTCGCAAGAAGAGAATGTTCTCCTTTTCCCAATCAACTCAGAAAACAAAAAGGAAGGTAAAAGCCTTGTAAAAAGTACCTTCTCACAAACTTGCGGTCTGAAGGTATGAACCTGAGACCTTTCAAAATGGGGATTCAGTTGTTAAATCAATACAAGCATTTCGTAGCATGTCTATATATTTGAGTTTGCTTTGTACTTGTGTCATTTTGATTTTTAGAACAAGCATACTTGCAGGGTTGTGCATAGTCATTGGACACCTCAAGTGCCTTTAGTCCTTGGGAAAAAAAACTTATTTAAAAGGCAAAAAAAGGGTAAGATGTTTTTCCCCATGGGAAGATGAGTTATGAAAACTGCAAGGAGGACAGGAGAAGTTCATACCTGAAACAATTTTATTTAATTGTATGTTAACACCAATTATGGTAAAATAGTGTTTTATTAATTTGTTATAAGTGAAGAGATCAAAGCATTATTTACACATATTAAGAAATTTTTCATCCTTTATTTTAGAGCAAAGCTATGTTACATACAAAATTCTTATACAAAACCCTTATAAGCTCTTCTTGTAAGCAAACTTGGCTGGAGAAGCTAAATAGAAGACATTTGCTAAAAATGGTTTCCTGGCATAACTGCCCCTCTTAAACTCTTTCCCCTCATTGGTAGCTTTCCAAGTGCTTTTAGAAACTATGGTATGTTTATTGGATACATTACAATGGAATGGTCTCTTTCCCCAATAGTTGTGTGTTGGTTTAACAGTTAGTTCTGTTTGTTAGTTAAAACATAGAGTGTATGAGCTCCCTTGTTCTGAAACCAATTGGTCGAGACCCTATATCTACTTGTTAATAAATAAATGTTGCTGTGAGCACACCCATCTCAGCTGTATGAACCTCAGAGCAGGAACCTGAGCGAGTACTCTAACCCTGACCTACAAATAAAAGGGAATATTACACAATCTTAAGGGAAGTGGTTGAAAAGGGGGACTTACACCGCAAAAGTGGTAAAGAGAACGGGTTTTAATCTTCTTTCCGCCTTGCTATTTCTTTGTTCCAAATCACCTTGTCCTAAAACTATTTTTCCTTTTTCCTTTTTTTTAAAAAAGGGGAGAGGCTTCTGGGTTTTGCATGCATTATATAATTTCACCCTTAGATGAGGGGAAATGCAACAAGGTTGCCTTCATTGCTGTTATGGAACAAGTGAAAGGTACCATAGGCGCTATACCATTCTCTGATGGAAAAAATGTATTCCTCTTACAATGATTCAGGCTCAAACTTTTTTTTATCATACTTACCTGAAAAATGAGCTTTGTCTAGCTAAAACAAAACAAAACAACAACACTCCAACCTGGAATATTTAAAGACAGAACAAAGTTATTGAGGGATGGATACAGCTTTCAGATGACTCATTTAAGAAACATGCATCATTTCAGGGGGAAATGATCTGCTCTAATGATCTGTCACATATCATTAATGTGTTATCTAATAAGTAACCATTATGTATCAGAATAATATTAACATTCCCCCCTCTCCCACTAGCAGAACAACAGTGATTGCAGTTCCAATGTAGCCTTAGCTATCTGTGGATGAGGAAGAATGATTTTTGACATGCATTTTCCATCCCAATAAACTTTTAATTTTTCTTCACATCTCTCATTGGTGAGATAAAATTCAAGGGAAGAGAAGGGTTATTGACAAGATGTTAGGACTGGCAAAAGTTACTTGTGCTCCCTCATGGCCCATTTTTTATTTGTTTATTGATAAAATACCTGTTCAAAAGTTACATAGAATGGACATACAATACATGTACAGTGTACAATTTTTTTCTTTATACATACATTAAGTAATTCATGTACATTCCACTTGTACATGTGTCCACTATAATGTGTAAAGTGTTTGCTGAAGCTTTGTCTCCAATTCTCTCTGTCCACTCTTTCCATTCTAAGAGCAATATGGTGGTGGTAGAAAGTGCCCTCAAGTCTCAGCTGACTTATGACAACCCCATAGGGTTTTCAAGGCAAGAGACTAAAAGAGATGGTTTGCCATTGCCTTCCTCTGCATACTGATGCTGGTATTTCTTGGTGGCCACCCATCCAAGTACTAACCAGGGCCAACCCTGCATAAGTTCTGAGATCTGACAAGATCAAGCTAGCCTGGGGCATCCAGGTCAAAACAATGTACATGGATTTATTAGTCACTGTGGATTTTTTCAGCATCCTTTAAAATTCTTAGTTTACCTGAAGAGGAACTCTTAATTTTTGCTTTAGTTGAAATTTTATTGGTAAGTAGCAACAGCAACAGCAACTGGTCAACAGTAATGTGAAGACTCCCTATTCCTTTACTCAGGAAATATGAACTACATGAATGTGCACCTGAAATATATTCTTGGCTTAGTCATCCCCTTATCAATTTGCTGTCCATGCCTGACAATTTAAATTCAACACTCCCTTATTTAAAAGCCTATCCCTGGCACTTTCACTGTTGATATTGTATGTATACATATCTTGACATCATTCTTAGCATATTGGGATGCTACTTGTTTTTTCTCTCTCTGTGTTGCATCAATGTCTCCAGGTCAACAATGCTTCCTGTTTCACAGTTTAAAGATTGGGGGGAAGGTCTTCTTTTAAACAAGTGTCCATTTCTTCTTGGATCACATAATCGACACATAACTAACTGATAGATCTCTGCATGAATTTTGAGGAACCAAAGGTGTTTCTGCAGTTTATGTATCTGTCTCAGAAATAATTACTTGTATTACCCACCCTGACAGGGATTTCAGACATGGGAGTTACTTGAAGGAGTCTCCATCTGCTTGCTTATTAACTAGGCCACTGCTGTTCATGGCAGCATCTCTCTGATCACAGTACTGTTGCCTTGATTAATAGTCAATCAGCAAAATCCCAAGAGCTACTTAACATGTTATAGAAAGGACATGAAATAGTCCTACTATGTAAATAGAACTCCACTTAGGGTGTTTTGGATCCAAGGCTCTGTATTGCATTTTGGCATGTGTATGCCTGTGTGGACCTACAGTATCTTAACATATAATGTGTGAAACGCATTGTTTAAAACATAGATATTCTGCCTTTGGATTAGGATTTGATGTTTAAGTGTTATCCCCATAATTTACAGTGTAGGTTGTAGTGTATGTTAAGTATTTCATCTGTTTTTTATGTTACCCTTCGGGATGCATCTAGACAGGCTGGGACAGAAGGAAGGAAGAAGGTAAATAAGGAGTTATTTGGAAGGCAACATACAACTGGTCTTGGTGCTCCTCTTTCCTTACCCTTGAACCCAGAGACTGCAATTACCCCTCATCCCTGACTTTATCATGAAATAAAAAGAGTGTGTTTCTCAAAGATGCTTCTTCATTTGTAATCCCTATGCCCACCAGCATGGCTGACTTCAGGTCCTGGAGGACTTATGGATGCTGTGGAGCCCCCCCCCCCCCCGGTCTTCTGCTTAGAAGAGAGGCAGCTTTTGGCTCTACCAATCATCTGAGTGGGCATGTAGAAGTAGCTACTTCTAGATGCAACTTCTGGCACTGCCTTACTTACTACTCTGCCTCTGAGTGGCCTTCATTCCCTTGGGAGAGCAATAGATTAATGGTGACAAGATTGAATGGTGACAATGCTTTCTGCCCTGTGTTGGAAGCAGGGGAAGGAAGAGGGAAAGACACCAACCACCAGCTATGGCAGCAGTGAAACCAGCAAATGGGGGATGTCCCAATTCTTTTAGGGGGGATATACTGCTACCCTAGACCTATTGCATTGCTTATTAGGAAAAGATGCTCTACTGGATGGATCAACCACTTTTCTATAATCTGGCAGGGCTGTTCTTATGGTCAAATATAGCCTCTGACATCTCCATTGAACAGATCCCAGATACAAGAGAGTGGAGACCCACTGCCAGTTACAGTAGACATTACTGACCTTGATAGACCCATGGTCTGACTCAGTGTAAGTGAGCTTTATTTATTTATTTAAAATATTTCTGTGCCACCTTTCCACCCAAATAGGGTCTCCAAAGACAGTGAATATTAAAACATGTAAAACATTAACACCTTTTAAAAATGAGGTATACACAAAATATTTAAACAATTTGGTAAAAACATATAGACATCCAAATACACATAGTAACACAACAAGGTCAATAACAGCTTCATAAGAATATAAGAAAAGCCATGCTGGATCAGACAAAGGCCCATCAAGTCTAGCAATCTGTTCACACAGTGGCCAACCAGGTGCCTCTAGGAAGCCCACAAATAACATGACTGTAGCAGCATCCTAACTGTGTTTCACAGCACCTAATATAATAGGCATGCTCCTCAAATACTGTAGAGAATAAGTATGCATCATCATGACTAGTATCAATTTTGACTAGTAACCATGGATAGCCCTATCCTCCATGAACATGTCCATTCCCCTCTTAAAGCCTTCCAAGTTGGCCACATCCTGGGGCAGGGAGTTCCACAATTTAACTATGTGTTGTATGAAGAAATACTTCCTTTTATCTGTTTTGAATCTCTCATACTCCAGTTTCAGCAGATGACCCTGCATTCTAGTATCATGAGAGAGGGAGAAAAACTTCTCCCTGTCTACTCTTTCCACACCATGTATAATTTTATAGACTTCTATCATGTCTCACCTTAACCACCTTCTTTCCACGCTAAACAGCTCTAAGCATTTTAACAGCTCCTCATAGGGCAGTTGTACTCATGTCTGTGGCTGGCACAAAGAATAATTCTTCAAAAAACAACCCCCCCCCCCAAAAAAAAACCCACTACCTTTACATTGGGAGTTTGGAAGGCCTTCAAGTCATATATTCAATGAATGATGCTCTTATCTTTTGGAGGTGCTGGTATATCAAGGAGCCCAATTGGGGTGCTGGTGCTGGGCCATTCCCTAGTCTTCTGTGCAAGCAAGAGAGCAGCTGCCTCTGAAGCTGGGACACAGTTGGGTATTTATCTGTGGGTTTATGTGCAGTGGTAGGGCTGGCATGTGCATCACTGGCTGTGCAGCAGGGTGTGGCTGGGAAGGAGCAGCCCTTGGTGCTGAGCGACATCTTTCCAAACCTAGAATCATAGAGTTGGAAGGGACCACCAGGGTAATCTAGTCTAACCCCCCTGCACAATGCAGGGAATTCACAACTTCCTCCCCTACACACACACACACACACACACACACACACACACACACACACACACACACACACACAGTGTCCTCTACTCCCTGCCCAGAAGATGGCCAAGATGCCCTCCCTCTCATGATCTGCCTAAGGTTATAGACTCAGCATTGCTGACATATGGCTATCTAACCTCTGCTTAAAAACCTCCAGGGAAGGAGCACTTACCACCTCCAGAGGAGGCCTGTTCCACTGAGGAACTGCTCTAACTTTTAGAAAATTCTTCCTAATGTCTAGATGGAAACTCTTTTGATTTAATTTCAACCCATTGGTTCTGGTTTGACCTTCTGGGGCAACAGAAAACAACTAGGCACCATCCTCTAGATGACAGCCCTTTAAGTACTTGAAGATGGTTATCATATTCCCTCTCAGTCTTCCCCTCTTCAGGCTAAACATACCCAGCTCCTTCAACGTTTTCTCATAGGACTTGGTCTCCAGAACCCTCACCATCGTTATTGCCCTCCTCTGGACACGTTCCAGCTTGTCTACATCCTTCGTAAACATGGTAGTTTCTGATTGGCAGATCAGGTGAGGGGCCTGGGGCTGGGCACCTCTTGGGACATTGTGTGGATGTGATGAAAAACAAAGCTGACAGAGGATGTGGGCAGTGTTTGGAGTCAAGGGTGCATCTGCCAGAAAGGCAGGCAAGAGCAGGCTGCTTTAGCACAGCCTGCCCATTTCAATACTGGATATTTAAATATGATGCAGATCAGTTTAATTAATTAAATAAAATGGTTAAACCCAAGCTGTTGTTTCGTGTCTTCTTTGAAAGGGTGACTGGGGCAAAGGGCCAATGTACAGACAGATCCACAGCATTTTGTAAAGTTTATTGTAAATAAGTTTAAAATGGACAGAATAAGAAACATTAATCTAAAATACTTTACTGAAATGAGCCACAACTTGGGAATGCAATTTAGCAAAAGTGGAGAACAAAGCCACTTTCATTTAAAGCTTTTGTTTCCCATTCTTTTATCCCAAAGTAATCTACCGCACTTTCTATTTTTACACATCACAGAACATCATACATACAGAGCTATAAAACAATGCTGAATCGTGATATGTGATGCACTTAATCTTGATATAATGTTAATGCAAGCATAATAAAAAGATTGTGAGCTTTTAACCTTTATTTCATAATAGTTAGAAAGTTGAGTTTCATGTACAACGAGTGGCATAACCAAGATTGTTTCATTGGCTAGTAGTGTATCATTTAAATCTATTACCACTTAAAGCTAACTGGCAAACCTTGGGAAAGCCAATAGATTTGCTTCTACAGGCCCAAGAGACATTAAGAAGTCAGTGCACTATGAAAGATGAAGGCTGTACAGTACTTACAGTTTAAACCATAGGACCTTCTTTAGCGAGATGGAACATTGAGTTGGCAGATATATTTGTCATAGAAGATCTTGAGACAAATTTATTAATGGCACAACTAGTTATAGTTTATCCATTCATATTTTTTACAATTCTGACAAATAACAATAACTGCCAACATATGCAGAGATTTAAAGACATGGCAAAAGGATTCTTCACATTTCAGATGCAAAGAAATTTAAAAGAATAGCAATTTATTTAAGTAGCAGAGAATTCAGTGAAATAATTTGCATGGTTTGCTCCATGAGATAGGCGATTCAGGTAGCTGTCCATGCCCTATATCTATAGAAGAGCTGACTGTAATAAGACTCAGAGATGATGGGACCATGATCTTCCGTAATGTCTAATGAACTATGGTCCTAAGACTAAAACCTGTCTTTGTTAATTTACCGCCCATTACTGAGAATTGGCGTATGGGAATGGTGGGGAGAAGGCGCAGCAGAGCCGTCTCCTAACCCCGTTCACCATTTCACTGTTTCGCAGCTTTTTGTTGTTTAACAGGGCCTTTCGCCCCGTTGAAAACAGCGAGGCTGCGCCTGCTAAAAAGCAGGTGCAGCAACGCTGTCCCCTGTGCCTGTGTAAAGGGGCAAATGGGGACAGGAAGCTGCCAACTGGCGGCTCCTCCCCCCACCCCAGGAACACCCCGGGAATGCCACCCGCTGGCGCAGCAATTCTATGCCGTGGCCTGCACCAAAGAGAGGCCATGCCAGCAGAAGGGCGCGGCGCGGCTCCACAGCGCTCGGGTGCCGGCGGAACTGCCCTCACCGCCAGCATAAGTGCATCCTAATGTGTGATTAGACGCACTTACGCTGGCGGCAAGGTCACACCACCTCCTATGAGGACTCACCCCCCCTCAGGAATGCACAGTTAGTTGATGTTCATCGAGGCAGAGGAGAAAGTAAAGTGGCATCTCAGGAGAAGACTGTGCCAGCTAGGGCTTCCAGGTCTCCTGCCATATCAGGAGACCACCCAGCACTTGACCCCTATGGTAGGGCAGTGAGGAAAAAATAAGCAAACAAACTGTTGTGTTGGCAGCATTATGTCATTTCTGGTCAAACCTGAAAGTGACATCATGCTGTTAGTGCAACTGTCTAGGATTCCCTGCACACCACAGAGTTTCCACTGATTCCTAGATTGTCACACCAATGATGGAATGGTGCCCCACTATCCCCACTTCCCCAGCCTCTGTCGTGCCAGCTCCAGCCTATTTCAGGAAAGAAATTCTTTTCAGGCGATTCATAAAATCATGCAATTGAGATGTATGTTGATTAATACAGAATGACCAGAAGACAATCAAGAATAAAAAATAAAGTTCATAAGGTGAGCAAAATGAATAAAAGAAGATTATATTAGTAAAATCTTTGTTGTGCATTGATGAAAGACTCAAGAAATTTGGAAACCACCTGCCTTTGTTAATGACTGCATGTAAACCATGATTTTTACTGCTAACATATTGAATAATTGGAGTGGTGGCATGCCTCAGGCTGCTTGACATCGCGTTAAAGGCTACGAAGAAAGACTTTTCCAGTGGGTGGCGGGGGTAATTTGTACAGCTTAGTACCGTAACAGGCATGGAGATCAGAGCATCATGTGGAGACAATTACCAAAACAAACAGAAAAAGAAATTAGTAAAATGAAATTATTGAAACTAGACTTCCATGCTAAATGCTTTTACTATGTTACAGCCCCAGTTGGTTGCTGGCATGAGAGAATCTTGGGGCTAAAATAAACTGCTAGAATATCATTCAGAAAATGGCCAAGGCTATTCTGAAAACTCCAGAAATGAATGCAGTAATAGATTAGGAGAAACAAAGCTGCCTGAATAAGGGAATCAATATAAGGCTTCAGTTCTTGTCATTACAAACGCCACTGTGTTCCTTATTGATGGAACTGGGCAAAAAACCTACTTTATTTAGTATGTAACAACTGAATCTTCAGCAAACGAATTAACTAGTCATTTATATAATCGTTATATATTTGGAGCTTTGCTGTATGTATGTGAACATTTGGTATGTTAATGTACTATTGGCTACTGATTTAGTCATGAATGAAGTGAGACTTTGGGGAGAACATTTGCTCTTGCTGTCTCTTCAGGGTGAAAATACAAGCCGTACACATCAAATCAGAAAGGCTCTTTCATTTAACAAGGTGAAGGTTTAAGAACCAAGTTGTGTTTGTAGATGGGCTAATCATTAGGGTTGCCAACCTCCAGGTACTAGCTGGAGATCTCCTGCTATCACAACTGATCTCCAGCCGATAGAGATTAGTTCACCTGGAGAAAATGGCTGCTTTGGCAATTGGACTCTATGGCATTGAAGTCCCTCCCCTCCCCAAACCATGCCCTCCTTAGGCTTCGCCCCAAAAATCTCCCACTGGTTGCAAAGAAGGACCTGGCAACCCTACTAATCATGGTTTTCACATTATGATTCCTGGACATGTGTGTTTTGCCCCTTGTAAAATTCATCACAACTTTCGACAGGCACAAGCTCATAAAACCTTTTAATCTTCATGATTCCAGGAAAAAGTACAAATTGTAATGAAAATTATGTTTTAACCATGGATGCTTTATCAGTAATCAGTTTGACTTGTGTCCTTCCCACAGATAGCAATTATCACAGCACAATATTTGGCATATGGTGTTCAAACAGCCTGAACATGATGAACTATAGAGAAATATGACTGTGCGTGTGTGAATATGTACTGCTGCAGCAGCTTGTCCCAACCACCAAAACCACCACCTCAACCAATTGTTAAAAGGTAGAAAAGAAAAATCACTTTTTGAGAAGGCATTTAACATTTAGGTGCCTCTATACGTCTTATCGGAGCATCACTTAATAAGTTGTCTGGATCCATTAAAAAAAAAAAAAGCATGCATGCACATCTTACATGGCCACATAGGAATGATAGCCCTCCCCCATCACTGTGTGTGCAAAGTGCTGTCAAGTTGTTATTGTCTCGTTGGTGTTCAATTAATTTTCTATGCATCTTGCTTTTGAATCTTGATTTTTAAGGTTATTTTGATAGAGGGCTTCCTTGCCTTGCTCTACTGCTTGAAGACAAACCCCCTGTTCTGCTGACATGCTTTTATTTTATTTTTGAACCCCCTTCTCTCTAATAGTCGATCCTAGTCCATTTTTCTCTCTCTCAAGGCCTTGCTTTTGCATCCCATTTTTGACCCCTTTTGTATGTATAATATTCATTTAGCTAATTTTTTAAGTCCTTATTGTCTTAGTGCCATTTCATTCTGTTTTCTGGTAATGCCTTGTTTTAGTATATTGGTTTTTAGGATGTGTTCTTCAGGCACTATTGTTTTGTTGGTTGCTCCCTTATTCCTGCTGATTTTGAAATGTTATTTTATTGTCTGCAACATTCCGAGAAAAAAAATGGACCTACTGTTTTTCATCACAATCCTTTGGCATTGCTTGTGTTTTTGAGTTTTTGGTTCGCCCACCACCCTTAGTGAAATACTTCTAAGCCCCTCTGTATATGCTCAGAGGCACGGTTTCCTCTACATTATTCTTAGCCACCCCTTCCTTTGGAACAACAACCCTCACTGTTTCCTGGATTTTTGTTCTGCCTCTATTTTTATTACTAATGCCCATTTATAAACCCTTGTTGTTTTCTTAAACATGAAATGCATTATTTTTAACTCATTATTGACAACAACAAGAAGAAGAGCTGTTTTTTATATGTCAACTATCTCTACCACTTAAGGGAGAATCAAACCAGCTTACAATCCCCTTCCCCTCCCCACAACAGACACCCTGTAAGGTTGGTGAGGCTGAGAGAGCTCTAAGAGAGTTGTGACTAGCCCAAGGTCACCCAGCTGGCTTTGTGTGTAGGAGTGGGGAAACAAATCCAGTTCACCAGATTAGCCTCTGCCACTCATGTGGAGGAGTGGGGAATCAAACCCGGTTCTCCAGATCAGAGTCCAATGCTCAAACCACCGCTCTTAACCACTACACACTTAAATAACTACTTAATTCTGTTCTTGACTGCTAGCTTAGAATACAGCTTCTAAATAATTGTGATGATTGAATTCATTTGTCTTCCTTAATGATAAGTCATTATTGTTTTATATTTTTAAGATATGTTTTTTTCAATATTATTTTATTTTCCCTGGTGTCCTAATATTGTATTTGCTTCCCACCCCCTGTTTTCTCTGATTCTTTTGCTTTATTTTTCATTCAGAATCTCCTTTTGTTCCAAATGGTTAAGTACGGTTACCGTGTGATTCTGTTTTTATCTATGACAAACTGGATACAACCCATGATTCCCATGATTAATAGATGCTTCTGTAACCTTACTACTGTAACTGGATGTGACTTTTACTTTATAGTGCTGGTTCAGACTCGGCAGGAAATGTATTTCTCTCCATGCATCTTTAAATGTGTCTCCCCTATCTTCTGGGCATGGATTTGGAACTCATCTATAACTTGTTAATGCACCCTTCTCTTCAAAGGGAACTCGCTAAAATAAAAGCATCAGGTGCTGAAGCTATCTTCCAAGTGCCTCACAACAATAAAGAAATTGTTTCCCTCATGGCTCAAATTGCTTCCCTGGGTCACCATTCCTGTTTGGGTGGTCCGAAAAAGCCACTGGTGTATTTAATCTTTTCCTGCACCCCATTGTAGTAATTTTTGGTTTTGAAATCTTTGTCCTCTTCTGTTTACTTGTAATGACTTGCTGGGTAAAACTCCAGATTGCAAAACTCACTGCAGTCCATGAGGTGCACCTCTATGCTAAGGTTTCATGCACATTTCCACATTTTTAATGCCATGAATTATGTTTTACCCCACATGAATTACCGTACCCCACATGAAGGGGGGGGACACAGTGGACTTTTACTTCCTTCATTTTTTTCCCTTTCGCTCTGCAAGCTTGGGGAAAAGGGGGAAGACTCCTCCTTTTTCTTTTCTTTAACAGTTTTGTTTGAGCTGGGGAAGTTATGCTCGGAGCCAACCTAGATGGACAAAGAACTCTTGGAGAATCTAGAACAGAGAAGTCAGAGATTGACAAGGAAAATCAAAGACCGACCACATTGGTTCCAGTCCAGAGGGAATATACCCTCCTTCTAAAAGTACTCTCTGGCAAAGACTCTGCCTCTCTCTGATTGTTTAGCCTGGGTCCAAGTCTCTGACCCCTGCCCTCTTAAGAAAGCTTTCAACCCAAGTCCTGGGTTGCCCCAAATCACATCCACATTCCTTGCCATGGCTAAAAAGGTAAAGGAAAAGGTCCCCTGTGCAAGCACCGGGTCATTCCTGACCCATGGAGCGACATCACATCCCGACGTTTACTAGGCAGACTTTGTTTGCGAAGTGGTTCGCCACTGACTTCCCCAGTCATCTTCCCTTTACCCCCAGCAAGCTGGGTACTCATTTCACTGACCTCGGAAGGATGGAAGGCTGAGTCAACCTTGAGCCGGTTACCTGAAACCGACTTCTGTCGGGTAGGGCTGTTGATTTGGTTCGGCCCGAACTGAAAATCAGCCGAATTTCCCCTGATTCGGTGGTTTTTAGTTCGGGAGGAACCGAACTCAAAACTGGCGGGCAACCGGGGGGGGGGCGAATTCAGCGAGTTCGGGAGTTCGTGAATAAATTCGGCAAATTCGGGGCCGTCAGTAAGCAGCATAACCGTCAGTAAGCAGCATTCTCCTCCCCCGGCCAATCGGTGGCCAAGCTGGGTCTTCTTCTGGCCAATCAGTCAGGATTGAGTACTGGAGGAATCAGCTGATGTGCGGCCCGGCCAGGGAGAGAGAGAGAGAGAGAGAGCGAAATCCTCGTGTGTGTGTGTGGGGGTGCTTGTGCACATTTGCTCTTTTCTGTGGCTGCAGGGGGCGTATTTTTTGGGGTACAGACACAAAACTTTCAGTGGAGCTTCAGATGAAGCTTCTTAAGATACCCCCAAGTTTTGTAAACATTGGGTCAGGGGGTCCCGAGATATGGGCTACCCCCTTTTTCTTTCCATGGCTGCAGGGGGTGCATTTTTGGGGGTACAGACCCCAAACTTTCAGTGGAGCTTCAGATGAAGCTTCTTAAGATACCCCCAAGTTTTGTAAACATTGGGTCAGGGGGTCTCGAGATATGGGCTCTCCCCCTTTTCCCTCCCCCTTTTTCCATTTATGTGGCTGCAGGGGGCGCTTTTTGGGGGATATAGCCCCCAAACTTTTAGCATAGCTTCTGACAATTATTCTTAAGATACCACCCAAGTTTTGTAAAGATGGGTTCAGTGGGGACAGAAATATCGCCTCCCCCCTTTTCTCTTTCCGTGGCTGCAGGGGGCGCATTTTTTGGGGTGCAGATCCCAAACTTTGAGCGGAGTTTCAGACCAGTGTTCTTAAGAGACCACCCAAGTTTTGTGAACATTGGGTCAGGGGGTCCCGAGATATGGGCTTTCCCCTTTCCCCTATTGGGATGAATGGATCAGCCGATCCTGTGTGCATCTTCTCCAGAGCAAAACGTCCCATGCCTAATTGGAATCATCTTGGATTACAAGTCCTCCCCAGCCCCTCCTGATGGAACAGAAGACAGCCACAGTAAGACACCTTTGGGGGCTTTAATCTATAATTTTTCTCCTGTGTATGTGTGGTGTGTGGGGGAAAGCAGAGTCTGTGTGTGTGTGGGGAGGGAGCAGTTTCTGTGGGTGGGGGGGAAGCCAAAGGGGGCTTTCGTCGGTTCTGCCTGGGGTGTGTGTTCCCCCTCGAGTCTCTCACTCCCTGGTTTGAGGGGGGAGGTTTCAGTTGTGTGTCTTCTGGTTTTCCCTGTTGCAAAGGTGTTGTTTTACAAGGTTGTGTTGCTTTGCAAACTGTTGTCGGGGCTGGGAGCTTTGTGCATGGGCGGCAAGCTCTGCTGAGAGATGCACATTAAGGGTGGGGGACCCCTTTCAGGGCCCATATATCAGCCCCCCCTGACCCAATCTTTACAAAACTTGGGGAGTCTTTCAATAAACGTCCTTTGAAGCTCTGCTGAAAGTTTGGGACCTCTAACCCCAAAAATGCCCCCCCCCAGAGCTGTGGAAAGGCGCGATTGTGTTTTTAATGGCTTTATTCGGCTGAATTTTTTTTCCGAACTTTGAATTCCCGCCGAATTGAACGGATCCGAAGTGGGGGAGTTCGGACTTCGGCATATCCCGAATCTAAACGGGCCGAATTTGGCCGAATCCAAACTATAACGAATTTTTTAAAATTCAACAGCCCTACTGTCGGGATCGAACTCAGGTCGTGAGCAAAGCTTGGACTTATATAACCATTTAAGCTAGTAATAAGGTCCCCTGTGCAAGCACCGGGTCATTCCTGACCCATGGGGTGACGTGAAATCCCGACGTTTCCTAGGCAGACTTTGTTTAGGGAATGGTTTGCCAGAGCCTTCCCCAGTCATCTTCCCTTTACCCCCAGCAAGCTGGGTACTCATTTGACTGACCTAGGAAGGATAGAAGGCTGAGTCAACCTCGAGCCGGCTACCTGAAGCCAACTTCCGTTGGGATCGAACTCAGGTTGTGAGCAGAAGCTTGGACTGCAGTACTGCAGCTTTACCACTCTGCGCCACGGGCTGCCATTCCAAATATGCTGGTGTATTTTAGTTTGAATTCCTCAAAATTTGTATGGAACGCTGCTGGGCCCTCCATCTTACTGCTTTGCCCCCTTAAAGTGGGCTCAATCTAAATTTCTCAGAGCTATACTTGTATCAGATTCCATGACATGTCTTGAAACAGGAATGATAGAAGTTGAAGCCTGTGTATTATCACTTCTATTTTTTATGGTTGAAATTGAATCTAAATCCACAGGGCTTGGCTCCATTAATTTTAAAAGATAATTATCAGTCATTGTGGTTAAAGGCAGTCAGAGGAGAGTTGAAAAGTATGGGTTTATCTTCTTATTTGTTACTTAAGTCAGGGTTAGATCAAGCAAAGCAAATGGTGAGACAAAGAGTGAAGGATATTAAGAGGCAGGTGGATTCAGGGAGGACCCCCACTTTTCTATCCTCAGACAAAACTAGATTTACTGTCGCCCCTGCCATATATCTTTTCTCCCTTGAGTTTAACACCCTTAGTAGGGCTTTCTCGTTAGTGAGATACTCTGCGCTCCCTTCAGCAGTGTTGGAGGGGAGCTGCAAAAGGAGCTGCAAATTGTTCGATAGACTAAAAACAGATTTTTCATTGCAAGTGTGTTAAGGATCAATTTGTGTAGCATTGTTGTGTGATCACTCTTGTTTTGTTGTATTTTTATTTGTTGCGCCATTGGAAATCTTTTTTGTATATGCTTCTGTATATGTTTGGCTGTTAGCTGCATTTTTAATAAAGAAAGACAGCCTGTTTATGTATGACATTCATTTACCTTGAGTTATTACTAGTTTAGGAGCCCCGTCGCACAGAGTGGTAAGCTGCAGTACTGCAGTCCAAGCTTCTGCTCACAACCTGAGTTCGATCCCAACGGAAGTTGATTTCAGGTAGCCGGCTCAAGGTTGACTCAGCCTTCCATCCTTCCAAGGTCGGTCAAATGAGTACCCAGCTTGCTGGGGGTAAAGGGAAGATGACTGGGGAAGGCACTGGCAAACCACCCCCTAAACAAAGTCTGTCTAGGAAACGTCGGGATGTGACGTCATCCCATGGGTCAGGAATGACCCGGTGCTTGCACAGGGGACCTTTACCTTTACCTTTTTATTACTAGCTTAAATGGTTATATAAGCCTTGGTATTTCAGTTTTGACCCTTGTATCTTCTCTTTTGGCAATCTAGTTGATTTTTGTTTGTGCTACCTCCCTATATGCCCTCATCATAGATAACCCTTCCCCTTCAGTTTTCCTGTTAGTTAAGTTTTAGATTTGCTTTTGTTTTAGCCTTTGAATTAATGCATTTGCCTTCGTTAAAACCAATCAGCATTTAACCATATTGTGATCTCTGTAATAATTTTTTCTAAGTATTATAGCTTATAGTTTATTTCAATGTTTAGACCCTTTATGTTAGAGCTAGTTTTAGCCCAGCATGTGCAAGAGGTGGCAGCTGCAAAAACTACAGGTAATTTTGAATAAAATGTTGAGGCAAACATTATGGATTTGTGGCTTTTCTTCTAAACCTCCCTCCCTACTTCTCTCTCTTCTACTGCCCTTTTCTTCCACGCACTGCAAGATAAACTTTCAAGAACTAGTGACCAATCCTGTGTACCAGTATCATATTTCATGTATGTGTGTTGGAAAATCCTATGCCCTAGATATAGGCCTTTCCATGAAGGGGTGTGTGTTACCCCACCAGAGAACCCTAAGCTTCCTGGTACGTGAGGTGTACAGGACTGGAATGAACACACAAGGAGAAAGGGCTGCTGTGTAGCCAGACACAAAATGGAAGTTTTCTTGCATCCATCTTTGTGAGGAACTCCAGGGCTGACCGAGCAAGCTCAGGCTTCTCTGCCTGCCTCCCCCAGGCTTATGTCAGATGTAACCTGGAGAACAATGAGTCAGAAACACACCTTCTTCAGCATATGTTTAGCTCTCTCCTGCAGCTAATAAGGAAATTCCAGTGATCTCCTCAGTAATTAAACCCCTTTCATGGCACCTGGAATTCTTACTCAGCATGGCCAGATGTCCAAAACAAACCCATCAAGTTGACAAATAGCCAGGAACCAAGCCTCTCTGAGTCATCCCCTCTTTCCTGAAAGGGATCCTCGTTCTCCCAGCAGCAGCTGCCATCCTGGTTCTCCTCTATTGGTAAATATAACCCCCCTCTATCCCTGTCATCCCTTAGACCTTTTGTGTATCTTCTTTGTGCACTATGTGTGTGTATGTCATTGAAACCCTTTTAATAAAACCCTTACATTTATCAAACACTTCTTTATCCAGAGTATTTTCACAGGTGTGCTAATTCTTAATTCAAAGATTCCAGTGCCAACCCTCTTGCAAAGCTCCACCAGTCTCCTAACTAATTTCACCCCAGTAAAAGGAAAAACCCCTCTAATTGGTGTAACAACACCTCTCCTCCATTTATCCTCTGAATGGTAGCTTAGGATGACAGTGTGTGACTGGCCCAAAGTCACTCAACAAGCATCCATGGCAAATTAGAGATTGGAATCTGGGTCTCCCATATCCAACTCTCTAGTGACGACATCACACTGGCTCAATGATTATGTGCTCAATAATTGGTTGCTTTAATAACCCAAGCATGACCTTACAGGATATGTATCTTCTCCCCTAGTGATTGAGAAGATTTAGATTACAGAGGTGTAAAAGGCCTGACCAGGCCATGATTGCATAGGTACAAAGGTGCTCAACATGAAATTCAAGTCAGTCTAGTGAGGGATCTCAACACACTTGTAAATGGTGAGTTCACTTACAGCGCATTCCTGAAATTTGGCGTGCATGGACATTGGGGAGGAGGCGCTGCTGTGCCGCCTCCTAAAGCCATTCTCCACACACCGGGAGAAAAAAAAAGGCTTTTAGAGGCTTTTTTGTGTGAAATGGGGCCTTTTCGCCCCATAGAGAAAAGCGAGGCTGTGCCTGCTAAAAAGCAGATGCAGCCTCACTCTTCGCACCAGCTTTCACAGGGTGAAAGGGGACAGGAAGCTGCCTAATGGCAGCTCTTCCCCCCAGCCTGCCCCGGGAATGCCTTCCAGGATGCCGGAACGCCTCCTGGGATGCCGGTGCAGGCCTTTATGTCCCGTCGGCATCCCGGGGCAATGCTGCCACGGCAGAGACCGGCATCCAGGCCTTCCCACTGGTGTTGAGGCCACTAACACCGGCATAAGCTGCCCGGAAGCCGGTGCGGGCCCTCGAACACCGGCACAGTGCCTTCCTGGCCTCCTTAGGGCTTTCGCTCTTCAGGCTCAGGAATGAGCTGTTAAAGTATATTTGACTGCTGAGGGCATTCATGTTGAAGTTCTCAGTATCCTTGATTTTAACTGGATTTTTTGTTAGACACATTGAGTGGTTGGGTTTAAGGCTAAAGGGCAGATTTAAAAGGTTTAAAAATAATTGTAAAAATAAAAAACCTCATAACAAATTAAACTAGAGATTGGAACAAAATAAAGGGTTACAGCTTAAGACAGGGGTGGGAACGTCATGCCTGGGAGACGTATAAGACCCACGAAATCATTTGGTCTGGCCCTTCATGGGTCCTGGCAGATCTCTAGCTCAGAAGGGTCTAAGACTGGCGATCTGCCCCCTCCCGCGGACAGCAATAGCCTGTATTCAAGGTGGATGTGAGTTTGTTTTGCTAAGAAAAGGAACCTTCTTTCCCCCTTGCAGAAGAGTCATTAGCTATGGAGTTGCTAGAACCACCCAAGAAACTGTGTTAACCCTTTCCCACCCGGGCTGTGGAGAAATGTATTCCCTCTATACTACAAGAGGGCTGGGGGCAGAAGTGGCGACAATGGAGGGGTTACTGGGGCAAGGCCAGAGTGCACGAGGACGAGTTCTTAGCCAGTGTGTCTTCATTTCATCCCTGCAGGTGGAGGAAGAAGGAGCCGGCTGTAGAACAGAGCAATACAACCTAGTGAAAAACAAGAAACCAAAACCATATCAGAAAGAGGTTTTAATAGGATTAATAGTATCAGATGACCCCCTACAGAAAAGTTCAGTAATCTACAGAGATTTTCCCCTAATAATAATAATGTAGGTTATCCGGGCTGTGTGACCGTGGTCTTGGTATTTTCTTTCTTGACGTTTCGCCAGCAGCTGTGGCAGGCATCTTCAGAGGAGTAACACTGAAGTACAGTGTCTCTCAGTGTCAAGTGTGTAGGAAGAGTAATATATAGTCAGAAGGGGGTTGGGTTTGAGATGAGTCATTGTCCTGCAAAGTATTAAAGGTAATGTGCAAACATGTATTTATTACATACATCACAAATGTGTATAAGCCATGGTAATGTACATAAGAACATAAGAACATAAGAAAGGCCCTGCTGGATCAGACCAAGGCCCATCAAGTCCAGCAGTCTGTTCCCACAGTGGCCAACCTGGTGCCTCTAGGAAGCCACAAACAAGACAACTGCAGCAGCACCATCCTGCCTGTGTTCCACCGCACCCAAAATAATAGGCATGCTCCTCTGATACTAGAGAGAATAGGTATGCAGCATGACTAGTATCCATTCTAACTAATAGCCATGAATACCCCTCTCCTCCATGAACATGTCCACTCCCCTCTTAAAGCCCTCCAAGCTGGCAGCCATCACCACATCCTGGGGCAGGGAGTTCCACAATTTAACTATGCGTTGTGTGAAAAAATACTTCCTTTTATCTGTTTTGAATCTCTGGGAACATTTGGCTATTCCTTGTCTGCTCATTCTCCCACTGTGAAGGAGATAACATAACATTCAGTATTTGAGAATTTAAAAAATATATATTTAGCAATGCACAGAATTTGGAAATTGCGAGCATATGATGAGAGTGTCGCTATAGGTAAGAAATTAAGGTTCCATGCATGTCAAGCAATTAACAATTAATAAAAACATTTCCATTTTGTCACTACAAAATGTTCTTCTATTCCAGCAAGTATGGTGAATGGCTGTTCTGTGATTTTGTTAACTGAACAGCTGGGTAATGAATCATAATTAGAAAGAATTATGTTTAAATAGTAATAAGCATCTATTTTTTGGTTAATCAAGAAGGCTGCCTCTTGAAAAGAAACAGGACGCTGTTCTCTCTTGGACAGCATCAAACATGATGTGAAACATTAAATTTTAGGGCGAGCTTTTCATCAGAAGCTTAAGTTACCCTCTGAGGTTTCCTTAGATGGGTAATCAGTAAAAAATGATGTGCTTCATTTTGCTCATGCACATCAAAATGTAATAACTTGTATCTACACAGGCTTCCATTTGGGGGCAATCTGTAATACAATATAAATGTTTGCTCCCAAAAAAATGAATATCTTCCTTTATCCCTTTTCCTTTGGTGTGGGGATTCCACTGAGGATTTGTTTTATTGATTGTTAGGGTTGCATGTTGTCAGAGAGATGGAAAGATTATAACTCAATTTGTTTGTGCTGTGGCAGATAGAGGAAGGAGATGGTTTGTTGTACAACCTTGAAAAAGACCACGCTGACCCAGAGTAGCTTAAGGAGAAAGCAACCCAAATTTTGAAGCCTTTTAAAATTACCCAGTCCACAGTAAATTCAGCAGTCTTTGTGTTGAGGGTCCTTTGATTCCAGTAGCCATGTGAAACTTTTCTGTCACAACAACTTCTTGGTAACAACCTCTACAACGCATATTAGAAAAGACTGATTAGTCTAATTAATATGGTATTAGTCTAAAAAATGTCCAAACACAGTGCTGTTTTTTATTTTTGTTTTGCTATGACAAAAAGAATAGGTTTTATTGACAAAGGATGGGCTTGATCCAGCAAAAGTTAAATATTTTCAAACGCAATTGATTCCAAAGAGAATATTAGGCATATGCTTAAAAGCCACAGATTGCTATTAGAGAGACTTTTAAAATAATTAAATGTGGCTGGATCATTGTCTTGTTCAATGGTGTGCCCAACTGTAGCATTAATGGTGAAGCAGGGGCTTGGGTCTAGCATAGTGTCTGCAATATGTTTTTTTTTCCCCTGGCCCTTGCAATTCATCATGGATAATTTCTTGCCAAACTCACAGTAAAATCCCCGAGCATAACTCGAAGAGTGGAACACACAAGCTTGGTTTCTCTCACAGCCAATTACAAAGCAGTGTGTAAAGAGGTGAGGATTCAAATGCTTCCTGCTTCCTAGGAGCTCTTTCTGAGAATAAGAAAGGCTTTTTAAAACCGAGGCTTGGATTTCTCCCCCCTCCTTTCAGATTGCTCTGCTTTTTGTTTTTTGTTCTTAAAATGCTTTTTTATACAGCAATTGGGTTTTGGGGGGATTTTCTATCACAGTAAGATCTACAAAGTAAGCCAATTACAAAGCAGCATTTAAAGGGGCAGGGACTTGATCTGAGCTCGGAGACTGCTGGTGCATAGATTCCCAACAGGAAAGTGTTGTTCCAGCAAGCAACAAACCTCAGGAAAAATTCCCATGCATAAATGACCTTACACTGTGTAATCTGCCTCGAGTCTCTGTGAGAAAGGCAGACTATAAACGTAAACAAACAAACGTGTATTTTCAATTCCAATTGAAATCAATAAACATGGAAATCATTTGGTACATTGTAAAGGATATTGTGAATGATCTAATGACCCTTCCTTTAGTAGAAGAAGCTTTGCTCCACCAGAGGGAGGCTTCCTCCATCAAGAAAAGACTCTTCACTTAATGGAAGACAGCTTTGGATAAAGCCTGCTGTTTTAGTGATTGAAACACAGTTTTGCTTCTTTAGCAGCAATTAAATATGGGTTTCAGGTTACAACAGTGAATATTTCTGTAAAACCCAAATAAATGCTTATGCTTCATAGTGCTGAACAATTGACTCCATGCATATAACCACTCAGAGTTGTGGTACTTCTTAGGGAGTAAGCTGTTATCGAATGAGTCAATTACATATAATTTTCTTCCCCCTCTGTCCTGCTAAGAGATTCCATTTTTAGATGGAATTCACAAATGTGAATCAAAACTGCAGGAACTTTTAAATGAATGCTTTTAAGGCAAGATATCAGAGGAATTTAGGATGAAAATGTTAGCTAAAAAACTTGGATGTTGTACTAATGGTTTGATGAAACAGATTCGAGAGGATAAAAAAGACCTTTTCCTCAGACTGGAGTACATTTAAAAAGGACTTACGGGGCAAGTAAAAGAGAGAGATTTCTAGCTTTTTCATTTTCAAAAGCCCTAAATTTACTTTTCATTTAAAATGACACTTTGTGAAGTACATGCCATCTTTTCCTCTTTTCTCTCTTGTTCACTCTCTCTAATATAGACATACAGCTCAGAGACACTACATGAAGTACCATATTATACAATGATAAATTCTTCCCTGTAGACCCATTTTTAAAAGCCCCAGTCAACCATCACTATACTTCTACACTGACAAGTCTGTACTCTATATGGTGGGTGAGAAAGAGGAGAATGGGGAATTTGGCGGTGATGTTGATGATGATCCACTATCTGTTTTAAACATCCAGTTCAGTTCTAAAGGGGCTTCCAGTTGTGGTATCTCAACTAGGCACTGTTCAAGTCCATATCTCTTTCCTTCCAGTTGTGCTATGTGATTAAGCATGTTAGCCCCTACACCAGACCATTCTGGTTGGTTTTCCTTTGCTGGAACCTTTATAGAAAACATTGCTGTTATGTTAGTGTTCAGTTTAGCAGGCAATAGTAACTGCCAGAAATAGGATCTCAATTTTTTTCTTTTTCTTTTAATAAAAGGGATAACAGTCTAATGTTAGAGCAAAAGGAAGATCTGCTGAGTCATTGCCCTGCACTTGAGGCTCTGCCAATTGGATAACACTTTGCAGAATATCAGAAGAATCCATGCAGATTAATTTAGTGGCACCGTTCATTGACTCACCTATCAATGATATGGAAAATGGCCTAACCCCGAGTTCAAAAAAGGAAACCTAATCTACATTCCTCTTAACAGAAAGATCAATCATCAATGACACATAGGTAAGTTTCCAGATATGATGATCTTGAAGGTGTCATGCATTAGTCTGCTGTTAAAGTGAACCAAAGACTGATAAGGAAGAGATATATATAAATAACCCAGGCAGAGGAAACAATGTGCTAGATAAACAGCATGCACTAATATATTTTAATGATTAACGAGCTAGCCAGTTTTCTTGGCGACATTGCTGTCACTAGAAACTATTCTTTTTTCATATGAGTTTGTCTCATACACCGAACAACGATAACATTGATTTGTTTTTAAAAAAACTTACTTCCTATATACCCTGGCTTTCTCCCCAAGGGGGACCTAAAGCAACTTACATAGGGTTGTACATATTGAATCAAAAATAAACCTGAAATAAACCATTTCAGCAATATTCGGGTTTCGGGTAGACCAAATACCAAAACCTGGGAATCTGCCGGAAGCTGAATACGTGATTCTTGAAAAAGCCAAATAATTATTCACCTTTGCTCAGATGCACGGTTCTGTGCTTTCTCCCATTTTTTAATCTTTTGACTGGTTTTGTTAGGGTCCCATAGTTGGGGCCCTTTTGAGGTAGGGGTCATGTAATCGGAGTCAACTTTGTCTGACCAATTGTCACCTTTCAGTGGATTAATCTGGATCAAGCATAAGGGTTATTTAAAAGACAGGGCTCTCCAAGTCCCATCTGGAGGGATATACCCTCCAACTAAAAAGAACTTATAGAAAATGATGATATTTATATTTGTAAATTTTATAAATTTGCGAAATAGTTCACTTTTATATGCTAAGTTATAAATGGTCATTTTATGTGAATTCAGTAATGGGTTTGATAGGAAATTAGGTATTCAATTTCCTCCCAAATGTCCATTTTTCTGGAAAATATATGGCTTCAAATTTTTTGGGAAATTTAACATCTCTGGCAACAATACTATCAAAACTCAACTGATCTTATTCTAGGGTAAAACCAGAGCAAAAAGACAATATATCTCTAAATAATCTTTAAAACTAGGCTTCGTTATATATACTGTGAAGGTGAGCTGAGATGTTTTATGAGAAAGTTAAAAGGAAAATTGCTACTTAATCATTGCTAGACACAGTTCTTTGATCTGCAAGCTCAGTATTTAATACATGGCCTATCTAGAATTTGCTGTCAAATCTAAAATGATACCATTTAATAATGTTATGGTATCATGGCTCAGTTTTTGCAGTGTGTGAGAAACCCATAAGGAACTATTCCACTTTGGCAGGAATATCCCACACTAAAAAAAAACCTTTCTATAGAGGAGGGGGTTGAACCCTTTGGGACCCCATAAAATTGAACCTCCTGATCCAAACTTTACCAAAATTCATGCAATGAAAGTTCTTTGTAGCCACGCTGCGAATTTGGTGACTCTACCTCAAAAAATGTCTCCCCAAGAGAATTTTAAAAGTACTTGCTTTTTATGGTCTGTAATGGCTTCCTCACCAAAGAATTGTGGAAAAACCCAGTTTTCCATAAATTCTTGCAATGGGCCTGCAAAAGGCTATGTGTATCAATAGCTTTGTGCAGGCCCATTGCAAGCATTCATTGGAAACTGAGTTTTCCCACTATTCTTTGGTGAAAAAGCGGCCATTACAGACTATGAAAAGTAATTACTTTTTAAATTCTCCTGGGGGGGGGCATTTTTTGAGGTAGACGCTCCTTACATGAACCCCAAAGTTTGGTGAAGGTTGGTTCAGGGGGTCCAATTTTATGGGTTTCCATAGGGGTTGTCCTCCTCCTCCACAGAAAAGCATTGTGAACTTTTACTATGCTTTTCTATGGAGGAGGGGAGGCAACCCCTTTGGGATCCCATAAAATTGGATCCTCTGACCCAATCTTCACCAAACATTGGAATTCATGCAAGGAGGGTCCCTTTAAGCTACCCTGAAAATTTGGAAACTCTACCTCCAAAAATGCCCCCACAGGAGTTTCAAAAATTCCCCATAGACTAAAATGGGCTCTATTTTTTTTGATAAACCTGGAAATAAAGCTGAATACCCGTTTACCGGTATGGGTATTCAGCTTTTTCTGGGTTTACCAAAAAAACAGGGCACAATAAACCCAAACCTGAAATTTACTGTTGTTTTTTGTTTGTTTGTTTGTTTTGCACAACCCTAGTGCTGTAGTACTTGAACAATACAGCAGTTTGATGCATCTCAATTCAGGTGATATAGCACTGAACAGCTATATTGGTCTAGTGCTATAGCAAAAATCTTACAATTTTTTTAAGCTGAAAAAGAACATACTGTGAAAAAAGGTGGGGGGAAAGTGGTCCTTTGGGAAGTGCTCCATACATTTTAAACAGCACGCTACAGTGATTCAGAAGCACAAAGGAGCTGATAATGGGAGGAAGCAGTTTACATAAAAATTGGCTCAACCTTACTTTGCCAATGGGACCCAAGCAGCTTTGTCTGAAAAGGTTAAAAAAAAATCTGTTAGCAGCTGGGAGCCAAAACGTTTGTGTCTGAAATGACACAAAAAAATCCATTAGCCACCGGCTGCTAAAACGGATTATAAAGACGGTTTGAAAGGAAAGTGTTAGAACTTTCTAGCGAGTGTTAGAAAGTGTTAGAACTTTCTAGCGAGCACATTTAACCTGAAGGGGCTATAAGAGAGAGAGAGAGCTATTCCTAACCTGTCTTCTGAAGCAGTGACAATTACTGCTTGCATTTACTCCTCCAACTATCCCTCTCATTTCCCTCTGGTGGTTCCTAGAGCCCTGATTGACTACTTTTGGCTTCTCTGGTATGTAAACAGGATAAAAAGGAATTGGCAGATAAAGCGCCAAATCTGTGGATACTTTAATCCAGAAATTGGAGCTATGGACAGACAAGACAGATTGTTTCTACAAACCTGAGAAAAGCCCCAGGTTTGCAGAAAATCTGAAATCTAAAAAACGAAACCACAAAACTGGGAGGTTAAAAAACAACAACAAAATAATAGAAGCAGTGCCTGTAGATTTAAGAAACAAATGCCTTCAGTGGCCATTGCTAGGCAATAAATCTTGGTTTTTGTCAGTAAAAGCCAGGGGGAATTTTTGAAGGAGAACCCACCAAGGCCAAGCCTACCAGCCAGTACTGAGCAGTTTGCTACCACCCAATTTGCATGATTCACCCAGGCTGGACTGCTTGTTACTGTTCAGTAGCAGCCACTACACTAAAGCCAGTGAAGAGTTATGGTTAGAGTTTCAGAATAGGATCTGGGAGACCCAGGCTTGAATCCCCATACTGCTGGGTGATGTTGGGCCAGTAGCACACTCTCAGCCTAACCTACCTTGTTGTGATGATAAAAAGGAAGAGAGGAGAATGACAACAATTGATTTGGTTTCCCATTGTGGAGAAAGGTACAGTATAAATGAAGCAAATATCAATATAGCCAAAGACCGGGGGGTGGGGGGTGGGGAGAGATAAAAGGTAAGTTGTTTGGTTGGTGGGAAGGGGAGAAAAAAGAAGAGAAAGGTGAGACTTTGGGGGTTGCCAAAAGAAGGGAAAGAGGAAATAGTGTGGGGATGGGGATACCGGGATGAGGTGCCCCTTGCAAGGCCTTGTGAGTTTCCTGCTGTCCAAATGGTCCCAGTAGCCACCACTGCAGAACTGGGCCATAGTTTTTTTTAGGTAGTGGCTGCAAGGGTGGCAGGAAGAAGGAAAGCTGAGGACAAATTGGCTGGTGGGTGGGAAAGAGAGAAGGGAACATGAAAAGGGGAGAGGCAATGGGGTTGCCAGGGAATGGAAAGAAGAAATAGTGGGGGAGAGTTAAGTGAGATGCTCCCCCGGGAGTCCTCACAGATCCCTAGCTTGTAATGTAAAAAAATAGCATAAAATGCCATGAGAAATAAACAAATCAGTAATTCTACCATTGTCAACTGAGTGAAATGAAAGGGTTCACAATGACAACATATGAAAACAAAAAGGGGTATATTTATACATATATAATTTCTAAGCACAGCAGTTATCTCCAGAATTAGTGCATGGCCTATCAAACATTTGCATCGCCTGGGATTTTAAAAATAAATACCCCTTTCATTACCTCTCTTTTTATTTTAGGGATGTGTGAGTCTGTCAGTTATTAATTCATGTATCCCTTTGGGGTTCTTTAATGTTCAAGGATCCCAATTCTTCCTTCCTTATTTTCAGACCTCAAGAAGAAATTCATGTCAGAGGGGAAAAATCATATTGCTGGTGTGCTAGTGTTGCAGCACTTCATGGTTATTATTTGTTGAGAAAATAGTGAACCATGAAAATATATTTTCAAACAGTTGTTAATTCAGTTTCTTTACATACTGCTGCCTGGAACTCCATAATAAAACCGAAGAACAATCTCTAGTTTCAATTCTTGTTAATTTATGTTGCTCCATTGGTATTAAGGAAGGAGCTCTTCATATTTAGCTTTGATTTAGTTTACTTCTAGAAGAATATTCCAATGGTAATTTACATTTCTTATCTTCCTGTGCCCTATAAAAAAGAGAGTGATTTTGGTACAACTCTGGCCTTACAATCTGTTGCTTAGACTAAGGTAAGTAGGTGTCTCTAATGACATGGGCACCTAGTCAAATTTTCTTCTGTTAACCAGGAAGAGAGAGCAAAATACATTTCAGTTACAAACCACAGAGGGAAGTGTTGACTTCAGTTTGCTTGCAGATGAAATGTACTCAAATATTTTACAGCAAGAAGCACTTAATTTGTGTCAATTGATGAGCAGTCTTTTAGAAGAATATTGTGTCAAGGCACATTTTCTATAAAATTATTCGAAGGCTGCAAAATCTTGCTTTGCAGAAGTGTAGAAATGCTCAGGTTAGCTTGATCTCATCAGATCTTGGATGCTAAGCAGGGTCACTCCTGGTTAGTAGGTGCATGGGGGACCACCAGGAAATCTAGGGTTGCTGTGCAGAGGCAGGCAATGGCAGGCCTCTTGACGTCTCTTGCCTGGAAAACCCTATGGAGTTACCATAAATTGCTGCAACTTGACAGGAAAAAAGAGAGAACATTTTCACCTGGCTCAAAATACTTCTGTTCCATCCTAATATGTGGAGAAATTGATCCATCAAAATCTGGTTGTGCAGTGATACAATTAGATGATCATGTTTTAGGATATATTCTGTTTACTTTATATGTAGTCAATTACAATTATTACGCAGGCCCCTACAGCTCTGGAAGAACAGGAGACTCAAGATCTTTAGTTTCCATTGCTGAGGTGCAGATACAACCTTCTGTGACTGCTCTTCTCCATGATAGTGTTGGTGCTAGAAAGAGGGCGCAGATGGGCATATCTCCAGCACAAGTACTTGAGGATGAGGACTCTTTCTATATAACCAATTATCTAGAAAATGTCAAAAACAGTTACAAGAAGACCCATAGCTCAGTTGTGCAGCCCATGACTTTAATACACAAGAGTCCAGTTTCAATTCTTCATTGGCTGTGGTTCTGCTGGATTCCTGGGTTCTGGTTTGGTTCTGTTGGGCTTGTGTTGGTTCTTGAGGTGGGAGGCATTGACTTGTGGTTGCTCACAGATATGCCTCTTTGCTTTTCTACTGGAGGAAAAAAGGCTGTTTTCCCTCTATTGGAAACAATGTAGGGTGGTTGGGGGCCCATAAAATTGGACCCCCTGACCCAATCTTGACCAAACCTGGGGGTTGTTCTAAGGAGAGTCACCAACAGCTCTGCTGCAAATTTGGTGCCTCTACCTTAAAAAACAGCCCCTTCAGAGCCCCAAAAATATTCTCCATAGAGTATCATGGAGCCAATTGTTTTTTTGGATTCCTGAAGAAAAATGAAAAACAAAACAAAAAAACTCCATATTGGTATGAGGAGTCAGGGTTTTTCAGGAATCCTGAAAGTTTTGTGTCTAAAATACCTGAATCCAAAATACCATTTTTTTTGTGCAAAACCCTGTTATATTGTTTTAATTGTAAACTTCCTTGAGCAGGTATCTGAAGAGGTGACACAGAAATATTCTAAATAAATAAGCATCCCCATAATTATGCAACCTTGGAATTCTTTATATACCAATAAATCTTTATGAACTGCATTGACCAGTTAGTCCCATATTATAAAATGTACACCATTAAATCTTTAGAAAAATATTAAAATGTTTGTGTACTCACTAATTTGTGCAAGAGAGATAAAAATGTATTCTGGTGAGTCAATGTAATCAAGTCTCACAATGCGTTCATCCTACAGCTACATCTAAATAGGCAAATTCAAACTTCTTCACATTTAGGATATCTACTAGGCAGGAAGATTTGAAATCCATGACATCTGAGGATCTCCAGCAATATTTACGAGTCCTATCTTCTGGACTTTTGTGACATGGTACATCACCTATTAGGAGCCCTGTGGTGCAGAGTGTTAAGCTGCAGTACTGCAGTCAAAAGCTCTGCTCACGACCTGAGTTCGATCCCGATGGAAGTCGGTTTCATGTAGCCGGCTCAAGGTTGACTCAGCCTTCCATCCTTCCGAGGTCGGTCAAATGATTACCCAGCTTGCTGGGGGTAAAGGGAAGATGACTGGGAAAGGCACTGGCAAACCACCCCGCAAACAAAGTCTGCCTAGAAAACGTTGGGATGTGACGTCTCCTCATGGGTCAGGAATGACCCGGTGCTTGCACAGGGGACCTTTACCTTTTTTTACCTACATCACCTATTGACTTTTGAAAATTTAAACAACCCCGTGGGTCCCTCATATTTAGAAATGCTTCAACTTTCACAATGATTTGGGACAGGAGCCAACACATTATTTAACTGGATATGACAATTTAGCAAAGGCTATATATACCACCACTTCCACAGATTGGACATCCCTGTCCATTGTATTTCTAAAAACTCAGTGAATTCCTGATAACACTAATAATGGACAGATTATTTTTGCTGAGTGTTAGGGTTGCAGAGAGAAGAGGGTTATATGCATATGTGCGGTCAAGTTATAACTGACTTCTGGTGACCCCAACAGGGGGCTTTCAAGGCAAGTGAGAAGCAGAGGGGGTTTGCCATTGCCTTCCTCTGCAGCATCTTCCTTGGTAGTCTCCCATCCAAGTACCAACCCTGCTTAGATTCCATGACCTGTCATCCTCGGGCTATACCATGCTGCCTTTCCTTCCCAGAGGGGTTAGGGGGATAAAATATCTCTCTCTTATTAAAAAATCTCACATAATCAAAATGTCTTCAAAATAATAATTGTATAAGGTACCTGAGCTTTGTGTGATGTAACTTGAACCACTACAGATGCATTCCCTAAGTTGCAAAGAGTAGTAACAGAGAAAAGATGATTCTAGCATTTCCCCTGGCTGTATGTGAAATACAGGAGGTGGCTAAAGGGAAAAAAGAATATGTGAAAATTGAAGGTGTGGAAGATTGTTTCAACCTTGGTTGCACAGAGGTGCCATCTTAAAAATCTTTCTTGTATTTGTTAACATCCTCTAGAGCCACTATGATAAGAATGTTGAACAGGAAACACATGGTTTATGAATGAAAGAACTGATGGCAATAGTTTTGTTACTGATTAAATTCTTCAGAAAGTAGAATCTTCCATGAAATCCCACAATGCACACAACTAAAAGCAACTGTTTAACATGGGGGGGGGGGTCAAATATCCATCAGCCTCTGTAAGTGAACAGTGTCTAAAGATCTGTCCAGACTTTCTTGAACTTTAGATATCCTAGAAGTCAATGAGCATGTTTATTTCTGGAGACCTTAGAAGATGGGTCACTGGGCCTATCATGATGGAAAAGACTCTTGAGACACACATACAAGTTAAACACCATGATTTTTTCATTGACAACAGGATTCTTTTCCAGGGAAATCTACATAATTTCTTACAAACTGGATTCATGTGAATGATGAGAAAGCTTTTTTACAAGCCAAAAGCCTTTGGGGGCTGTAGAGATCACATTTAAAACGGGCATTTGAGACAAAGAGGAATTAAAGTAAGGTTGGTGATTGCCACTATTTTTTTTAATTTGTACCCCACCTTTCTACCCTCATAAGGACCACCAGGTGGCTAAAAATCTGAAAACATACATCATAAAATGACATCTTAAAAACATTTAAAGCAAAAAAAAAAAGCCTTATTAAAATATTATGAAAGGTAGGTAAAGGTCCCCTGTGCAAGCACCAGGTCATTCCTGACACCTGGGGTGACGTCACATCCTGACTTTGTTTATGGGGTGGTTTGCAAGTGCCTTCCCCAGTCATCTTCCTTTTACCCCCAGCAAGCTGGGTACTCATTTTACCAACCTTGGAAGGATAGAAGGCTGAGTCAACCTTGAGCAGGCTACCTGAAACCAGTTGGGATCAAACTCAGGTCGTGAGCAGAGCTTGCACTGAAGTACTGCACTTTACCACTCTGTACCATGGGGCTCCTCTTTAAAATGTTTTAATCAGAGCTAAAATATACATAGAAAAACAGAAAAGCGACAAGATACTGGTTAGGAATGAATGTTCCTGGGGAGAGAGTTCTAGAGTTTTGGTGCCATAACCAAGAAGGCCCTCTCCTGGGTTGGGACTTGCCTAATCTCAGAAGGTGGGGGAATCTGAAGCAGGGCCTCTCAAGATGACTGCAGGGCTTGGTTGGTTCATGTTGGTACCAAATTATATATAGTAGGGGTGTCAAACATACAGCCCATGGGCCGGATCCAGCCCCTTGAGAGCTCTTATCTGGCCCATGACCCAGCTGAGGCAGCCACCCCTCCAGTCCTGATATGGGCTGGCGAGCCATGGCCTGGCACAATCAAGTTTCATTTATGTCATATCCAGCCCTCTTAACAAATGAGTTTGACAACCCCTGATATAGAGCTTCAAAGGTCAACACCAGCACTCTGAATTGTGCTCAGAACCAGACTGGGAGCCAGTGTAGATTCACTGAGCTACTAGGCATTCAAAGAGAGCAATGAGAGCAAATGAAGTCTGAGAAGTCTTTCTAAGCATGCTATTCTAAGCCAATACTATTCTCTTTGAATAAAGATAAGCATTCTCTTTGTGGGTGGATTCTCATCATATATATGAAGGGTGGGAGGAGGAAATACAAGTGACTCACACTTCCTGATTTCAGGTTTCCTATGACTATGATCCTATCCACTCTTCTGTGGGCAGTAAGTTTCAGTTGGGAATAATGAGGACTTACATCTGAATAAACATGCACAGGATAAGGGTGCAAGCAATGACCAAAGTGGAAATTTCCATTTCTATTATAGAGAGACTAACATACTCCACATGCTATAGCATGTTGTGATCTATTGTTATGCAGTCCAGTGATGTGCAGATGCAGTCTTAGAAAGCTCAGCATGTGGAACTTTACTTACTTAACTGCTTATTTACTGATTTTATCTTCCACCTTTCTTATTGAGCCTGAGATGGATTCTGAGATGGATTCCAGAGTTATAAGAAGAATGCAAAAAAGACCAGAAAGAAGACATACAATCAACAGTTCAATAAAACTGGATAATGCAATTAAAGAACAATAGAATACAACAATGTAATATATACAGTAGCCTGGATTTCACAAATTATGAGATTCAATTAACTGGATTTCACAATGAGAGAAAAACAAGATAAAGACAGTATAATACATCCGATAATAATGTTGAAAGAAAGTGGAGGGGGAAAGAGAGCTCCTTAAAATATTCATGGGAGAAACAATAGAAGAGGAGGAGCCTTCCAGATATTTTCAGGCAGGCAATTTCACCATGCAGGAGCCACAATAGAAAATGCTTGGGAATGGGCAGCTGTATTTCTTAACCTTTTTCAGGAGTAATCCAGAAGGAGGCTTTGTGTTTTTTCCATCGTTTCTGACCTCATAGTGCTTCAGTTTATCCCCTGATTTCTGTATGCATTTTTGTGCCTTTAGTTTTCACTTCATTTTTTTCAGGTTTTTTTACAGGTATTTTGAGACCACTTTTACCCTGATGTTTTTCTGGAAGCCGATTTTGAGTCAGTTTTTTCCTTATGCGTGATATTTCTATTGTTTGTTTGCTTTGCCCCACCCACCTCCAGCCCCCTTTTCAATGACTGGACTGTCATCATAATTAAACCACTCCCTCTCCTCCTAAAAGGAAAAGGGCTA
Organism: Euleptes europaea; assembly: GCF_029931775.1. Lineage (NCBI taxonomy): Eukaryota > Metazoa > Chordata > Lepidosauria > Squamata > Sphaerodactylidae > Euleptes > Euleptes europaea. Next base: position 44,142,377 of record NC_079321.1, on the reverse strand, counting down.
GAGACTAACTTTTTTATAAAATGAAAGCTGGGGATTCAGAGAACCTTCTTAAATTATCATTACAATACCACAGCATTATATCAATATTTTAGCACCATTAAAAAAATAAAGGGGGGAGTGCTCTGATAACACTGATAACAACACCAATGGTGTGAGCACCCTCCCTTGAAAATCCTCATTATTTAAGTCACATGCAGAAGAAAATAAACTGACTCTACAATTGTAAAAATGCATAGGGGGGCAGACATGTTGTGATTCCTGTTAAGTCCTCGTGGGGAGGACACACAAGGTCAGAGACGGAGTTCCAACAGCAACGTGTTTATTGTGAACAGAACAGAACTAGAGAACACAGTGGACCGGCCCTGTTTATATGCCCCCCTGGCCACCCATGGCCACTCCCCCCCCCGATCCGTGATAGGGGGAACAACCCCCGGGTCGCCAATGGCGCACGCCAGCTTAGGGCCAATGGCGCGTGCAGGTTTAGGAGCCTTCGTCGGGGACTCAAGCTCCTAGGTGTTCCCCTGCTTACCGGCCTAACTATATACATACATAACAATTCCAATGCTGGTGGATTGACTCCCAAGAAAATTAGGAGCAATTAGAGCATGTGGAAAAGGTCTTTGCTCAAATCAATGAAGCTGCCAAAATGGAGCATATTGAGAAAGGTGGTCCATCCTCATCATAAATGACCTTGTAAATTCACTCTCAGAAATCATTGTATGCAACCTTTCTTTATACCAAATAGATTATAGAATTTATGATTATGCTTTGGCAAATGACTTGTATTTCCTATTTTGAGGCCAGCATTTTATATAAGGGACATATTGCCAATGTGGAAGTTTTCAGTGGAACACAAACACTTTTGAATACAGATGCAAGTAAATGTATATCATGGATTTCAGTGTGACAAAAATTGATTGTAGCTTTTAATTCTCATGCACATGTGCGCACACAGAGACACACACACTGACCTTTGCATCTTTCCTGCATTAGGAGCACATTTGCTGTGACCACAACCCCACAGTAGATATTAGTGGCATCAGACTTTCATCTTTCATGTGATGCCTTTATGCGTCGAACCATAAGCAGCTTTTTTCTCTTAGAGACCTGAAGCATGGATGATATGGCCCATGGAAATTAGACTGGAACTGAACTGAAAGCTCGATATGCCTAAATTAATAAGGGCATGGAAGGAGTTTGCAATGAGCCACTTGGAAAGAGAAGAGAGAGTAGATATCTGCCACCTTTATTCTTTAGGAAGAGCTCAGTTGGCCAATTAAAGCCTTTGCTTTTTTGAGATAAGCTAGAGCCTGTGCATCTCAAGAGAATTTAGACTAATTAATTCACTGAGTGGTTTTTCCTAACCTGAATCCAGTAAATCAGATTGGAAATATATGGTTTTTAAAAATGTTTTTATAAAAGTCCATCAAACTGCCTCACATAGCTCATGGGATTTTTCTTCATCCACTATTGTCTTAAAAGTGCAGATAAATAACTTGCTGACAAAACAACAACAACAACTTGGCTTTGTTCCCCAAAGTATAAATTGTCTCATGGCCTTCTGCTAAGTAGGGTGACTTCAGTGCACTACAACCAGAAAGCCACATTCTCAAATCCCTGGAGGTTTCCTTTTTCCTTTTTGTGAAATTATTGCAGAAACAAGACACAATTTTAGTTACTTCAAGCTGCACAAAAACTCTCTTCTTTTGAAGTGACAGGTTGTATAGCTGAAATTCGGATTGCAGTGCAGTTCTGGCTACACTTTATCCCAGCCCAACATTTTATTTTGTTTAATATATCCCTTTATCTTTCATCATTATAAGAGAAAAAATGTCGCTGCTTTTAGTATGATCACATCTAAATAAAGATGGATGCACTCAGTTGATAATATTAGAGTAGTCATGCAATGAAGAAATGCTGATGTCTTATTTATATATTTGCAGTGCTTTGCTTTGAATTCAAAATCTTGTATGATTAAAATAGACACCACTAACCTGTAAGACAAAACGTGCACATAAAATTAAGGTAAATAAAATATCTCAGATCTCAAACAATCATCAAAGTCCAGTTGTCCAACTATTTGCCAGGGACTCATTAAAAGATTCCTTAACAGGAAGGCTTTAAGACCCTGCAGAGTGATAATAGTGTGAGAGGCTTCAGCAGTTCTTTAGCCAAGCCATTCCAGAGAATTAGGGTTGTTGCTGAGAAGTCACATGATGTTGCTGCAGATGTGCTTGATTCAGTGAGAGAATGCTCAGAAACATCTACTGAGCAGATCTCAACAGATGTTTTGGCTCATACAAGGAGAGATGTTACTTCTGGTATACGGGTCCCAGGTCATTGATAGCTTTATAGGTAAACACTAGCACCTTGAAACAAATTGGCAGTAAATATGTGTATGCCTGTAAAGTGTCATCAAGGCACAGCCTACTTATGGCAACCCCGTAGGATTTTCATGGTAAGAGACTTGCAGAGATGGTTTGCCATTGCCTTCCTCTGCATAGTGACCCTGGTATTTCTTGGTGGTCTCCCATCCAAGTACTAACCAGGGCCAATCCTGCTTAGCATCTGAGATCTGACAAGATCAGGCTAGCCTGGACCATCCAGGTCAGGGTTGGCAGTGAATATAGTTTACGCAATACAGACTGAATGATGAATACCAGTCAACAAATGGCAGCCACATTCTGTACCATTTTATGTTGTCTTCAAAGGCAACCTCACATATCTCATTCAACAGTTATCAAACCTTGAGTTATTGAAACAAGGATCAGCAACATTGTCAGGTCAGATGAGTCAAGGTAGGTGGATAAACTCTGAGCACAATGCAAATAGAAGAAAACAATTCTGGCAACATTAACCTATCTTTAAATACCAGTACACAATCTAAAAATACCTTCAGGCTATCCACCTGGTTGGGTAAAAGAACTTTCCTCCCATTACTCTTTCGTAAACCAATTCATTTCAAAGTATCACCCTTCTAACCAGCAAAACACCTAGTTATGTTGACTTACTCACCATTTTGTCTCACAATCTGCTTGCCAGTTGCAGCCAGGGAGCTGTCCATTTGGTGAGCTGATTTGGATGCATGCAGTTTGCACAATTACTGTGCTTTATTACATAATTTCACTGCTTTGTCACAACTGCCTCTCCATCACTCATCTGCCATTGCCACCAATTCTTAAAGGACACATAATAAAAAGATGTGAAGAGGGGGATGGATGGCAAGCCATTCCATTCTTTACACATTTGACTGGCAACAAGGTTTGTATTAAAGTTCATATCATGTCTAATAACACCTATCATATCCATGATGGCTTATACAAGCATGTTCCAAATGTGCTACATATTCCTGTTAACACTCCCATTGCTATTCTGTGTGGAGACTAGGACTCTGCATAAAATTGTCTTAAATGACAAACACAATTCATTTCGCATCAGAAATGGTTTACCAGGGCAAAGCATACCAGTACAGAATCTAGGGCCATTTATGCATGAGAGTTTTACCTGAGGTTCGTTGCTCCAGTGTGGTATAGTGGTTAAGAGCAGTGGTTTGGAGTGGTGGACTCTGATCTGGAGAACTGGGTTTGATTCCCCACTCCTACACATGAGCGGTGGACTCTAATCTGGTGAACTGGGTTGGTTTCCCCACTCCTACACATGAAACCAGTTGGGTAACCTTGGGCTAGTCACAGCTCTCTTAGAGCTCTCTCAGCCCCACCTACGTCACAGGGTGTCTGTTGTGCGGAGGGGAGGGAAGGTGATTGTAAGCCGGTTTGACTGTTCCTTAAGTGGTAGAGAAAGCAGGCATATTAAAAACTCCTCCTCCTCCTCCTCTTCTTGTTCTTGTTCTTGTTCTTCTTCTGCTTCTTCTTCTTCTTCTTCTTTTTTCCGGATCATCTGCATTTCAGAGATTTGCCCATGAGTTTGGGGGAGGTTAAAAGGCTACTTGCACAAAACCTGCACAGAGTGGGCTCCCCTCACTCCTGGCAGGTTGGTCTGGCCTCAGTTTTTAATGACAAGTCTTAACCGAGTAGCATGATAAGAAATCAAGACTATGAAGTAGGTTCTGTCCCATTTATAATAGAGAAACAGCCTTGGTCATCCCCGGGGGAAAACAATGTTAGGGGAATGGCAAGGAGAAAATGACTCTGTTGATTCCTCTGGACCTCTCATCAGTTTTCAGTGTCATTGATCACGGTATTCTTGATTGCCAGAATATGATAGGGATTGCAGGCACTGTGTTGCCATGATTCCACTTGTACCTGGCAGGTCATTTCCAGAGGGCAGAGCAGGGCAGTGTGGTTCTGTTTGTGCCAATTATGTTGTGAGAGGTACCACAAGGTTCCTTTCTATCCTTCATACTATTTAATAATTTCTGCTGTGGAAATTTGTCGTGAATGTAATCAAAATGCTGATGCCACACATCTCTGTTTCACCTTATCATCTAACCCAGGTAGGATGATGGACATTTTGAACAGGTGTTTGGACTTAGCAATGGGTTGGAAGGAGGCCAGAATGTCTTACTCCACACATAATTAATACCATATTTTGAGCTGAAATTCCACATCTGCGTCTGCAGGCAGCCGAGGCCATTATAGTTGCTATTGGTGCTTGCTTGGAACTCAATGAAAGTTTGTCTTTCCATCAATTTTCTTAAATGGTTCTTAAATTTACAGAACACTGACCTAGTTTTTTCCACAGGCCAGAAATACAGTCATCATCATGGACGTGTTCAATAGTTGTTTAGGGGACATACTACTGCTTGCCTGCCCCTGCACTACAATCCTCAAGTGGCATCACGAGAATGTGCATGTGGTACTAGGTACGGATAACTGTGACAAGTCTAGGCTTACTCGGGAAGGCCAATCAGATGACACTGGTAGAAGGCACTCTGAGCCATGGATGCCATTTTGACCGGTAATACTCCTGAGATGCAAACCTAATGTTTTAGAAGGAATGCAACCCCTAACCAGTATGTTCCAAAACCTGAACTCTTGTTATCTTCATCATCAACAGAATCTCTGTCCTCTTAGAACTCAATGTCAACAGTAAGCATTCAAGGATAAAGCCACAAGTTAAGAACACAAGAAATGAAAATGCATACTATGAACCTGTTCTTGTGCTTAGCTTTTTTAAATCAATGGCTCATGGTATTTGCTTTCAAATCAGGAATACTAATACTACTAATAATAATCCCAGTTCTCCATGTACCTGAGAAGGTTAAAAAATCACTTTTTGTATATAGAGCCATTGTTGATCAAGCCCCCTCTTAATTTAATGTTGAAATATCTATTTTCTTTTCTGATTCACATTTTATTATCCTTATCTGAAGAGGTAACTTACTCAGGTTTTGACATTATATTTTTCCACTTGACATCTTCTGTACTATTTTCCCCAGACAGGATTAGTTTATTTTTACTTTTGTTTCCTGCAGTCCTTTCCACTGAAGCAGGCTTTGGAGTACATTCACATTATTTTGAAGTACAAAGCCTGGATGGCATACTGTTCAGATTTTTTTTTTCCTTTGGAAAATATAATTAAAGCCTAAACATAATCCTTGCTCATTAATTTTTCAACAGGCTGTGTACCTAAATACCACCTGTAGCAAAGTACTTCACATAAAATACCCCAAAATCTGAAGCAGAGGTTGCTAGTCATTTGAAAATTTACTTCAGAATGAGAGATGGCTAGCCCATCCCTGGGCGGGGGGGGGGGGGCATAGATCCACGGCCACCTGAGTTTTCCCAGCCGCCATGGAGAAAATAAAAGTATTTTACACAAAAAAGGAAAAAGGGTGAAAATGATCCATTGCAAAAAGCAAGTCTGCACCACCAAAAAAGGTGGCGCAGCCACGCTGCAGCTCAAGGGTGCATAATGGGGTGAAATGGGTTTGGAAGCTGACTAATGTCAGCTCCACCCCCTGGAATGCCCCTTCCATGCCCGCACCTGCTGCCTCTTCCGGAATTTTGCTCCCGGCGTGGCTGCGCTGGTGGCGGAGGCTGGTGCAGCTCCGTGGCTCCCAGGTGCCAGTGTGTGTGCCACCCAGGATGGCGTAAGTGCCCGTTATCTTGGGTTAAATGGGCACTTAAGGCGGCACAAGGTTACTTCAGCTCCTATGCCAATTCCCCACTCCCACCCCCGAGGAAATGAGTGGTGAGTAGGCCATTCTCATAAATAAACACATTCAGTGCTATGCACATTGCATTGTATGTGAGCTAGATATTAATTCACACCTGTACATACAACTTTCTTGAATTACATAATCCTACACCGTCTCAGAAGTGGTGGGAGTAGCTCAGCTACTGGCAACTATTCATACTACTTTTATCATGAAAATTCACGTGAAATGTCATTTATTCTGTGGCAGCCATGACAATTCCCCAGGTTCAGGCCAGCTCCCTACCATGGGAAAGACCTCTCCAGTGGATGTGAACTGGCTCCCAGAATCAAGGGTCCAGCTGAAGTTGCAACAATCTTCAGAAATAATGATATTTAATTGGAAAGAAAAAAACCTGTTCTAGCAGCTGCTCTACTAGAGTGTAACGTGGCAGCCTCCATCTTGTTTGGCAGACACCTTGATTCAGGTCACCACATCCTTCTATTCCAGCCACAGGCATGCTGGGCATCCCCCTGAAGTGATCAGCTCAGCAGATGTACCCTCCCTGGGCATGTATTGTCTGAGCATTGTCCCCCTGTGACAGAGATGTCCCCTTAAATCCCTCTGGTGAGCCAGAGCATTAGCCACCTTCTTGGACAGCATATCCAAGGCCAGTCACTGTTGGCCCAGCCTACTTGATGCTTGTCATTCCCTCCCCACAAGCAGTAGCCGGTACTACTCTCTGTTCTCTAAGAAAGTCCTGCTCCCTGTCTGGGAGGGTACTGGACTGCCTCTCTGGATTCCAGCATCACATGCTAGACCCTTCCATTCTGGGGTTGCAGGGGTAGCTCATGTTTCCTACAGGATGGGTGGCTACATTAGTGTCAACACAACCTCTTACCTCAGTCTTTTGCCATGTATTTTATCTTGTAAAACACCACAAGTGTTCCTGAAAGCTAGGAGACCTTCCAGAGAAGCATCCAATGCAGCACAAGGAGCTGCAGTTGGAAAAGAAGTACATAGATTCGATGACATACATACCACAGTATTGGGCATGTAAAGAGAAATATTGGACCCCACTTTTCATTTTCCACAGACTCCTTTTCTTTCCCCCATTTAATACACTGTGCAAGTAAGAACTGCCAATATAAAAAGGTTATCATTCATAGCAGCCATTTGCTATAAGAACAAAAGAATTCCTCCATGACAAATGTATATTACATCTCTTGTTTAGAAGAGGAATTATGTGAAAGACTTAACAGTCAATACAAGGTGGCTCTCAGTGAATCATGCACTGTCATTTTAGGCCAGTAATATGATAAATTACTTGCTGAAATGAGGGGAAATGAAGGTGATTGCTTCTCGAGTATAAGGCAGCATAGCCCAGGGATTGCTGGTTCTGCAGGCAAAGCTGAAAGTGCGAGTCAAGCAACCCCCCCCCCTGGAAATACTAAAAGCTATTAATATTTTGGAATTTCCAGAAGGCTTCCAAGCATAGGTTCAAATACTAATGGGACATCTGTCTATTTTTTTAAAATGGCACTTTCTAAGTCAATACAAGTCAGAGTGAGGTGATTGTCCGTATAAGACAGAAGTTGATGTTGAGTACTGGAGTAGGGGGAATAGCCCTGACTGTCTACCCTCTCTTCTACCTAAACAGGACAGCCATCTAACACCGCTGTCCCTTGGGCACTTTTTCATGAATGCTGGAAACCATTATGAGCTACCAACCTTTTCTCTAGGACTGTGTTTCAGTTATTAAATTGGTTAAGGCATTTTGGGTTAAAATTCCTTACGGGGGTTCCCAGACCAAGGGAGGCTCAGTCTTCTCCCAAAATTGGATCCGACCCGATGCCCCAAACTGCCATAAGAGGTGGGCACCAGCCTAGGCCCCACTTATGCTCCCATGGATATACCCATGACAGGAGGCCCTCCAAAATGCTGTGCAACCAAATGTCCTGACCCCATTCAAAAAGGTGCATACCGTCCACCTGAAAGAGGGCCTCCTTTCTGAAGAAAATGTTTTGGTGCCATACAATAGAGCCCCCTGCCGCCTCTATGATCTACTTCTCCTGAAAGTGAGACAAGATGTTCACAGTGTCATTATCTGCACCTGCAATATACTGGCCTGAAAAGGAGACATTACCAGAGAGGTAGACCAAGATGAACCTTTGCACAAGACAAACCTGCAACCTGCAGTCAGTCACTGAAAATAGCCAAAAAGAGAAATGAAAATGAATTAAGTTTGGGTAAGAGTGCCTGTGGATACATTCTAACTCCTGGTGCTTTTATTAGAATTGGTATTTTGGCTTTCAAAACTGTAGTGTTCATACTGATGATGACTTTCATATATTTTTTCATACATATTTCGGTAGCTTTTCTAAAAAGGACAACACAATTGCCAGAAAATAGAAAAGACGACAATCTTACTGCATTGTTTCCTATGTAATACAATTATTTACCCCCAAAAAATTTAAGAGAAAAATTATTAAAATCACGTCCCCTTATTTTAAAACATGGTGCAATTCCAGAATACATACTGGAATTGCACCATCTTTTAAAAAAGGGGGACGTGGTACTGTTACTGTAGTGTAGAAGGAGGTTGCAGGTAGCTACATTGGTTGACAGCAAGATCCAAAAACAAAGCCACATAATACCATTTATTGACCATATTGTTTTGTGAAATTTTGGTTGCAATTTTGTGGTTTTTCTTGCATTGCTGCAGTGTTGAAATCCATAGCTAGACACGGAGCCAGAGCAAGGTAGGTCTGCTTCTGTGTGCATCACAATGTTTCTCTTCCTGCAGTACTTACTCTTGAGGGTTGGGGGTCCCAGTGATGCCGAATATGCCACAGCAAAAGAGACAGCAGCTGAAAGCAAACATTGGCAAAGTCTTGTGTGCACACAGAAACCCTTTAAGCACATGCACAGGACTCTCTGGGTCCCAGTTCAAACTTGAGACAGCAACCCTAATTTTAATAGGCAGATTTGAAACAAATATATAGAAGAAGGTAGGTCTTCCCTTGCAGTATATACTCTGTCTCTTCTTGTGTAAGTATACACTGCAGTACAGCACCTTTTTTTTAAAATTACTGCATTCCCTACATTAGTGTTGGACAGAAATCCTGCCAACTTTCAATGCTGGGAACTGAACAATGAACAAAGCAGCTGTCCAACTTTAAAATTTTACACTCATTTTGCAATGTGCATATCCTTCTTTGATTCATTCATGGTGTATCACCTAGACCATGCACTAAAAGATGCTACAGACTTCTAAAATATTAACTCTAGCCCTTTTTAATGCCCTTTAAGTTTGACTTTTAAAAAAAGTCAACACTATTTCCTTTAGAAATAAGAGCAGCTCGTACAAATGATCCAGGCAAAAAATGTTTGTGATGGTGTCCTTTGATTTCTTTTTCCTGGTCAGCTCATTACTCATTTCAACAAGGAGACCCTCAGATGCTAAAAAAATTGGTGAACGGTGTCTTTTAAAAGCACTGTGATGGCAGGTGCAAAACAATAAGGATTTGGACCAGCATGCAACATATAATGCAGCTGCAGGTGCCTACACTTGCTTCAAGACTCTCAGTGAACTACAGTGACTAGTAAAATAAATATTCATATAGTGAAGAAATTGGATTGAACAAGCAATATAAGCGCTTTGACCTGAAGAGAATAGGTATTAGTTGAACAGATAAACAGACGCGATAAAAATTGGAGAACCCATTAAAGCAGGAAAGAAGCAAGAGGTCTACAACCCTTAGACAGCTAGAAATGTTTCCAAAATGAAGGAGCTTTTCTCAAGTGAAAAATAATTTTAAGGGACAATTCACTTTTCCTAACCATAAAAAGGCTTTAATACAACTGCATGTTGCTCAGATTCTGCTACAAGATTGGCACTCGTGTTAAAGCACATGCAAGCAATTTTTCTTTCCTGCTGAGCAAATCCATCACAGGAAACAACTGACAGTGCAATCTTAAATGAAGTTACACCCTTCTGAGACCACTGACTTTAATTGACTTAGACGAGCGTAACTCTGCTTGGTATGGTGCTACTAGACTATCTAAGTTCTTTTACCTATTCAAAAAGTTCTGCTGGGCAGTACTACAGATGCAGCTGTTGATAGAAAAGTAGGCTTTCTGTGCTTCCCCCTCTGTCACAATCTAGTGCCTCAAGTGGGCTGTGCACTGTATTTGGTTAGAGTTTAGCCCACCTTTTTTGCCACTTGCACCTAGTCATTATCCCATATACTTTTCACCTAGGGTCCCCCCCCCTTAAGTTGCAGCCCGCTTCTGGGGGCCCTGTAAGGTTTTCAAGGCAAGAGATGTTCAGAAGTGATTTGTCATTGCCTGCCTCTGCCTAGCAACAATGGCTTTCCTTGGTGGTCTCCCATCCAAATACTAACCAGGGATGACCCTGCTTCGCTTTCGAGATCTGACAAGATTGAGCTAACCTGGGCTATCCAGTTCAGGGCTTCATCTAGCTGTCCTTTGTAAAGTGAAGAATGCTTTCTGTTAAGGCCACAAGAGAGTAGGGCCAATATGGCTGATAGCTCCTTCCAGGGACTTATTCCATGGGTTGTTCAGTCCCTCTAATGAACAGATATCTATCCTACCATCTTTCTGTATTTACTTTTCAGGTTTTAAACAACCATTTCCGTGATTCCCCCCCCCCCAATTTGTTTTAATGTTATTAATGGAATTTGTCCATGTATAATTAGGATGGGAATGGCTGGAGCTGTAGAGAACTCTGGCAACTTATCTCAAGCCTTCTGGGAACTGAACTTCATCAATCCACAATAAAAGTGAGGGCACAGATCCCTCTATTTGGCTGCAGAGAGGGGATTCAAACCACTACTATCCAAAGAAAAGCTGTTCAAAGTTTCAGTTAATACAAAACTACTGACTATGCCAAATAATGCACTTTCAATCCACTTTCAATGCACTTTGAAGCTGGATTTTACTGTGTGAAATGGCAAGATCCACTTGCAAACGATCATTAAAATGCATTGAAAGTGGATTGAAAGTGCATTATTTAATATGTGTGAAAGTATTCTTACAGCGCATTCCTGAGCCTTGAGAGCGAAAACGCTTAGGAGGCCAGGAAGGCACTGCACCAGCATTTGGGGGCCCCGCTCTGGCACCTGGGCTACTTATGTTGGCATTAGTGGCCACAGTGTGGAGGTCCAGACACCAGGCGCTGGGCCCCACTGTGGCAGCACCACCCTGGAACGTCAGCGGGGCCTTCTGACGGGAGGCATTCCTGGGGCGCATTCCTGGGAGGCATTCCTGGGGTGTTTCGGGGGGAAGAACTGCTGTTAGGCAGCATCCTATCCCCTTTTTCCCAGGTACACCAGTGGGGAGAAGAGCAAGTGGGAGGTTTTTGGGGTGGAGCCTGAGGGGGGTGCGGTTTGGAGAGGGGAGGGACTTCAATGCCATAGAGTCCAATTGCCAATGCGGCCATTTTCTCCAGGTGAACTGATCTCTATCAGCTGGAGATCAGCCTCGCTTTTCTCTATGGGGCGAAAAGCTCCACTTAAAATTTAAAAAGCCTTTAAAAGGCTTTTTTTGAGTTTGCGGTGCCAGGAAAATGGGTTAGGAGGCACTGCAGCAGCGCCTCCTCCCCACCACCCCCAAACGCCGAACTCTCAGGATCACACTGTTAATGATTTCAGGACTGTAATCTGCCCTTGTTGCTAGGTAGGCTTCAAAGGTAACAGTGATTTCTATTTCTATTACCATCTAATGAAGTTCATGCACCTATGTGTATTTAGTACTGCCAATGTAACTCTGGTCTATAAACCGCTTGGGATAACAACAAAGCCCAACACCAGCATAATTTGAAGATATGCTAGTATAACTCAGGCATATACATAGATACATAGGTGCAGCACCATGCTTTCTTTCTTATCAAAAGGGAATGTGTTTGCATCATGAGATTCAAACTGCAATCTCCCGAAATCCCAGGTGTGTATAGTTACAGAGGTTCTACTGAGCATGCCCCAGTCCTCCCTATAGTAGTAGGTAGTAGATGTAGGTAGTAGATGTCCTATTTTCTTTCCTTTGTTGTGGTCTGTATGTGGGCTAGGTGGGGGAGTGATGATAGGGAGGTGTCCTTGCATTGCTGCACATTTGTTTCTATATATGGCTGACATGAGACTATCTTTGGAAAGGCATTTCTTCCTCTATAAAAAAAACCTGCCCCTTTTTGTGATATTTCACATCCCTTTTCCAAAGGGGCAGTGCTAGGGGAAGCAGGAGTACCTCCCTTTTGCAAAGGTAACTAGACTGATCCTCCCTCATTGCTATGCAGTCATGCAAATTTTGGGTGCAGATTCAAATGCGAATCTAAATGATGCCTTGAGTATATGTAACGTGCCATCAAGTCACAGCTGACTTATGGAGATCCCATAAGGTTTTCAAGGCAAGTGAGAAGCAGATGTGGTTTGCCATTGCCTACTTCTGCAAAGTCTTCCTCGGTGATCTCCCATTCAAGCACTGACCCTGTTTAGCTTCTGACATCTGATGAGATTGGGCTATAGCTGATGCCTTGACAACTCATGTATGACGTATAGTTAGAATTGTATTAGCATACAATTCTCCCCATTAACTGCTAATGAGCAATACAATTGCAGAAGTATTATGTTAATATAGATACCATTGAGATGTGGGGATGCACCTTTTATAATTACATCAGGTCCATCCACTCCTTCCCCATTAGACTCAGCCCCACCTACCCATGCCATACAGTAGTATGGACTACTGTAATGTGCTTTAATGGGATAGACCTTAAAGGCAATTTAAATATTTACATTGGTACAAAGTGAAGGAACTAATCTACTATCAGGGATTAACTGGTGTAAATGCATTTACTTATTTCAAAACAGTAATGCTGGCTACCTATTTGCTTCAAGCTCAGTTTAAGGTGCTGGGTTTTTGTTTGTTTGTTTGTTGTTTTTGTTTTCATTTAAAGCCCTTTGCAACTTGAAAGACTGTCTCTTCCAGTATGACCAACAGTCTGTTATACTCTTTAGGTTAGTTTCTCCTCACTATCCTTCCTTCATCAGAGTTCATAGTTTTTCTGTTTCTGGATGCACCCTGGGTAATCCACAAGGTGAGGACATCAGTGCTACTTGCTTTTTTTTTTTTAATGGGGCTTGGATGGTATTGGTTGACAAAGGGATGATTCTTTGGGGGTTTATTGCATGCTGTTTTATTCTGTTTTATTGAATTTGTTGTAAGCTGCCTTGAGCCCACATATGACGAAAGACAAGATAGATTTCAAATAAGTAAATTAATGAACTCTACACAGCAATCTTCTATTTCACGCATACACATAGACATACATTTCAGGACTGCCTCTCCTCTTCATGGAGGGAAAGGTGAAAGGTAGGGGTGTGCACTTGGATACTGCTGACCATAAAAGTTGTCCGTGTTTCCCATTATTGAACTGGACAAGCAACATACAACACAGCAAAAAGTTTCCTGATAGTTTCTAATAATTTTCATCTGATAATTATCTGAAAAATCCAGAATCTTATTCTCAGTTCTCTTCTTGCTGTTTATGTTTCCTGAAAAGGGGAGAGGGAGGGGAAAGAGATGCAGGTATCCCAGCCAATCTGATCTTAGGGAGCAATTAGCTGAGCTGCCCTCACCTAATCACAATATCTCATGTAAAAACTTCCCTGCCAATGCTCCTTGTGTGCTGCTGGCCATGAAAATGCCTTGGATTAGTTTGGAAACCCCTGTCGGGACCCTGGACTCCTACACTGGTCTTGCATGGACTTCAGACTGGTTTAACATGTTTTGATTGTTAATAGTAGCTAGCTTTTCATTTTTCCCTTGGAGGATAGTTATGGAGGGGACACACATGTTTTCTGGGATGAGAGGAAGTAGGAGTTGCTTTATTGTTTTTAATATACTGCTTTTATCTTAGCTGTTCTTTTTTATGTTTTCTTCTGGGGGGGTGGTCAGGATGTCATTTTGTTAAAAGTAGCTGCTCCAGAAATATTTCCCCCCATATGGGGAGAAGGATGAAGGAACCTTCTTCAAGGGACTGTAAAATCTCTTTGTCCAATCCACTTGAAACTTAGGGGCTCTTTAGAAGATGAGGAGGACCACATTTGCTGAAATTTTTGGTGCCATTTGGTGAAAAAAACAACCAGTCCAGAAATCTTGCCATTTCTCCCCATAAGAAATAATGGGCAGACATCTGATCCAACATTAATGAAAATGAAAATGTTCCCCAATATGATTTTCTGATATGATAAACACATTCCCAACATTTATTGAAAATGATATGCATGGCCTTCCTGACTTTATGATATGGAATTAAAGTTAATGATTAAAATTATTAAAATGCATACCCCTAGTAGGGCTGTCAACCACCAGGTACTAGTGGGAGATCTCCTGCTATTACAACTGATCTCCAGCTGATAGAGATCAGTTCACCTGGAGAAAATGGCCGCTCTGGCAATTAGACTCTATGGCATTGAAGTCCCTCCCCTCCCCAAACCCCACCCCCTCAGGCTCCACTCCAAAAACCTCCCGCTGGTGGCAAAGAGGGACCTGGCAACCCTAACCCTTAGTGACGTGTTTAAGAAGATGATGAAGAAAAAACATCAAGTGAGGAAGTAAGTGCAGAGGTAAATGAACAGCACAATCTTTAAAGGGGGGTAGTTGCAGGGTACCCAGGGACAGTGCTGCTGTACCGCCTCCTGAGCGACTTGCAGGTTCAGCCCAGCAAGCCAAAAATGTAATTTCCCCCATACCCTGTGAAACTGCTCGATGCAGTTCCACGGGGTTGCACTATCATTTTTACAGGTGTAGGTTCGTGCCAGCAAAAGCGGGTATTCCAGGGGCAAAAGGGCTCAGGGAGCTGACTAAAGTCAGCCCTGCCCCAGGAAAACCCCTTTTGGCACCGGCGCAAGCCCCTGTGCCAGAGAAACACTGCAGCTGAGGCTGCGCTGGCATTACTGCCTTGCGCTGCTCCTCCTCTCCCTGGTGCTGCTCTGGTGTATGTGGTCCTGCAACAGTGTAAATGCCCATTTGCATGGCACAAGTGCCATATATATTCGCACAGGGGTCACGCCGGCTCCTAAGGCCATTCGTCTCCCCCTTCAGGATTGCACTGTATGAGCCCAGAGAGGAAGCAGATAACATGGAAAATGGAACCGCAGAAAATGGAATACAAATTAATTGTCATTGTTAGGATCAAGCAATTGAAAGTCATAAAAAGGACAAGGCCCCCAGAAAAAATAAAGTAAATAAAGACATTTAAATGAACACAAATAGGCTTGGATCCCACCTACAATTTCTGAAGATATAAGGGGAAGGGGTAATGTATTTCCCCATCCTGTGGGAGACCTCACATTCCCCCAGTCTGTTCGTGGAGGCCCTCATTCCCCCAGTCACAGTATTGGAGCTGTCTGCTCTGGGGTGGGGGCATGAATCAGCAAAAAAAACAACCCTTCCTTGCATCTATGGAAATTCTAGGTTGTATCCAAGACAAGTAATCTGAGCGAGGAATTAAGGAAAATGTACACATTCCACATACACCTCTTATAAAGAGGCTTTTCAGGTTTCCTGTGGTTTGCACACGTTGATATGAAAATGTTACACCTGTTCTAAATCAGTTACCATTGGCTGCCTCCCATATCTGAGGGACAATCTTTCTCTATATGAACCTGTATACTAGCCACACACCTCAAGTCAGCTTCTCCTCACCTTTATTCCTCACCAGGGATGTACATTGTTCCTCCACCAGAGCCTGCACCTGTTGTTGTACTCATATTATGGGTCTACCAGAGAAGGTCAGGAGACATTCCTCTTTACGTACATTTAAGAAGAGATGTATGTCAATTTAGTTTTCAAGGACTTTCTATGTTTTTTCTTGTGTGATATTATTGGGTTGATTATTTATTTGGATGTGTGTGCTTTTGACTAGTGTTGTTGAGTGAATTATTCTTCTGGGGGTTTATTGTAAACTATTGTAAAATATTTATTATTGTAAACTACCCTGACCCTATTATTTTGGGGAAGGCGGAATAAATCTTGGAAATAAACAAATAAATAATATATTCCTTCTTCCTTCCTCTGACCATTCCAAGTGATGATAATGGAATATCTTGTCTTTCAATTATGCCACCGTACAACCAACTCTGACTATGTGATTTCATTAAATGATCACATTCTCTTTGTGATCCCTGATTAACTGGGATCTGGTAACAAAAAATCTCTATCAGGTTAAAAATGATGCTAAAGGAACAACACATCAGGGGTAAAATAGCTGCAAAAATGGAAAAAACTGTACTAAATCAAGTTTTTTTTTGCATGAGCGTAATTTTATTCAACAAAAACATAACAAAAATTAAGTACAGCACTAATTCAAATACTAAATGTTATTAAGTTCTTTAATGTTACACTTTCTGTTTCTTCCTTTACATCACAGATAACACTGAATATAATTCTGTGAGCACTGAAGCACTTATAATGCCTAAAGAGTGATTCAAAATGAACATTCAATATTTTCTGCTTTTCACCAGTATAATTGTCACACTATCAGTCCTGCTCAAGGTAGTATTCACTCTCTGATCAATTATAGTACCTTGGGAAAGTAAGACTAAAAAAAATCCCATACTACTTTTTCATGATTCTTTTCAATACAAGTAATTTTAGCTGGGGAGATAATATAAAATGTCCTATTACAGTACAGTATACCAGAATCCATTTAATTGGCACACCCTCGCGGAAAAAGAATGTGCCAGTTAAATGATCATCCCAATTATCAGAGACTCACGGGAATACATTGTGCTGGCAAGGTTTATAATCACTTTCATTTTATGGATCGCCTTAAACTAGGCAATGGTATCAAGGTTCGCATCTTAATTATTATCCAACTCGAGTGATATTTCTACATTGATTTAATAGATATAAAGGCAGTTTGCCTTTTCTATGACAAAATAGGAAACAATCCTCTAGACATTGATTCTTGTAGGTTGTCCGGGCTGTGTAACTGTGGTCTTGGTATTTTATTTCCTGACGTTTCGCCCGCAGCTGTGGCAGGCATCTTCAGAGGAGTAACACTGAAGGACAGTGTCTCTCAGTGTCAAGTGTGTAGGAAGAGTAATATATAGTCAGAAGGGGGTTGGGTTTGAGCTGAGTCATTGTCCTGCATAATATTAAAGGTAATGTGCAAATCATTGTCCTGTATGTATCAAGATAATGTGCTAATGAGGGTGTGGTATGTTAATGTGGAACCATTGTATCCTGAAGTGATCTGTTAACATGTGGAATCCACGGTTAATCTGCATGGCTATTGTGGACTGTAGTCTTTGTTAGTCTGGAGGTTTTCAGGACAGGAAGCCAAGCCTTATTCATTCTTAAACTCTATTATTTTCTGTTAAAGTTGTGCTGATGTTTATGAATTTCAATGGCTTCTCTGTGCAATCTGACAAAATATTTGGTAGAATTGTCCAGTATTGCAGTGTCTTGGAATAAGACCCTGTGTCCTGTATGGGTCAGTCCATATTCAGCCACTGCTGATTTCTCAGGCTGGCCAAGTCTGCAGTATCTTTCATGTTCTTTTATCCTTGCAGACAATCTAATCCTCTAGACAATCTACCATCTCTCATATTTGAGACAAATGTAGAGCTTGTACACTATGAGTTACTACTTAGAGTTGCATGAAGGGCAAGGAAAACAATAGATAGAGTATAGCTCTGATCTACTTAGGCAAATTCTTTGTTCCTGAATATTGCAATCTTCTGTATTACTAATCACTTTATAGTGACAAAAAGCACACACAACTCACAATTGTTTGTTTGAGTGATTTTCACATCATATTCCAAGTTTCATATTATAATGTCTAATATACAAAAGAGTACAGTGGTTGATGGCCAACCAGTTACCTAGTTAACCAAAGTAGTTAAATGGTAACCAGAAAAAGAAAGGAAGAATTTATGTGTGGCTGAAGTAACAAGATGGAATAGGTAGAAGATGAATAGGGAGACTTCTGCTAGGGACGCTGAGCTGAGCACCATGTCTCTTGGGGGCTCCCAAGGGAACCAAGATTCGTTCGAATCTGGGGTGTATTCCTGCACCCCTACCCGATCCTAAATAGTGGATTGGGAAACAGGATCTCTCCTGCTGCCCGTGAAGTGCGGTTTGACCCCCAGTTTTGCTGAGAGAGTCATCGGACGACTCTTGGAATCCTGGATGAGGTCCCGCCTGGCGTGAGGGGGAAACCATTGCCGCGAACGTCTCTCTGGAATTAGGCTCAGCTCTCCCCTACCTATTACCATCTAAGCAACAATACATAAGCAAGAATACCTACTCTTCTAAAATCTGAGTGAGTAACAAGAACTCTTTTGTTTTACCTGGAATTGGAAGTTCCGAAGGAGTGGAAAAAATATCTACAGAATCCTTATCTCCCCATCTGAGGTTTGGATGACTCTTTGACATTTAAAAATATTGGATAAGCTGGCAGGATCTTAATCAAATTGATCGGTGGATAGACATAACAATTGAGACCTTTTGAATGACGTTATAGCCACCAATCAGAAACTTAGAAGTGTAAAGGGGAGGGACAAGCAGATTCCCCCCCACTTCTGGGAGGAGGCTTTTCTGAGTAAACAAATTTTCAAGCCACGTCTTGTCTGGAAGTATCAGCTATCGTGTGCCATCACGAGAATACTACGGGATTTGAGACTGGATGTGTGGCACCGCTGTGTAACTAGCAAATACTTCCCAAGTTCCTAGGCAAAAGGAGGAATGGCAGGAGTGCGAACTTATATCCTGCCCCCCGTAACACCCCTTTACAACTCACAACGTATACCTGTCCGGATTTTACAACTTAAACTTCAACAAACTACCAGTAGTAGCAACCATGGAAAGTGAGACTAAATTTATGGATCGACTAGTCTCTCTGACAAACAATATCTACGAATTTGTCAATCGGAAACTGGATGTAATTATGGGAGATCTCAAGGATATAAAAGACCGAATTATGACAATGAGATCAGAGATGAGAGAAGGAAGCTCCCCAAATGACAAACCATTAAAAGACTAATTAAATTCTGCAAAGGAGATGGAGAGCTATGAAGGACCACCAAAGGATATACATCTACAAGAAGAAATTGAACCAACCCAATTGACAAACATGGATATGAATGTAAGAGACTTTGACTTTTGTTTGTATGATTTACCTGATGAACTTTTCAAAGTCAACTGGGAGAATTTAAAAGGGCAAAAAGCTGGAAATACCGGGATTTTTCTTCTCAACTTAGGGATGGAAGAAAACATGCTGCAGATTTACTATCCCCCATCAATTTTCACAGAGGGAATTGCACTAACAACCTCCATGGATGCCCTTCGACATTTAAAACTACTGGGAAAAAGAGGAAGATGCTGGAAGTTTAAGATAAAGAGACTGGGTCAAAGGGTTTAGTCTTTCTCGGGATTTAATTAAAAAGGACTGATTAAATGGCTTGGCTTTGACAAAAACAGAATAATTAATGGCATTAACATAACTGATACTTATTAGATATGTGGGATAAATGGAGGAATCATAATGATATTCATTCTCCAAGGAAGTTAAAAATGATATTACCTAATCCATTTTTTATTATAAAAAGTGTTTTTTATTTCTGTTCTTTCTTTTTTATTTTTATTTTCTTTCTCTTTATTTGAATATAGACAAATGAAATAGCAAATACTTAGATTATGAGTAATGTTTGTTAAACAAAATAAAAAATATATCTTATAAATGTTTGTAATAATATTAGGATTAGAATCTTAAACAAAGGAGATTACAAATAAATGAAAAAATTGAGGGAGGTGTAGGGGAAGTCTTTATATTTTATTTTTTATCTATATATGTATGAACTTTCAACAATTGTTTATTAGAATTTATACTCTGATGTTTACCTATATTGATTGTTGAATACTTTGTCTAATTACTATAGAATTTTTTTTAAAAAAATTATAAAAAAGAAGAAGATGAACAGAACTCTGCTAAAGAAGATTTTGATGGAAAATGTCATACCTGTCTGGGTTGCTGCTGAGAAAGAGCAGACCTAATCCAGAGAGATGAATGGCAAGAGAACGGGAAAAAATAAAAGTAAACAAACAAACAAACAAACAAAAATCCATGCCATCTTCATTGAGATGTTCAGCTGTTGAAATAGCATGAGTCCTTATTAGGTCTAGTCAGCTAAGAAGAAACTCAGAATCATGAGGTATCCTTTGAATACTCTGATCACAGGAAAGAACCTCCTGGGATACAGGAGGGAATGTATTGAGGAAATATTTGAATAGTTATTTTTGTTTCCCTTGCCCACTTACATGATACATGAAGCCGCCTAATACTGAATCAGACCATAGGTCCATCAATGCCAGTATTATCTACTCAGACTGGCAGTGGCTCTCCAGGATCTCAAGCTGAGCTCTTTCACATAACCTATTACCTGATCTATTTTAACTGGAGGTGCCAGGAATTGAAACTGGGACCTTCTCCGCTCCAAGCAGATGCTCTGCCACTTCCCCATATTCTGTCCTGTACTGTCACTTTGACTTGTGATCACTCTTTTCGTCTACCCAAAGTTTTACACATCAAAATTTACTTCCTCCCCCGCCCCCACAATCTTTGATACATTATCTTAATGCCAATACTTGGGACTATCAGAGGTAGGACTGGCAAAATATCTGAGGACTGTTTATAGCGATATATAGCAATGTTACCTTCTGTGTAGAGTTTTTTTTTTTTAAGAGCCTGACATTTCAATTTCAAATTCTGCTGGATTGCTTTCTTAACAACCTAAACAGGAACTTAAAAGGTAAAGGTAGTCCCTTCTGTAAGCACCAGGTCATTCCTGACCCATGGGGTGACGTCACATCCCGACGTTTACTAGGCAGACTACGTTTACTGGGTGGTTTGCCATTGCCTTTCCCAGTCATCTACACTTTACCCCCAGCAAGCTGGGTACTCATTTCACTGACCTTGGAAGGATGGAAGGCTGAGTCAACCTTGAGCTGGTTACCTGAAACTGACTTCCATCGGGATCGAACTCAGATCGTGAGCAGAGCTTTTGACTACAGTATTGCAGCTTACCATGCTGTGCCCCGGGGCTCAGAAAGAGGAACTTACTTAATCATTAATTATATAAAGCATGTGTTTTTATGTATTTATCAATACCTGGATAGGAAACGGTGTGTCTAAATGGGCACTGTGCTTATAATTCCCACTTCCAGGTGCACTCCTGAGACTGTGTACATATACATCTTTAAAGAAAGTAGACATCACGCTGCTATGCTGTTCAGGGAGGACAGTGTTAGCTGAATCCAATCCTCTTCCCCCTTGCCCACTAAATGGCTGATGCATGTGAAGGAACTGCAAATACACTGAGCTCTGTTGCTATTAGTTTCCTATGATAAAGCTTTATCATAAATGATTCCTCATTTAGTCACTTTTTTATTAACTACAGTCCAGAAAAAGAATAAAAAACAGAATTCATATGTACTAATGGTCCCATGTTTACAGTCCAATAAAGAAAGTCCATTCTGATGCAACAGGTTCACGTAAATTCCTAAGGTGGCAAGAGGGTAAATTATTTGTCTCTAGCAAGCTAATACCATATATCCTCCATGTGGCTGCAGCCTGAGAATCCAGCAAGTTCCAGACTGTGGTCAAATATGTCAATTTGACCTCATAGGATTCAGAAAGGCATTTACAAGGCAACTCCATAGCAGGAGGCAAGCACAAAAAGGCCATCTCATTGTGACTTACTGGGAAACCTGCGATAGAAAAAGGGGGCAACCTGACTCCTTTCCATCTAAGGCCATTAACACTTTAGGGTGGGATGAGTTTGACTGATGAAACCATGCATGGGTGAAATAATTAAACCCTCTGTCCTCCCAAATGGCCTCAAGTGACCAAGTGGCTTAGTGGTTAGCGTGCTAGACTAGATCCAGGTGTGAAATCCCACTCTGTCATGGAAGCATGCTGGGTGACTTTGGGCCAGTCACTCTCTCAGCCTTAGGGCTGTTGTGAGACTAAAATGGGAGAATGTTGTAAGCTTCAATGGGTCCCCATTGGGGAGAAAAGCAGGGCATATATAACTTAATCAATAAATCAGACTTTCTTGTCTCATTAAGCCCCGAGGGCCTAGCTACACATGAAGGAGATGATTAAAAAAAAAAAAGATGCTGAGAGAAGCTTCAGTCTGAACTGATTTTTTAAAATCACATCTTTACATCCCCAGGGCAATTTGAAGGCAATGTGGATAAGAAACATTTCCCAAGAGGAAAAAGATGAGTGCCCCACAGAGACTTTAAATTGACATTGCAGCATCCAGAAGCAGCTTCAGGGGAAAAAAAGAATTTAAAGAAAACATTCAACAAACTAAGAATTTTGTGTAGCTTGACACTAAAGATCTACTATGATGCAGACTTTTCCATTTGATCGTATTGCACAGCAATCTTGCGTTTTCATGCTAGAGGGAAGAAGTAACTGTCCCAGCTGTTTTCCTTCTTTTTCTTCCTCTAGCATCAATTTATTTTGCCAGTTGGGAGGGAGAAAACAAGCTGATGCTCGAGAGAACAAAAGAGGAAAACAGCTGGGTCAATGATGTACTTTCCACAGAGAGGAGTTCTGTTGGTGGTTAGGTGTCTCTTCTTGCATGGGATTAAAAGGAACCTTCTGCAAGCACCTGCAGTGGTTTCAGAACTGGCAGCCACTACATGTTCACAGGAACTTGTTTATATGTAGTGTCTCTTTAAAGGCCAACATGTGAACCAGTCTAAGGCAACATAAAAAAACTCTGCCCCCTGGATGGATCAGTGTCATCAGGCTGGGGATGTCTGTTACAGGCCAGTGGTCCTCAACGGATGGTATGCAGAACTAGTCTAGGTGGGATGCAGGGCTTTCATAATAATTCCTAAGAATTTGCTTTCCCTCAGTCCTCATATCCACTGGTAGGGGTGATGTACCTGCCACAGGTTTTCCATCTATGACCTTTTGGCATGACAGTAGTAACCCTGTATACTTAGTGTTTCTCCTAATCCCTTGTCTACCTCACTCAACGGCAAGTGTCTTTGATGTCCTGCTCTCTGCTGACCTTACCTGCCAGGGATTATCCACTGTGCTTCTGTAATTTTTATGTCAAAGGCTTCAGGCTGCATCAAAGACTGCAGATAAGGTTCAGGGTAGGGTCGTGCAAAAAAAGAATCGGTAAATTTTGGGTTTATTGGGCCTGATTTTTTTTCAGTAAACCCGGAATAAGCTGAATATCTATACCGGTAAAGGGGTGTTTCAGCTTTATTTCCATGTGTTCTGGAAAAATTCAGGTCCTTTATTGTCTATGGGGATAATTTTTGAAGTTCTGGGGGGCATTTTTGGAGGTAGAGTCACCAAATTAGCAATGTAGCTGCAAGGGAGTCTCCTTAGATGGTCACCAAAGTTTGGTGAACATTGGGATGGGGGTCCAATTTTATGGGCCAACAAAAGGGTCACCCCCATCCTCCAGGTATTTATGAGCTGAGCTACCCATCGGTTTTCAGGTTCTGAAGTTCAGTGTTGGCGAGAACTGGCAGAAAGAGCCGACTGGAAGGCTGGCACCTCAAAGTCTGGGGCTCCCTTCATATGTGGGGTGCATAGCATGATGTCCATGCAAATTAGCTTTCAAACTGAGGGAAAAGGCTTAAGTGCAAGAAAAATAAGGCACGGGAAACATTTCTTTTGGTGGCAAATGACATCCTGTGAGCAGTCCTTTATTATAATAGTCAAAAATCTGATTTCAAGAGATGGTCTCAGTGAGGGAAATGAAGCCACTAGTTGGGGTGACCTTCATGTTGAAAGCAGGTTTTAATGGGGGGGGGATGGTGATATCAGAGCCAGCTGAACTCTCAACCACAGGGGCTGTTCTGCAGGAGACTGCTCATCTGCACTGGTGAGGAAGTCTCCTTCAGAAGTCTGGTAGTGTGAGCAGCTGTCAAAGCCGATTCTTTTTAGTTGGAGGGTATATCCCTCTGGGCCCTGACCTGGATGGCCCAGGCTAGCCTGATCTCATCAGATCTCAGAAGCTAAGCAGGGTCAGCCCTGGTTAGTATTTGGATGGGAGGCCACCAAGGAATACCAGGGTTGCTGTGCAGAGGAAGGCACTGGCAAACCACCTCTGTTTGTCTCTTGCCATGAAAACCCCAAAAGGGGTCGCCATAAGTTGGCTGTGACTTGAAGGCACTTTACACACACACATATCCCTCTGGACGGGTCTGCATGAGCCCCATCTTTTAAATAAACTTTGCACCTGATCCAGATTAACACACTGAATGGTGATGGTTGGTCAGACCAAGGTGGCTCCAATTACACAACCCTGACCTCAAAAGGGCCACGAAGTATGGGGCCCTAACAAAACAGTCAAAGATAGAAAAATGGGAGGAAGCACAGAGCTGTGCATCTGAGCAAAGGTGAGTAGCTGAACCCAAAAATTATTTGGCTTTTTTGGGAATTGCCTATTCAGTTTCAGGCAGATTCCCAGGTTTTGGTATTCAGTCAACCCAAAATATGAATACTGCTTAAACGGCTAATTTTGGGTTTATTTTTGGTTCGGGTATATCGATATACACAACCCTGTGCTTCTCTACCACAGGGATTCAGGCCGTATCTACATCTAGACTGAACTATTTCAATGTGCTCTAGTTGACTGAACTATTGCAGTGTGCTCTAGTTGGGGCTACATCTTGACTGAACTATTGCAGTGTGCTCTAGTTGGAGCTATCCTTGAAGAGTGTTTGGAAGCTGCAGCTACGGTAGAATGCTGCAGCTAAACTGCTGGTTGGGGCCAGCTATCAGAAGCATGTGATTTCAACACTACAGCAATTACATTGGCTACTGAGCCGGGCACAATTCAAGGTTTTGTCCTTTAAAGCACTACATGGCTTGGGACTGGGGTATCTGAAGGACTGTCTTCTTGCATATGTTCCTGCAAATATGTTTCTGTGAATTAAAATCACAGTGATAAACCCTCCTGGCTGTTCCATCAACCAATAAGCTTGTCTGGTGGGTACACAAGAGAGGTCATTTAAAGATCCAATGGCCATAATAACACACATAAATATTTCAAACTGGTACTTTCAAAGAAAATTGCCCAAATCTAACTAATTTTTGCACACTGCTATTATCAACAGCTCTCATCAAAGGTATGCAAATAGTTCAGAGGCAGTGAATCTGGTTGCTGTGGTACAAACATGGGTGTGATGTTATGTTCATGCTCAATATGTGGCCTTCTTAGATAAATTTGGCTATACTGCCTAGAAATAGGATGCTAGGCAAGATGGACTTTTGGTGCTTTGGTGGTTCAGGCAGCACCCTCCTATTCATGAGCCCTTATTTTAAAATTTCTGCTGACATGGTCTCCAGTATGCCTTGTTACTTCTAGGTATCGAATTGTCTTTTTAGCCTCTGAGTAACATGGTTTCTGGCATCTGCATGCTTGCCAATTAATTTTTCATTGTTTAAAGAACGCAACCCTGGTTCAGAATGTGTAAGGGCAAAAGCCACTGTAGTGCACAAGTTGTGGTCTAGAGATGGATCTGAACTCCAGTTTTTGCTCACCAGGTAGCTTTGGGAAAATCACTTCTGTTCAGCCTCATTTCCCTCTCTCTGAAAATGGGAATAATTAATGACTACCCTCAGGGGGTCGTTGTGAGAATAAATGAGATAAAGAAATATTCCAAGGGCTTGAGAAGGGCAATAATTGAATATTTTACAGGTAATGTTTTACATCTCCCATCTTTTCTCAAGCAAAGACCAAGAAAAAAAAATTAAGCAGAATGAGGTGGAGTGTAAAACTGTTATCACCTTTTCTTTCTAAGGGCTCCATTGTTCTGCATTTTTCACAGTTCATCTAAGCAGGGACATGAAACTATCTTCACCCAATGATCTTTCCTAAATGTCCATTTCCTAAATGCCTGTCTCCATTAAAAAAAAAAAACTTAGGAGAAATAAAATGCAATGATAATCCAAGAAGAAATTTCTTTATTCTTGATTCCTACAGTTTGGATTC
Organism: Euleptes europaea; assembly: GCF_029931775.1. Classification (NCBI taxonomy): domain Eukaryota; kingdom Metazoa; phylum Chordata; class Lepidosauria; order Squamata; family Sphaerodactylidae; genus Euleptes; species Euleptes europaea. The sequence goes on along the minus strand of NC_079321.1, from coordinate 44,116,220 downwards.
AGACGAACATTTCTATGGACTTCTGCTCAGTGAGCATGATTTTCCTCTGCCCCCACACATGGCAGCCTGAAATAATCCACAAAAGCCTGCTCTGGGAAGGTCCTCTCTCCCCACGGAATAAGATTTTAGCATTCATCTTAGGCCAGTGGGAGGGGGAATCACACTCAATAAGCAGAAATCTCTGCGCCAACAGAAACAGCTAGTCTAGATACAACTGTAGGCATCATGTGATTCTTTTCCTTCCAATCCAGGGGCAAGGGTGGTAGAACAATCTGTTATTTTAATCCCTTACAAACTTTAAAATCTGCTGCCTCAAACCTCTATTTCGAATGTTAATGGTTATTCTTACATGAGTGCTTTGGAATGTAATGTGGTGCCTGTAAAATAAAGTCCCTGAAATTTTATTCTCCTTTTCTTTCCAATTATCAAAATCTAGTTAAGTAGCCTATTGCAAGACTGTTGGTCTCATGGTAAGTTTCATCTCTCTTTCATGACTTTAAAGAGAAAAAAATGTTCAATCTGGTGAACGGGGAATTAGATGAGCAACTCCTATTATTGCTAATGGGAATCATGGCATGGCATCCCACTCTTTCAGCACTGGAAATCTGTCCTTTGATCTCTAGGTCATGCTTCAAGACATGAGTAGGCTCTAAAATGTCATAATTGACAGGAGGAATGGAAAGGAGTACATTGACGATTGCTCAAATTCAATGTAGAGCATTTTCATTGCCTTCCTAAACTCATGCAAGTTACCATAAGAAACAGGCAATTAGAGAGGGGGAAATGTGTTATACATTCTTGAAAAGACTGGATTATTTAGGTCAGGGGTGGGGAACCTTTTTTCTGCCAAGGGCCATTTGGATATTTATAACATCATTCAAGGGCCATACAAAATTATCAACTTAAAAATTAGCCTGCTATATTTGGTCAGACATTTAGCCAAGAGGCACGACCGGAGACGGCTCCGAGTGTCTGCCACATAGAGCTACTCGCTTTTGAGCTCTGCTGTCCTCAGCTGGGCCCAAGATATTCAGGCAGGGCAGCATCCTTCTGAGCTAGAGATCTGCCAGGATCCATGAAGGGCCAGATCAAATGATTTCGTGGGCCTTATAAGGCCCCCAGGCCTGAAGTTCCCCACCCCTGATTTAGGTACCGTAAATAAAATTAACTCCCATGATTATTTCCTTACAGATGTGTTGTTGTTGTTAGAAATCCATGTGGATTTCTTTAAAAAGTTATTCATTAGTCCTTACTAAAAACAACAACACACTATTATATTACAGTTGGATAGATAAAAGTCACTAATTATGTGTCGAGTACTTTAGTGTCTTTAAAGAACTTTCTAAATGTATTATTTTCTGCACAATCTAAATTGTGGTGTGAATAAGTTCCCTCTGGGACCAATCCATTCTCCACTGAACTCAAGGGGGAGACTCCCACTGATGGTTATGGTCCTGAACAGGTAATCACTGAGTGCAACAAGCCCATGAGAAATAATAAAAGAGACCAGCTTTTGAACTGGGGCCAGTGTATGGTAGTTGTTCAGGACCTGGGAGATAGGGCTGTCAAAAAAAAATAATTCGGTACAGTTCGGATCGGCCAAATTTGGCCCTTGTGGGTTAGGTACGTGCCGAAGTCCGAACTCCCCCACTTCGGATCCGTTCAATTCGGTGGGAATTCAAAGTTCAGAAAAAAATTCGGCCGAATAAAGCCATTAAAAACACAATCGCGCCTTTCCGCGGCTCTGGGGGGGCATTTTTGGGGTTAGAGGTCCCAAACTTTTGGCAGAGCTTCAAAGGACGTTTATTGAAAGACTCCCCAAGTTTTGTAAAGATTGGGTCAGGGGGGGCTGAGATATGGGCCCTGAAAGGGGTCCCCCCACCCTTAATGTGCATCTCTCAGCAGAGCTTGCCGCCCACGCACGAAGCTCCCAGCCCCGAGAACAGCTGAGAAATTTGCAAAACAACTGCAAAACAACACAACCTTGTTAAACAACACCTTTGCAACACACAACTGAAACCTCCCCCCTCAAACCAGGGAGCGAGAGACTCGAGGGGGAACACACACCCCAGGCAGAACCGACGAAAGCCCCCTTTGGCTTCCCCCCCACCCACAGAAACTGCTCCCTCCCCACACACACACAGACTCTGCTTTTCCCCCCACACACACACACACATACACAGGAGAAAAATTATAGATTAAAGCCCCCAAAGGGGTCTTACTGTGGCTGTCTTCTGTTCCATCAAGAGGGGCTGAAGAGGACTTGTAATCCAAGATGATTCCAATTAGGCATGGAACGTTTTGTTTTGGTATCTTAAGAATAATTGTCTGAAGCTATGCTAAAAGTTTGGGGGCTATATCCCCAAAAAAGCGCCCCCTGCAGCCACATAAATGGAAAAAGCGGGGAGGGAAAAGGGGGAGAGCCCATATCTCGAGACCCCCTGACCCAATGTTTACAAAACTTGGGGGGTATCTTAAGAACACTGGTCTGAAACTCCGCTCAAAGTTTGGGATCTGTACCCCCAAAAATGCACCCCCTGCAGCCATGGAAAGAAAAAGGGGGGAAGCCCATATCTCGGGACCCCCTGACCCAATGTTTACAAAACTTGGGGGGTACCTTAAGAAGCTTCATCTGAAGCTCCAGTGAAAGTTTTGTGTCTGTACCCCAAAAAATACGCCCCCTGCAGCCGCACCCCACACACACACACGAGGATTTCGCTCGCTCTCTCTCTCTCCCTGGCCGGGCCGCACATCAGCTGATTCCTCCAGTACTCAATCCTGACTGATTGGCCAGAAGAAGACCCAGCTTGGCCACCGATTGGCCGGGGGAGGAGAATGCTGCTTACTGACGGTTATGCTGCTTACTGACGGCCCCGAATTTGCCGAATTTATTCGTGAACTCGCGAACTCGCTGAATTCGGCCCCCCCGGTTGTCCGCCAGTTTTGAGTTCGGTTCCTCCCGAACTAAAAACCACCGAATCAGGGGAAATTCGGCTGATTTTCAGTTCGGGCCGAACCGAATTGACAGCCCTACTGGGAGATCCAAAGTTCAAATCGTCATTCAGTCATGAAGCTTGGCGTATGACCCTGGTCCAGATCCCAAGCCTAAACTACTGAAAGTGTGGTGAGAACAAAATGGGGAAGAACTATGTATGCTACTCTGAGCTCCTTGGAGGAAGGCTAGGTTAAAAGGGTATAAATGCATAGAGTTAAATTGTGCTACAATGTAACTATAGTTCTTGAGAAGTGAAAAGTGCTAACTGAAGCCAAACTAGCTAGTTTGCATGTTGAAAGTGGTTTTGACAGAGACAAACTCTGTCTTAAAAAAAAAAAAACTCCTTAGAATTCAACACATGTGTGTTGAAACCCCCTTCCACCATACTAGAGGAAAGCCTGTCTTCAATCTCACCTCATTACCATTTAAGGAAAGATGTGCACTCAACCTACTGAAAATCAAAAGCATGGTTCCTCCTGAAAAATCTGCATGAGAAATCTTAACAAGCAATACTCTTCAGTAGATGCACTATTACATTAGACATCAAAGATATTCTGCAGCTAAACACAAGTAAATCATGATCCTTAAGTTTGCAAGACGATAAAATGTATAAGGATACTCAAGTTTATATGTTATCATTTCCCATGTTTTTGCAATGGAAAAATTCATCACGTTAAGAAAATTCTTGCTGGAAAAAACATTGCACCCAGAATGCTGCATGTGCTATACTCTTTTCCTTTGCATCAGAGATGACTATGTGAAATTCTCAATTTTGAGGCAAGGAAATTTAGAACATTTATTTATGGTACTTAGATTTTTGAATAGTTAAATGAGCTCTTTAATACATGGCATTTCCCTCAACTTTCTTCTGTATCTGCACTGGAATTGTTGACTTGCTCTATTGAAAGAAAAGCAATGAAAAGTCACCTAAAGTGTCCAGAAGTGTGACTGGCAGACCTGCAATACTTGGATCTGACTAGTTCCTATAAAGCTTTTACTGGGAGAATGTTGCAAGTTCATATAAAAGCTCTATTTCCAGTTGCAAATACTAGGCTTGCTTCTATACCCAGATAATACTATGAGTTGAGACAATGAACATGGTTTGGCACTACATGAATGCAATCCTTACTCTACTCTCCTTCCTTCCATGCCTTACGATCTGCAATCCCTTGCTTCCTTGTCTAGTTTATGGCAAATCATTGTTTGAAATTAGATTTGAACAAGCAAACTCTGTTGTGTAGAAACCATATTTTGTCAGGCTGCAATCTTAGGCATGCTTTCCTGAAAGCAAGCTCTATTAAATAAAATGGAATTTACTTCTAAGTAGACCAGATTAAGCTGGTTTCTTGTGCCGCTTAATCACTGAATACATAACTCTTTTGGGGGGGGGATCATAGAAGTACCATACTTCTGTTTTCTCCATTGTATGAAAGAATCACACTTGAGATAGCTGCATAAGGCATAACAGAAGTATATTTAACTTGGGTTGCTTAAACCTAATCAAAAACATTTGGATGCTTTTGTTTTTCTGCTGCCTTCCCCTCAAACATCAGCAAAATGTTATATGGAAATATGATCATAAAGATCAGGTGTAACTGAATATGTTAACTACTCAACATTCCAGCTGACTTTGCTGATCCCCCCAGTTCTATTTTTTGTTCAGTCTACAGATGCTGTGAATTTCACCATGAACATATCAACTGTCAAATGTTCAAAGGTTGTAATCAGATGCTAGCCAACCACTTGGTCTGTTTGGTCCATGCCACACAGTCGCTAATAACTGCTGAACCAGTTTGCATTGGGTTTTCCCAAAACTGTGGATGCACGAAGATGCTGCTGCTCAGTGGCCATTAAGATCACTAAGGCCCATTGAAGGTAGGATTTTATTGAAACATAGCATTTATTGATGGGTGATTTATATGATTTGTTAGTGATGTAATAGTCTATTTAAACACTTGACTGCTGAGCGGAGACGTTATAAAGTAGGGGGTGGGGTAAAAGAATTCAATTTGACTGTGTGAGAATATGCACTCACAAAAAGCCGATTGTGCTGCATTGTTAGTAAGGAATAAACTGCATTGTTAGTAAGGAATAAACTGAAACAACTTGCCAAACACCCATGAACTGACTGAGGAACTTTAGGATCAACAGTAAAAAACAACAACAGGTCTCTGTGCACTACCAATTTCAATTTCAATTTCAATACCTTTATTGGCATACCCCGTGGCACAGAGTGGTAAACTGCAGTACTGCAGTCCAAGCTCAGCTCACGACCTGAGTTCTATCCCGACAGAAGTTGGTTTCAGGTAGCCGGCTTGAGATTGACTCAGCCTTCCATCCTTCCGAGGTCGGTAAAATGAGTACCCAGCTTGCTGGGGGTAAAGGGAAGATGACTGGGGAAGGCACTGGCAACCACCCCATAAACAAAAGTCTGCCTAGAAAACATCAAGATGTGACGTCACTCCATGGGTCAGGAATGACCCGGTGCTTGCACCTTTACCTTTTTAAGGTCTCTGTGCACTACCAGTGAATAGGATGTTAGCTGAAGCACCAGGTGTTCAAACACCTCTAATTCAGCCTCTCTCCAACCTTTTGATCCTAGCCTTGGTCCACTGCTTCATCTACATCTGTATGTGCAATTTAGAATGATAAACCCTTGATGAAAGTGAACACCTTTTTCCAATTCTGAACACTGCTGCTTGCAATTTACAAGCCCATTGCAATACAAGCAGAGATATATTCCCCCATTACCGATGAGAAGCTACAAAACTAAATTATCTAGGATGGCATCAGGTATTAGCAGGACAGTTTTTTTTTGGGGGGGGACAATTACCTAAGGATTAAGGTTTTGTGGCTATTCTGTGTTTTAATATTTTTACTTATATTGTTTGATTATTGTTTGCTCGAATGCTGTTACTCACCATGGGTAATAGCTATACTGGAAGAAAGGCAAGCTTGAAAATCTTCTAACAGTGCCATCATCAATAGTTACATACTTCTAAATCTTCAGAAGTCACTTTTCATACCATATGTCGCATTTTATTTGGTGAGAAATATAAAATACTTGAGGTAGATGATTCCTGTGAATCTACTGGTGAAAAAGGGAGGAAGGGTCCCCTCTGACCACCTACAAAAGGTTATGCTGGGGATCATGGAACCTACATGGTCAAAAGCCATGTGACACAGGGGTGTAAGTCAGGATGGGAGTTGGGAAAGATTGAGTGAGAAACCTTGTTGGATCAACTCCATTTTCTTGAGCAGTCTTTTTCACCTTTCTCTAGTGTTGCCAGCTCTGGGTTCGGAAATACCTGGAGTTTTTTTTGGGGTGGGTGGGTGGGTTGAAGCCTGAGGAGGGTGGGCTTTGGAGAGGGGTGGGACTTCAATGCCATAGAATCCAATTGTCAAAGCAGCCATTTTCTCCAGGTGAACTGATCTCTATTGGCTAGAGACCTGATGTAATAGCTGGAGATCTCCAGCTAGTACATGGAGGTTCCAGAAAGTAGCTAGGAATGTTTTCTTTCTCTTCCAAGAGGTAAGGTGATGGAATAATCCAACAGAAGCCCGGTTCTCTTTCTGTTTCGGCTTGAAACATAGCCTTCCTCAGGGGCCACTACATAAATAAATTAAACATAATGCAGTACATCGGCATAAAGAGTAATCACAGAGAATTAGAGAAAAGGACAATGTTACAAATACTCACACGCTAGCTGTAAATTACAATGCTTCCGCGTTGGCAAAGTTGCCTTGTTACCGCCCCACTTAAGTATACAAAAATCATGTGGTAAAGTGCGACTCAGCTAGAATGATTTAAAGTGACAGCGCACCAATATATTAGAGCAAGCATATATTAATGCAAAGGTACATTGATACAAAATATACAAAGAAACAACAATGCATGTCAACAGATGATAACAAATAATTACAAATAACAAGATAAGTCTAGTGCAGTATTTAGACCTTTAGGAGACAGAGTGTCAAAAAATTGGATGTATTTAGATTCTTGTCGTTTTAAGACAAGATCAAGATCAGTTCTGTCATGGTTGTGTGCGCTCACAAAGCGCCATAAAACAAAAAAAGAAAGATCTTCATCGGAATGGTTGTGCTCCATAAAATGTGATGTCAGGGGTGCCTCAACCACGTGATTTCTTAATCCATTCCATTTATTTACTAGCTCCTTTGACCAAAGGTCTTGAGCTTAACCATAACAATAATACATAATACAACAACACATAATCAATTTACAACACCCAACGTATACTTAAGGTTAAAACACAGTAGAAACAATTACTAAACATAGCATCACTAATACCATAACAATATATTCCCCCTGAACCAGTCTCATTGAAATCACAAAATCTGTTTCAACTTTCAACTCGTAGTTTACGTGCTTGTTTTATTTTGACGTTTGAGCGACATCACCTCCGCCAAAAATCTTGCAACAGAACTAGTGATATCAGGATGAATATCTCCCATTATGTGGGATATCACCCAGGACTCCAAGGGAAGTTTGTATTTAGACAATATTGGGGTGATCCAACGCAACCGAGGAGCTGACCAGTGCTGACAAAACAATAAGAGATGGTGTAAAGTCCCAATATCTCCAGATTTACATTCACAAACTCGATCTGAGTATGGAGTTTTCGCAAAACGACCTGACATCTCTGCAGTTGGGTAAGCATTTAATCTGGCAAGCATAAAGGCACGTCTATGGCTTGGGATTGTCAGCAAGCTCACATAAGAGGGCACGAACTCAGGAGGGGGAATCCCCAGTGCAAGGGTAGAACATACGCGCCTAGCGCGGAATGTAGTGCTAACACACTCAAGATTTCTCACCCTTGACCTTACTAATTTAAGTGCTTCAGAAAAGTTTAAGTTGTTAAGAACTAATGGTGGAAGGTCAAGCAGTACCAGTTTACTATCTATATGTTTTCCCCACGTCCCTCTGTAGTTATCTTCCTTTAATCTATGTAACAGGCCCCCTTGGATGTTAGGAGTTGAGTAGAGAACCTTCAGCCTTAATTTGAAGGCAGCAATCCAGGCCCTAGATTCAAAAGAACACTGTGCAAGTTCCATTCTAAGTGCCGTTCCCGCCACACACTTTGGAGAGCCTGTCAAACGCCGCAGAAAATGTATAAGTATATTGTCAACAGACTCCGTGATTTCATTAATCCAAATGGGAGCTCCAAATAGAAACTGAGGGATTATTTTGGCATTGAAAGCTGTAATAGCCATAGGAACATATTGGCCTCCCCTGGAATAAAAGAATCTTAACAAAGCATTCGAATTAACTTTGGCAGTTTTATTTGCCAAGCTAAGATGAGGTTTCCAAGACAAATTTTGACTAAAAGTAACTCCCAAATATTTAAATTGGGACACCATCTCTAATTCACCCCCCTCAACTTTCCATGGATTTCATTTTACTTTGATCTTCTTTGAGAAAACCATTACTTTTGATTTACTATAGTTAACTGATAGACCCTCCTGGTTACAATAATCAATAAACCTATTAATAGTCTTACGAAGGCCCACCTCAGATCTAGACAAAAGGACTGTATCATCCGCATAGAGCAAAATGGGAACCTCATGACCAGCTAATATTGGTGCATGATAAGCTGTCTTTTGAATAAACGGAATCACATCATTAAAATAAAAATTAAACAGCATGGGGGCCAAAAGGCAACCTTGTTTCACCCCCTTTAAGAGGTGAATACTATTAGTAAGTTGGCCTTCAACTCCACAACGGACCTGAGCGGTAGGGTTCTCATAAAGCTTAAAAATCAGCCAAAGTAATCTCTTATCTATGGTTGTGGTTTTTAATTTAGCCCACAGTCGGCCTCTAGGCACTGAGTCAAAAGCTGCCCTTAAATCCATAAAGGCAACATACAAAGAGCCCCCTGAGTATGAAGAATACTTATCTGCAAGATGATATAATATAAGACAATGTTCCAAGACAGAGGTGCCTTTCTTAAACCCAGCTTGTTCCGGATGTATTATTTCTTCAGTTTCTAGCCAATTCGATAATTTTGACTGCAAAAAGGCTGCATATACTTTACCTATTGATGAAAGCAAACTAATAGGACGATAGTTTTTGGGATCGTTTTTTGGTCCTTTTTTATAAAGTGGCACAATTATTGCATGTTTCCATGCTGCGGGAATATCTCCTGTGTTATTTATTTGCGTGAAAAGTGAGGCCAAAATATGGCTCCACCAAGACAGATTTACTTTCAAAAGGTCAACCGGAATTAAATCAGGACCTGGAGCTTTACCTGACCGAAATTGTTTAATTAAGGCACTCACACATTCAGGGGAGACCTGTGGCCAACTATCCATTTGGGGGGGTTCAACCAGTTCCTCATCCAAATCAAAACCAGGGACCGTTACAAAATTAGAAGTAAAGTATTTTTCCCAGATCCCAGGAGTAATGCATGAAGGGATACTAGCCACCGTAGAGAGTCCTCTATTCACTAGATTCCAAAAAGTCTGGGTTTCGTTATTATTTATTGCTGAGATGAGTAATTTCCAGCATTTATATATGTCCAGCTGTTTTTTAAACTTTATCAGGGACCTAAATGACTTCTTTAGCCGTATAAGATCTAACAGATGTATATTTGAGCTGGTATTTTTATATAAGCGGTGAAGAGATCTTATTTTTTTAATACTTTCTCTACACTCACCATCAAACCAGCTATTTTTACGTTGGAATCCTCGGGACGATGATGGTTTTGAATAGATTGGTTTAAAAAGGTTTAAAATATTAGTTAACGATTCTATCATCTGCACCGTATCCCTCTGTTTAAAAAATTCAGTAAGGGCGGACCGACATTGATTTGAATGCATAATATTCACTACAATAGGAGTTAACTCAGGTGACCATCTAACGGGCCTCAAGGCCTTTCGTCCTTGTAATAGGTTTGTTGATAAACCGGGGAATAAAAAACAATCAGGAGACAATGAAAGAGTTAATTGTAAGGGAAGATGGTCCCCTCCATAATACTCTCCTATCTTAAAATCGTGAATTCGCGGTAGCAAACCTTCTGATACTAACATGTAATCAATCACACTGGCCCCTTTGAACGTTACACAAGTAAAATCTCCTGTGGGATCAAACTGCCTGTGCCCATTTAAAATTACCAAACCTTGATTCACAGCGCACTCAAACAATTGTTTTCCTGCAAAATTAACCTTAGAATCTTTTGAGAATCTCTCACACAAATGTGGGGGGGGCAGCTCCGTCGTGGGCCAAACTAACCCAGCTTCATCATTGGTGCCAATACGGGCGTTAAAATCACCTGCTACCAATAATGGAATTCTGGGATATCGCACAGTAATCTTATCCAAAAGGGATCCCAATTTGTCCCAAAGAATCCTAATGTCATTTCTTGAGTTTAGTGGAGGGAAGTAGCTTGTAATAATTATAAAAGAGAACCCTGGGAACTTCAGCAATAAAACAATTACAGAATTAAAAGAAGGGATCAAAGTTATACTTGTGCAATTTAAAATTGAAGAAACCAAGCAAGCCAACCCCGATTTGGGACGACCCCGGGTTGGACCAGAAACGGCATCTACAGTATAAACAACATACCCAGGTACATCAATAGTATCCCTAACCCAAGTTTCTTGTACCAGAATAATATGAAAATCCAACAAATAGGTCCTGACACCAGGATCTCTCAACCTGTTACACCAACCTGTAATGTTCCATGATAAAATTTTAATATAGGGAGGTGGCAGCGAAAACAGTCAGTCTGATAGAGGGGCAGATCCCATAGTTCCCTGACAGGGAGCTGAATTGGACTTAGTATTTCTATTATTGATTAAAACTACTGGTTCTAAGGGGATGTGGTTTGTCGTTTGGATCAGAGGATCTGTTATTTGAGGGAGTTCATCACTAACTTTAGGAGGGAATACATGAACTTGGGGGTGTTATGATTTCTTAATCTAGATCTGTGCTCGCTGATACGGTATTTAATAGGGCTCAATGTTTTTCCAATGTACCAAAGTTGGCACGTACAAACCACGCAATAGATCAGACAGCGGGAGTCACAATTATTAAAGCTACGTATGGAAAAAACTTTTCCTGTAGTTGGATTGGTGATCTCTTTCACCGTTAGCATATATTTTTTTGATTCACCACACATCTATGTCCCCTTTGATTCGCCAGGTGTATTGCAATACACATCTATGTCCCCTTTGATTCGCCATGTGTATTGCAATACACATCTATGTCCCCTTTGATTCGCCATGTGTATTGCAATACACATCTATGTCCCCTTTGATTCGCCATGTGTATTGCAATACACATCTATGTCCCCTTTGATTTGCCATGTGTATTGCAATACATGTGTATTGCAATACACATCTATGTGTATTGCAATACACATCTATGTCCCCTTTGATTCACCGAATAATCTACAAACATTGGCATTTAGTACAGCATTTGCCAGGATGCTCTTTACCACCTCGTATGGCATATAAACGAACTAGATCGCTTAGAGATATGTTAGTACACACCTCACAATCAAGTAGTGCCAGCTCAAATTTACCAGCAGGCAACTACAAATGCGGCTCTTGTTTAAGCTGCAAATATATGCTAACGGTGAAAGAAATCACCAATCCAACTACAATAAAAGTTTTTTCCATACGTAGCTTTAATAATTGTGACTCCCGCTGTCTGATCTATTGCGTGGTTTGTACGTGCCAACTTTGGTACATTGGAAAAACATTGAGCCCTATTAAATACCGTATCAGCGAGCACAGATCTAGATTAAGAAATCACGTGGTTGAGGCACCCCTGACATCACATTTTATGGAGCACAACCATTCCGATGAAGATCTTTCTTTTTTTGTTTTATGGCGCTTTGTGAGCGCACACAACCATGACAGAACTGATCTTGATCTTGTCTTAAAACGACAAGAATCTAAATACATCCAATTTTTTGACACTCTGTCTCCTAAAGGTCTAAATACTGCACTAGACTTATCTTGTTATTTGTAATTATTTGTTATCATCTGTTGACATGCATTGTTGTTTCTTTGTATATTTTGTATCAATGTACCTTTGCATTAATATATGCTTGCTCTAATATATTGGTGCGCTGTCACTTTAAATCATTCTAGCTGAGTCGCACTTTACCACATGATTTTTGTATACTTAAGTGGGGCGGTAACAAGGCAACTTTGCCAACGCGGAAGCATTGTAATTTACAGCTAGCGTGTGAGTATTTGTAACATTGTCTTTTTCTCTAATTCTCTGTGATTACTCTTTATGCCGATGTACTGCATTATGTTTAATTTATTTATGTAGTGGCCCCTGAGGAAGGCTATGTTTCAAGCCGAAACAGAAAGAGAACCGGGCTTCTGTTGGATTATTCCATCATCTTACCTCTTGGAAGAGAAAGAAAACATTCCTAGCTACTTTCTGGGACTTTTTCTTGTGACCAATTAAGAAGTTTTGGCATTGTCTATCACTTCACCAGATACTGGTTGTTTTCTTATGTGTTTATTGCAGCATAAAAAGTTGCTGTTTTGTTTATCACTTGCAGTTGTTGCTGTTCTTTAGTTTGCTAACCACCCACAGCACGCTAATTTTGGTTTACCAGTACATGGAGGTTGGCAACTTTACCTTTCTCTTTTCCACACACAAGAGCATGGTGCAGTGTGCTAATACAATCGAAGCCAGTTCTAAATCAGGATGTGGAGGTGATTCATACACCCAAAACAGTTTCAGAGGGTAGCTATGAAGAATAGATTTGTGTCCAGTAGCACCTTAGAGATCAACAAGATTTTCAGGGTATAAGCTTTCAAGAGTCAACGCTCCCTTTGTCAAATACATCTAAAATAGCAGTAGAAAAGAGCAAGAGTCCAGTAGCACCTTAAAGACTAGCAAGATTTCTGGCAGGGTATGAGCTTTTATCTGAAGAAGTGAGATGTGGCTCATGAGAGCTCATACCCTGCCAGAAATTTTGTTAGTCTTTAAGCTGCTACAGGACTCTTTCTCTTTTCTTCTGCTATAGGCAGACTAGCATGACTACCCATTGTGATCTACATCTAAAATAGGACATCATTGTTGACCATCTTGATGAAATAATTTAGAAAATCAATATCTGAGGATATAATCCTATGCACTCTTGTCTGAGACTACGCACTGCTGAACATAATGGGACTTACGTCTCAGAAGAGACACATAGAATTGTGCTGAATGTTGTTATTAAGATTATACATTCAGTTATATGAGGAATACTAATACTTTTCCAAGTATTTATATATTATCATTGTCAGTGGGTTTAAAGAAAGATATTGACTAGCATGATTAAGGCCTAGACGTTTCCTGATTTTTATGTTACATTTTATAGCATCTATCATGGGCCCTTTCTGTCTGTTGAATAGCGCTTTTCCTAGTCTGTAGTTAAGCCTGTAATTTATGTCAGTGTAGTTTGTTCTTGCCACATTGAGAACTACAAGTGATTTATTTAGATTTGCAACACCACACAGAATATATCTACCTCAGAAATCCTCCCTGGTTGTCTTTATAATTCATCCACCTACTCAGCTACTAGCAGACAATGCTTTAGGAATTTGATTAATGGAAAGAAAAAAAGAAAGTTCTGTTCTAATCAGACAACCTCTTTGGACTTTCCCTCACAGATCTTTATTTTTGCTTGTGGTACATTCTGCAGATATTAGATGGTATCAAATTATTAAACTCTGAAAGAATTCAAATTAATTGTGAAGTTGACCATCACATAGGAGATTCAGACGTCCATGCCTCTTCTCTACTTCTGATCATGTGGTTATTTTTTAACATAATGAAATCCCGCTACGGCTGAGGTATCTGGTATATGCCATTGCATGGCGTACTCATATGTAACCATGCTTCAAGCAACTGCTTGCAGGCAGAGGATCATTTCAGATACCCCAATTCCACATAGTATCTGTTATGTCATGACTGCAAAGGTCACTATGAAATGTCAAGAGCCTGGCTGTCTGAAGAAGAAAAACAAAGACTAAAATTGAATAGTCCATAAATATATTACAATGCCTGCAAAGTGGTGTAGGGTAATAACCACTACATCTTAACCTTAAATCAATATGGATCACCTGCATTCATCCCAAGGGGATACTACTACTATTAAATGACACTTCCTGTATGGTTGGATTTAATCTTGGCTCCGATCCTGGAGAACACAGGTTTCTCTTCTCCTTACAAAAGAGTGATGAAATTGTTGATTCGGATCATTCATGCAGCCTAATTTTGGACCACTGAACTTGTTCCAAGAGATTCCTCCATCCCTTCTGCAGTGGCACCATCCCTCTGAGAGCACAACTAGACATGACACTGTCCCTTGGCTCACCCTGAGGACACACCTTCATTTTCTAGTGCCAGGGAAAGCCATTTAATAGTGTTGCAGGGCCTGATTCTTATTGGGACCGTCATGGCACAGGGGGAGGAGCTCCTGCCTTCCTCTGCACTGTTTTCCCATCCTGAAACAACACTGAGATATATGTGTCAGTAAACACATCCTGGAGCCATTTCAGGTTGTCAACAGAGCAGGGGGAGAAGGAGTTTCTCTTCCCCCTGCACTGTGGTGGTCCTTTCCCCCCATTTACATTTTTTCTATTCCTCTCCCCTGAGGCTGGGAATCCTCTGTGGAGGCACTCCAGCAGCGCTGCGGCCATGCCATCCCTGGTAGCTGCATTTCCCAGGATTACTCTGTTAGTGTACTGAACAATCTCTCTCTCTCTCTCTCTCTCTCTCTCTCTCTCTCTCTCTCTCTCTCTCTCTCTCTCTCTCTTCACACATATACATACATGAATATGGACAATTAACTTTAGATATAAAACAAAAAAATATCAATCAGAGCATTTGCAACATCCACAACATGCAGAATTGCTTTCCAACAAAAAAAAAAAAAAACACCAAAAAACCCAACAACAATGAGTGTGCTGAAATTGCACTCAAGCAATGAATTTGCACTCAGGCAACTACATAATCTGTTGAATGTAATATTTATGCATTAAGTGATTCAAAGAGACTAGCTTGGTGTACATCATCATAAATTATTGAAAATCTGAGCAACTTTTTTGGGGGTTGGTAAACAAGTTTAGACTGTGAATATTAAGATGAATTTGGGATCTGGCTTATTTGTTTTTCAGTCTGGCATGTTTTGTTCTTTTATGCTCTGAGAAATGTCAGCATCTATTTGAATGCCATTTTGTTCATTTGTTTGTGGGGATTAATCTGTACCCTGTCTATTCAAACCCAGAGACTCTGGCCCAAGTATGCATCACATTCAAACAGATATACATAGGAAGTGCTCATTTCTTTTAGGTGAAATCATCTCTTCTCCTACTAGTTCAGTATACGTGGGGGTTTGACCCCATCTTTGCTTGAATGTGCTCTTATAACTCAGTTCCGTAATCTCAGAATGAAATAATGTAAAGTGATCTTCTTATGTAGCGTACTGTTGCTTATATAATAATATATATTGATGCCACAAGAAGAAAACAACTCAGATTAAAAAGAAATTAACATATATGCTGTTTACTTCTTTGTCCAGGTACTTAAAACTTGTTTGGATAGACTTTTCCTTTTCTTTAACTAATACAAATAAATAGTGGCATTGTCTAGAGCATAGCCAGCAAATACATGCATAAAGTTCACAGGAATATTTTCAGTTTGTGTGGGACTGGGCCAAAAACAAATGAGGGTGTTTTTTATTGTTGTTGTTGTTTTTGGTGGGTGAATTTACACAACCAAGTTTAAACTTCGGTG
Organism: Euleptes europaea; assembly: GCF_029931775.1. Taxonomy (NCBI): domain Eukaryota; kingdom Metazoa; phylum Chordata; class Lepidosauria; order Squamata; family Sphaerodactylidae; genus Euleptes; species Euleptes europaea. Next base: position 44,100,453 of record NC_079321.1, on the reverse strand, counting down.
GCTTCAGCATGAATAACATGCATATGTGTCAAGACATTTCACACATCAAACTCAAGAGACAGCTTCCCTGATCTGTATTCCACACTGGTGTTACAGAGCACTCCCCTAAATTGCTGTGTTGAATATACTTCCTCTCAAACTCAACCAAACACCTGATAATAAATGCCAGGCAAGTTTCCTCTAGAACCAACAACCAGTTTTCTTTCATTATGCTGAGGAGGAGCAAGAGGTGTATCAGAAGCAGCTTTGGAAGGATTGTTTCAGCTTCACCCCCTTATTTTGCTATTTTTGTATTCCAGAGAAAACTAAGGATTTGGGAGCACAGTTAACAGATCATGGAGAACATAATGAAACCATAATAACAAACAGGCATCCTGTCTGGAGTCAGGGAGCCTGCCTCTATACTTACATAATATAGGGGGGCAATTGCCTGCCACCCTGACCTGGATGGCCCAGGCTAGCCTGATCTCGTCAGATCTCGGAAGCTAAGCAGGGTCAGCCTTGGTTAGTATTTGGATGGGAGACGACTGAGGAATATCAAGGTTGCTATGCAGAGGAAGGCACTGGCAAACCACCTCTGTTAGTTTCTTGCCATGAAAACCCCATAAGAGGTCACCATAAGTCGGCTGTGACTTGATGGCACTTTACACACACACACACACACACACACTTGCCTGCCACCTATTGGGTCCTGCAGCATGGATCTACCCCTGCTTCACCCGAGGGAGAGGCTGGTTGGACTTGGGACAGCAACAGGGATTAAAATGACAGCATTACCAACAAAGCTGCATAGCCCCTTTAAGGAGCCACACCTAATAGCTGGGCCTTTTGCCAGCAAGCCCATAATATGGCTGGGGAAATTTCCCAGTCCAGAGTAAAGCCACACATTCATCTGAAGACTGGGGGAACACTCACTTTTGCAGTAGTTCCCTGGGACTTTCTGGATGTGTGGAGCGTCAGTGATTCCTTTAAGGTTGAAAGCGCATGGCTGTTTTGTCTTGTGATTCTCCCGCAAATGTAGCAAATCTCCATTGTCGTAACGCATGGGCCATTAATGCATGGCTAGGATGTCATTTGTTTGTCTCTCTCATGCCTCACACTTTTCTATCCTGAGATTAAAAAATTGTACGCATGGTGAACTTTGCCTTGCATCAATCCCGCAAAAGATCAGGGAGGAATGTTCCCATGCGCAGCTCCGTGGGATAGTAGGGGAGCGGTCATCACTTTCATTGCCACTTTTTGATTGGCTGATGCCTGTTAAGGGTTGACCTAACACCAAATGTGTTTTTTTTAAAAAAAAAAAAATTAATACCGGCATGCATGTATACCATCACATCAGCATTAAACTTCCTCGGTTTTAGACCTCCCCCCTCCTCTCAGATCTGTCTTTACTCTGTCTTTGCAAAATCAAAACAGCGAGGCAGGCGGGTGGGTGCTGGTTCCCCTGGGCAGTGAAAGAGCTCTGATGGCGAGGGTGGGGGAGGCTTCCCACAGAACTTGGAGGAGGGCTGCCTCTTCATTCCTACCTGCATTGTGTGCCCCTTCACAGTAGCAGCTGCTGCAGCAGAGGTGTGTGTGTGAGAGAGTGTATAGGGGAGCAATGGCGAAGCTCCCAGCCACACCGCTTCACTTCCGTGTTTCTTGTTCCTGCTGTGTTTTCTCAAAAACTGAAACACCACCCACCCATCAATCCAATTTGTTGATATGCTGAGGGATCCTTCCTTTTCATAGCCTGGGTCAGACAGAAGAAAAATGTTTTCTCTTGGCCTGCAACATGCTGCAATGCCAGTTAGAGGACAGGACAGGCTGGAGGAACAACCTTCCCGGAGCAGCACCTATCCATGCTACTCTCCACTTCAACTGTATCCTCCTCTCACCTGACCCCAGTATCACCCCCAAACAGTTCCTGCCTAAGGGCAGAAGCTACCCTTCTTTGACTGCATTTAATCACAAGCCTTCCTACATAATGAAAATATGCTTGTTCCTGAGAATTAGAATAAGGAGTCTGAAACTTTTGGGCCCCTGCTGTTTTTAATTTTTATGTGCTGCTTTCTTCCTGCTTCAGTAAGGAATTGGAAATAGACTTCTGATGCAACCATAAATAGGTTGTTCTGTAGTTATTTCTGGATTAAACAGGAAAAGTACTGCTTAAAACCTTGCAGAAACCTTACCGAAAAGCTTTTGTATTTTTAATATTTTAACATTTTTATTCAAAACAAAACTTGGCTGGTTTCAAGATGAATTGATTATTTGCTTTCTAATCTCTGCTGGTATCCACAACACATGACTAGCTTTTACTGGAGCATCTGTATAGAATAGGATTGCTTTCAGACCACAAAATAACCAATCATTACCTTTGGTGAACATATGGCAAAATGTTGCTCTTTGAAAGCAATTGAGGCTAAGCAAGACAGCTTCAACTGACCACTTCGAATGCTGCCTACTTTTCCATTTGTCTTGTACTAGCAATGTTTGCAAAACATTAAGAGACCCAGCTCAGGAAATATATGTGGTTATCAAGCCGTTGGTGGGTCACTGAACATAGATTCCAATTATGTTCAGCTTATTCTGGAGAGATGTCTTCATATTTTTAATCCTCTCAAAGGTCTGCTTTCCACATGACATGATGTTGATTGTTGCTATAGCCCTCTGTGTCCTGGAACTAAGAGGAGCTGAATCAAGGAAATGATCCTGTGTTTGGCTTCCTTTATAATATGACGATGAGCACAGGAATCAAGCTCAATTACCCTAGCACTTTCAGTCCAAGGAATTTGTACCACCGTTTATATTTATATCACCAACAGGTTGCAGATATTCACTTATATGAATGTTTTTAGGGTCCACTGAGGCTTCCATGAAATCACAGAGAAGTATCATATCTATACTGGATATCTATGCTGGACATTAATTTACCAATGTAATCTTCAGGATTAAGATGGGGAAAAAATAACAGGTTTCCAGCTTTCTGGAAACAGTTAACCACCTTTCTGATAACAGGATTATCAAAAACATGTATATAAAGTCCTTATTAGAGCTATAACACAATTGCATATATATGTTACATGCTTTGAGCTATAAGTTAGGAAAGCTTTGGATCCTGAAGTTCCAAATTACCTGGTTTTGTTATGAAGTAGAACTGAAGCATTTTTATATCTGAATTTTTCATGGTTTGGTATATCTTACCCCCCCCCATATCAAACAATAAAGAATTTACATGTAATTTTATGTACAACTGTATCAATATTTTTCCATCATGTTTCCATCAATAAAATATCATACAAAAACAGTCTTTATTTGATATATTTATACCCCACTTTTTGACCCTTATAACATAGCTTATAATCAAATCTAATGCACATAAATAAAAACACCATATGTATTAACACATTAAATCTCCCCCCCCCCAATGCACTAGTGTGCACTAATAATATATGGGGCTGGAAGTGAATACCATAGCTAAAAGCTGTGGCAAACAGGACATCCTGCAATCCTAAAATTAATGTTAAAAATTCTCTACATTAAACTGGAATTCAAGATGGCAAGAATACAGGACAAAATGAACATATAAAACAATGATAGAATGGAACTGAGGAAATCAATTAATCTCTGCTGCATGTAAAGCTTTTTGTTGCTCTACTTAATTCAGCAGAGATAGAGAATTGGTTTCCATGCTCAGTCTCTTGCTGAGGAAAAGAGACTTCTCTCCTTTGATACAAGTGACAGTAAGGACTTGCACTTATAACTGTACTAATCGAGATTTATCTCCAAACCATCTCCATCATTTAATATTGCACATGATTCAAGTGTGATCAGAATTATTTTTGACATCTGAGAGAAGTCAGAAACCTTCCAGTTTCATGATTATTCTGTGTTTTGCTTTCTAATTTCCATTTCCCAGGCAGTGGATGGCTGAAAGAGCATGAGGAAAGTGAGTGACTCAGCAGATATATATATATATATATATATATATATATATATATATATATATATATATATATATATATATATATAATATATATATATTGCAGGGATAATATCCAATTGGAAGAACTTGCCAGTTTTCCATTCAAACAAAATCTTCATAATTAGCATTTCTATATAAAATGCTTCCATTTCCAACCAGTCATTTAATGGCTTGGGTAGGTCTTTCCAATTTCATCTAAGCAAGGACCCTATTTGTATGAGCCACTTTACTCTCTGCAGCTGAACTTGTCTGTTAATCAGCAAGAAACCAAACTTTATTTGTACCTGCTAATAAGCAGATTGCCCTGACCTGGATGGCCCAGGCTAGCCTGATCTCGTCAGATCTCAGAAGCTAAGCAGGGTCAGCCCTGGTTAGTATTTGGATGGGAGACCACCAAGGAATACCAGGGTTGCTGTGCAGAGGAAGGCACTGGCAAACCATCTCTGTTAGTCTCTTGCCATGAAAACCCCAAAAGGGGTTGCCATAAGTCAGTTGCGACTTGACGGCACTTTACACACACACACACACACACACACACACACAATAGGCAGACTGGGCTGCCCATCTTGGGTGGTGGTGGTGGGAGGCAGAGGTTCAGGCCTCTGCTTTTACAGATGGCAGGCTAGCTATACTACACCATCTCAATGATGACAGATTTCTAGTGGGTCCCTTTGTTTGTATGATGGATCTCCTTTTGTTTATTTATTTTTATCCTTACCAACCACCACTATCACACCTGAGACTTATGAAGCATCTCTTGTTTTTTCTGGCCCACATTTAAAATGGTTGGGGAATCCACCAAAAATCCTCTCTTGTTATAAAAAGTCAGAAATATATGGCACAAAAGAGGCTTACTGAAATTAAAAAAAATAAACACCTCAAAATGGTTTTATTTGTCTCTTTTGGGGAAATGGAAGTTAGGTTAGCAAGGAGGTTGCAGAAAATTAACTTGGCAGATAACAAAACACCTGGAATGAGGAAACTTAGGATGTTTATAAACAATAGATATTTTGAAATCAGGATGAATCTGATATAGTTCACAGACAGTTGTTGATACTTTTTATGTGTACTGAGATAGAGTTCACTTGGCCATCACTGCTTCACTGTAGGGCTGTTGATTCGGTTCGGCCCGAACTGAAAATCAGCCGAATTTCCCCTGATTCAGTGGTTTTTAGTTCGGGAGGAACCGAACTCAAAACTGGCGGGCAACCGGGGGGGGCGAATTCAGCGAGTTCGGGAGTTCGCGAATAAATTCGGCAAATTCGGGGCCGTCAGTAAGCAGCATAACCGTCAGTAAGCAGCATTCTCCTCCCCCGGCCAATCGGTGGCCAAGCTGGGTCTTCTTCTGGCCAATCAGTCAGGATTGAGTACTGGAAGAATCAGCTGATGTGCGGCCCGGCCAGGGAGAGAGAGAGAGAGAGAGCGAAATCCTCGTGTGTGTGTGTGTGGGTGCTTGTGCACATTCGCTCCTTTCTGTGGCTGCAGGGGGCGTATTTTTTGGGGTACAGACACAAAACTTTCACTGGAGCTTCAGATGAAGCTTCTTAAGATACCCCCCAAGTTTTATAAACATTGGGTCAGGGGGTCCCGAGATATGGGCTCCCCCCTTTTTCTTTCCATGGCTGCAGGGGGCGCATTTTTTGGGGTACAGACACAAAACTTTCACTGGAGCTTCAGATGAAGCTTCTTAAGATACCCCCAAGTTTTGTAAACATTGGGTCAGGGGGTCTCGAGATATGGGCTCTCCCCCTTTTCCCTCCCCCCTTTTTCCATTTATGTGGCTGCAGGGGGCGCTTTTTGGGGGATATAGCCCCCAAACTTTTAGCATAGCTTCAGACAATTATTCTTAAGATACTACCCAAGTTTTGTAAAGATGGGTTCAGTGGGGGCAGAAATATCGCCTCCCCCCTTTTCTCTTTCCATGACTGCAGGGGGCGCATTTTTGGGGGTGCAGATCCCAAACTTTGAGCGGAGTTTCAGACCAGTGTTCTTAAGATACCCCCCAAGTTTTGTGAACATTGGGTCAGGGGGTCCCGAGATATGGGCTTTCCCCTTTCCCCTTTCCCCTTTCCCCTTTTCCCTATTGGGATGAATGGATCAGCCGATCCTGTGCAGGTTCTCCAGAGCAAAACCTCCCGTGCCTAATTGGAATCATCTTGGATTACAAGTCCTCCCCAGCCCGTCCTGATGGAACAGAAGACAGCCACAGTAAGACCCCTTTGGGGGCTTTAATCTATAATTTTTCTCCTGTGTATGTGTGTGTGTGGGGGGGAAAGCAGAGTCTGTGTGTGTGTGGGGAGGGAGCAGTTTCTGTGGGTGGGGGGGAAGCCAAAGGGGGCTTTCATCGGTTCTGCCTGGGGTGTGTGTTCCCCCTCGAGTCTCTCGCTCCCTGATTTGAGGGGGGAGGTTTCAGTTGTGTATTGCAAAGGTGTTGTTTTACAAGGTTGTGTTGTTTTGCAGTTGTTTTGCAGTTGGTTTGCAAACGTCTCAGCTGTTGTCGGGGCTGGGAGCTTTGTGCATGGGCGGCAAGCTCTGCTGAGAGATGCACATTAAGGGTGGGGGGACCCCTTTCAGGGCTCATATCTCAGGCCCCCCGACCCAATCTTTACAAAACTTGGGGAGTCTTTCAATAAATGTCCTTTGAAGCTCTGCCGAAAGTTTGGGACCTCTAACCCCAAAAATGCCCCCCCAGAGCCGCGGAAAGGCGTGATTGTGTTTTTAATGGCTTTATTCAGCCAAATTTTTTCCCGAACTTTGAATTCCCGCCGAATTGAGCACATTCCGAAGTGGGGGAGTTCGGACTTCGGCATATCCCGAATCTAAACGGGCTGAATTCGGCCGAATCCGAACTATACCGAATTTTTTTTAATTCAACAGCCCTACTTCACTGAATGAACATAAATCTTCTTGAAACAATAGTTGGAGGAGTTGGGCACAAACACACAATTTCTCCCAGTTATATTTTTTAAAACTGGTTAGGGGTCACTCGCTTTACTTTAGAACTATTTCCCTTAGGAAAGGACTCTCAAATCACTCCCCTCACACACACTGGATCTTTCTTGATCCTAAAGTTATTGCACGTTCAGTGTCTACCTGTTTGCTTTGAGGAAAATATTTCCCAATTCAAAAGATCAGCTAGAACTCCACTCCAAACCTCCTTCCCTGAAGAAAATATTAAAATAGGAGCAATTCTGAGAACAGATCATAAAGATCTGTTTTTGATGAACCAGCACAAGGAAATTTAAATTATGTTTCCTGGTGATAAATGGCTATATAATTATTAAGCAGCAGGTTGTGGAAATGTTGTTTCTATTGTGATGAAAGGGGCTGACATCCTGCATTCCATTCACATCCACCTAATCTTTTCAGACTGCACCTGCATTATCTTCAAAGATGACTCTGTGTTTCAGGCAACTAAGAGCTTCAGGTAAAAAGCCTTAGTTTGGCAGAAAATTCAGTATGAGGCATTTTGGATTGTTTCCCAGATCTGCTGCATTTCTTTCATGCTATACAGTGACATCAGCAATTCATACTTCAATATTTATTCTAAGGAGAAAAAAATTCTCCAAGCAAGGTAAACAATGATTTCATTAAATTGGCAACTAGGAGGAAGGAGACAAATAAACAGTCCCTGTGTACACTACATAATGGCCTGGATTTGAAATGCAAAGTCAGCTGCCTACAATGGAACTGGCCTTTTCCCCAATAGCAATGGCTCAGGAAAAGCTTTTCAGATTTTGACAAAAGGTTCTGCAGTTCTACATAAGATTGGAGAATTTCAGGACGTGACCTCTGAACTCCCCTAAGCTGAATTGTTGCCTGCTTGCCTCTCAGTCAGCAGCTAAGGACTAAAGAAAACAAGCAAACAAAAACAAAAAAAATCATGGTCAGACTCAGCCAACAGAAAATATTGGATGGAAGCATGCAAGGTCTACAGCAGTGGTTTCCAAACATTTTGAGCCACTGCCCCCTTGGTTCCACAAACTCAACCCTTACCCTATCCTATAAAATGCATTATTCAAAATAGGGGTTTGCACGATGCACTAAAGAAGATAATAACAATAAAATTTCAAAACAGTAACAATTAATTGCACATCTATTCAAAATCAAATTAAAACGTTTTAGTTGAAATTTATTCAACAAAACTGATGAACTTGATCCAGTGGTACCAGCTCTTCAAAGTCTGAAAAAAATTCTGATAGTTTTCACCAGATTTGCCAGCATGGTGCCGTAGCTTGATCTATTGTAAATTAGTGAAAAACACAGTTGAAGGGGCCCACCTCTAGCACCCACCTTATGCTCTCTTGCCTCTTAATGCCCCCTAGGTAATCCCACCACCCCCAGGGGGTGGTACTGCCTACTTTGGGAACCACTGGTCTATAGGATTGCCAGCATGGTGTAGTGGTTAGGAGCGGTGGATTCTGATCTGGAGAACCAGGTTTGATTCCCCCTCCTCCACAGGAGCGGCGGAGGCTACTCTGGTGAACTGGATTTGTTTCCCCACTCCTCCACATGAAGCCAGCTTGGTGACCTTGGGCTAGTCACAGTTCTCTTAGAGCTCTCTCAGCCTCACCTACCTCACAAGGTGTTTTTTGTGGGGAGGGGAAGGGAAGGTGATTGTAAGCCGTTTTGATTCTCCCTTAAGTGGTAGAGAAAGTCGGCATATAAAAACCAACTCTTCTTCTTTTTCTTCTTCATTAGTACTTGGATAGAGGTTAATGCTTGGGAAGCAGGTAGGTATAGAGATCAGTTTGCAATAGGACTGGGTATGCAGCATAAGATCAAGGCACCCTGGGATGGAAAACAGACATATATATGAAGTAAAGATGGCAGAATCAAAAATAGGCAGGAATTGGACTTGGTACTTGGGATGGAACTGAAGGTCTGCACAGACAAGCTAGGGTTATGAGTTCAGCAGCTTGCAACCCCCTTCTCCTCCCACTTATCTGCTGCTGCTGATAATTATATGGATGGTAGATCAGCTGACTGGTTGGTAGGAGGGAACATTCTCCCTCTCTCCCCTCTCTCCATCTTCTTCGTAATCTTCCTTCCTTCTTCTCTCTCTTCTTCTTCCTAGAAGAGGGCCACGCTCACTGGTATAGTATCTGCTTTGTATGCAGATGATCCCAGGTTGCATTCCCAGCACCTCCAGTTAAAAAAAATATCAGTTAGTAGGTGATATGCCCTGACTTGGATGGCCCAGGCTAGCCTCAGAAGTTAAGCAGGGTCAGCCCTGATTAGTATTTGGATGGAAGACCACCAAGGAATACCAGGGTTGCTGTGCAGAGTAAGGCATTGGCAAACCACCTCTGTTAGTCTCTTGCCATGAAAACCCCAAAAGAGGTCGCCATAAGTCGGCTGCGACTTGAAGGCACTTTACGCACACACAGTAGGTGATATGCAAGACCTGTACCTGAGTCAATGGAGGTTCACTGCTATTCAGTTGAGATAATACTAATATTGACAGACTAAGGATGTGACTAAAGAAGCTTCATGTGTTTATGTGATATGTCAGGTACAAAGTGGAAATATAGTTCCTAGGAGACATGGCATACTCTTGCTTCCTCCCAGTTGGGTAGCTAGGACCAACCCCACTCTTAGGTGAGTTTGAGGGAGGGGGACTCTCCTCTTTAATTGGTGCTGTGATAGTGACAAGAGCTAACTAAGGCCTGGGCAGGAAGAAGCCAGGATATACCCATGTGAGTATCAGATGAGTATGTTTCCCTTCATTTGTGCAATAAATTGACAAACATTTCTTACTGTATGTTTAGATACTGTATGTTTCTGGATTGCAAAACCAAGTTACAAATCCAGATACTTTACCATCTGTCATATTATTTCTTCTAGTAAGAAATTCTCATAGATTTGCTATCATGGATACTTATTTTTCACCTAGTAGGTCAAGATACGATAAGAAATATAATTGCTATTTATTTATTTATTTCAGGTTCCCCCCGACTTTCTCACCAATGAAAGCCCAAAGCGGCTTGCATTGTTCTCCCCTCCTCCATTTTAGCATCACAACAACCTTGTAAGGGAGGTTAGGATGAAAGTTTGTGACTGTCCCAAGGTCACCATTGAGGTTCCATGGCAAAGTGGGGATTCAAACCTGGGTCTCCCAGATCCTAGTCTGACACTCTAACTACTGGTCCACACTGACTGTCTAGGTGTTTGAAAGCAGAATCATGAAAATATAAAGAGCCAAGTAATCACAGAACAATTGTTCATCCCAGGCAAATCAAGTCACATTAGACAAAGCAAATCAGCTGTTAATAAAATGTACAATTTCCCCCCTTACAAAAGCCACGATCCCATAAGTTTCTTTACCAACTCCCTCAGGCTGCTAAGTACAGAGGAAAAGACTGAAGTACATTATATCACAAATTGCTTGTTAACTTCTAAGTGAGGATCAGTATACACTGGGGGCCAAGTTAGTGGTTTTTGTTCAGAAAAAAGAAAAAAGTCCAGCTACCTGAGCATGTCTCTGGATCAGAGCCAAATCAACATAGATTAGCTGCCAAATAATGGGCTACCATTTGCAAAATAAATGGTATTTTGTAGAGGAAGAAAGGGGAACTGCCAGTTTATCATAAGTGGTATATCACCCACAGGGTACCGAAAAGCATCGCACATTTTCTGTTACTGGAAGTGTTGAGGAACCTGATTATGTGCTTACTAAAATTCAGATTTGAAGTTCCACTCTTTCTGAAATAGCTATCACACAGGAGTTGTAAATACATGAATGCTCAGTAGCATATTCCTCCTGGCGAAGACATTTTGCAGAAAGCACTCATGCACATTTTACATTTCTGCAAAGTCATACATTATAAGCTGTCAGGTTGAAGAATAGAGAAATGATGAGATGTATCATTAGACATTCAGCAGAAGAATACCAGAGGGAAGGGAGGAATGCCATAGTGACTGCGAGACTGTGCACATGTATCTTTTGTTTTAGATTGGGTTAGTTGAAACATAATAAAAGACATCCGTTCTGACATAGGTTGGTGGGGTATCATTACAGAATAGTCTACATTTTCATCTTATAAGATGTTTGAATCTGAAACACTTTACTTACAAAACAAATACTGGGGATATTTGGATACACTGGTGACTCTTAATAGGTCAAAGCCACAAGAGAGGCATAGAGCAAAAAACTAGCACAAGGGAGATGTTAGTTTGGGATCTTCAGAATTTAGAGTTTGGTTTTTGGCCATGAACTTTTAATTCAGATAAAGTGAAGTTTGAATGCTAATTTTAGGATGAGGCAGGTTCTTCACTGGATAGTCTTGGGCTGCTTTCTGGTGGTTAGTTATATTAAACAATGGCAGCTGTCTCCAGGCTACACAGCCTTGTCTGCGGTTTGGAGAGGCTCTACTTGCTTAAGAACTGTACCCTACACTTTCTCTTACAGATATGGAATGATAATGCCACTACACTCGACAATCAGTATCTGTGATTTTTATTATGATAGCTTCAAAGCCTGTTTCATAGCTTTTTGTCTACCTTAGAGTCTTGTGGGGAGAGATGGGTGATGGTGCCACCAGTGGGGATTCAGCACAATAGTGACCTTGAGATAATTTATAGTCAGCTGCTGTGATCTAGTGATAATTGTGATAACAGAAACTCCAGCGTTTCCGTCCAGAAGAACTACACATCCGCTTTGATAAATGGAATGGTTTTGTGGTGGTGGAAAGTGCCGTCAAGTTGCAGCCAACTTCTGGTGACCCTGTAGGGTTTTCAGGGCAAGAGACATTCAGAGGTGATTGCCATTGCCTGCCTCTGACTAGAGACCACAGACTTCCTTGGTGGTCTCCCATCCAAATACTAACCAGGGCTGACCCTGTTTAGCTTCCAATATCTGATAAGATCTGATCAAGAAGGAAATAAAATATTGAAATTTGAAAATTTGATCTACCAGCATCAGATGGGATGGGCACTAGCAATTACATGGACAAGGAACCAAATGGAGAGGAATAAGAATGATATTTTTTCACCATTTTGGCCATGAATGTTCAGCATCATGGTCTAAAACATGTACTCATTCCAAAGATGCTAGGCTTCATTCCATCAAGGAGAAACAGCAGACTATAGGACAACAAGAACAGGACATGGGACTGGAACCAGACAGTCTTTTTTGCTTAATCTTACCCAGTTTTTTTTTTTTTACTACAATACTTATCCATGTGGCTTTTGTTCATGCAGGTTCCAAGACTGCCAACATAGCACATGTGTATTGGTTCACTATAATCCAGGTGGTGCATGGGTTGGAAGCTATGGTGATGATAGGAGTTCTTTGTGCAGGAAGACCTGTAGGGAGATGTGGTGCTCACTCCAAGTCTAATCTCCATCCCATCTGGAGAAATGTGGTGGTGAGGAACTCTTAGGTGGCTCCACTGTGGTCTTGTTGCTGTGCAATGTCAGGTCTGTGAAAAATAATCTCTCTACAATGACTGCCCTGTTGTGTGAAAAACAGCTGGGCCTGTCTTGTTTGACTGAAACCTGGCTAGATGAAGCTGATATTGTCAACTTGGCCCAACTGGTCCTTCACCAACCTCAAACTGGAGGATGGGGTAGGTGAGCAATTCTTTTCTGTTATTTTTTCTCCACATGCAGACAGAGGCCAGATTTGGTTGTATGTGTTGGGTATCAGGGACACATTAGATATCCTCTTGGTTTACTGTCTGCTTAGCTTGTCAGCAGTGTGTTTTGCTGAGCTGATGGAGGTGATCTCAGATTTGGTGTGGGAAAACCTGAGAATGATTGTCCTTCAGAATTATAACATACATGCTGAGGGAGCCTTGTAAGGTCAAGCTTAGGACTTCATGGCCACCTTGAGGCTGTCTCAGGTTGTGATGGGCACAATGCATGAAAAAGGACATATGCTGGGCCCTTTTTCCTGTGTCACATTTCTGGTTAAAATTGGGTTCTTGGCCAATTTTCATTCTTGTCTACATTTATGGATCCAGTTCCATTCTGTTTCCCATCATATTGTCATTCTTCTTCCTGTCACGGCAAAAAATTGGGTGGAAAAGAGACATGTGATTCCCTCACTTTGATCCCATATAGCACACAGGTGGTTGCTGAGAAGCAAAGGCTTCATTTTGAAGCAGTAATGACAAGGTGCAGCATACTGGCCTCCGCAAATTGTTAAGGATATACTGAAGTGAAGGGGACACAGATGACAATCTTTTTGTATTTTCAGAAAAGAAGAAGAAGCAATGGTCCCCAACTCACCCAGGGGCCACGTTTGTGTTCCCATGGCAGTGAAGCAAGGGCAGGACAGCTCCCCCAGCCACACCAAGCTCGCAGCAGTGAGCCAGGGTGGGAGACTGTTTGCAGCCCGGCTGGCCATACTGCTTCCATGTGGCTGGCTGAAGGGAGAGGGGGTGGAGTCCTATGCAGCACTGGAATTTATGGCATGGAACTGGCCCACCCCTTTATCTGTTTCAGTAGGCTGCTCCAGCCGCTCACTCTCAGTTGCCTCCAGCATTCCCACCTACCCTCCCTTGTGTTTTGGTTGTCACAGTTTGCATTTGGTTTACGTTGTCATCTTTTTATCTGCATATCACAGCTTTGGTTGGCAGTTTGGGCATTGAGGCAGATTAATTGGGGGGGAGGCAGTACCTGCATGCCCACCTCCTTCATTTTGGGACTCCCTTAAGAGGTCTTGGGGCTGGAGCCACTCAGTGGCATGCTCAGTTCGGGGGCTGTCGGATGGATCTCACCACCAGGTGGCAAAGGAACCATGCAGCAGCGAGTGCCCATATGGGATCCCAGGTTTGCCACTTTTTGGATCCCCACCCCCAGCAGACGGGCTGGAGGGATGGGTTTATCAGGCAGCAGGCAGGTCACCTGATGCTGGATCCTGGGTTCTTTTCATCATGTTTGGTGGCTATGTGAGAAGGCTAAGAATTACTGGGATATGATTTACAATGAATTAAGGCTGGTATTACAACAAAATATCCCTAAAACAGCAGAAATGATGCTGTTGAGTATAATACCTGATACCATAGTGAACCAGAGACCTTTTTTGATGTATGCTACTACTGCCGCCAGAATGGTATATGCCAGGAGATGGAAAATGACGGATATACCAAATAAATCGGAGTGGATTGAAAAAATGATGGAATTAGTAGAAATGGCAAAACTTACGGCGTCAATAAATCAAAAGGATGATAATGAATTTGCAAAAGAATGGGAGGCATGGTCTAATTATTGTGGAAATGAACTTAAGTGTGATATTAACAAACATATTTTGATCTAATTCAGAGCGGATGTATTGGATACGGATGTTTCTGTTATAATTGAATTAGATAAATAATACAAAGAGAGAAACAATGTAAATTAAAGGATCAGAGGAGGGGAGAGGGGAAGTTAAAGAATTATACTTTTTAATATGTGAAATGGAATGTATAATGATTTGGAAAAAATAAAAAAAATTATTTTAAAAAAAACCTGATGCTGGATCCGCCCCCATGCTGTGCCATTCAATAAAAGCTGTGGCCCATATTTCCCCAAATCTGGTGTGGACCTGGTTTCTTCCCTCCTCACCATTACTCCCTCTGTTGCCCCCGGGACCGTAATCAGCAATAGTGGGACTGAAATGGAACTGCAACCTTTTTAAAGGAGAAAACATAAGGGTAAATTATGCAGCCCTTGTTATAAGCTTTTTGGAAACTCTGTGGTGGACCCTACTATGAGACACCTAGCAAATAGCCTGCCATTCTGTAAGCAGTATCTTGACATCTTCCAACATGAATTATGGGATATGGATAGAATGTATTGTCACAGGTTTGAAGACTGGAAGCACCATGCTCACTGGTTCATCTGCAACTTATTTCTTAGTTTATATTAAGTATATCCGGATTAACTGGTTATTTCTAAATATGTCTTTACTCAACAAACATAGACTGGATAGCAGTGGTTCACAATTAAACATTTATAGTTCATTTGTATCCTCTAAGTACCTGAATTCTTCCATTGAAGTCAATGGAATTTGTCTAAAGGAAATGGCTTGCAGACAGGAGTCTAACAATCTTTTAGAAATTATCATCAGGAACTGAGAAATGTTCTTAGGAGGTCCCATGGAAATACATATTAATATGCTATTTGGATTCATCATTTTATATAATATAAATGCAGAAGTCTCTATAATCGGACTACTTAAATGAAAAGTCAGTTATAAAACTGAATATCACACTAAAATTTACTAAATGTACTTTGCCTTTTCCATAATGCAAATTAAATTTTAACTTCTTCATATATTTCATATTAACTGGATCTCCCCCCTCTCCCATCACCCTAATAGGAGAGTTTTATGAAAATCAGAAATGCTTGAGGGTTGGTATTGGCTCACACTGCAATACAGTAATGTGAATCTAACAGGAGAAGTAAGGAGTTTTCTTCCTTCCCTAGTTAGGGGTCAATCAAATAATTGTTTTTGAGTTCTCAGAAATTTAACAGTTAAGATATTAAATTAATTTAGTACCAAGAGATTCCAACAGTTCTTTGCTACCAAATTAAACCTCTGCAATGAGGGCATATATCACATGTTGCATTATTGAGACAGCTGGGATTTGGATTACCAGTAGCAGTATTGATACCACAAACTTTGAGATAATAGCTAAGAGACAGAGGGAGACATTTGTTCTCCCCTTCCTTAAACCCTAGAGACTGTTGAGGTTAACTCTGGGATAAGTAGTTCAGTGAGTAACAGATAAGAGTTTCTGATTCCTTAACAACAAACATACTATTTGAGACCCCCCACCCCAATGGCAGGGTACCATAGAGATAAACTGGAATTATTTTCACAGCCAGCATAAACTACCTTTAAACCACTCAGTATTTTCACCCTCATATGTTCATCTATCCCAATATATCTCTGCTCGTGACCTTTGCTCCTCCAGCTGTCACCCAAGGGTCTCTTCTTCTCTAAATACTTCAAGCATTCTCTTTGCTGCTCTACTAATATTACTACTGCTGCTGCTAATAGTGATGATGTCTCAGATTGTTGTAGGCAACAGTCTATTTATCAAGTGTACAAATAGGTCTGGTGGGTAATGGACATGTAAAAGCAATGGCTGAAGACCAAATTATATGTGATTCTTTATGTGCAGCTGGTACTGAAAACAACAGCTCCCCTACCTTCTCCATAACACTTACTAGAACTTTTTCAAATCCTCATGTCATTGTAGTCTGTGCGTTCTCTCACCATTCCTCTGTCAGTAGAAGGTAATGTGTTGTTACCCTAGTAGGCAGTCTCCATTTTTAGATGGGGGAATTAGGGTTCTGGAGATTAAGGTTAGTGAGAGGGAGGGGTACAGGAACTTTATACCAATTTTTACCGGGATAAGCCTCCTTGGAAAACTCTTAAATAAAGAAGTGTTTCTACATTTTATGGTTTTTATTGAAAATAGTTTTAATGCACACTCACACTGCAACAAAATCATGCACCTGACACACACAAGAGCATAAGAAATAAAAAGGAAAGAGGGGGTAGACACAAGGATATGAGGATTTGGGGTGATATTTACCAATTCAGAAGAAATGCGCTGTCCAAATGATAGCAGCCCTGAGAGGCAGAGAAATGGACCAGCATCTCTTGGAAGGAAAAGAGCCTTACTCGGATGTAAGGGGTGGGTGTCTTGGATCCAAGAAAAACATGCACACCTTTGAATGGCAAAAAGGCCACTACTTGTAGCAAAAATGAGCCTTGAAGCTGCATGAGATAACTGGCAAAAACAATGGACTTTGCCAGGGGCAAAAGGTTTAATTACTTCTCCGGTGGCTGAGATATTAAAGTATAAAAGGGCATGAGGTAATAGCAGCATGGAAGAATACCTTAGTTTGCCTGATTAAGTTCCAGCAATGACTTTAGTACAGAGTTTTAGATATATGAAAATATCTTCAAAATTCTCCCAGGAAGGGAAAAGTAAACAGGAGATGGCTGGTTTGATTTCCTCTGCAAGTGAGATAGGGCTGGAAGGTGAATTAGATCTGCAAAAGGACTAGTCAGTGTTAGTTGAATAGTTCCTGGAATGCTGATGGGATTAAGGTGTTAGTTATCAGTTCCAGGGGTCTGCTTGGAGCGCTTCATTAAGGATGTGAAGGAGGCTCATTTACTCCCTATTGTTATCTGCTTTTCTACCTTGAGGTCAGAGGAATGCAAACAACCCATCTCCACCTGACAGCTCCCCAACTTTGCACAGGCCCCCAAGATGGAGTCCAGAGTCCTGCAATCTTTGGTTCACCTTGGCATAGCAGTGCCCTGCTTTTCCTGGCAGCTTTGGTCCCATATGCCCTCATGGCATACCAGGTTGCTGGGCCAGATAAAGGACCAACAGAGTGACAACTGTGCATTTAGCATCACATTTGATTTGTGAGACACAGCAGAGAACAAAATAGTGCAAGAATTAAAACATAAGTGGAATATCAAAACATACACACCCACAACCCTAATGTGTGCCCTTTCCAGTCATGCTTATGACACTCCTGTTATGCATGCTGGAAGAGTGCACTATGCTTATTGTCACCATTTTGTTGGAGTAAGGCAATGTGTATATATTCCACCTTCTGTACGCATGAGCACATTCCATGATAAATTTGGGGTTCTGCTGTACTGACATCAGAATATAGTGTGATGCCCTCTTCAGACAAAATGGCAATCACACATACTGAGATGACTGAATGTAGTGTGCTCTCCTGGTACATGCAACAGGAATGCCAGAATACCTACAATGGGTTACGTAGAGTGCAACTAGATGAGAAGCTAAAGACCTGTGGTTGCCTTTAATTTTCTTTAAAAACAGCTGCAGCTCCCCCACCCCACCCCAATTTGGATTTAGCTGTGACACTAAGACAGGGAGGAGTTAATGATTGCCTCACTACTATTCCTAGAGTATTCCTTCCCAAACTGGAGGGGGAAAGACAGACTGTTTCCATCCCTCATCAATGCTGACAGCCTCTAGAAAGGTATTTATATTCAGGAACTACCACAGCAGGAAGAATTACTCCCCACCCAACACCATCTACAACTGTTTTAAAAGAAAATGAAGGACTTCTGGAAACACAGTCCTGGATCTCCAACACATTGTCTAATTGCACCCAGATATAACCGCTGTGTGTATATGTGAGAGGCCTCCTACAGTGGATTTTTCTATCTTGCTATCTTGGGTGATTAACAAATATTTAAATCAAAAAATGCTGGTGCAGATTTGTGATGGTTACTGGCATAAAAAAATATGTTCCTGCCAGATGAATTACCTTGAACCCGACTTGATGATTAAGCTGCTATAGCTCAAGTATCTGATGAACCCTGACAAATAGAAGGTATCAGCTAACATATTGAGACAAAATAAAAACTTCAGAGACAAAAAAAAAATGCTGGAAAACACATAGCAAATTGGTTTATACTACCTGGTAAGTAAATCTGATTAATTAACACAGTATGTGAGAACACTGTTACAGGAGACTCTGGGAAGTCTGTACCATAGAATGGCCTTTTTCCTTTTAAAAATTAATCTATTCTTTATCTTAACAAAACATACAATACATACAAAGGTACATATTCTTATAAAGAGACCATTCCTCAGAATGTTTGTTCCATCCATTTTAAGACTTCTTGACATGCTAAATCTATTTTTGCCACATATTCATTTCTTTGGTGAACTAAAAGAAGTATATATAGACAAAAGCCTCTAATCTTATCTAATAATCTTCTTCTCATTGGCATTTTTTTTTTTTTTTGCTTTCATAATTTAACTAGTGGGGCAGCCCATTCCTGACCTTTCGGCAGCCGGGGATAGCGTGGCCAAGTTGCTGCCGTGGCACCTCCAAACCTGTTCGGAGGCTTTAAAAATTTTAAATGGGGTAAATGCCCCATTGAGAACAGCGATGCTGCACCTGCAAAAAAAGCAGGCGCAGCAACGCTGTTTGTCCTGCTGGCATGCCATGCCGAAAGGGGACAGGAAGCTGCCTTTCGGCAGCTCTGCTTCCGTCATTCCCCGGGAATGCCCCCGGGACGCAGGCATGGGACTTTGCACCAGTGGGATGCCAGCAGAAGGCCCAGCTGGCGTCCCTGGTCAGTGCTACCTCCCTGCGGGTGTTGGGCCCATCCTGGCTGGCACAAGTAATGCCCATGCCAGCGCACGGAGCCTGAATGCTGGTGTAGCCACTTCTTAGCCTCCAAAGGACTTTCATCCTGGAGGCTCAGGAATGGGCTGCTAATCTAGCAGCCATTATAACACAGAATCCTATGACACAAGTTTTCTTGGAATAAAGACTACATAATTTAATGAAAATAGTTCTGGAGTACTTTCAATGTTATATCTAATTCCTTTTGAAAACATTACAGTTACCATTTTCCAATATTTTCTTGCTCTAATACCATGTGTGTATGAAGTCTGCATGTGGTTCATTGCAAAACCAACAGTGGTTATTAATATCTTGATACATTCTTGCCAATTCCACCTGAGAAAGATGCCACTGACCACCGATGCAACATTTTAATCACATTTTCTCTTAAACTGACAGAAAACATAATGCCCAAAGAGAGCAAAAGTTCCAAATCCAATTATTAATTTTATGCCCTAACGCATGTTGCCATTTTTTAACATATTCTTGCCTGACCCACCACATACAAGAACATAACATATTGTAAAATATAGACAGAGAACCATTACCATTTAAAGCAATGATATATTCAAAGAATGTCAATTCTTTCCCAATCTCCCCTTAACATATTCTCACAATGACCAAGCTCTTAATTTATAAATTTTGAAACAACAGTGTACTACTGCCGCTGCAATCAAATATAAAACTGTATCAAATTTTTAAAATCTATTATTAAGTCACAATACCTATCCCATCATCCACAATCCGTCACAGAAAGGTATATAAAGACCTTTAGGATGCAATGAGAGAAACACACTGTTGAGCTTCTGCATTCCTCTATAGAAAACTTCACCCCTTGGTAGAATTGTATCTTTTTATATTCACTGAATCAAAAAGACATCTGTAGCCAGTGTGTCTTCCATTATGAGTTTTCTCTATAATTTTCTCTGCCGTATTTCCATTCTCCTCTGCTACCTAAGTGAAGTTTTTATTCAAAGAAGGCTATCATGGGAGGATAAAAGAAGGTAGGAAACCATGACAAGAATCATGTTGCTACTAGAATTGCTCCCTGCTCCAGACACTATCATTTATAGATAAGAACTAATGGGAATGGAGATTAGGAAAGAATGCAATGCATTCTTGTATCACAATGGGAGTGCATAATATTAGCAAATTTTTCTTATAAAGTGTCTACATTTTCCAATGTTATTTGTTCATCAATAAATAAGCATTATTCATATAAATGACATATGGTGTAGTTATAAATTCCACATAAATTGCCTGAAATGCATAAAAGAAACAAATGTCCATATTAGCAACAAAAATGGGAGAGCCAAAACCATTAACAATGACAATATATGGAAACAAATAGAAAGAGAAAGGGTATATTCATCTAGATAAACTGACAATTTCCACTTTCCTCATAGAAGCTGGTTTGCAAACCGTGTAGCTCCCTTGGCAGCTGAGCACTTTCCAGTTTAAGAAATCAGTACCAAAAGCTTTATTACCACAAGCACAGTACAATATAGATAGACATTGATGGCGAGATGGTAGCACACAGACAAAGCAGTCAATAGAAAGGACTACAGGACCCTTGAGAGAGAAAAAATATTATACTGAACCTTTAGTGAAAGCTGCATACATGCAGGAGGAGGATAGAAGACAGATGCTGGAAAAAGACTTACATTTCCTGGGAGTAGCAGACAAAGCAAAGGAAAAGTAAGATCACAGCTGAACAGATGGCCAAAAAATTAGTATGTCAGAAGTCTGACAAAACCTGACAAAGGGTTAGCCTGAGTTGCTGAAAGTATGAAGTACTGTAATGAGTACTTAGATATTTATCTTGAGCAAGTTCAGAAATTAGCAGAATGAATGTGCTTAACCTTTTTTATTGGTGTGTAAATCCTTAGGATGAAACACCTCACTGCATTTCACAGGCACTGGAGTCCATCATAAAATGGCACCGTTGTACGGCAGGATAGGTAGCGGCACATTCCAGGAATTGTCATAACTACAGTCCTAAACACATTAGCAGTGCCATCCTATGCAGAGTTACGTCAAGCCCATTGATTTTGATGGCTTGGATCCTGCAGTAAACCTCTGTTGATAGAAGAGATTTCCATCAGCGGAACGGGATTTCCTTTCCTTTCCCTTCCTGTTGATCCTGAAAATGTTTCTTCTGAGGGACAGGCAACCCTGAAGAACAGCATGAGGGAGACGTCTGCAGTGGGAGGGGGACTTGATGTAACTTCAGTTTGATTAGTTGAATTTTGTCATGGGTTCCAATCCAACAGGCTTAGGCAGAGTGAAGCAACTTTATTTGGGATGGTATTAGAAGACTGTTCCACTGAAGGCAGTAGGATATTGTAGTAAGCATGCATGCAAAAGGTAGGATTTGGCCAGATGGCTTAGTTCTCCTATCTATGTTTATGCTACACAAGCCTATTGAATTCTCCAATTTATGGCAACTTCATGTGTGCCCAAAACTATGGCATATCCAATGGAATGTCTAGTTTTCCTTTTTGAAAAGATTTCCCTGCCATATGACAACCTGCTTTTGATTTTTTCCCTCAGTTTCAAAAGTTGTTTGCCTTGTGGTATAAGAAGCTGCTGTTGCAGAATCACAATTTCAAAGGGGTGCAGTTCTTTGAATCCCATTCTGTGGTGAAATATTCTGTTGATAATTTATTTATGTCCAATGAGTTATATCATAACAAAGGTCATAGTGGGGTTTTTTGGGGGGGGGGGTCTGATAGTGACAAAATAAAATGCACATGTGACCTGTCGAAGGGAGAATTCATGCATCTTGGTTATGGTATATAAGTTCTAAATGTTTATTAAAGTCACATCTGTCATCATGGTTGAGGTGTAGTCATTCCCATTTAGGTTATTACAGTGAAAACCATCCTAAGGGAAACAGTCCTAAAGGGAAATAACTGAAATTCATCTGTGTCGGTAAATTAATTTTCATGCACCAGGACATGCTTTTTCATCACTCTAACACCCAAACTATCACTGACTTTCTAACAGTGCAATCCTAAATAGAATTACACCCCTCTCATGGAAGTCAATGGTCATGTAACTCGGCATAGGATTACACAGTATAATGCTCATTACACAATTCGAACATACCAGGCAAATATAACAGATTCCATTCAATAATCACGATCTACAAGTTTCGATTGTATGCAATAAGACTATATTCTAAAGGTTTATTTTTTCTCATGTTGGCCTTATGGTATCAGAAGCACTATAGCATGTGCTCTTCCCCACACTATACCAGTAATGATGGGGGAGAGCCACATTGCAAGAGCCCACTAATGGTTTACATGCCAATGATGTCTCCCCTAGAAAGTGGGTCCTGAGAAGGAGCTGTGCTGTGTCCTCCTCCTGTGCAGCCTATATCACCTGTCATTACCTGAGCATTGCAAGGGGGGCACATGGTACAGAAGTATCCATGCCACTGTGAGAGCTTCAGAAAGGCCCCCAATACTCTGCTAAATTAGGAAAACACTTGATGTGCACTATGGGAAAGGAACATGAGCATATGGGACATTTCTATCAAGGAGGAGAACAAGAGGAACTTCATCGATAAAATGCTGGATCATGGCCTGTGAGAACTGGTAGTTGCAGTTGTCTCAGCATGGTTGATGACAGAACTTAGAAATAATATTGGCATTTGTATCAGTTAACAAGAATTACTGTGATTCAGCAAAAAGGGAAGGATGATGAGTGTAAGTATCCCAGAATCCTTTGATCAGTTTAAATCAACTCATTATAAAACAGACATTTCAGACTGTTCCCTCTGATAGAGATGAAGAATTTGCCCTTTTCTCTAAAGATTAGGATCATTTTAAAAAAAAACCATTAACCTTCCTTGCCTTCCTTCTTATCTTCTTTGCAGGAATAAACTGTTGTTATGACATGATATAGAACCGTACTGCAGCTCTCAGGAGTCCCCCCCCCCATGCTGTCACATGCTTGAAGTCAGTAATTTAACACAAATTTATAATCTATCAGTTTATGTTATTCCACAGAAGAGATGCAGGAGGTTAATGAGTGCTTTTAATTCTGAAATTGGCAGAAGAGGGCAAATTCCCCACATTTATATGAAACAAATATAATTGGCATGTTCTCCAGCACTTCCATTCCTGTGGAAATAGAGATTCATTATGGAATTTAGTGTAGCTGGCTAGAAAAGATGCCTTGTGCTCACTGATGTATGCCAGATCTAGAAATTCATAGGAATTTAGAGCCAGATATGTGAAATTTGTTTTTTCAGCCAACAGTGTTTGCATGTTAGACATTTGGATTTTATTTTTCTTCCTGTGAATTTATCCTTTTCGTTGTGGTCTATGGCTTAGGTAGATAAGCCCCTTAGAGATATATTTCCTTTTTCTTAAGGGTGACCTTGGATAGCTGCCATCACCAGAGGATCATGGGGGGGGGATCTCCAGGGCCAAGACCTAGTCTGATCTGCCCCACTTTTCCATTCTGGCTGCACTGCCCTGTTAATACCCAGCCATAGATGTGTGTGTAAATGTATGGGAGTGAAAAAAGTATTTATTGTCCCCTTGTCCAGCCTTCTTTTTCTCCTTGTTGGAGCTGTCCCTTCAGCACCAACTATCCCATAAATGTGGCCTTGCAGCCATGTGTGTGTGTGTGTGTGTGTGTGTGTGTGTGTGTGTGTGCCGTCAAGTCGCAGCTGAATAATGGTGACCTTGTAGAGTTTTCAAGGCAACAGAGCTTCAGAGGTGGCTTGTCATGAGATACAGTCCCAAAAAACTCAGAGATTCAGGGTTTGCAAAGTTTTATCACCAGTACTTATATTCTAGAAAGTACATATATTTGCAAATGTTCTATAAATGCATAATTAAGGCAGAACACTAGTAAAAGAACAGAAGGGTAGTTGTTTGTTAATTTTTACTTCCAAAAGCTTACACATCCCTCTCTCTAAGAATGCAGTCTAAGCCTGGAATGGTAAAGACCAAACACCCACCATTTCCCATCTGATATGTAGATGGAATGCCTGTCTCTCCTCCCCTCTCCCCCAACACTAAAATCTTGACACAGAGCTGCACCAGATGCTTCCCAGTTTATGGACTTCCCCCTAGTTTGGGAGTTCCTTTCCTGGAAAAATCAGAACATGGGGTACACATTGAATATTTCTTCCACTAATCACTTCAAAATTAAAAACTGAAGGAGTTTTCATCAAAAAAGTATCCCATGTGCAACTCAGAACTGAGGTCAACTGCGTGAGAGGGCTAAGAATAAGTTATCAGGGCAATTGACAGCCTGGCCCAAATGGAATAATGTGGTCCTGTGATTCTGCTGCTTTCCCAGCTCCTCCATCACCATATAATATTGCCTTCTTCCTGGAATGTAGCTTGAGGATCTTTTCCCTCCTTCCAGCTGATAAGACTATGTTATTCTAAAAGCCTCTTTATCCTTTCCCAGCAGTTTTCACATTACATTTGCTGAAGATTTACAGTTTCACACATGTAAAAGCAGGGGGCTGAAGGATCCAGCTTTGCATCAGGGTCACAGATTTCCCAACCCTACTCCATTCAGTATCCTTCATGTAGAATTTGACCTTTCCTCTGCAAACAAACTGCTTCCACTTTCACACAACATATCAGCAGCTTCTTCATAGTCATACTTTCTTCTCTAATATTTCTGTGGATGGAAGGATTTCTGGCTGTGGAAGCATGACTTCCTCACTGTTCCCCTCCCACTGAAACATAAAATGTCCCCTCAATACTGTTCCTGGGTGATGGAGGACCTGTAGGAATAGCTTGAGAGGTTAGATGTCTGTTGTTGGAGGGGGGAATTGGTGAAAATTCCTCCTTGCACACACAGAAATTTTAGGCAGGATCCAACCTATTGTTACCTACCCCTACTAGGCACAATTGTTTTCTCAATGGTGAGGCCCCCATAACAATATCTATCTCCTCAGAAAACTGCAGGGTCTCTCTGGTGCTTGCTGTATATCAGGAGTCCCCATTCTTTTCGAACCTGCAGGGAGTACTTTGGAAGGTTGACACTGGACGGTGGGTGCAACCACAAGATGGCTGCCTTGGGAGGCAGAGCCAACCACAAAATGTCAGGAAGGAGGTTATGAAAAACTGATATTAAGTAGTTCAACATTTCATGGAGAAGCTCTGCTTAACAGGATGCCTTTTAAAATTAACATATTATTTAAAACATTTTCTTGCATACATACAAAATAGGAATACGTATTGAACTAGCTAAGAAAGCCTCATCTAGCAGTATCTGTCCTCATTTTGCAGGCAGCTAACACACTTATACAAAAGGAAAGGGGGAAAATGCTTGGAATGAGTTCTTCTCTCATGAGCCCAGACATTTTTTAAAACAGCAGCATTACTTGTAACAATGACAGCTGGTGCTGAAAGGCTGGTGTGAGCTCCTTGCACCTATGTACAGTGAAAGAGAGATTCTGCCCAGATTTTAACTGGAACATTTTGAAAAGTGAACAAAATTTGATGTAGTGATGTTGTCGTCAACTTTTTCTTGAATTAGAGAAACCCATTCAACTTCATGATGACTTCAGTAAAAAAAATCACTTGCGTGCATTAAGCATTTTAGCCATGCAGTCGAATTTTGTTTAGTCAGAATCAAGTCCCACTGTGATTTTAGAACATCACTGGGGCATTTGCACAGGTAAAGTACTTTACATAAAGCCACTAACAGCATTATACTATAAATATCAAAACCTCAAAAGTCCCACCTGGCCCTACCTAATTTCTGAAAACGCTTGGCACCACCAGGAAAAGAGTTAGAGGGCACTGTGGCACCCATGGGTGCCATGTTTGGGACCCCTACTCTCTATTAACAGCTATGTGGAATCTCAGCTGTTATTTGGCTTCAAGCTAATTGAAGAAGGGGAATATTCAACAGCACAAAAAGAATGATAATGTAGAAAGACAATGTGTTATTTATAAGGCCAACCCTAGCTGAATAAATCTGACGTTGTATAATAATTATTCATTTTTCATTGTTAAATCTGTTTATGTATTCATTTATTCATCAGATACATTTGTCTCCATTTGACTGAGGATCTCAGGATGCCATATGCAGGTTTACCTCATTATATTTATATAACAGTAGTACCCTGGTTCGTTCATAAATTGGACTTTTGTGTGGTGGAGCACCAGCGTGCCTCCCCAGCTCTACCAATCTGATGTTATTACACATGGGCCAGAAGCTCCACATTGGTTTCTCTGCCCCAAAGTGAAGTAGAAACAAATCATTTCTGCTCTGTCTTCTCATTCATAATTACTTATAGAGTCCAGTGTAGCTCAGATAGGTTCAAGCTTGTTCGTATGAAGTCCTAAGCTATGTGTATGTATGTAGCATTGAAGTCAATGGGATTTATGCAGCAGTAATGGTGAGCTATTTTAGTGACTGGCCTGGGTAAGAGTTGGTTCACATACATAACCATCATTTGATGGTGGTGAAATTGAATGCTGATATATGAATGGCACATTATTTATGTTCTTTACATTAGAGATAGAATTGACTTGTCTTCTCAACGACAATTCTTTGCAATGGAATCAGTTCCTACATTCCCCTATTAGTCACCACAATCCTATGAGTTGTCATATGAGTAATGCAAAGGTTAAAAACCCCACAATGTAAATACACTAATGTGTACACAAAGGTGAGGCGCACGTATGAGCTTCATTCATTGTTAACGGCAATTCGCTCCCAAACAGGGATGTCTCTTTAGCTGTGTTATTGGGGGAGGGGGGAGAAATTGAAGTTTTGGTTGCATACATGCTTCCACCCTATGCACATATTCCCACACTTTGAAATTTTGTCTTATTATACTTTGTAATTAAGGACATTTTAGTGAAGCTGTCAATATTCTTTCTCATTTAGAGAGACTTTAACCATGCATTCCTGAGGGGGGGGGAGTCCTGAGGTGGCGTGACCTTGCCGCCAGTGTAAGTGCGTCTAATCACGCTACTTACCAGTGTAAGTGCGTCTAATCACGCCAGTGTAAGTGCGTCTAATCACATACGCTGGCGGCGATGGCAGTTCTGTCGGCGCCTGATCGCCGTGGAGCTGCGCCTCGCCCCTCCGCCGGTGCGGTCTCTCTGTGGTGCAGGCCACTGTAAGGAATTGCCCCACTGGCATTGGGGGGCAATCCCGGGGTGTTCCCGGGGCGTACTGGGGGCCGGAACTGCCATTAGGCAGCTTCCTATGCCCTTTTGGCTCCAGATGCTGGCGGTTAGGACGGCATCGCTGTTTTTAAAGGCTTTTTTTGTCCTGGTAGCGTGCAGGATACAGCTTATGAGGAGGCGCAGCTGTGCCTCTTTCCCACTGTCCTCACACACCGGCATCTCAGGAATGCATGGTAATATTTTGGCTTAGCTGGATAAAGAAATCTAATTCTTACAGTGCTGGTTGTGAGAAGTGCATCAAGATCCTCAGAGATGGAAGTAATGATAAAAAGGTGCATATTTGAACATGTCATTGCAAATGTCATTATGGTTTTATTTCATTCAGGCATACAACAGAACTATGGCAATCATGCTATGCTGTTAAAGCAAAGCTTTTGATGAAATACTGTAAGAAACATGGACCCTCTGATATTTCATTAGAGCTGTGTTCAGATAATACAACTTATTTATTAGTTTGTTTCGAAATTCAGTAAATTTGGGATAAAAATTGCTAGGAAATACTCTCTTGGGTGAAATGTGTAGTTGTTGTAGCATGCATAATATGTACTGGATCACATGACTAAATCCTCTCAAGAACACCATCACTAAACCCCTAATTACAGTTATATAACCTGGCTACTGTGGTGCAGAGTTATAACAATTTCCTCAACACTCTAATTGGTAGGGAAAATCATCACTAGGGGGTACACAGAGGCTAAATGCAGACGCAATTCATGTGGAATTAAAGACAGCTGTGGATATAAGTACTTTGCACCAATAATGAGGGTACTTACTAGGATTAGCAAAGAAACAAATCAATGTAAGTTAGCTAAGAACAACATTTTTTCTGTGGGATTCATTAAAATATTGCATTGTAGTTGATCTTCAGATAATTATTATGGCTGCCCAAATGTTTTTTCAGATCTTAAAAAAAGTATAGTAGTAATTTTTCTTGTTTTCCTTTGACAGAGTGGAGACTCTAGAGGAGTGAGATGCCAGAGCCTTCATTTTCTGCTAAAACTGTTCACATATATTAGTGGATGTCATGTTTGCACAAATAAACAGGGTAACACTGGCTTGGTTTCTACAGGGATAATCATCCCATTTAAGCCAAAGTACTTGGGACTGTATGAGCCCCGTGGCGCAGAGTGGTAAGCTGCAGTACTGCAGTCAAAAGCTCTGCTCACGACCTGAGTTCGATCCTGACAGAAGTCGGTTTCAGGTAGTCGGCTCAAGGTTGACTCAGCCTTCCCTCCTTCCGAGGTCGGTAAAATGAGTACCCAGCTTGCTGGGGGTAAAGGGAAGATGACTGGGGAAGGCACTGGCAAACCACTCCGCAAACAAAGTCTGCCTAGAAAACGTTGGGATGTGACATCACCCCATGGGTCAGGAATGACCTGGTGCTTGCACAGGGGACCTTTACCTTTACCTACTTGGGGCTGTAATGATGCACCAGTGAGAATGACTGTGCACCATTATTCTGTGCATTTTGCACAGCCTTATTGGAATCATAGTCCTCCCCCTCCTTTGTAGCATCATTTAATTTCCCAACACAACCATCCATGAAGCTGAAAGAGAATCAATCTCATCTATTGCACACAGGCAAAAATGGCTGCAAGGCAGAAAAAAGTCCAGCTCCACTACTACTGTGCTGTTGCAAAGCTGTTTGGCAACTGTTCCAGCTGACAGCAGCTAGGTGAGGAGACCCAAGTCTAAGGTGTTTTATGCATGGCTGTTTCACTTGCCGTCACCCCTCCTATGACTTCGGGTCTTTGTGTTGATTATGCATACTGTTTCCGACTGTCAGAGGTCACCTCACTCTCTCCCTGCATTTCCCCATATTTTGCCCGTGTTTTCAAATTCAAGATAAAACAGGTCTCTGAAAACACAGGCAAAATATGGGAAAATGCAGAGGGAGAGTGAGGTGACCTCTGATGGTTGGAAACGGCATGCATAATCAACACAAAGACCCAAAGTCATTGGAGGGGTGACAACGATTGGAACAGCCATGCATAAAAGACCAAAGTTCACAAGGGGTGCAACTATGCTTGCCTACTGAACATGTTTTCTGTGAAGTCTATGGCATCCCCTCCTACAGTCTACACAAACAGCAGTTTCTGGATAATTTAGCCACATTTCCTTGCTAACTATTGGCTTAGAGATCAAAAATATTTTGTTTTGAAATGAAACTCCACCCCCTCCACTATTAGCAGCCAAGAAATGATGAAAGTGGAAGAGAGATTGGATAGGGGGAAGGAAATCACAGAAACTATTCTGACAGATCTCCAGAATGGGGGGAAACATAGTTAGAAAGTTGCCTGTAGACAATCTTTAATTTTATCCATGGAAAGAACCATCCAGAATTACCTGAAATTAACTTTTGTAAAAAGAAGTATCAATCATCCAGTACACATTCTGTTGCTTTAGTCTTGGTAGCCATTGCAGAGAATGTTACTCTGCTATTCTCAAGTTAGTGCTGTATTGAGAGACACAAAAAACACCTTTGACAGTGTAATGTGTGAACTACTACCCTCGCCCCTAGTAAGGTAAGAATTCCCTTTAAAACAGACACATAGAAATGAAGAGTATCTTTGCCTTTTCCAAACAACAGTAAATATGAAAAAATCATGATGATACAAAATATACTTGCATATGAAAATAAAACCAGAAAAGAAAGACATACATACCATTACCTTATCCTATATAAAGATTAAAAAACAAGATATAGTTTCTGAGATTATCACCAAAGTGCTTTCAGAAAGATTAGATAGTCTCATGCTACTCACCTCTGAGAGATTCATGTGTTTTTTTTTGGGGTGGAGCTATTTTAAATAGTCCCACTTATATGAAACCCATGTGACCATACCAAAACCTTCCACTTTGTCATTTCAGATAGTATGAGGTGAGTGCTTCAAAACTCTGAACAATTAGATCTACTTGTCCACAGATTTTTCTGGGCGTCAGTCCATCTCTTCAGAGTTATCTTTTCTTCCTAAGGATGGGACATCAAGTACACAGCTGAGAGAGTAAAACTGGTTGATGTTTTGCAAATTGGAAAACTAAAGCTAACAGACAAGAGTCTGTGACAAAAGTGTAGTAAAAATGTGGGCTTTGTGGCATAAGTGTGGGAGAATGGGTGGGAGGAGGGGCTGCTTAGTGCTTTCTGCATGTGCTGATTTTCTTCTGCAAACTCAGAACCCAAATGAGGAAAAAGGATAAAAGCATTCTGGGAACAACTGAAATCAATGGGTGAAGGAAGAGTTAAGCAAGTCATGCTCCCTGATTTCCTCCTGCGAACAGTCCCTCCCCTGTATTAGTGTTATGAGGCTGCTACCATCAAATTGCTAACCCTGTCTTGCACACATCTTCCAGTTCTTCCTGAGCAACCCTGGATTTTTGTATATTTGCATACAAATGTGAAAAGTCTCATTTAGAGATCCTTGATTCTCATATGTTTGTACATGTGGGATTTCATCACATGACACAACAAGCACCCAAATATAAGTGCCTGTACAGGATATGTGTCTATTTCCAAGAGGAGTCACATCAAAGATAGCATTCATATCTGGAAACAGATAAAACAAACAGCTGTTTACTACATGGTAACCAGGGTCTAGAAAAAAAGCAACATTAATTATTTTGGCAACTTATGGAGGTTGGTCAGTCTTAGCAGGTGCTTTCTGGATACATTACTAGTTTGGGTTCAGCCCAGAGTTTGGGAAACTCTTTGGTTCATCCAACTGCATAAAGAGCATAGCATGCTGCCGATGCCAGGGTCATAGTAAAGCACAAGATACAGTGTCCTTCATGCATTTTTACATCTCTATAAGCTTTGCCTTGGCAGAAACAATGGAACACATAAAGCCTGGGGAGGAATTGTGGCTCCATTGAAATCCATGGGAAAGTTGCCATTGGCTCTAACAGAGCCAGGATTTCATCCATAGCTTCTAAGCCTGTCACGGATGAGAGTTATCTGGCTTTGACATAGTCAAGAGAAAACAGAGAGAATTACAAGTTGACACAGCCAGAAGAGCTGGCAGGTGTTTAATTGGCAACCAACACTACGTTGGCTTTTTGTAATTGGTGTGTACCTTGGGATGGTTATCCCTGTTGGACTGTTGTTGAATGCTAATAATGGGTATTTCCAACAGGCCCTGTTCCATGAATAGCTTATAAGACATAATGTTTTACTTCCTCTGTATATTTGTATTACAACAATTACTTATTCTTTTCTCATCTTTATATCTCTAAGGTAGTACTATTGTTGTGGCAACCAGCTTCACAATGGGCCCAGTATGTAGATGGAGAAAATGAGGCAACTATTATAACAGCACATTCTACTAATAATTTCTATAGGCTTCCTGTAAACACCCAGATGGAATTATAAGTACTAACCATAGAAAGTTTTCTTTTCCCAGACAACACCTTCTTTTCAGGATAGTTATAGGTACCATGCAGGCTTGCAATCCATTATCTTTGTTTGGAGACTACGGCCGTTTATGCATGGCTGTTTCCTTGTGGTAACCCGGTTGACTCCTTTGGGGCTATGCACATTTTGCCCATGTCTTAAGAACATAAGAAAGGCCATTCTGGATCAGACCAAGGTCCATCAAGTCCAGCAGTCTGTTCACACAGTGGCCAACCAGGTGCCTCTAGGAAGCCACTAACAAGACAACTGCAGCAGCATTATCCTGACTGTGTTCTAAAGCACCTAATATAATAGGCATAATCCTCTGATCCTGGAGAGAATAGTTGTGCATCATGACTAGTATCTCTTTTTACTAGTAGCCATGAATACCCCTCTCCTCCAGGAACATGTCCCCTCTCCTTTTAAAGCATTTTATGGATTTGTGTTTCCGTGAGGAAACAGCCATCTATAAATGGCCTACATGCCTCCACACAGAGGTTTTGCTGTACATTGACATCCAAACTGGAGGAGTGTTTTTGGAACACCCACACAAGTTCATCTCCAGTCATTTCCTTTATGGGTTTCCCCCTGCTTTGGTATTTTCCTCAAAACAAATTTGATACAATAGTTTTGGGAAGATCACAGTAAAAAGTACCTTGTGGATGTAAGTTGTACATTTTTAAAGGTCCCACAACGGTGCCATATTTCTTTCCTCAGTCCCCCACCCTGGCTACCATTTCCTCCACACTCCTGGGGGGTTCGAGGTGGCTTTTTTTTTAAAAAAAAGATCAGCAATTGCTAGATTACTGCAGCACAATAACATTTTTAAAATCTAGTTCTATGAATTAATAGCTCCTCCGCATTCCCAGCTTTCCTTTTCTAAACAAAGTAAGCCTTTCACTCTTTTTGTTGCAGAAATAAAAGGGGATATGTGCATTATAACACTATTGCACTATAGAAATGTAGCAATTCTGGGAGGGAAGGCAGCATGGTAAAGCCCATGTCAAATCTCAGAAGCTAAGCAGGGTCAGTACTTGGAAGGGAGACCTCCAAGGAAGATTCTGCAGAGGAAGGCAATGGCAAACCCCCTCTGCTTCTGACTTGCCTTGAAATGCCAGAAGTTGATTACGACTTGATGACACTATACACACACAATGCAGCAATTGTTTTTTTTTTTTTAAAAAAAGCCTGAAAAACCCATCCACTGGTGTGTGTGATGGGTGTCCATGGGGGGGGGGGGGAACTGAGGTAAGGAAAGTGTACTGTTTCAGTGCTCCATTGCCAGTACAAATACTTCTGCATTTCTAGTGGCAATGAGAGCTACATGGAGAATCATTCCCATGTGGAAGCACCACAAAACATAACTATGACATTTCTGAGCAGTCTTCCTTATGAGACTTAAAGATAGCCTGTGTGTTATGGATGTCACTGACAGGATATTTTAAATTGCCCTTAGTATATGGAGTGCTTCTTGGCTCACTGTACATGTTGGACAGTTTTCACAGTGGTGGCAATGGTGGCATAAGAGTGGAATACTTTTAGTCTGCCTGTTCATAACATTTCTGAATTGTTGCCCTTTTGTTGATTTCCCTTGAAGTAATCTATATTATACTTGAAATATGTTTGCTTATCTTTTAGCCTAAGCAAACATTGGAAGGAAAAATACTGTAGAAAAGACATCTGAAATAATTATAGATGACATTGGAAACTTAGACTAGACTATACCAGTTTAATATATCAGAGAGAAACAATCTGATAAGGGCAACTTAGAGAGAAAAACAAAAACAAATGTGACAACAGTCATGGATCTCTGTCTGCAAAATGTACATTCCAGGCCCATGTAGCCCCAGTTTCCATAGAAGGGAGAAGGAGTTTAATCGTTTAGTCTCCATTCAGGTTTGTTAATCAAAACAAACTCCTCTGTACTGATACTGGTATTTTACAAGAAAAAAGAAATTCTCTTTAAAAGCACATCTTTTGCCTGCGTACCATCGAAATGAGCCCTCAAAACAACTGTATTGGTTCAACTAATTTATGTGAATAGCTAATCTACATAATTGTTTATTAACATATTCAAATCTATTCGAGGGCAGGCAACCTTCCAGTGGCTTCCTTTTTCAGGCAGGGCCACCCTGGCTCCAAACATGGCCAGTGCTTCTGCTGGCCTTGTTTATACTTGCCAGCGCATGCATTATGTGCTGAGAGGTGCCAAGCCTCCTCCTCCTCCCCTGATGTGCCATAAGGCCCCTGTGTGTGTGTGTGTGTGTGTGTGTGTATAAAGTGCCGTCAAGTCGCAGTCGACTTATGGTGACCCCTTTTGGGGTTTTCATGGCAAGAGACTAACAGAGGTGGTTTGCCAGTGCCTTCCTCTGCACAGCAACCCTGGTATTCCTTGGTGGTCCCCCATCCAAATACTTACCAGGGCTGACCCTGCTTAGCTTCTGAGATCTGACGAGATCAGGCTAGCCCCTACCAGACTTGAAAAGATGCTGCTCAGCATCAAGGGTGCTCCTTCCCAGTGCACCCACTGTAAGATGCGCAAAGGCCAGCTCCGGATAAACACACCACTGTGTCTGATTCCTCAGGGTGTTTGATGATTATTCCTCCCTGTCGTGAAAAACCCACCCAAGTCCTGCCAACTACTTGTGGCTACAGGTGTGCTTTCAGCAATGCTGAATTGAACCCCCCCCCCAAAAAAAAAAATCCTTATTGGTATTTTTCGATGTTTTTTCTCCTGAAAAATGGCAATTTAACGGGACCTGAAAAGTTTTGGCCCTGCTGAGATTTTTTTTTAAGCCTGGGAGGAATTCTCTCTAGCCCATCACTCTCCCCCTCTCTTTTCCTTCCCTCCCCTCCCTTCTCCCTCCCCTCCTCTCCCCTCACTTACCCGCAGAGCTCCTTTTGCAGAAGAAAAGAGTAGTGAAATGGCAGCTAATTGGGAGGAATTCCTCACAGCACACAACACACTTGTTTTCTTTCTGCATAAGGTTCTCTTTCTCTCCCAGAAAACAAGCCAGAAAACCAAAAAGAATTAAAACAAATAGATAAGAAATAAAATAATGCCTCTGACAACTCCCAGCACAGATGGACGCCAGAACCGGAAAACCTATGCATTTGGTTTTTTAAAGCTATAAAGACTGCTATAGTATTCGTTAGCATTATTTAACATTCTCTGGTGGAGAGTAGAGGTGGTTTCTTAAACAATCAAGGAGACCTGTGCTCTTGGATCTTCTGGAAGAATTCAGAGAGTTATCCGCAGACTCTTGATGTGTTAACTTTGCACATGCAGGATGATTTTGACATGAAGCACTGTACATATTAATTATTTGCCTCATTTTAATCCTGCCCTTCCTCCAAAACGCTCAGGATAGTGTGTATTGAGGTCCCCTAACATGATGCACCATGGCACCCACCAACACATTTCCCTCAGCCCACCAAGTATTTTTACAAAATGGATTGGGTCAGGTGGGGTTCCTGCCCATTAGGGCTTCTGATTGGCCACTGCAGATACAATTGGCTGTGCAGACTAAAATAATGTTTCAGTGGCAGCTGCCACAATGCGGTTTTATTTTCCCTCTCACTCCTCTCTCCCAGTGTATTTTTAAAATTATTCCTCATTCCCTGCACTTGGGCTGCTGCTGCTGCTGCTGCTGCTGCTTCTTCTTCTTCTTCTTCTTCTTCTTCTTCTTCTTCTTCTTCTTCTTCTTCTTCTTCTTCTTCTTCTTCTTCTTCTTCTTCTTCTTCTTCTTCTTCTTCTCCTCCTCCTCCTCCTCCTCCTCCTCCTCCTCCTCCTCCTCCTCCTCTCCCTCCTCCTCCTCCTCTCCCTCTCTCTCTGTGTTTGTCTTTCTCCCATGGTGGCCATTTTGTGGTTGTGTCCACCATCATGTGTCAAAATTCCAATGGTGCCCACAGGCTGGAAAAGGTTAGAGTCCCCATTGTATATCATTCTCCCCTTAATAATTTTATCCTTACAATAACAACCTTGTGTGGAAGATTAAGCTGAGAGAGAATGTCTGGCCCCAGGTCCCCCAACAAGCTTCATGGCAGAATTGGGATTTGAACCTGGGTCTCCTAATCCAACACCTTAACCACTGGACCATTAGATAAGATGCTAATTTTTCCATTTTCCTAGTGTGCTTCCTAGCACAGCGCAAAGCTCAACTTTTTTTTTTTTTACAAGTTTTTGGTATTTGTCTTTGTTTCCTGTGTTCGTTTGCTTGTTTTATTTTTTATGTGCTCCTGATATAAACTGGCTTTGTAATATTACTATTATTATTATTATTATTTATTTGACTTATAGGTCGCCCTTTCCTGGCCGAAGCTGGGCTCAGAGCAGCTAACATCACTCTAAAACAGTTTTAAAATCTTTCGTAAAAAAATAACCGTAAAACCCTGGCACCTTAACATCTCACAACTAACATTCTAGCAGGAAAAAAATAATTACAACCTTATAATATAACAATACCACAACAGCACAATAAGCTACATCTAGGCGAAGAACACGGGTGTGTGTGTGTGTGCTTATAGATATATACACTGAAATAAAGTCCTGTATGGGTTGGTTTTGTTCCTTCTCATACCAATAAAGGAGTTTATTTTCAACTATATTTTCCCAAAAGAAACTAGTGAATTTACCATTCATTTTAAAATTCAAAGCAAGAAGGGTTTTTTTTTTACAATAATGTGCATTTTATTCCAGACAGAGAATTCTGCTCAGTTTTCATTGAAGCAATAATCTTTATATAGTTATTTTTGCCAACATAAACATACCAGTGCTGTTAGAAAAGCAATATCCTGGTTCCACAATAGACAAGTGACATTTGAACAGTCCTTCTATATGGGAGCCATACAATTGCTTTGATCAGGTTTCATCATTTAATTCCAAAATATGTCAAAAATAATTATAGAATTCTACTGAAAAACCAGGAGACCTGTCAGTCATCACGCTTCTCCTTGATTTTCAGCAGTCAGTTTTAATTAGAATAATTTAATGTTGTGAAGTGTGTGCCCGAATAAGGTAAGTGTCATAATTACGGCATGTCTTTTTCAGGGGCCAGTGCCAATGCAAGAGAGGAGTCTGCTTTTCTCCGTATTTCTACAGACAGGCCCAGATCCAGCTAGTCAGGCATGACTAAGACCCACTGAACCAATGGAATAGGTTAATTATAACTAATTATAACTAAGTTATGACTATACTATACTCTTGCTTTGAAAGAGTCTTGTTTGTGGGCTTCCTAGAGGCACCTGGCTGGCCACTGTACGAACAGACTGCTGGACTTGATGGGACATGGTCTGATCCAGCAGGGCCTTTCTTATGTTCTAAAACCCTATGAGGTTGTCATAAGTCAGCTGTGACTGGATGGCACACACACACACACACACACACACACTTGTTTCAGTTAGAGATGCAGCACTCTTTGTTGTGAATGAATTTACCATATTCAAAGGCACTGATTCTGGTGAGTGTTGGGGGAATTTTCTGCTTCCCCCTCTCCCGATTCTTTGTGTTTGGACTTCTCTGCCTGCGTACTTACCAAAGCAGAACCCAGAGAATTTGTTAGGAAAAACAGACCTTTTACACAGATACTCTTTAAACATCAAATTAGACATGTAACAGTAAAACATGCAGTTTATTGTACTTACAAAAAAATATAAAGCAAAGAATAAAAACAATACTTGGGTAAATATATAAGACAGAAATTAGCAAACCCACTAGGGCTGTTGAAAAAAAAGAATTCGGTAAAATTCGGATTCGGCAAAACTTGGCCCATTTTTATTCGGGAAATGCTGAAGTCCGAACTCCCCCACTTCGGGTCCATGCAATTCGGCATGAGATCCGGAGTTCGGGGAAAAAATCGGCCGAATAAAGCCATTAAAAACACAATCGTGCCTTTCTGCGGCTCCAGGGGGGCATTTTGGGGGGTAGAGGTCCCAAACTTTCAGCGTAGCTTGAGGGCACCCTTC
The DNA here is from genome assembly GCF_029931775.1 of Euleptes europaea. Taxonomy (NCBI): domain Eukaryota; kingdom Metazoa; phylum Chordata; class Lepidosauria; order Squamata; family Sphaerodactylidae; genus Euleptes; species Euleptes europaea. The sequence goes on along the minus strand of NC_079321.1, from coordinate 44,062,820 downwards.
CTGCAAGAACCCTCAAGTTTTGTAAAGATTGGGTCAGGGGGTCCACCCTCCTTAATGGTTTGCAATTAGCAAAGCTTGCCGCCCACGCCCAAAGCTCCCAGCCCTGACAAACAGCTGAGCTGCCGGGAGCAAGGGCGGGGCAGGTGCGAAGAAGTTCTCAAACCATGCAAAGCAACACATTTTCAGCCATGCAAACCATGAAAACCATGCAAAGCAACACGTTTGCAACCATGCAAAGCAACACCTAACACCTGGGAGTTTGCAAACCATGGAAAGGGACAGAGGCAGCTAGCTATGCATGAGGGGGTGGAATTTCCCCTTTTGCATCGGACTCAGGACCAGGCAAATGCATTCTTTAAGTCACAATTTGAAAACCAGTTTTGAGCAAGCATCAAAATAGAACTAACCAATCTTATGAATGAGGGAAAACCTGAGGACACACAACTGAAGCCCCCTCCCTCAAACCAGGGAGAGAGAGAGACTCAGAGGGCACCCCCACACAGAACAGGTGAAAGCCCCCTTTGGCTTCCCCCCCACCCACAGAAACTGCTCCCTCCCCACACACACACAGACTCTGCTTTCCCCCCACACACACACACACAGGAGAAAAATTATAGAGAAAAGCCCCCAAATGGGTCTTATTGTGGATGTCTTCTGTTCCATCAGGGGGTACACCCCCCCGCAGTACAGGTGAAAGCCCCCTTTGGCTTCCCCCACCCACCCAAAGAAACTGCTCCCCCCCCCACACACAGGAGAAAAATTATAGAGAAAAGCCCCAAAACGGATCTTACTGTGGATGTCTTCTGTTCCATCAGGGGGTACACCCCCCCGCAGTACAGGTGAAAGCCCCCTTTGGCTTCCCCCACCCACCCAAAGAAACTGCTCCCCCCCACACACACAGGAGAAAAATTATAGAGAAAAGCCCCAAAACGGGTCTTACTGTGGATGTCTTCTGTTCCATCAGGGGGTACACCCCCCCCGCAGTACAGGTGAAAGCCCCCTTTGGCTTCCCCCACCCACCCAAAGAAACTGCTCCCCCCCCACACACAGGAGAAAAATTATAGAGAAAAGCCCCAAAACGGGTCTTACTGTGGATGTCTTCTGTTCCATCAGGGGGTACAACCCCCCCGCAGAACAGGCGAAATCCCCCTTTGGCTTCCCCCATCCACCCACAGAAACTGCTCCCTCCCCCCACACACAGAGACTCTGCTCCCCCCCACGCACACACACAGGAGAAAAATTATAGAGAAAAGCCCCAAAATGGGTCTTACTGTGGATGTCTTCTGTTCCAACTTCTTCGCACCTGCCCCGCCCTTGCTCCCCACAGCTCAGCTGTTTGTCGGGGCTGGAAGCTTTGGGCGTGGGCGGCAAGCTCTGCTAATTGCAAACCCCCATTGTCAGAGATGCACATTAAGGGTGGGGGAGAAGACCCAGCTTGGCCACCGATTGGCTGCAGAAGAATGCTGCTTACTAACTGACAGTTATGCTGCTGCGCCGAACCCCAAATATGCCGAATTTATTCACCGAACACCCCGAACTCGCTGAATTCGGCTCCCCATTTTCCCGCCTTTTTTGAGTTCGGTTTCATCCGAACTAAAAACCGCCGAATCAGGGGAAATTTGGCTGTTTTTCAGTTGGGACGAACCGAATCGACAGCCCTAAAACCCACACATAATTGACACACCAACAGACAAACAGTTATAGAGCTGCTCTGGGTCGTTCCAAGGAAGAGACAGAGATGGTCTCTCCCTGAGAAGGATGACGACTGGACAACTGGACCAGCCTTTTATAGCCTAAACTGTGAGAGAGGATCTCAAATGGCCACCTCCCTTGCAAATTCTTAAGGAGATGAGTTTTCACAAATCATGGCTAATTTTGTTTGGAAATATCCTGTTCCCAAAATAAGTCACTCAGTTCCAGAGTCTCTGACACTGTTTGTTCATCAGCCTGTATACATAAACAAATCCCCCCTCAATCTATGCAGATAATTTGTTGCCGGTCTAAATGACCTTCCTATCCTTGAACATAATTTCAGGCACCTAATGTGCTTTGGTTAATCAACTCCTAGAAAGGCAATCTCCTGTTACCCTCTAAGGTCAGGAGAAGCTGGGGTCAGCTAGCTTCATGTGGATTCTAAACTACAGGTTAAAATATTGAGATATAAAGATGGTTCTTCTTAAGCCAAACTAATATGTTTAATATAAAAATTCTTACCACAGTGAGCCGGTCCCGGGATTAGTTAATTGATGCAGAAAATATCCTGAATTCCTTCTAAACTGGTTGGCAGCTATGTAGTAAATTTTAGCTAATAACAGTACTTGGATGATCTCTGGGCTTTATTAACAGATGAACCCAGCCTCCTTCTCATTTCGGACCTAGGAGGGTGAGTGTACAGTGGAGCTCTGGAGCAGCGGGGGGGGGGAATGTACCCCAGAACAGAGTCTTGCACATGTGGAATTTGGTGACCCAACACACATGCATTCTTTTCTATATTTTTATTCAGATTACCCAGTGCCACCATGGCATGCCAGAAGCATTTATGAGTGATGCTGGATGTGAGTAATGATCAAGGAGCTTCTAAGGGATAAAAGGAAAGGATGTGAGTAATGGGGTTGTGGGGGCAGGGAAAAGAAATATAAAAACTACTTACATGAGGAAAATATAACTCCCACGGTCCTTTGCTAAATCATTAATGCATTAAACAAAAAAAATATGCAAAAAAAAAACTGATGGTATGTATGCATGCTGTTGTGCCAAGCATACAGCTGCCCAATGAACTCTGATGAATGGCTTAGTTAATACTCAATCTGCTCATCGATAAATCAGTGGCATATTTGTGACCCTTGATAACTATGCAATTGGAACATAGTGTCTGAATTGGTGCAATCCCAAATAATTTTCTTGCTTCATCTGCTGCTTGTGTTGCTCAGACCTGAATTGAAGGTGCTCAGCATCAATCTTGTTTATATTCAAACTTTGTAAAACATTCACCCCCTTTGAACATAGTGCTTATCTAAGATTCTTTGGCTACAATCCCAACCATATTGAAGGGCAGCAATATTTGAACAGCATCTATAATGTGTAATTATGGTACAGTTGTTTACCTAGCCTATCTTTTGAAGGAAATGGAGTTTTTCTTAAGAATGATCCTGAGTCTGATTAAGCACTAAACAAAGTGAGCTTATTCAGAAATCACAAACTTGGTAAATGACTGAGAGACAGGCTTATTTCTAACTAGGGTCCATAACTAACAGGGCAACATGCGGCCTGTTGCTCCTCTCTTTCACTGTAACAAGAAGGAAGAGGAGGGGTGCATTATGGGAGCAAACAAGGACACAGGAAGAGAAGGGAGAAGGATCACAACCTTTCTATCTATCCAACTCTCACACTTGCTGCCCCCTGCTGATCTTCCTTTCTTTAATCAATCTTTGTGCACTAGACATTGTATTTCCAACATCTTTGAGAAGGCTTATTAATTCAGTACCATATTAATTCAATTTCTATGCCTTTCCACGTGGCCACATTGATGACTGACATACTATACAGTAGGTTAATTTTGCTGTGTGGCCATTGCATTGTTCTTCATGAACATTACAATGTTTGAAAAGGAAGTGCGTGTCTGTAAAAACATGAGGACGCACATGGACATGTATCATAGAGTCCTGAGTGGATCATGTTCCCAGTACATATCAGTTGTATGTTTAATGACACAGTTCTCCCTGTTAGACATTGGGTGAGACTGCAGGGGTAAGACCTGTTGATTTTAAAGTACTGTAATCCTGTCAGTGATGTAACCCTGATCCTATGTGATCCCCCAAATGAATGTCATGTATTTATTTCTAAAATTTCAGAATAGCAAAACGTAATTAATTCCCCAGATAGTTTAGGATCATTCAAGTCCATTCTTCCTGGTGATATATATATATTTTCAGCAACAAAACACATATATCTGGTTATCAACCCTTGTTAGATATGAACCTAGAGGGAGCATAGGCAGAGAAATAATTTAAAAGACATGGGGCTACATAACTGTTATAAATGCTTAGCACTGCTTCAGGACATGCTGATTCTCTGCATTAATTTGCACTTCTGAACCTCCTGACAACCCAAGTACATAGCCCCAGTCACCCAGGTCAGATTTACATGTAGTGTGAAATTCAGCTCATCAGCATAATGGTTGAGTAATTAAACTTCACACAAATGAAAGTCAAGGAGGTTACAAAGGTGAAGCTCCAACTTAGTGACAGAGTACAACTGCAGCAGAATTCTCTCTCCTCTCTCAATCTAGCTGGGCCTGTGAGATTTTAATAGGGCTGCTGCCACTCTGGGCTGCTTGCCTTGAATGGTAGTTGAACAGAAATCTCCCAGCTGGTGGGATATTGATGTCAAGTATGCTGGTACAGGCTAACAATCAAGTACTGATAGAGATAAAACAAAGAAAGTGACAGCTTTGCTGTCTATTTTGGACCACATCCTGAAGATTAAGTAGATGTCAAGCTTTCAGGTTACAAAGAACCTTCATTTGGAAGAACATCAAATGTCTGTTTTGAACCTTTCATCATGCATCAGCAAGCCACAAAATAACAACTGTCTACAAGTAGGAAATCATACCTTGCTAGCCCCTGAAAATTATCTGTTTTAATTTTGAAAGGCATATGCATGTATATAATTCTACACATTGAAGACCTCTGTAGCTACACACAACTATTAAGGACTAAGACCCAATGAAGTCAGCAGGCCATCTGAAAAATGTTCATAGGATTCTACTTACTGTATGTTTAACCATAATATCATCACTTGTTCTTTGGGTTGAGATCCTGCCATTTGCAGATTCCTCCATTACTTGAATAATTGCAATGCCTTGCTAGTACAGTAACAAAAAATAAATAAATTTAACATTATAATGGATACTTCCTGTGAAATAAAACATGTGGTTTGTATATTAATCCCAAGCAAGCCACCCCTCACTGAATGCATGCACTCTAGTAATAGTCCACATTAATAATGGGGTGTATGCATTTTAAAATGCTTTAGACTAAGTTCTAGAATATTAACCATCAATGAAATCACTTTACATAAATATGACCATTTGTCCGCCCAAACATACCATATGTTTAATTTGTCCACCCAAACATATTCAAAATAATGTATTTTGTATGGTTGTATTTGGGGGGGGGGGTATTTTAAAGATTTCCTGCATAAACGTGCATTCAAAGTGGCTCAGAACAACAAAACAGCTATTATATAGCCAGACTTTGTAAATGTGCTTGGGGGTGATGGGTTTGACTGAGCAGTTACCCAGAGCATCTAACTCTGTAACCCCCTAACAATGGGTTAGATTTGACAATCTACCAGCAGAAAGTGCTCCTGGCTGCTGATCTTTCTGGTTCTTCCCTGCCACCCCCAGAGAATTTATCCCTGGGGACACAGGACACACATTAAGTAATATCCACATTGGTCAGGCGGATGCAGTGGGGAGAAGACAGGGGACAAAGTCACCCTTTTGCTTCTAGCCTGAGCGCAGCTCCACTGATGGAAGAAACAGTAGTGAGCACTTTCCCCTCCCCCACCCCACTTTAGTCTCCTGACCTGCATGGATTTCATGAGTCCTGAAACCCTGGGAATATGTGTCTCTGGGGTCGGAAATAAACTTTCCTGAGGTCAGAAATGGCTTTTGAGGAAAAGGAAGTGTTACTGCACATGCTCCATTTCACTAGCGCTGCCAACCTTTAGGTGATGGCTAGAGATCTCCCACTATTACAACTGATCTCAAGGCAAAAGAGATCAGTTCACCTGGAGAAAATGGCTGCATTGGAAGGTATGATCCTATTGAAGTTCCTCCTCTCCACAAACCCTGCCCTCCTCAGGCTCCACCCCCAAAATCTCCAGGTATTTCCCAACCCAAAGCTGGCAACCCTGGTTTCACACATGCCTGAGGCTGGTTTGGAGGAGACATTCCAACAAGGTCAGTAAAAGTAATCAAGTCCACCTGGTGGCTTGATAGTAATTAGATTTAGTACTCAGATGAAATTACTGATGCCTTTGCTGATGAAATTACAATGATAGATCTAGGAGGGTCCTTGGCTTTACTAGTCCCTGGGGCAATGGGTAGGCATACAGATGTCCCATCCATGAATCAGTCTCTTGCCCTTAGTTTTGGCAATTCATTAGCATAGCCTGAGGAGAGCCTTGGGCTCACTTTCTCCAAAGCATGTCATTGCTAGCTCCTAAAATAGTTGCCAAGGTAAATTTACCAGACAACATAAGAACACAAGAAAGGCCATGCTGGATCAGACCAAGGTCCATCAAGTCCAGCGGTCTGTTCACACAGTGGCCAACTAGGTGCCTCTAGGAAGCACATATCTGGGAAGGAGGTCCCTGGTAACAATAGAGCCAGGAAGATCAGGGATCTTAACATGTACCTAGATCCAAGTCTCTGGATCATATACCATTCTTTTAAACTCTTAACAGAGTAATATTAAACCAATATGCCAATTTATGTGAGATTCTAGTCATAATGTTATTGCCTATGCCGGCCACCTTCATACAATCTAATATATCACAAATGGCATTTCTTTTTGTTTTTTACTCTATAGTACTCAGACTATACATTCCCATAAATATGGGCTTGGTCCAGTCACAGCATATTTGGACATCCTTGATTTTCAGTGAGAGAGCCTAACAACACAAAATTCAGTATTTCAGTCTTTATTTGATTCTGAGGTAAAGGTTTGAGAGATAATTTAAGCATAGACATTTTCCCTCTTATTTTTCATTTACTTCTGCACAGTTCATATAATTTGTTCTGCATTTTATAAGGCTGCTTAGCTAACATTCCAGATAGTTCTTCCAATTAGACTTCTTGGCCTGAGGATTCATTAATTAGCCTTGTTTTATTTCAATCAGAATTTTCCTGCCCTTTTCACTGGCCTGCTGTTAGGATTTTGGACATTTGCCCTTATGTGCTCTGCTATAACTACTGTAACAAGAACTCCCTCAGGGCACCACATTTTAGTACAGAATGGTGTTGTTCTCCAGGAAATCTTACCCAGAGCCGCACTATGAACCCTCAGGCAGAAATACACGTTAAATATCATATCCACTTGACTTCTTTGGAGGGTAATCAAAGTTTCTTCATTTAAAAAAAATTATTAATAAGGGTACAAAAAGAAAATTAGGGAAAAGGAGGGGAAAATAATAATAATACTTGATATCTGTGTCCTGATGGTTTAAAACATTACATACAGGCATCCTTCGTCTGCCCCAAGAAGGCATTACTTTATCATTTTTAAGCTCTCTATCTCATCTATTAGTTATTATACAATTGTACATTGCATACTCTAAATATTTCTTCTATCTATACTCAGTTCTAAACATGCTTTTTAATTTGTCAATGTAAGTCTCTTTGGTCTAAACGACCAAAGAATTGAGATTGCTGAGTTTCTTTCATATAAGGCCTGCCATCTCAACTTGTATTCATCGAGTTCCTTTTAATCAAACATGTCAATTTTGACATCAAAGCAAAGTCCAATAGTTTGTTAGTCCACTCAGCCACATCTGGTATTTTTACATCTTTCCAGTATGTTGCATATACAATTCTGGCGGTGGTGACTGCATATTGGAAAAGTTCTGTGTACGCCACATTTAGTTGAGAAGGTAGTATTCCCAACAACATATTCTTAGGACTAAGTTCAAATTTCAACTGCAACATTTCCTGGATTTCTTTGTGTATTGCTTTCCAATAGTGCTGGCTTTTTTTACATGACCACCATTGATGGTAAAATGTTCCTTCAACCTCTGAACCCTTCCAGCAATTCACTTGATTTTTCTTAAACATCTTTTAAAATCTTTTGGTGAGAGATACCAGCATTTTATATCAGTTGTTGCTTACTGTTTGTGATGCGGAAAACTTAATTCCCTTAGTCCAGAGTTGTTCCCATATTTCCATTGAAATCATTTCACCCAAATTTTGCATTAATTTGACCATGCAAACTTTCACTTGTTCCAATTCAGTTTCATACATCAACAAAAGTTTATAGATTTTAGATAGCAAATGGTCTGATGATCTTGTTATTATCTTCTCGAACTCCGCTAACTTTCTCATGTTGTCATCTTGGTAGCAATCGTCATCAAAGTTTGTTCTTCTACCAATTAGATTTTATTTAGCTTGCTTGTTCATGAAATCAAGGATTTGTGATTCTGTTATTAAAAACGTGTATCTGTTTTTTTATCCACAGTGATTTGTAGATGGTTCTAGAGATGGAATTTGCTTTCCTCACTTGCTTATGGCTTTGTTGCTTCTGCTTCTCCTTCAGATTTTAAGAATTTCTGATAAGGTTTCCTAGTTCATATTGTTTATTACCAGTCGGTTTGGCTCATGGCTTGTCCACAAGTCACAATAGTCAGAGGTGATCCTTTGATACACATTTTTGTGTGTGTGAATAGCCTGAACACATTTGATTGTGAAAAAGATGATTGCACATAAAACTTTGCTGCAGCTGCTTCCTCCCCAGTGATCACATGTGCCCCTTCACGGCCTAGGGCCCGCACACATATCAAACTGCAATCCAAACTACATGTTATGTTACAAGGCAAGTCAGGACTTGCTTTCCCAGCAGTCTCATAGTTAGGGTTGCCAGGCCCCTCTTTGCCACCAGGGGGAGGTTTTTGGGGCAGAGCCTGAGGAGGGTAGGGTTTGGGGAGGAGAGGGACTTCAATGCCATTGGGTCCAATGGCCATAGCAGCCATTTTCTCCAGGTGAACTGATCTCTATTGGTTGGAGATCAGTTGTAGTAGCAGGAGATCTCCAGCTAGTACCTGGAAGTTGGCAACCCTACTCACAGTAGCTGCGGGGAATGTCTTTTTAAAGGTCTACAAAGGTCTAGTTTGCTTCTGGATCACACCATGGTGGAAGGCAGGACTCCTGCCTTCCCCACACATACTTTTTTTTTTTTTACTCTGAGTTATTTGCCCATTTTTGGAGTTGCATATGCAGCACCAAAACTAGTCAAATGCCTCCCCTTGAGGTCATGTAGGGTCTGGAAAATGGTGCATAGGGATGGCTTGAGCCCCTCCTCCCACCATCCCATGATTCTGAGCCATGTTGGGCACCTGTAGACCTCTAAAACACTTTTGCCCACACCTGCTGTGTGGATATGGGGAAAGCTGTGTGGATATGGAGAAAACTGCATGTTACACTTTGTACCAAGTCAGGTCTGAGTTCTCCAGACCTGACATGGTACAAAGTGTAACATGTAGTTTGGCCCTGCATCTCTTGGTATACTTCCACATGCCAGTTATGTTCCACAGAAAGCCTTCTCCTTCTTGTGTTTCCCTCTGCATGGGTGAAAACCATCAAGCTTGTTGGGTGACCTTGGGCCAGTCACAGTTCTCTCAGAACTCTCTCAGCCCCACTCTCTCCTCTAAGTAGCAGTACTTAAGGAGAGAAATCATGTCCCCCCTCACCCACCTCCTCTCCAGGTAGAACATTTACAAGTTCCTCAGCCTTTCCTTGTAGGGCTTGTCTGCAGGCCCCTGATCATCCTCATTGCTCTCTTCTGAACCTGCTCCATTCTGTCCACATTCTTTTTGAAGTGAGGCCTCCACAACTGCACACAGTACTACAGGTGTGGTCTGACCAATGGGGAGTACAGCGGGACTAGCAGGAAATTGTGATGTCTTTGTTTTTAGCCCAGGATAAAGCACTCATTGGGATGTTATCTTTTCACTGTCCCCTTATATGTAATCCTATTTAATTTTTTATTGAATGTCTAATCTTGTTGGTTGTATTGACTCACTCTGTGTAATCCACCTGATTCCAAGTCAGAAAGGTAGACTATAAATAATATAAATATAAATACTGTAAATAAAATAATATCATACTTTTAGTGCAAAAAACCCTGGTAAATATTGGGTTCAGTTTTATTGGGCCCAATTTGTCCCGGTAAACCTGGAATAAACCAAATACCCATACTGGTAAAGGGGTATTTTTGCTTTATTTCCAGGTTTACTTGGGGTAGGGGAAAGGCCCAATAAATATTTACCAATATCAAAATATTTACTGATACTGACACCGAAAAATTGGGCCCAATCATTATTTACCGGTTGTTGTTGTTTTTGCACAACCCTAACAGTATATTATTTTATTTACATTATTTATATTTGTGTTATTTATAGTCCATCTTTCTCACTTGGAAACGGGTGGATTACTCAGATTGAGTCAATACAATCAACTAGATTGGACATTCACTTTAAACACTTTAAAACACATCCATTTAAATTAAAAAAAACTTGTTGAAAAACGCATCCATTTCAAGTTAAGAATATTCATCTGCAAATCTCACGTTCGGATTTTGTTTCTAAAAGTTCAGTATGAATGGAATTAAATAACAAAGAAGAAGAAAAATTATTAGCTTTATGAGCCCAATTTAGGGATGTACAGATATGTATGATTTCATATGTTTAAAATGTTTATATTTCCAGAAATACAGTTCTAATTCTGCCTATTTTTGTCGGGAAATCTCCTAATTTTGTTTGTTTGGTGTACAGCATTTTTACAACATTTTTACATCATGTACATTTTTGTTGCACTTTACACCATTTGTACAATGGCACCATTTAATGCCATTGATGCATAGATAGTCATCTATTTTAAAGGCAATATTTCTATTAAATTTCATTAATAAAGCTAGAAAAATGATGACCACAGTTTAATCTTGAGTGTGGATAAATCATAGATGATACTTGAACTTTTGAATTGAACCAGAATTTTTATGAACATCCCCAGAGGCCATTTTAGCAGCTCCTCTGGAGATTGTTAGTGTGCGTTTTTTCCCTTAGCATTTCACATTCTGATGTACGGAACCATTATTCACACTGAACAGACTTATTTATCTATCAGTTCCAGTGACTGTTTTGTGTTGTGTGTTGGTTTTTAGTTCATTTAATAGATTTATTTCTTGACAACAGTCACTTAATACTTTTATTGTGAATAAGGAATTGGTAATTTGAATGTAGCAGATTTATAGCAGCAACAGGTTTTATTCTTCAATCAGATATTTATTTGCAAGAATTTCACTGGACAGCAGAACGACTGTCACTCTACTGTTCTAAATCAATATTAACTTTCCATAATTATCCTGGTAAACAAAAGTGAAAAAGGAATTTCATAATTTATTTAGGGTTTCTTAACATTGTAAAGACAAATTATCAAGGTCTGGAACACTAGAATTATTATTAGAAGCAAACATTAGAACACCCCATTTCTCATCACCTGAACTACTATTCTTTAATGTTGCACTATAATCTTAGCATAGCTGTATCACTATAATGGATTTTGGTGATTGGACTTCATTCTCCCCTGAGGCAAGGGCATCCTGATCTGTGGGTTATTTTCCTCTCCATCCGGGTAGGCAGGACCAAAACTTTGACTTCCTGTCTCCCTTGGCAGGAAAACAGCCTGTAGGAAGCCAGTTTTTGTCCTGCCTCTTCGGGTAGAGCAGTCACCTCGCACAGCTCTGTGCCTACGAATTAGATAGGAGTTGATAGGAGAGTGTTCGTTACTTCTTCCTTACCTTGTCTCACCATGAGTTTACTTCTGTTTGTTATCCTTACATAATTCCACTCTGTTACCCTCCCTCCCTACCCTTTGTGTGCTACTTCTGTGTGCTACTTCTGTCACGGCATACTGCCGAGTAGAATTCAAAATGGCCGATGCCATTGCTATCAGGGAGGACGATCTCCTTTCTGAGGAGGATTACCAAAGTGGATTGGTTCAAACCTCCCAAAAAGTTACCGGCTCTCCCAACGGCTGCGACTGCGGACCATTAGGGACCTTGCCGCAATCAAATGATCCCCTGCTTATGGAACCATCCCCGGTGCAGCCGAAGCCTAAAAAGGCGTGAAAAGCAGCGCCGCTGCACCAGGGCGGTAAAAGAAAAAGACGCGGCGCTATCAACCGTACTACCTTTTTTAGAAGGATGTCCTATTGCCAAACACAGACATGTCACAGCATTCTTAAAGGGAGTTTCCCAAATGTGCCCTCCAGTAATTCACAGATTCCCTTCCTGGAACCTCAACCTGGTCCTAAAAGCCCTTACAGCCCCACCATTCGAACTGCTCAGGACCATTCCTCTGAAGTACCTTCGCTTGAAGGTACTTTTCTTAACGGCTATTACTTCAGCTAGAAGAGTTTCAGAACTCAGAGCCCTATCTATCAGGAAAGGCCTCTGCGTCTTTCATAAAGACAAAGTGGTACTGATTCCAGACCCCACCTTCCAGCCAAAAGTAAGTTCCCATTTCCATAGGACCCAGGAAATTAGCCTCCCATCTTTCTGTCCCAAGCCATCAGGAGAGAGGGAAAAATCATGGCATTCTTTGGACCTGCGGAGAGCTCTCCGCATATTTATTGATCGTACAGCCGAATTTAGACAAACTGACTTCATGTTTGTAGGGATTTCAAATCCTATCAAAGGTGAAAGAATGTCAACAGCTTCCATTAGCTACACTATTAAACGGTGTATCTCGGAGGCCTACCAGGCCTCTGGGACTCCCGTCCCAGGGGGAGTCACAGCACATTCCCTCCGCAGCATGGCTACGACGGCAGCTTTTGACAAGCAGGCCCCCATCGAGGAGATATGTCGGGCCGCTTCTTGGTCCTCAGTATCGACCTTTGTGAAACATTATAGAATCAATGTCTGGTCCTCATCACAGGCGGCCTTTGGCCGTTGGCTACTTCAGAATGTCGTTGAATAAACAATTCCCTGATGGTGTTTGTGAGAATCATTAGTCACCCCAGCAGCAAGTGAAAACAGCAGAGACAGCACGTATAAATAAGTGCTCTTTTATTCACAGTGTCAAAGTGCTCCGCAAAGCATCTCCTTCTCTTAACCCACACCAACTATACACATATAGTCCAAATATATACACATCTGGCACAGTTTCCCAGCCAATGAACTGTTGGCTGCCTAGTTGCCAGGACTATCTTGCTCAGTCCAGTTTTGGCCAGATTTTCTGCTCAATCATTGAGCGATCATGTGACACCACCTATCACCTGGCTGTCACTCAGATCATTGCAATCTGCTTGCTATGTGCAGTCAAATGTCAACATTCCCCACCCATATGGGAGCTCTGTAAAGTCCCACAGATCAGGATGCCCTTGCCTCAGGGGAGAATGTAGCCTTGGATACTTACCGTAGAGGCTCATTCTCTTCTGAGGCGAAGGGCATCCTGCCCACCCGGGATTCAATCAGCGATGTATCAGGTTAAAAATGAAGTACAGTTAATTCCATTATCGTTAGTTACAGACATCTCTAAGGTCCCTCTGTTTTTTGGAATCTTATGGGATTTTCTTCTGTTACGGTTCTCCCATTAATTGAAGTTATAACAACGTTTTCTTGTGAGTTTGTTCTTGTTACTGTCAACTTAGCTAGGCTAGATGGTAACTGGTTTCCTGCAGGCTGTTTTCCCGCCAAGGGAGACAGGAAGTCAAACTTTTGGTCCTGCCTACCCGGATGGAGAGGAAAACAACCCACAGATCAGGATGCCCTTCGCCTCAGAACAGAATGAGCCTCTACGGTAAGTATCCAAGGCTACATTTCCTAACTGATCCGAATAAATGAGCAGGCACCTTCTACAGGAAGAAAATGAAAAGAAGGCCTGATGGGTGAAAAGTTACAATCATGTTTTATTGGCACAGGAACATTTTTTAAACATTGATTTTTCTTTCCTGGTCACATATTTGGCAATTTGCCACCTGCTTTAAAAAACTGGCTTGGAGAAGAATCTAGCCAGCAAATAAATGCTATGGCTATGCAGCAACTTGCGTAGAAAATTTATTTCAGTGGGACATTTGTTGGCATTACTTTTATCATTGAATGTCTACCCCACATTTCTGAATGGAGAGGTATGCCCACCATAAAGATACCTTTCTAGATGCTATATTAAGCATCTGGAAATGGCTGGAGAGCCAGCATGCATAGTGGTTACAGTTTTGACAAGGTCCTAGCACAGAGGTGCCTATGTATTTTCAGCCTTCAGGCACCTTTGGAATTCTGAAAAAGAGTAGTGGGGACAACCGCTAAATTGCTGCCATAGGAGGCAGTGCTAACCCCAAAATGTCAAAGAGTAAATAATTGTGAGAGTAGGTAGTCAACATCTCAACAGAAGTTTTGTGAAATAAACATTTTGTTTTAAAATGTATTCTTGCATACACACAAAATAAGTATACATATTGAGTGGGTTCCAGTTAGTTGCATTAAGCATTTTAGCCGTGCAGTCCAATCTTGTTTATTCAGAATCAACTCTCACTGTGTTTTTAGAATATCGTTCCACTATTTGCACAGGGAATGTATTTTACATAAAACATTATTCTATAAACAGCAAAAAATCAAAAAGCCCCCATTGGCCCCATCAACTTTCTAAAACACTTGGTGGGCACCAGAAAAGGAAGTGACAGCACCCAGTTCTGCCCTCCGGTTGTCATTATCAATCTCTGATTAAATATCCCTTTGTATGCAAGGCAATGGATCCTCTTTGAGAGTGGGGACAAATGAGTTAGAGGGGGAGAAAGGCGGTCAAATCCTCAGATAGGGCTAAGCCAGGGATAGGAACAGGGACAAGAATAAGTATCCTGTGCTACGCAGGTTAGTCAATTTCAGGGGATAGTAGGTTAAGAATTTGTAAGAGGATCACAGCAGAATCTGGAGATGAGATGACCTTATCTCCTGAGTCTGAATCCAAGGGTAACTGGACTGAGAAGTGTTCAAGTATTTCTTCAAGTATTTCTGTCAACATGGTAAAGGCCATAGTTAATGCCCTGAGACCCTCACCCCACTTGGCCCCATCAATGGAAGATTGAATTTTTATTACTCACACATTCCAATGCTAACTCCCCTTCCCTCTCCATTGGCAAAAGGGTACCCCTCAGCCCTACTCTTTGTAGCCAGTTTGGATCCATGCAGTTATCCCAACTTCCAAAGTTGGTCTCTTGCTTTTTCACTTCACTTAGCTGTGCTTTCTTCCCCTGCCTGGTCTGCTTTAGCCCCTGACGCTGCTGCATCACTGCCAAGGACAACCCACCCTTCTTTGCAAGAGCAGGCTTGGATGTCTCCCCCCCACCTTTTTAAGTTTTATTCCCCAAGTGTGTAGGCAGTTTTACAAGGAAAGGTTTTGTATTGTATCTATCACTGAGCATTTTTCTTTCTGCAATTCCCATTTTGATCTGCAAATTGCTGAACTTAATTTGGTCTATTTTCTGTTTATTAAAATAAAAATCTGTTCTGATTTTTTGTACCAGCTGGAGTTTCCAGATCAGTTTTAAGGGCAGCCCTGAGTGAGTAACATTAATCTAGTCTAGAGGTGACCATGCCATGGATCATCATGGCTAGGTCAGGGCTGTCTACAGCTGTGACCTGAGCCTCCATTGATAAGCCTCCCCTATGTATACAATTCAATTGTGCTGATTAATGTACATGGTTGGATTCCATTAGGTTATTCATGATGTGAAACATTTAACTCTAAATCTGTCTAAGAGGCTATACTTTGACAGAACAGTTTGTATCCTGTATAGAGCTAACAGAACACTGTTTTTCCTGTGATCATCTCCCACCCTACAGGATTATTGCTGGGGCCATAGAACCCATGCAGATAAATAGTTATGTTGGTCAGGATGCTGTAGTTAGGAGTGAGAAGAAGTGAAATGGTCATTCCTGAAAGAAGAGAAAGGAGGAGCAACTTCATAGTCTACCTCCTCACTGAAGTCCCTAACATATGTGGCTAGGGTTCCCAACACTGTCTCAGCAAATAGGGGGAGATTTTGGAGGGCACAGTTTGGGGAGGATGGAATCACTTTCAGGTGATACTTTAGGCTCCCCCCACCCAAGTCTCTGTTGTCTATGGGAAATTCCCAAAGCATCACTATGTGGAGACCATTTTTCTTCTTCTCCTCAATTCCTCACAGGTGAGAAATTTGGTCTGGGGCTTGGTAATTTCCAGCCAAAGCAGGTAACTGGGAGACCTACACGTGATTGGTTGTCCATGCAGGTTCTATGGCCTTAGGATTAATATTTCTGGGTGTATAATGGAACTGCAAATGGGGGAGAGGAACACTGGAAGAATCTACATGCCTTTCATTGGTGTTTCAGAGGATACAAGTCCTTGTATTTTATTTGTTACCATTCAGCTTACATTTCAATGTAAAATGGTTCAGGGCTTCTCCTAATATTTAAATGTGCAAAAAAGCATTTTGGGAATTATTTAATGTGTGCTATCGCTGGAAGGGAAAGCATTACAAAACTTAAGTGAATATACTTAGGGCACAGGCGTTTCATTTTGTTTCATAGCAAATCGCCACAAAAGTCCTATAAGGGTATTTCATTTTTTCCCTTCATGTGAATTTTTATAAGGTTAAAACCTTTGTGAATCAAGGCAATTTTACTTATTGCTATTAGCCATCAATTTCATTTATCTAGAGTCATCCAGCCAGAAAATCTCTTCTTAAAAAATCAAAGTAAAAATATGCTGTCTTCAACTGTCTAGTTGATAAATCTACACAGTCTGCAAAAAATCTAGCTCAATATTGCTTCAAAAAAATAACAACTCTCTACTTTGGGTTAAAAACCTAGTGAATTCCATCCGTGTATAATGGAAAACTGAAGAAACAATCCAACCATAATTAAGCTCAAATACTTAACATTTAAAGAGATCTGACTCACCTCCTTTTAGCAGATCAGGATAGTAACCTCACTGCTTTTGTAGCCTCCTTTTTAGCTACAGCCTTCACTGAGAGAATCTCCAAATATCATCCGGTTCAAGAGAACTTAAGTATTTTATAAACTTAATTTTAATCGATAAATTATCATTACTAATGAATAATAAGAATGATTTTAACCTATTTTTTGTCAGCAGTTTGTTGTGTTTTATTATTTTAAGATGCCAATAAAGGTATTGTATTGTACTGTATTGTATTGTACTTAACATTTCTTCCACTGGAATTAATGGGTGGCTTAGTATGGCTGGATCATGGTCCTTGTTTCCTGTATATAAACAGTCCTAGGAAAATAAATGTTTTTACACAATTTTAGGTGGCATGAATTTATAATAGATACAGGATTGCCAGAGGGAGACCTCTTGCTGGCAACCCAGTCTTCCTGGAGGTGTTCCTTTGGGCAGTGGGATAATTTTTTTTTAATTGCAGGCATTGTACATGACATGATGCCACTTAAAGGGAAATTTCACTCTAGGAGTCACTGGAACCTCTATGGTTCCACCATAGAGTATTTGACACCATGTCATCACTACCGGTTTCCCCCTGAAATGATGTCATGTCATGTGGGACACTGGCACCACTTCATGTTCCTAACCCCCCCCCCATCTCCCACCAGGTGCTAGCCACCAGCTAGTAACCTTAATTATAAAAATCTTCTTCAAAAGTTTATATTGGTCAGTTCTGAGCAATAAAGATATTTGCATATATAAAGTAGTGATTCAATATTTATCCATTTTTATAGCTCCATGCTTAGAGAGCAAGAGGAGAAAGCCCTGCAAACCCTGCAGCAGGATACTTTCAATTGAATTGAACCTAGTGGCTATTTTACGGCCAAAGCAGAGAAGGACCCCCCATTTGTTTCTGGTAGTCTCAAGGCAGGGGTCTAGCGCTGGCAAACTTTAAAGAACTCTGGCTGCTGAAACTGACCAGAAAGGACGTGTATGAGTCAAGGGAAGGGGAAGAAACACCCAACTCCATTCCCCAAGATCTTAAAACACGCTACCAAAAATAACCAAAATGGCTTCAAAAGGGAGGAGTTTGAATTGGGAGGGACAAGTGGGAATGGGTGTGAGAAAAGAAACCAGAAGTTAACACTATTTACAGGAAATGTCTCGATTAGCTTCACTTTGGGATCAAGGCAAAATTTAAATTCATGATAAAACAGGTTCCAACACTATTCCTCTGCCTTTTATCCCACTTCTCAAATCATCACAAGTGGAGGATTGGGGCTAAGGGCAGGGATTTGGCTTCCATGAGCAGGGAACTGGTAAGCCTAGTTTTAATCATTCATTTCAAAACTTCCTTGCTATAACATTCCTGTGTAAAGGAATGCATGCTTCTGAGCATGTGCAGAATTCCTTTTATTCACAAATGAATAACTCCCAAGGTCCTGTCCTCACTCCCCCTTCCTCCAAATTCTGGAATTAGTCCCAAAGGCATCATGCTCAGGCATGCTCTGCAGAGAAAGAAATTCTTCATTGCGGAAAGGCAAAGGGCTAAAGGGTTACAATATATGTGAAATCCTACCCTGTCACTCCCACTTTCACAACAGTAAAGCAAGGTCTTTGGGAGGAGCTAAATAAATTCAAATCAAGAACAATTTTAACTGAATGCTGAGACTGCAAGTATTGTGCTTTTCTCTTACCATGCAGTAGCCACACTCATCCATCTGCCTGACATGAGGGGTAATTTCTAGGTTGGAGGGAGTGATTTAGGAATCTCCTCTTATAGTAATTCCTAAGAGAAATCCTAAGCAGGTTTACTCAGTACTAAGTTCCATTTTATTTATTGAACTTTACTCCCAGGAAAGTATTCATAAGATTGTATTCACTCCCATCCGCCCCACCCTCCAGGTTTCCCAATGCATTTTCAAATCTTACCCCACCATCTCATGCCCTACACCAGCTCTTTAGACAAGAATATAGGTACCCTAATTAAACCAACAAAGAACTCCTAGGATAACCATAAGCAAACCAGTTTTCCTTGGATAGTTGACAGTGTGCTATATTTCAGATACACAGCTTCTTGTAAAACCAATTGTGAAAATGTGAATTAACCCCACCTTCCAGTAATATTTCGAACTGTATTTTCTCCCATACAATAGAACAGTTGTGAAACATCTGCACATAATGAAACTGTTGCATTGTCTGTTAAACCTTGTAGTCTTAACTGAGAGAGATCCAGCAGTGGAGGGTGTGTGCGCAGCACAAGTGCACAGAATGACATTCATGTTTTAATACCTGTTTTTGTGTCAAGGGGATTTAAATGGCATGTAGCCTCATCTACTACAACTATGTGTTTTGTTTTTGAAAGGTTGTTCCTTGAGTGTAATATTTTTGCCTCCTTATTTTCATTTCAGCACAAACACTTTTTCAAGGTATATGATTCCAGAATGGTGATAATTATATTCTAAATTAACACAATCACATTTGCTGGCCTCTAGAGAGTTATATGTTCCAGCTGCAATTAATGAAGATTAAGGATTACCACTGATCAAAATAATAGTTGCTTATTTTTTGGTGGCACTCCCACACTAGAAAAAAAAAGTCAATGTGCAGTTATCCATTATCATATATTTTACTTGGTTGGCTCATCTATCGTATTAATGTGTTTGTTATGATTTCTCCAATTCTTTTTATTGGTATAATAATTATGAGAACAGAAACAACATCATAAATTCAGATAGTTAAATGGGCATCTCTATATTAGTGGTAGGGATGAGCAGAATTACTCAGTTCCTCTTGATGGTGTTTGGGTGAAGAGAGGAATGAAATTATTCCAGTCCCTCAAAAATTCAGAGTGGATTTCAAAAGCTAGAAGGGTTCTCACAATTCACTTCAGAGCTATGAGGTAATATTTCCCATCAACCACTCCTTGAATCAGAAGGCTCTCAGGATGTGATTCTGTGAGAACACTTCTTCATATTTTGATGGTTCTGTGACAATATTTGTGTAACCCATGACTGCATATTTATTATTCATTTATTTAAAATATATCCTACCATTTTACAATGCCCAAGACAGAGTCCCAGGAGTGAGGATCTCACATCCAAAGAGGGATAGGTTAACCCCTCATAGATAAGAGGGTGGGGTTACCAACTCTGGTTTGAGAAATTCCTGAAGATTTAGGGGAGGACTGGATTTGCAGAGGGGATGGTATGATGCCATAGAGTTCACCCTCTAGTCCAGCCATTTTGTCCAGGGGAACTGATCTCTATAGTATGGAGATCACTTGTAATTCCAGGAGATGTCCAGACCCCATCTGGAGGTTGCCAAGTCTATTGGGAGGGGTTGTCTTAAACTCACCTTGTTTTTCTAGTTCTAGTTCTAGACTAGTTCTAAACTCACGTTGTTTTTCTAGTCCATTATTTGCATAACCTATTATTGGTTGCATGGTTGTGTTTCTTGGTCTCCTCAAGTATGATGGAGTATTGGGAGGATGGGAAGGTGGTTATATGTGTGAAACCCCTTGAGATATTACAGTAACCTTTTGGAACTCAGTTTTACTAATATAACATTTCTAGTATATATAATATATCACTTTAGTTTCTGTTAGTTTTTGAATGTGTTCATTTTGAGCATTTTCATCACACCTATTGTCTTTCCTAGTTTTCCTGTTTTGATTCAGCCATTTTATGCCATTTTAACACTAGTTATATGCCCATTTTAATGCAAAAAAATCAGTTTTAACCATTTTCCTGTCAAATTGACTGGAATTTCAGCGAATGCACCAAGAAACCATAAAAGAAACTGCTGTTTTCAAATTGAGCCAGGGTAGTCATGAAACTTGGTAGCATTCCTAAATATTTTTTAAAATGCAAATTGGCTTATGACACTTCCCCCCCAGATGAGGTTAAACAACTTTAAACTCATCCGGGTGGACTATTAATTTCTCTAGATAGACATGGTTATTAACATTCCACAAGAAATTTAAAAGGAAATAATACCTTACTCCAAGTTGTTCTACTAATGTTATTAACTAATAGCAAGGGAAAATGTGTTAGATGCTAGACGACCAACACAGGGATTTCAATGAAGGACAGCAAACAGCAGAGGCCCACCTGGGAAGGCCAGGTCCAATGGATCCAAAGGTACCATATGTACCAATGCCCAAAGCTTGGGAAATAAGAAAAAAAGAGCTTCAGTTTCTAATGCAGTCAGTGGGATATACCTAGACTTGGTGAGATGATTCCCATGGCTGGAATGTAGTAGTGGATGGATATGAGTTTTTCAAGAAAAGCCGAAAGGGTCAAAGAGGAGGTAGAGTGGCACTGTATGTGAGGAGAGGGTTTACTTGCCATGAAATACTGGAGGAGATGGGTGACAGCTCAGTAGAAACTATCTGGGTGAGAAGATGGATTCTGCCCTCCTTGAGCAGCTTGACAGTATAACCAAGAAACATGACCTTGTAGTTATGGGTGACTTGAACTTCCAGAGTCACTCAATTTCCTGACCTGCCTGGCTGACAACTTCCTTTTTCAAATGGTAAAGGAAGCTAAGAGGGGCTTGGTCATATTCAACTTAATATTAACCGACAGGCAATAGTTGGTAGATGCGGTGAAGATGGTTGAGGACCTTAGAGGGAAGTGACCATGACTTCCCAGAATTCCTTTTGCTGTTGAGGGAGGCAAGGAAGTATGTAGTCACATGTGTATGTTAGATTTGAGTACGGCAGAATTTAATGAACTCAGAGGCATGAGGAGAATCATTCCATGGCAAGAATGCTGGAGGGAAAGAAGTAAGTGAAGAGTGGGCTCTCCTAAAACAAAAGCTCTTGCAAGCTCAAGCTATTAGGGCTGTCGATTCGGTTCGGCTCGAACTGAAAAACAGCTGAATTTCCCCTGATTCGGCGGTTTTTAGTTCGGGACGAACCGAACTCAAAAATGGCGGGAAAATGGGGGAGCCGAATTCAGCGAGTTCGGGAGTTCATGAATAAATTCGGCAAATTCGAGGCGCATCAGCATAACTGTCAGTAAGCAGCATTCTCCCCCGGCCAATCGGTGGCCAAGCTGGGTCTTCTTCTGGCCAATCAGTCAGGATTGAGTACTGGAGGAATAAGCTGCTGCGCGTCCCAGCCGGGGAAAGAGAGAGAAATCCTCATGGGGGGGTGCGTGTGCACATTTGCTCCTTTCCGTGGCTGCAGGGGGCGCATTTTTGGGGGGAAGAGACCCCAAACTTTCAGACGAGCCTTCTTAAGTGACCCCCCAGGTTTTGTAAACATTGGGTCAGGGGGTCCCGAGATATGGGCTTTCCCCTTTTTCCTCCCCCATTTCCATTTCTGTGGCTGCAGGGGGTGCTTTTTGGGGGGTGCAGCCCCCAAACTTTCAGCATAGCTTCAAACGAGCCTTCTTAAGAGACCCCCCAAGTTTTGTAAAGATGGGTTCAGTGGGGGCAGAAATATGGGCTCCCCCTTTTCTCTTTCCGTGGCTGCAGGGGGTGCTTTTTCGGGGTGCAGCCCCCAAAGTTTCAGCATAGCTTCAGACAAGCCTTCTTAAGAGACCCAGTTTTGTAAACATTGGGTCAGGGGGTCCCGAGATATGGGCTCCACCCCTTTTCCCTCCCCCTTTTCCATTTCCGTAGCTGCAGGGGGTGCTTTTTTGGGGGTGCATCCCCCAAACATTCAGCATAGCTTCAGACAAGCCTTCTTAAGAGACCCCCCAGGTTTTGTAAACATTGGGTCAGGGGGTCCCGAGATATGGGCTTCCCCCCTTTTCCCTCCCCCATTTCCATTTCCGTGGCTGCAGGGGGTGCTTTTTTGGGGGTCCAGCCCCCAAACTTTCAGCATAGCTTCAGACGAGCCTTCTTAAGAGACCCCCCCAAGTTTCGTAAAGATGGGTTCAGTGGGGGCAGAAATATGGGCTCCCCCCTTTTCTCTTTCCGTGGCTGCAGGGGGCACATTTTTGGGGGTGCAGCCCCCAAACATTCAGCATAGGTTCAAACGAGCCTTCTTAAGAGACCTCCCAAGTTTTGTAAACATTGGGTCAGGGGGTCCTGAGATATGGGCTTTCCCCTTTTCCCTATTGGGATGAATGGATCACCCGATCCTGTATGCATCTCCAGAGCGGCAAATCCAAGGCAAAACCTCCCGTGCTTAAATAGTATCATATTGGATTACCCAGTCCTCCCAGCCCCTCCTGATGGAACAGAAGACAGCCACAGTAAGACCCCTTTGGGGGCTTTAATCTATAATTTTTCTCCTGCTCCCTCCCCACACACACACAGACTCTGCTTCCCCCACACCTGTAGTACCGTGTGCAGTTTTGGAGGCCTCATTTCAAAAAGGATGTGGACAGAATGGAGCGGGTGCAGATGAGAGCAAAGAGGATGATCAGGGGCCTGCAGACCAAGCCCTACAAGGAAAGGCTGAGGAACTTGGAAATGTTCTAACTGGAGAGGAGGTGGGTGAGGGAGGACATGATTTCTCTCCTTAAGTATTTAAAGGGCTGATACTTAGAGGAGAGAGTGGGGCTGAGAGAGTTCTGAGAGAACTGTGACTGGCTCAAGGTCACCCAACAAGTTTCATGTGGAGGAGTAGGGAATCAACCCCAGTTCTCTAGATTAGAGTCTGCCACATTTAAACACTACAGCATGCTGGAAGATAGGATAGGACTTGCAATAATGGGTATAAATGATGGGTGGAAAGGTACTGGCTGGATGTTAGGAAAATCTATTTACAGTAAGAGGAGTTCAGCAGTGGAATTGGCTGCCTAGGGAGGTGGTGAGCTCCCCTCACAGGCAGTCTGCAAGCAACGGCTGGATGAACAGTTGTCAGGGATGAGTTAGGCTGATCCTGCATTGAGCAGGGAGTTGGACTAGATGGTCTGTATGGCCCCTTCCAACTCTGTGACTCAGTGAGCGAAAACCATTGGTCGCTTTATCCTCCTTTAATCCCTGTTTCAGCTAGGATTCAACCTGGATCGAATGCATGCGTTTCACTTAATGTGCGTTCGATCCTGGCTAAAACAGGGATTAAGGGATGATAATGCAACCATGCGTTTTCGACCTATGATTCTATGTCAAATTGTTCTTTGGTAAACTTCTGGAATGGAAAAATGGCACACTCTCTGACATCACAGTACATGATGTACATTATAATAATGAGTGCCTTTTAGCTTTCTAATTTTACATAAAATATCACTGGTAAAATGTTACATTTACACCTCCATCAAGCATACATTAGTCACTTCATTTCTGGAATAAGCATAAAAATATTCATGTTTACTGCTGTGAAAAACATTTATGAAGACAAAGATGAGTAGCCAGAATTTCATTATTTTGTGATTATTAGATTATGTGGGGTTTTTTTACTTCTGATAAAGTGCTGCAAAAATTGAATGTGATACACGATAATTTGTTTCTTTATTAGACTTTGTACTTCCCTCATTGTACATTGTAGAGTTAAGCAGATTAGAATGATCTCACCACTTGCCGAAAGATCTACTGATTAATGTTCATGTTCTGAGTTGTAGTGCCTCTCATTACCACATTACTTGCGGAGTACAGGCTTGGAATACCAACTTAGATTGGGTTTGAGAAGATGAAACAAGACAGACGTTGGCGTGTTTATTCAAGGCAGCCTTGCACAAAGG
Organism: Euleptes europaea; assembly: GCF_029931775.1. Lineage (NCBI taxonomy): Eukaryota > Metazoa > Chordata > Lepidosauria > Squamata > Sphaerodactylidae > Euleptes > Euleptes europaea. The sequence goes on along the minus strand of NC_079321.1, from coordinate 44,038,467 downwards.
CTTATGAGCATTTTAATCATTCTTCAGCAGGATAAACCAATTTATAAGCGATTGTTAGTGACACTGCATTATTGAATTTTATTTTATTCTGCACATTTATTAGTTGTACTTAAAGAACCAGTCATATTATATATAACAACAAAAGAACAGTTCCCGCATTTTTGGACAGGAGCTGTTATTTTGCTCCCAAGCCTTTTTAAAAAGGAGCAAGGTAGCCATAGGCTAATCTAGGATGCAAACTGGCATCCTGGCCAACAGAGGGGTTGAGGAGAGGGCTAGTTATAGGCTTCCCATTGGCTCAGGCCATTGGCCCAGGCTAGTTATAGGCTTCCCATTGGCTCAGCATTCCGGCATTCTCGGCCTTTCACATGGGAATGTGAGGTTGCCTCATTGCTTTAGGGCTGAATTGGATTTTTTTGGCTGTTCTAAAATTGGCTGGGAGAGAAGTATAAGTTCATTGTATACTTGTTGGTGGAGGAAAATTTTTAAACAGACATTGCATTTGGGGAGACTTGTTAGGTTCTAACTATCACTGGAAACTATAGCCAGTGTGGTATAGTGGTTAAGAGCGGTGGTTTAGAGCAGTGGACTTTAATCTGGAGAACCCAGTTTGATTCCCCACTCCTCCACATGAGCGGTGGACACTAATCTGGTGAACCGGGTTGGTTTCCCCATTCTTCCTCATAAAGCCTGCTGGGTGACCTTGGGCTAGTCAAAACTCTCTTAGAGTTCTCTCAGCCCCACCTACCTCACAGGGTGTCTGTCCCACCCCCCACCCCAGTTTAATCCTTTATTAAAACTGACCAAATACTCAAATCACTGAACAGAGAGTCTGGACAGTTTGCAGTACTTCACAATTCAACTGGTGTTTACATTGCATCAGTCTCTGGCAAACGTACACAAGAGAAAGAGGCAAGCTTCCAGCAATTCAACCCACATCAACTAAATAACCGAATTTACATGTCATATAAATAAAACATACAGCTTGCACATGTGTAGAGTCTGTGTTGAGCACATATAGAAGAGAACAACATTTGCAAGGTAGCGTTTATCTTCCTGTTTTAAGTACATTGCCTGCATCATCATCAGCCAGTGTGGTGTAGTGGTTAGGAGCAGTGGTTTGGAGCAGTGGACTTGAATCTGGAGAACCGGGTTTGATTCCCCAGTCTTCCACATGAGCGGCGGATGTTAATCCGGTGAACTGTGTTGGTTTCCCCACTCCTCCACATGAAGCCAGCTAGTCACAGCTCTCTTCGAGCTCTCTCAGGCCCACCTACCTCACAGGGTATTTGTTGTGGGGAGGGGAATGGAAGGTGATTGTAAGCCGGTTTGATTCTCACTTAGGTGGTAGAGAAAGTCAGCATATAAAATGAAGAAGAAGAGGAAGAAGAAGAGTTTGTTTTTATATGCCGACTTTCTCTCCCACTTAAGGAAGAATCAAACCGGCTTATAATCACCTTCCCTTCCCCTCCCCACAACAGACACCCTGTGAGGTAGGTGGGGCTGAGAGAGCTCGAAGAGAGCTGTGACTAACCCAAGGTCACCCAGCTGGCTTCAAGTGGAGGAGCAGGGAAACAAATCCAGTTCACCAGATTAGTGTCCGCCACTCATGTGGAGGAGTGGGGAATCAAACCCAGTTCTCCAGATCAGACTCCACCGCTCCAAGCCACTGCTCTTAACCACTACACCATGCTGGCTCTCTTCTTCTTCTTCAACTCTTCTTCTTCATCATCATCTTCTTCTTCTTCCTCTTCCTCCTCTTCTTCATCTAGCATGATGTCACAGGTTTTCCTGAAAGTGATGTCTCACCATTGCTGCTGGCTGTCCCCCATGTCCTTGCCCATCTCCCCCCACCCGCAGTCTCCTGCTGGTTGCCAAGCTGGGCCTGGCAACTTTAAGGTAGCTTATAAAGCATAATAAAATTGAAAACATGATAAAAGTTATTAATGATTAATAAACCATTATCATCTCAGCATTAAAAACTCAGCATGCAAACAGCATAAAAACTGAGCAGTTTGAGTGTCATAAACTAGTTCTCAGGCTAGAAGCAGACTATAAAAAATAAGTTAAAACAGAAATATCTTCATTAAAAGCCTCTATTAAAAGAAACATTTTGGCCTGGCACCTAAAGGAGAGTAAGGTATTCCACAGCTGAGGTGGCACCACTGAAAAAAAAGCTCTTTCTCTGTCCTGAAGGTGGGGGGTTCAGAGTGCAGGGCTTGTGAGGAAGACCTTAGCTGGTGGGCTGGAAAGTATGGGAGGATGTTTTCTTGTGCTTCCCTGAGGTTGAGAACCCTATTATGCATGGGAAGACCAGACCTCTGTTCCTGTTGACTACAGATAATCTTCCAACTCTGATCCAGGAACCAATCAGAGAGAATGAGGCAAGGAGAGAAAGTTTCAGATATCCTGAGTTACCACTTTATTCAGCACTTCTTTGCTGCTTTACACAAGTTTCTGAGGAAAATTGGTTCATACCAATGCAAACAAAGAATGGAGATGGCTGGTACGATTACTCATGGGAAACAAAGTGATTTTTTCCAGATTGAAAACACTTGACTGTATCACTCCTAGAGTTTATGGACAGATGATATGTTACTGCAACACTGAGGAAAGGTTTCATCCTTTTTGCTTAGCCCTAAAAGAGAGAGAAGTATAGTCTGAACATGCAGCATGTTGGGAGCAATTATTACTAAGGAGTCTTTTGACTCAAAAGGCCTACCAAGATGACTCACAGTGTACAGCAATAACACAATAATTATAGGAATTGGATCCAGGGTTGCCAAGCAGGCAATAATTTACAGGTTTGACCATTAAAAACCAAGTGGTTCCTGTGAGTCTGTAAAGCCAGTAAACCTGCCTGACCTCCCATATTATTCCAGGATCTGTCTATGACTCACTCAGTTCTGTCCTGATGAGGCCAGATCTTGCTTCACCCCTAGGGTTGCTTGTTCCCTCTTCGCTACCTGCATAAGGTTTTTGGGGCAGAGCCTGAGGGGGGGGGAGGGTTTGGGGAGGGGTGGGTCTTCAACGCCATAGGGTCCAATTGCCCAAGCGGCCATTTACTCCAGGTGAACTGATCTCTATTGACTGGACATCATTTGTAATAGAGGGAGATCTCCAGCAAGTACCTGGAGGTTGGCAACTCTATTCACCCCACAGTTTCAAAAAAAGGTGGGGCAATATTTCTGAAATCACCAGTTGGCAATCCTAACCAGATCCTGTACAACTTTTTAAAAAAATTGATCAGCGCAGCTTCTAGAAGAACTTGAAACAGGAGCAGAGTAACCATTGGGGGGACCCCAAAGTAGCATAGCAATAAATAAGTTGTGCATGCACAACTCTGAATCATAATTAGGGCTTTTTTCCCTACATCATTAGCACATCCTAAATAAAACTATGAGTGGCACTCACGGAAATGAAGGCAATGCAGACAAATTCCCAGCTGTGTACATTTTAAGACTGATATTTCTAGCATTTACTGCCTCTACAGGGTCTCAATTGGTTAGTAAATATAGTAGTTTCTATGCATCCAAATGATGCTATTTTAAATTTGAAATTATTTAAATTTGCTTCCATAGCAATGCTCTTGGGCTATGGCTTTCAGATCATGTTTAGGCCAGTTCTTCTTAAGGAGGACAGCATGTCTGGTTTCAGTACTAGCAATGAACAAATGTCCCTGTTTCATCTCTTTTTAAAGTCATTTATACTTTTATACATGGTTGTGGTTTTCTGCTCTTTGCTGTTGGTTTTATAGATTCATTTGTTTTGCATAAACATGTGATATGGCTTTTATACACAGTGTGTGCATATATCTACAATTAATAATGTGGTTATCTTGATGAACAAATAACATTGAGAATATGTATGCTTCATGGGTGCAAGGAACTGGAAAATGGCACAGAAATAAAGACACAGGGATTCAGTTTGTACAAGGGAGAAAAAAAATTGAAATGGGAACTATTATGTATGCATAGGTTACACATGAGGCCGGAGACAGAGTTCCAACAGCAACCGCTTTATTCAGTTAACAGGGAAGAGAGAACAAACTTAACTGCAAAACACCAGAACTTATATACAGTTCCCAACCACCCGGAGCCACCCCTCCCTTAGTCCATGGCTGGATGGCCAAAGTCCACCGTCCAATAGGAGAAACAGAAGACGGAGCCTGGAGCAGAGCCTCAAGCTCAACACAGTTCAGCACAGCTGAGTTCAACAGTTCAATAGTTCAGCATAGTCCTTGCACCAACTAAATACGTTCCAGGAACTTTCAAGCTAAAGCAGCAGGGACGAAGATTCAAATTTATTCCTGTTCAGTACTCTGATGTAACACAACTGATGCAAGAGGGCCTCCTCTTGCTTTAAGACAGGGAGAACCTTGGCAAGTCCAGGTTTTCCCTCTGTGGTGCTGCAAGAATAAGGCTGCCTACAGGTCTCATCAATCTACTGCATGAAGCAGAATTCTGGCTCTAATGTTGTGCTGCTGTTCTGCTAGTCATGAAAAGGCCAGAACTGAGTGCCTTGTACATGCCAAGTATTTTATGTAGTATCTTCTTGATACTGTGGATGTGTTTGGGATTTTGCTGGTACAACCCAAGCTTATAAATTGTGGTTTTTGCTATTGTTGGTAGCCTCTTTTTTATGTGATTCTGGATATGGTGTAGTGATTCTTTGGTGAGGCAGATTATTATTGCATCTTGCTGCAGTTTCAGCATTTCCTTGGGGCAGCTTCACAGTAGCAGCAAAACTGTGAGTCAGCAGAGGCAGAGCATTTTCAATTTCAGCCACTATTTATTTATTTAGAAAATGTATACGTGGTGGCTCCAGAGACCTGCATGAGGCAGTTTACAACTAAGATAATAAAGACATCAAAAAACAACAGTTAAAAACAAATAAACTTTGCAACACTGGTCTGAAGGAACTTTGTTTTCCAACATATTTTAAGCCTTTGCCTATGTTTCATTTCAGACATTGCACAAAACCAAAATTTACTTAAACTAACTATGGCTAGTCTAAATGTAACTACTTTACTACCTATGGTTAGAGTCACCAGGCCAGAATCTAAGGACTGGATCTGAAGTTGGTACATCAACTAGAGTTAGTCTTACCTGTGACTTCACGTGATGCTACCTGCAGTAATCTTGGTTTAATCCTGTTTTGTTCCCTGGTGAAGCCCTTTTAGGCAACAGAAAAGGAAATGAAACCAAAATTCTCAAGGCAAACCGGGACTTGCGTGATTGTGAAATAAGTCCTAGTTTCACACACTAACAATGGTTAAAATAAATCATGGTTTTGTGTTATGCTTGAATCAAGCCTGTGTTTTGTAGATACATTTGTCAGTGTTAAGCACTGAAGTGTCTATTGTGCTGTATAATCTTGCATCTTAATAAATATCTATGCACTATACCCAAACATCTGTATTTCATCCTACATTATATTACTTAAACTTAACTTCCTGAGGTTTCTTTTTCTTCTTTTCTTTCTTTTTTGAGGGGAGAGGCACAAAAATTTATGCTGAAATACAGATCTTCTCACAATTAATCTGAAATTAATCTGGTCCGAAACTGAAACACAATGAAATAAAAAGAGAGAGTCCATGAAACCATGCTTAATTGGCTTGGTATTATTTGTCCTTTTATACTCAGGTGGATATATGCTCTGAAATGACTAAATCACATATTCTGTATGGAATCCTAAAGCTACTTATTATTCGCTTTAGAACTGAATTAAAAAAAATACAACATGGACTATGAGAAAACTTTACTATTTTACTATTGATTTTGTGCATTTCCCCTAAGTTTGAATAATAGCCATTATTCAGTTCTGCAGCACAAAGCTGGCCTGATCCAAGAGCTTCCATAAAGCAGCTGGTAAGATCCCACTGTCTGCTTGGCAAAAAAGCGGAGCGTTGGCAACTGAATTGCCCGCTTCCCCTCTCAGCCTTTTAGTCTTTAAAGGATTGTTTCACTTGTACAACCCTGCCTGCGCGATCAGAGAGAACTTCACAGTCAGCATCTAGTTACACAAACAGGTCTACTTCCAGCTAGGGCTATGCCCATTGAAGCCTACATCAGTGAGCATAGTTCCTCTGCTTGGATCAGTAAAATAGTGGAGTACTGTGCTGAACCACACTGAGAAGAACATATTTCTCTCAATAGAGATAGCTGTAACTTCTTTACACAGCCTTACTAATCCAAGTGCCATCCTTCAAAGTCAGGTTCTGTTGGTTTAGGTATGATTCCATTTGAATATAAAATATTGAAGGAACCCATGTTATCTCTATAAATTCTTCAGTATTTACTTGGAGAATTTACTTGGGATGGGCTTTCCATACTTTCCAATCATTCTGGTTGTACTCTCTAAGAAACCCCAGAGGGATTAGAACATAAAATTAGATGAAAAAAGTCATTAAAATCATATTTTATGGTGATGACAGTCTCTCATAATGAGTAACCCTGAGACATCAGATTAAACCATTTGAAATATGGCCTTAGTAGGAATAAATCAAAAGTCCTTTTGTATGCAGGATGTACAAAACCATTCCTGACAGTTTGCCTGTTCAAATTTTAGAAAACAAGATTAGCCATCCAAAGCATCTTGAGAACCATATAAATAGGGAATCTTACGAAATACAGATGCAACTGTTTTTCTCTATGCACCTCAAAACAGGTCTATGAAGATATGTTGACACAATTTGGATGAAAGTCCATACAGACATTACATTCATCCAAATGTGCATTTATCAGCCAAGATAGCATATGTACTACCCATGATCCAGCCAATAATAAGGTCACCATGTTGTGAGAAGAGGGGCAACACATGTACTTACCATGGATGTACAGCTTCGTTAATTTTTCAGGGTCCATTTTGATGTATACCAAGGCTGTACACACATGGCAAATATGAACATGCATGTTTCCCCTTTTCACATGGCAAACACATGTTGGAGGGATCATGGGTAGTGTGCACTCTCATTATGTGCCACTGATAGCCTGGTACATCTGATTATATCTGAAAAGGACTAGTGCTATTCTGTTATATCAGCCTCTACCTTTCTAAGTACACAATGACTTGTCAATTGATGACAGAATTTTAGCTGATTATTTATTCGTAGATATTTTAAAGAGTTAATGGATCTATTGAATTTTAATAAATGTGCATGTTAGCAAAATGCCAGTTTGACTGCATTTTGGAAATGCTAAGTGAGATAACTTTTGCCTATTAAAATGTAATAGTCATTCATTTTTAAATTTACTACTCATTTTGAAAACAAAGGGCATTTTTTAATATTTCCCTCTCCATGTTTCAATGATACACAGTGGATAAATAGTCTCAATAAATAAATAGGTGACCTTCAGTGTGTAGGGCCAAACTGTTCAGTGGTGATTAATCAATTAAAGATTCATTTGAGTAATCAACCAGTTACAGGGATTAAAGCTTTCAGCTGTTGTTTAAGGTATTGATGCTGTAACCTTCAGAAGGAATGTGCTCAAAATTTGAAAGTACACTGCTTGCAGTTCCTGTTTTCTTTCAAGCTTATGTTGATGGTCACTCCATTTCATTGAGTGGGGGAGAAAGAGGATGAGGGAGGAAGGAAAAAAGCATGATAGGAAGGTCCTGTAGCAGAAAAACAAACAGTGCAATCCTCAAGGGGCGGTGAATCGCCTTAGGAGCCAGCATGAAAATGGGCACTAACACCAGCGCAAAGTGACTTATGCTGGTACTGGAGAGCCATGCAGCAGTGTGAGGCAGGGGCACCGGCAGAGCCTTGTTGGCAGCATTTCTCTGGCACAGGGGTTGCGCCAGCACCAAAGGGGGCATTCCCAAGGGGTGGCTGACTTTAGACAACTCCTGAGCCCTTTTGCCCCAGGAATGCCCCCTTTTGCTGGCGTGAACAAGCACCTGCAAAAGAGATGGCATAGCCCTGTATGGATCAGTTTTACAGGGCTTGGGGGAAATCTGATTTTTTGATGCAACTGCGCCTCTGCAAGCCACTCAGGGTGTGGTCTGGCTGTGCCATTCCTGGGTGCCCTGCGACCCCCCCCTTCAGGATTGTTCTGTTTGTCAGGTTGGGGGAGCTGAGTAAGAGGGGAGGGCACAGGGCTCAGTGGGGGTGGGACACTGGATTTCACATTCTCTATAAATTCCTCATAGGTCCCCAGATGTAATTTTGAAATGATGTGTTTTATATTGGACGCTCATCGGGCAGAAGAGAGTATGGAGGGAAGGGAAGGTTTGATATGCAGTTAAATAAATAACATCCAGGAGGCTCAATATTGTGTCCCCAAAAAATGAAAGCAGTAACTACAACAGAAGGTTAGAAACTAAAAGGCCAAATAGGGAGTCAAACCAGTCAGGCCAGCCTTTTCCGTAGATATAAGTAAAAGTAGCAGCAGTTGCTTTCGAGTTCTATCAAAAAGTGCTATAAGATGACTAGACAGACAATCTAGTTTTACCTTGTCAGCGCAGCAGTACAAAGCCAAGCTTTCAGCCGAGAGGAGACTATTATATATTTAAAAGTGTGGTTCCACTGCCCTTGTTAGAGCTCTCATAAATTTGTCTGTGTCAGCTCTATTCCAACTGCCATCATCAATACCAAAGATACCTTTATTTAGGAGTGTCAAACATCTTTATAATTTCACTTCTTGATATACTGAGGTATCCCAAAGATTTCCACAGAAAATTATTGACTCATCATATTGGTTTTCAGGAACTGACAAATCATAAGCTGTACAAATAAGCCAGATAAATAAGGCTGGAAAAGACACCTTTTAAGAGTCTTGAGTAGCCTTTTTTAAAAAAAGCCATTTATTGCTGGGAAGTTAAGTGAACATGCTCTCTCTCTTTCTCTCTGTTACTGCAAAGATATTTCTTCACCAAAGGTGAAGCAGTTAAAATATTGAAGTTATCCAGTTTCCCTTACAGCAATGTAAATTATTCAACGCCGTCACATTTTATTTGTTCACCTGCAAGTAAGAAGAAAGGTTCGAATTAATTTCTGTATTAGCATATCTTCACAGAGGAGGGCTGTTACCTTTGTCATTGGATAGAACTCTTGTTTTTTTATTTTAAAGAGAGATGTGCAAAAACCTTCCCCAAACTGGAAAAAAAAAACAATGCAAAACTGCTGGGAATTCTTCTCACCTGCCACTGCTTTTCTCAGAAATGCTAATCACTCTATCATATTTCTCCTATTTCCTTAGAAATCCTGCTTTAAAATGGTCCTTCTTGATTATAGTTTTTCTAAAAAATTGCAGTTCCTGTAGTTTTTTATATGAGTTTGCTGCTTACACAGATTTGTCTTAGAGTGGCCACAACACTAAGCTCGACGTGGACGGAACCTAATATTTGTATTGCATGTGTATGGGTGCTGTGACCAGTTTGGGGCCAGGGTATGTAGGGCATATTTATTTGTTTGTATGTATTTTTGTATATTTAAATATTTATTTCCTGTCTTTCATTCAAGCAGACTCCAGCTGGCTTACAAAGCAACTGCCAGCAAGTACCTCAATAGGCAGAGCACAGCTGTTTGCTGGCGCAGTCTTGCTGTTTTCAATGGGGAGAAATGCCCCATTTTTTATTTTTACAATTTTAAAGGCTTTTTAAAGCCTTTCAGAGGCCGGGGAATGGCTTTGGGGGCACCATGGCCGCACTTTGGCCATGTCGTCCTCAGCTGCCAAAGGCTCAGGAAGTGGGCTGTTAGGGCAAAGAGGCTTAGGATGACAACTATCATACCATACTGTGATATCGTACTGATAGATTATTGCTTTCCTAAAGTTTTGGAACAGAAAAAGTTGATGATGTTTGCTGAGACATGTTATCTATCATTAGGGATGGTTGACCAACTAATTCAGCTCACATTCTTCTTGCCAGTTGTGAGCAGGGGGATGATTTTACATTGAGCAATTTGGATGTTTGTGAACATCTGGAGCCTTTCACCAAGTTACTTTCTGTATATTTAAACAGTATAGAGCAGTGGGATTTTCTCTCACTGGCTGCAGGAGCCACAGGATCTCCTGTTCCTGGTGGAAAAATGGCAGAATATGATATAGTAATCTTATAACAGACTTCATTTTATGATCAAACACTCCCATTTTACAAAGTGGACTCATTGTCACAGATTCAGTCCCTTCAACCACTTCTACCTCTAAACTGGTGACTATAGAAGAAGATAATTCTCAGAGGGTTTGATTTTGCCCTTGAGCCTCCTTTTGCTGATCCTAATGCTTTCTTTCTTTCTTTCTTTTTCTTTCTTTCTTTCTTTCTTTCTTTCTTTCTTTCTTTCTTTCTTTCTTTCTTTCTTTCTTTCTTTCTTTCTTTCTCTCTTCCTTCCGTTTGTACACCTCTGTAATGTGTTTGACAGGAGTTCTGATTCACTATGCTGCCAATCTGTATCAAGGATCTTTTTCTCATTTACTATTATTTAGGAGTTTACACTGGAAATCATAAATGAAAGCAATGTTCAGAAACACGTCTTTTTGAGAGAATTTTTTTTTAAAAGAAACCTTTTCCCTTTGGCAGAACTAATTTCCAGAATGAACCATTTTCAGGTTCAGAAACATTTGGCTAGTCTTCTGATTACACAGTCCTGTTCATTTCCACATACTTATGCACTTCTTGCTCCCAGCCAGGCCGGAGCTAGGAGTGCCAAAAGAGTATGAAAGTCTGTTATCACACTATTTACCAACCCAAAGGGGGTGTTAAATAGCAGGTAGCTGAGACATCACATTGGAACATATGGTCCTTTCTGACCTACAGAGTCAGAGGGAAATAGTTTATATAAACTTTCTACAAAGATCAGGCTGTATACCTTGCATGCAAACAGTAGCACCCTAAGCTCCTGGCAAGACAACATTTTCTAAGTTTGGCTTTCACTGTAGAACTGCAGGAGTTCTGAAATGGAATGTTTTGCCGTGTTTTATTCCATATGTTTTCCCCCCACAAACACAATAAACATTGCTGTGTTAACCAAATGAACAATCATGCTCTGAGCTCACCAAAGGGATGGTAAATACTTAAGGAGAGTCACATAAGTGGAAATATATGCAGCAAATACTGGCAACCAGAGACATCATGGCAAGGAAACGAGGATATTGTCAGTGTTTGGGGATAGTTTGAGACAAACCATACCATACATGTAATAAACACTACTGAAAGGAAGGAGAAAGCATTTATTCATATCTATTCTACTTGGTAATTCATTTTAGCACTGTCAGGAGAGCTTGGTTACAGTTTTCCTATACACAAGTATTTAGTTTTTCAGGAATCGGTTTGTTCAAAACAATAAAAGTAAGTGGAATGAATATCATATTCATGTTTAACAGCAAGTAGCATCCTATGATGCTACCAATGATGCAATTTGATCCTGGAACCAGAAGGACAGTTAAGTATGGTGGCTTCAACTGCCAATTCCTGCCTTGTCCTATCGAACCTCATCCCAGCTCCCAGTGAAGCACAACTGGATCCCTGCTCATTTTGTCAACCAGAGGCAGGAAGCCGACTGATAAGAAGAAGGAATGAGAAGAAAATATCATGAATTTCTCATCTTTTACTACTCTTGGAAATTAAGAACTACACCAGATCTTCAAGTTGCCTTCTGGTAATTCTAGGTAATTTGTCAGGTAACTCCTGACAAAAGTACTGAAATAATCTTTTAATAATCTCCTTGAATGCGTAAAAATTGGGTGAAGGAAAATACCACTTTTGTATTAAGAATGTCATCTGGAAAGGAATAAATCCATCTCATATGCCGGAAATAGTCCACCAACAGTGACGTATGGATCCAACTGTTTTCCAGAATGTCCTGGAATAGTTTAAGATCCGAAATGATAACTCTGTTGAAGTTGCAGTGGGAGCCTGGAATGTCCAAGGCCAGATTAAATGCACTGCTATTGGGGGAGTTAGCAGGCAGGTTTTCGGGGGTCCCCTTTTCTGAGCGATTTTGTGTTTGTGGATCAGGGAGTTTGGACACTGTTTGGCATTTTTTTATTGTAAAAAGCATGATCTTGCCAGAGATAAACGGATCACAGTATACATTCAGAGGTGGGGACCTGCCCTAAAGCAAGAGATAGTTGCAAAGCTATTGGCTGATACTGATCCAAATGTAACCCTCGTCATGGCAAAAAATTTATCTTCCTTTTATACTTCCTTTTAACTATCCTCCTCAGATATTGTATTTCTGTATGTTTGGTTATTTCTAAATTATTGAATTTATTGAATTTGTTTTGCTCATGACCTGTTGGTCCACGAGCATAAAGTACAAAATAAAGGAAAAGGAGCCTTGAATGAGAAGCTCCTGGAAACTTTCAGCATGGTTGCCTCCCATTGACCTTTCCAACCCTTGAGGCAGAATCCAGCACCCTGGTTTAGAGTGGAGTTGGATGCCATGAAGATGTTGGCGTATGTTAGGAAGCGTTGCAGCTCAACAGACGAGTAAGCACAGAAGACTCAGCACATATAAATAAGTGCTCTTTTATTCACAGTGTCAAAATGCTCCGCTTGGTCACCAATTCTCCACAACCCACATCTATACAAGTACTGTACAATATATATATACACTTCTGGCCCTGTCCAGCAGCCAATCAACAGTTAGCCACCCAGTGGTCAGATATCATCCTGCTAGAACCAGTTCAGTCCAGCTTTACTGCTCAGTCATCAGCAGTCATGTGACACCAGCTGTCATCTGGCTGTCACCTAGATTACAGCAATCTACCTGCTTGCTATGTTCAGTCTTAAGTTCCAACAGAAGAAATGCAGGGGACATCTAGAATGGCATTGGCAGAAAATTTGGATGGAATCTGACAGGGTGTGATTTAGAGCTCATTGGAAGACCTATAAGGTGGTTGGGAAAGTAGCAAAGAAATTCTGCTATGTATCTGCCACCATTGCATCAGTTAATTCATGCCCAGCTGAGTTGCTTAAGGTATTTTGTCACTCATTGACTCCAAAGTCTGAGGCTCTAAACTCTCAGGGACTAATGATTACTTGTGACGTTTCTTCTTCTTTTTCTTCTTTTTTTACTGAGAATATTTCTCAAACACGTTCTTTTTCTTCTTCTTTTTTAACTGAGAATATTTCTCAAATACGTTCTGATTTGGATGCTGGTTGTAATATAGCGGAGACACTAAAAATATTCATCAGTTTAAAGATCTTTTTGATCCAGTTACCATGGTGGCTGTCAACAAGATCTTAGGATCTATTAAGGTCATCACTTGTATTCTGAATCCTTGTCCATTCTGGTAACTGAAATAATGTAAAGATTAATGAATCCCTGATGTCCATCGTAACTCAATCACTGACTTGGGGCACCTTTCCTCTGTTACCAAAACAGACAGTCATCCATCCTCTACTTGAAAAAACAATCACTAGAGAAGAAGGATATAGCCAGTTATTGTCCTGTCTCTAATCTGCCCTTTCTGGGCAGAAGAACTCCAGGTCATTCTAAATGATGTATCTGCTCTGTACCCCTTTCAGTCTGATTTCAAACTGGCCTATAGAAGAGAAAGGCACTGATGGTTTTAGTTGATGATCTCTTTTTGAATGTAGACTAGGTCCATGCCTTTCTGTGGCTCTCACTGGATTTATCAGCAGCCTTTGACACTATGGCCTATGCCATCCTGGTGAAGCATTTAGAGGGAGAAGTAGGAATTAAATGGCGCCCTGCGACTAACTCCCCTTTAAGATTGTTCTGTTAGTCAGGATGGGGGAGCTAATCAAGAGCTAAGCAAGAGAAAAGGACACAGGGCTCAGTGGGGGTGGGACACAGGATTTCACATTCTTTATAAATTCCTCATGGGTCCCCAGATGTAATTTTGAAATGATGTATTTTATATTGGACTCTCATGGGGCAGAAGAGAGAATGGAGGGAAGGGAAGGTTTGATATACAGTTAAACAAATAACATCCAGGAGGCTCAATGTTGTGTCAAAACATCAAAGCAATAACTACAACAGAAGGTTAGAAACTAAAAAACCAGATATGGAATCAAAATGGAGCCTTGATTACTTACCATGAAGGTTCCTTCTCTTCTGAGGCTCAGGCGTCTTGAGCTGTGGGTTATTTTTCTTCATCCGGGAGGCAGGACCTAATTTTTTAATTTCCTGTCCCCACTTGGTGGGAAAGTAACCTACAGAGACTCGGTTACAGTCTTGCCTAGCTTAATAAGACAGGATTGATTAACCATTCCAACAACATATGTAATGACAGAAAACACCCACAATGACAACACTGGAGCACAAGAGCCAGAGTGAAACAAGAAGGACCCGAAGGAACTAACAAAACTGTGTAACTTATCTAAGAAATGTTCTTATAAGTTCTCCTGATCATGTCTAACATAGTCAGAAGGTTCAACTGTAATTATTTCCCAGGGCGGGCAAGACGCCTTCACCTCAGAAGAGAAGAAGCCTTCACGGTAAGTAATCAAGGCTCCGTTCTCCACTGAGGCTCAGGTGTCTTGAGCTGTGGGACGTACAAGAGCTCCCATGTGGGTGGGCTATGAACCTTCTTCCACCACTTGTTGTAACACTCTACAACCAAAGGCCGCTTGGGCAGAAGACCAGGTATGCACCTTATAATGTTTGATAAAGGTAGAAACGGAAGACCAGGTGGTGGCCCGGCATATCTCTTCGACTGGAGCTTGCCTGTTGAACACCACTGTGGTGGCCACTAGGGCTGTTGAAAAAAAAAATTCAGGAAAATTCAGATTCGGCAAAATTTGGCCCGTTTTGATTCAGGAAATGCCGAAGTCTGAACACCCCGATTCAAATCCGGGGAATTCGGCATAAGATTTGGTGTTCCCGAATCAATTTGGCTGAATAAAGGCGGGCGGGAGTCTTTAAACTGCTTCGTGCTGCCAGCCCAGAGACTCGCTAGCCGCCGCACAGACTCAACTTTAAACTTTAAAACTTTAAAAGCAGAACACACACTCCCTCAGAGGCGAGCAGGCACACACCCCTTGGCAGAACAGGCGAAAGCCCCCTTTGGCTTTCCACCCACCCACAGAAACTGCTCCCCCCCACACACAGACTCTGCTTCCCCCACACACAGAGACTCTGCTTCCCCCCCCCCACACACACACACAGGAGAAAAGGTATAGAGGGGAAAAAAACCAAAATCAAACTGTGTGGATGTCTTCCAGCAGGAGCATGGAGAAGTAAATCCAATCCTATTCCAGTAAGCACCAGCAGCTCGGCCCAGTCGGGAATTGGATCTCTCAGCAGCACCGCCACCAAATTGGAAGGCAATGAATACAGTTCGGATGGGAGGGGAGGGACAGGAGTTTTAAACTCTTCTCCTGGCCATTTCAAAAGTGAGAATCCCTGCTCTGATTGGCCAGGAGAAGACCCAGCTTGGCCACCATTGGCCGTGGAAGAATGCTGTTTACTAACTGATGGTTATGCTGCTGATTCTGACCCCCCAAATTTGCTGAATTTATGCGGCGCACCCCAAACTTGCTGAATTCAGCTCGTCGTTTTCGCGCCTTTTTAAAATTCAGTTCCATTTGAACTGAAAACCGCCGAATCGGGGGAAATTTGGCTGTTTTTCTGTTTGGGATGAACCGAATCGACAGCCCTACCTATAATACACTGTTTGATTGTGTAACTAATTGCTGCTGTTGACATCCTTTGTTAGGATTGGTAATCCCAACGAACATGTAGTCTGATTGTCTGACATCGGACATTCTGTGTATGAAAATGCGTAAGGCTCTACGCATGTCCAACAAATGCCAGGATCGTTCCTTGGGGCAGGACGGTTTGGGGGAAAAGGAGGGAAGGTTGATTTCCTGTGACCTATGGAAGTTAGAGTTCACCTTCGGACAGAAGGTGGGGTCTGGTGTGAGAACCTTGAGTGTAAGGGACCTTGAGCAGAGTCTGCTGTAAGGGACCTTGAGCAGATTCATAGCATACTGTTTCAGATTGTACATTTCTTTACATTGGGGGGAATCTGCTTTCCAGAGGAAGGGTTGTCCCACTCCTCCTGAACGGTCCTTCAGAAAAACTCAGGGAATGTAACAAGGTTGTTGCGGGGCTGCCTTCTAGGGAAGCACTCCTCTACCCCCTGTTTCAACTTGGGTTTGGGATCTTCAGAGCATTCCACCTCCTCATTCAAGTCCAATGCCAAAATGGCCTTGGCTAGCAAGACCTGATATTCCTCCCCTGAAAACAGCCTGCTTTGCTGTTCCTCCTGTGGAGTTGACTCGTCATCTGAATCGAACCCCCCTTCCTCTTTCTCCTCCTCTGAGTCAAGGGTGGAAGCTATAGACGCAGCTTGAGAGGTCTGAGCCTCAGTTACATTTGCCTGTAAGGCAGCTTGGGAGACCTGTGTCTCGGCGGCATTTGCCTTTAAAGCTGCCTTGGTGGGCCATTGATTAGACCATGAGGCTCCCTGGTTCACAGGGAAGCCATTCCCCTCTCTAAGGTTCTGTGATGAGGAAGATGAGGAGGGGGACTTGCAGGGCCAAGGGAATGGAGGCAACAGAGGCAAGTGCATTTGGAAAGCCTGAAAGGCTTGCCATTGCCTCTGAAGGGCAAGGTTCACCCAGCCATCCGTCTCCTCCCAGGTAACGAAACGATCTGCTGCCTCCCCTGAAAGGGGGGGGGAAGTAACCCGCTCCCGACTGTCCTGATTGTGCAGGGAAGCCCACCGCCCAGCAATAAACCAGGGGGGGGTAGAGGGAGCTGCGCTGGTTACTTGCAGTGAATAGACAGGTGTTAGTTTCCCGGCTTTCGATCCTGCTCTGTGCCTTCTCTTTTGGGAGCCCTGGAGCAGTGGCGTGGCTTTGATCAATGGCACGGCTTTTTGAGCCTTTTTTGTCCTCAGCTCTGCCACCACCGCTTTTTTGCTCCGCTCCTCATTTTCTGGCTCTTGGCTCCCTAATGGACAGCCAGCATGACCATTGGGAGAGGTGGAATCTGTTTGGGAGGATTGGACCAGCCCTACTTGATAATCCTGCTCCAACAGCAGGTCTTCCTCTCTTTCCAAAATGGTGTCCACTATGTTAGAAAAAATTCCAAAGAGGGCTTTGAGGACGAAGTAATCGCACATACAAGAGGAGAAAACACAAAAGGTAGGTAAGGGTGGGTGTAGGGTGGAAGGTAGACAAACTAGAGTATCAGACAGCACCAACGCAAAGCCTGCTCTAATTCACTAGCACAGAGCTGTGCCAGCAGCCTGCTCCCCCTTTCAGAGGCAGGACGAAACTGAATCTCTGTAGGCTATTTTCCTACCAAGCGGGGACAGGAAATTAAAAAATTAGGTCCTGCCTCCCGGATGAAGCAAGGAAAATAACCCACAGTTCAAGACGCCTGAGCCTCAGTGGAGAAAGTGAAGCCAGCCTTTCCCATAGATATAA
Organism: Euleptes europaea; assembly: GCF_029931775.1. Lineage (NCBI taxonomy): Eukaryota > Metazoa > Chordata > Lepidosauria > Squamata > Sphaerodactylidae > Euleptes > Euleptes europaea. The sequence goes on along the minus strand of NC_079321.1, from coordinate 44,021,118 downwards.
ATAAAAGTAGCACTCTAGAAATGATAAGGTACGGTATTGCCTGTACACATGCATTTTCTGTCATGGCTTCCATCTTGTAAAAGCTTGCCTGAGGAGGTCAGAAACACACCCACACTTCTATCATTTCACAGAATGTAAAAAGCAGAAACATTCAGGAGATGATTTTTTTTAAGATTTCATTTTATAGACATAAACAAAATAGAAAAAAAGAAGAAAAAATAAAAAACCATATTAAACAACAATTACATCAAAACACAAAGAAAAGAAAGAGTATACATGGAACATATTGAAAATTATGGGCAACTCGCAGGATATAAAATAAATAAGTTTAAAACAAAAATAATTCTAAAAAATCTCTCGAAACCAGAAAAAGATGTGATAGGATCTATCACAAGATGCAAGGTGACAGAAGAAGCATTAAGATACTTGGGAATAAAAACAGCAGGACAGAACAAGACTTTGTTTAAAGATCATGAGTCTAAGTTAAAAAGGCCTCCTATAAGTGAAGTAAATAAATAATAAAAAATAAATGCAAGAATGTACATGATGGGTAATTCTCCTATTTTTCCATAACAATGTGAGATCTCATGGGTAGTGTGCACAGTGAGATGATTTCTCAAGCCCTTTGTTCTCACAATTTGGGCTCTAGATGAGAAGAGGATAATCCAAAGGGGCTGGGTACCCAAGGTTAGGTGAAAGGAAAATATATATATAAGTTTATGTATAAATACTGAAAGTATAATTTATTAGAAGGGCTATATAAAAATTATTTAAAAGCATTAAAATAGCACAGTGGCATTTCCTGAGGTTGATAATTATAACCACATACCAAACGCTTTTCGGCCTATGGGGCCTTCATCAGTGGTTAATTAAAACCCTTTGTAAAATTAAAACAAATACACACATTTACAGAAATACATTAATGAATACAAATACAAACAGTTCAAACCCAACCAGGCATGTGTATATGTTGTCTGAAAATATAGAACAATAATGGGTTAGCTACCATCTATTTGAGAGCCCTTTATATAATTCTTGAAAGAGATGTTTGAAAAAATACTTACAAATTCTGTTCTTAATTACTCAAACATCTGGTATAATATGTTCTTGTTGTAATACTGTAAAACATAATTATACAGATTGGAATCCTCAGTTCATTATTAATCTAACTTGAATAATTATTTAGCTATGCATATTAAATATACCAATGTATAAACACATACCTAGTTAGTACAAGTCTCTCAAATACTATGTATGCAGGTATCAACCTAGTAAAGCAGTGTCAAACTTTTGGTCCTATTCCACTCTAAATAGTGTTGGGAGGGTGATGCAAGCTCTATGACTCAGCACATCTGTAGTTAGGTGATGCAATCACCCTGTATCTCTATGAGAAGTCTAGTTACAGCTGGTTCTATGACTCAGCACATCTATACTTGGGTGATGCAATCACCCTGTGTCTCTAGGAGAAGTCTGGTTATAATTGATACTGTGCACTCAAGCCAAGAGATTTTACAGGTAAATCACATTGTTGTAAAGTTGGAAAAAATCCTTTAAAGACAAAGCCAGTCAATGTCTTCATTTAGGCCTTTAGGAGCCAGAGTTCCCAAAGTATAAATCCAGAAAGTCTCTCTTCTCCTTAGAAGCCTCTGCTGGAGGTGAGACATTGCTGGCACTTTTTTGACAATCCAGAAGCGGAGGTGCTTTTCTGCGTGAACGAAGGTCAGAAAGTGCTGCACAAATGGTGCTGTCAACTTCCTTGTTCTGATGCAGCTCCTGTGCTCACATAATACCACTAGAATTGCAATGAACAAAATCCTTGATGTAAAAGGTTCTGTCTCCATTAGAATTGGGAAAGGTGTTCTTTTAACAAAATGGGGGCATACAGCACAGTGTTCATTGCAATTCTAGTGGTATTATGTACAATGTTCTTGTACAATGTATGTACAATGTATATTGTACAATGTTCTTGTAAATTGATGTATGTAGACATATGCGCATCTTGATTGGTCTTGTTGGCATGCCTACATACATCAATTTATTAGGGAATGCTAAGAAAGCCAAGGAGTTAGCCTAATATACGTAATTTCAGAGCACTACACAGAGGTGCAATATTGAGAGTTACAATACAGGGAGTAAGCCATTACAGGGGTTAAGGACTCATAAACGGGTAAAGCATTACAAGCAGGAAATGGTAGAGTTGCCATATTGGTTATCTGACTGGGCTAGTGTTCTACAAACAGAAATTTATCTGTGGAAGCCTTCCCTAACACTTTGCCTTGGTGACAGAAAAAGAATTATGTAATGAAATTCTTCCAGTCATGTAGTTGTGATATCTTTGGGAGACTTGCTGCCCAAAGTTGGCACCTCTAGAAAATGGGACCCAACTTAGATTCCATGATATACTAGAAGAGGCAAGCAAAGAAGAAAATCAAAGTATTCCACATTCGTCATCTCAAGAATTTTCACAACAACCTTATAAGGTATACATTCTGCCCATTTAACAGACGAGAGGATGAGAGATAATACCTTAATTAAGGTCACCTACTGAGTTCATAAGAGAAGTGAAATGGGGTCGTGTTCAGTCTTTTAGCTACTATGCTACATTAGCTCTTTCTATTTAATTCTGATGATTGCAGAAAGAAGGTAATAATTTAATGACTCGTAGAAGCAGCAGAACATAGTCTGAGCAAGTCACAGCTGAATTCAAAGAAGGATGAGCATGAGTAACCAGGAAGAAGTAACAAAAGACAATTATCATGTTGGTTAAATACCATACTGATTAAAGGGCCAACACAAAATGTTTTAATAAACCAAATAATGACATTTAAAATTTTGCTAAGCATACATATGTATTAATAATGTTCACACAGGTTAGTTAACTGGACACAAGTATCTCTGTTCTAAATGGGTTGTGTTTTTTTTTTTTTTTTGCTTAAACATTAAACTTTTAGTTGCAATAGTTTACTGATCAATACCTCAAAATGGTTTTAACGCACTGGACGCAAATGGATCTTTTAGTTTGTCTGCCAATGTGGACATGGCCTTGGCAAGTCATTTGGGATACAGATTATTGTCATTTCCTGACAAAATGTGCTTTGTTGCTATAAGGAAGAATGATAATAGATAGCCATAATGATAACACGACTGGGTCATCCTAAATTATAACCCACAAAGCCATAGGCCTGATTCACTCATGACTGTTCATTCGTTGAGTTTATTTATTATTTTAATATATTATCCTTGGACTCATAGTGGCTAACGATGTAAAAAGCTGCAAGGACAAAAACATCATGAATCAATAAAACAGCACTCAGATTAAAAACACTATCATACCTTGCTGTATCCCAGGTTGTGTTGTTCAGTGGGGAGGGTTGCCAGCATGTACCTAGTAACCAGTGAAAGACTAAAGAGTGGGAGTGGAAGACCTTGCTAGGGACATAATGATGTTATTGCATCACTGGAAGCATTCTAGTATTCAGACAAAACTCTTTCCTTTAACCATAGACTTTTGGCCGAATGCCAGAGTGTCGCTGGCAATGCAATGACATCACTTCTGGCTGCACTGGAAGTGAGGTCATTGCACCACCAGTGACACCGGTATCCTTGTCCCCCCTTTTTTCCTCCCACTCCCTCACTGAGCGACAACAGGAAAGGCCAGTGGGGGGGGGGAGGTCTCCTCCTAAAGTGGGATATCTGTAGAATCTAGCAGAGGAGGATGCCAGGAACAGCTCCAAGAGAGGGTGCATTTTAGTTACCAGCAGGAGGGTTAGCACTTTTTGCTGACTGTGGGTTAGATCCAGTGGAGGATTTCAGCAGATGGGAGTTATTTTCATCCGCAGAGCACAACTTTCTCACTTCTCCCCTCCCACTACACCCAAAATGCTGCTCCTGGAGGACTGGAGAAACCACGTAACAGCATGGGGTGGAATTAGTAAAAAACAAACAAACAAACAAAAAACCTTCTGCTCACAGAAATCCTCTATGGGATTTAAGCCTGTGGGAGTCATATTTTGACCCTGAACATATCGTTCTTCCTATCTATAGCTGATACAGTTTCAGATAAGTCCTCTGCAGGAGTCTTGTGCATTCAATATCACATCTACTGGTGATTTGAAATGAAACATGCATTTGCTGCAGTCATGAAATATACCAGTTCATTGTATAACTTCTGGCTATTGTCCTTGAGTCTCTACAGATAACACTTTCTAGGTAGAGTTGTTCTTATCACAGTCACTTCTCATTTTTAAATAAACACAACAGACCCATAACACTGTCCAGAGCTTATTAAGGACATGGGCAGCCAGCCAGACTGGCAGATGTAGCTGGGACTAGAACCAGACCTTTGGCTTAGCAGCAGATGGGGATCATGTTCAAAATGATCTAGAGCTTTGAGACAGAGGGGAGGGAATACCCTGGAGATTAGGAGAATCTGAAAATAAAAATTAATTTCTTAATATCACTTATTTAACCTCCGGAGTTGGAAGTCATGAAAACCTACTTATTTCCCTTTGACATCCCGCTTATAACATTTTGATGATGTGGGTTAAATTATTAAAAGGAGTATTTCATTATTTCAAATAAAATTTTATCTTGTATCAATTTAGTTCCCAAAGCATTTATTTTAAAGTCAATTCCATTGCTTAAAGAAACCCAGCTTTTATTAGAATAATTGTGTAAATAGTCTTTGTTTTCCATTGTTTGACAGATTGGAGATGCTGGAAATAATAATTGCTATATGTGAGAGCTTCGTAGAATGATTTCCTTTGAAAAGTAAAGTTGTAATGCTTTTCAAGCCAAAATAAATCATTCTTCTATTCTGATAATTATATCTTTAGATCTGTTTACTCTAATTAGTACCTTGGATTACCTAAATTGTACAATCAAACCACAATTTATCTGATTGAATGCCAGTGCCAGCCAGTCTTTATTTGATACAGTGTGTTATTGTTTGTCTTTGAGATTTTTTTCTCCTGTAAAGGCGGAAATGTGAGTTTTTCAAAAGAAAAATCTGTTGATACAGATCACAATTAAGTGTGAAATATGCAACAGATGGTGGGACTTATAATCATTCTATCAGACTAATAGCATACTGTCTGTATTTCAGAATTTTCTTTTCCCCAAAGATGCTGTTGGGTTGAAGCCATATTGACAGCTGGTATGTTCCTAACATAGTTAGTTTGATATACCTCAGCTATTAAATTCTGTACAATTTCCAAAATAACAGATGACAAGTACAATTGACCACCTGGGAAAAAGGAATCTTCAGTCAAAAGCTTAAGCAGATTTTTCTTTTGTTTTGCAAAAGCAGAGATTTATACTGCTTAGAGTGACATTACAAACTTTTGGCATAGTCTTTGCTTCCCTACAGTATATGATTTTTCTATGCAAAAAATGAGATTGGTTAAACAACAATGGCTCAGAATATTTAATAGAAACCCCAAGCACTACGCTTTTAGGCAAACTCAAGCAAGCTTAGCAGCACACTCCGCTTTCAGATAGCCATTAAATAAAGCATTTGTTAGTTGGCAGGACATATTTTTGTTTCCTTCATAGAATCTTAGAGGATCATAGAATTGAAAAGGGCCATACAGGCCACGTAGTCCAACCCCTGCTTAATGCAGGATCAGCCTAGCGCACCCCTAACGAGTGTTTGTCCAGCCTCTGCTTAAAGACTGCCAGTAAGGGGGAGCTCACAACCTCCCTAGGTAGCTGGTTCCACTGCTGAAGTACTTTTACTGTAAATTCCCCCCCACACACAAATATCCAGCTGGTACCTTTCCGCCCACAATTTAAACCCATTATTGTGAGCCCTATTGTCTGCAGCCATCAGGAACAGCTCCCTACCCTCCTGTAACTGACAGCCCTTCAAATACTTAAAGAGAGCAATCATGTCCCCCTCAACCTCCTCTTCTCTTCTCTTGGGAAAACATTTGCCCTCCTCCAGTCTAGTAGCACATCTCCCGTCCTCCAAGAGGTCTAGAAGATGATAGACAAAGCTATCTAGAAAGTTCTTTGAGCACTTTCGGGTGCAACCCATCTGGATCAGGGGATTTGTACTCATCCAGTGCAGCCAGGTACTTTTCAACTACCTCTCTGTTCATGTCAACCAGCAGCCTGCATGGTGTGCCTTGACTACTACCATCTCTAGATAAGCCTGTTCTTTTCTTCAGGAAAAAAAAATTGAGGCAAAGTAGGCAATGAGCCTTTCTGCTTTCTCTGTCCTCTGTCATAGTTACTCCATTTTCACCCAACGGTGGGCCTATGGCCTCTTTTACCTTGTGTTTGCTCTTCACATATCTGAAGAAGATTTTCTTGTTGTAGCGAGCCACCTTGGCCAGCATCAGTTCACTGTGAGCTTTGGCCTCTCTGATGGCTGACCTACAGTGCCTAGCAACCCGCAGATACTCTTCTTAAGAGGTATGTCTTTGCCTCCATTTCTTGAACATTTCCTTTTTCTCACTTAGCTCATCATGGAGTTCTCTATTCATCCACCTTGGCTTCTTGGATTCCCTACCATGTTTCCTGCTTGTTGGAATAGTGATAGCTTGAGCTTCATAACTGTTCATTCACAGAGCCAGTGTGGATTGGTGGGTGGGGGGAAAGCACGGGCCTGCACTTACCTGTGGGTCCTCTTTTGCTGACCCTTGCTGGGGGGAGGGACATGGGATGGTCCTGGGCCTTGCATAGGCAATGGGGGCTTGGCCAGGCAATTGGCCTGCTGCCACAAAATGGCAGCTGTCAGGGAAGCTCGCTGTGGCTTCAGTGTCTTCCTGGGCAGAAACTCTCCTGCCTGGCCATTTGCTCCCTGACTTTCACCCCTGGGTTCAAGCTTTCCAATCGGGCCTGGGCTCTTTGGGGGCTTGGCCTAACCAGCAGAATGCAGGATTGAGTTTTTGCTTGGGTCCACTGGCTGGCAATAAAAGGACCCTTTGCCTGCCTGCAGTTCACTTGTCTTCAGGTTGTTCCACCCTCCCTCCTTATATTTTGGCTGTTTTTGTGTTCTTTTGCTTTCTGGTACTTTTGTCACAACGTTTGGTGGTGTTTGTATGGGACCGGATCCAGTTTTGGGGGGGAAGGTGGCCTGCGTGCCTCATTTCCCCAACTCTGGGGATCCTAATAAGGGATTTTGGGGGAGACCTGGAATGGGACATGCCCAGCTCAGGGGAAGTCAGGGACATGCCCAACTAGGGGACTGTCAGGGCAGCCTCCCACCAAGCGGCAGTGGAACCACACAGTAGGCTCTTGTCCAAGTGGGTCCCACATACTGCCATCCCAGGCTGCTCCGCAGCTGGAGAACTAGGAGTAGGATATGCATTGGTCGGCAGGTGGGTCAGCCGATGCCTTGGATTCTGCCCCTATGCTACACCAATGTCCTTATGCTGTAACCCATAAACGTTTTGGCTGTTTTCATCCCAGAAAGTTGTCTGTGTCTTTAACAGCATGCCAAAAACACCCAACAAGCCATCCTGGTCTGTATACGGTATGTTGGTGGATGGGGTATTGGGAGTTATGTACAGGGTAGCCGGCTCCGGTCACTTCCCCCCCCCCCCCAGGTAAACATTGGGTTGGCAAATTGTACTGGACCAGTTAGATCTGGTTTCAGAGCTCCACTCAGTCATGAAGTGTTTGGCCAGTTACCATCTGTCTTCTTAGCCTACTTTACAGATTTGTTGTAAGGATGAAGGAACATAACAACATAGGAAGAGCTCTGCTGGATCAGATAAGTGGTCCACCAAGTCCAGCATCCTGTCTCACATACTGACCAACCAGTTACTCTGGACAACAGGTCCTCGAGACCGGTGTTACCCTGATGTTGCCTCTTGGTAGTGGTATTCCAAGATTTACTGCCTCAAAATGTGGAGAGTTCTTTTATTCACCATGGCTAGTAGCCACTGATAAACCTATCCTCCATGTCTAATCCCCTTTTAAAGCTTTTGCTTGTTATAAAATGCCTTTTCTATGCATGCATGCATGCTTTTTTTTTTTTTTTTTTTTTACATACATATTAAAATTAAAACAGTAAAAAATACAGATTTGGAAGTTAGCCTAACAATTGAAAATAATTTACTTTCCCGTTATAAAGCTTTAGCGAGAGTAGTACAGCTAATTTCTAGAACGACAGCCATAATTATACATGCAATTATACATCTGTGTTACTTTTCTTCTTTACATTGTTGCAATGCTTCTGAAATAATTAGAAGGACTGTTTGACCTTCAGATTTCAGAAGATTTTTTTTTTAATAGGAAGGAACTATTTACATATGCTGGAAACTGCTGCAGACTTTCATCCTCTACTGGATCATTTCCAGTCAGGAATATGTACTATATTTAACAAGACAAACAATTTGAAATAAAATATAGTTGCACAGCAATTTCAAGTGGTTAGCCAACAAAACATCCCTGAAGGCCTACAAACAGGGTGTGTGTGACTTATGGCAACCCTGTAGGGTCTTCTTCAAGGCAAGAGATGTTTGGATGTGGTTTGCTATTGCCTGCCTCTGCAAGGGCTGAGAGAGTTCTGAGAGAACTATGACTTGCCCAAGGTCACCCAGCAGGCTTCAGGTAGAGGTGTGGGGAACTCATCTCTCCAGGTTAGACTCCACCTCTCTTAACCACTACACCATGCTGCCTACATAGGCCTATATTTCTCCCGTTGCCCCCCACCCACTCAACACTAGCATTCAGAGGGTCTATACCTCTGAATATGGAGATTCTGTTTAGTCCTTGTGGCCAACAGGTATTGAAGGACATGATCTCCACGAATTTGTCTAATCTGCTTTTAAAGCCACATAGATTAATGGCCATTACCAGATCCTGAGGAAGTGAATTCCGCATGCTAATTATTCTTTGAATGAAAAGGTACTGACTTGTGCCTGTGATTTCTTCTATTGTCTGTGAGACAGAAGGAGGCAAGGAGAGGACACTGTTCTACCAATACTAGATAGGATCCCACTCCATATATTAAATTTATATTTCTCTTTTGTAAGAGTTCAAACCCAACGGAAGTCGGTTTCAGGTAGCCAGCTCCAGGTCGACTCAGCCTTCCATCCTTCCGAGGTCGGTCAAATGAGTACCCAGCTTGCTGGGGGTAAGAGGAAGATGACTGGGGAAGGCACTGGCAAACCACCCCGTAAACAAAGTCTGCCTAGTAAACTTCGGGATGTGACATCACCCGAAGGGTCAGGAATGACCCGGTGCTTGCACAGGGGACCTTTACCTTGACCTTTTGTAAATTAAATCATTTTAATAAAAAAGAAACAAATGGAGTCAGTATCTTTAAAACCTATCTTCATCACCCTTGTCAAATGTAAAATAACCTTAATTATTTTTGTAATTTTGTTCAGAAATTTTTATTTAATTGGCTTGTGCAACATAATGTTCATATTTTGCTCTGGGCTGCATCTGTAAAAACAAACAAACAAAAAAAAAACAGGATCATTTTTCAAAAAAGAATTATCTTCATACCACTTCCCCATCTCCACCAGGCACACTAAAATTCCATTGCAGAAGATCTCAAAAATTATGAGTAGCTTCATAAAAAAGCTATAACAGAAACTGGTTTACAGTTTCAACTATATTGGTTAGTACCAGGTGCCCAATTTAATGATGCTACTTTTATAGCAGTGATAGTACCAGTAATGGGGGTTTATCATCCTTTGGCAGAGATTGTGTAGCTGAACAATCTTTCAAGGGACAAGGCTATTTTGGCAGTCTACTACCAGTAATGTAACTAACAACATGAGTTGATTTTTTTTCTAACAAAAGAATAGGTAAATAGGAAACCACCACCCCCATTTTACAGATAGGGAAAACTCTTTTAAAAGGCAATTACAGATTACATTTGTGAAAAAAACAAGAAAATGGGGACAGATTCCCGCTTCCTCTATTTTCTCTGTGCTGTCTTGTTTATAGCAGAGGAAGAAGTAGTTTTGGAGAGTGCTATCTACTTACCTCATTTTGTCTTTTCATGAGTGTCAAGCAGTAGTGTTTTATTATTTTTTTGTTACAAATATAGTTGTGTTTTGATGCTGTTCATCTTGGCACTATTTTCTTTCTTTTGCATTCACCTTCCTCTGCCTCCTTTGCCTTTATCACTGTTTCATCTTATTGGCTGTGGTGACCCATGTGATATGATGCTGCAGAATTATAGCAAATGTGTTAATGTCACAGACATCTGTCCATCATAAACAAAATTACCTAGATCATCAAAATTAATCAGATTAAAATCAGATTGGGGCACAAGGGGCTGAGGACAGTGAAGAGAAAAGAAGGAAAATGATGCTTGGATGCAACCACATACAAGGCAACAAATGGGTACCTAGCAGTTTGAAAACAAATGAAATTTTTTGGCAAGTAGTTTTTTTAGTAATTAATTTGGCTGCATTGAATATGCTATTCTAGAATATTCTAGCAAAACCTACATGTAGTGAGCTGTTTTATGACCCCTCAATACCCCCCCCCAAAAAAAAACCAAGTTAAATTTATTTTAAGCTTAATTTGGACTCCATCCCTGAAGGTAGCAGCAGCATTATAGTTTAAAACACCTCCTCACATCCTTTGGAAACAGAGGTGGAAAACACATGGTCATTTTGTCCAGTGATTCTCGCACGACTGTAGCAAATTTCCCTAGTGAACATGCATGCTCGTCTCCCACATGCGGGATCAATTTACCTCCTTCCACAATTTCCCCGGTCTTCAAAGTCCTGCTTTGTCCCAATTTAATTAGAAGCCTCACAGCAGCTAGGAGTGTATGTCTGTGCATTTCAGCACCCAGGTCGACACCCCGCTGGGGAGAAGCCTGGCCATGGAGGTGGCAGCAGCAGCAGCGGTGGCAATTATCCACCCCTGGAGCCTGCGCCCCTCTGGGACAAGAAAGGGAGAAATGCACAAAAAAGCGGCCATGCATTAATGGCCAGACTGTTCTTAGGATGTGTTGAGGTTTTTGCAGATGTACCTGGAAATGCATGGTACCAAGATAAGCATACAATGGACTTGTTTCCTAGGTAAACTACATTTCCCTGATGCTTTAAGTGCTGCATAGAAATAGGCTCTAGAAAGAGAGGCAGGCAGTGACTTCTTCACCAGCTCAAATTATAACCTGGAGAACTGTTGGGCCCTTAAGTCTTCCCTTGGATTGAGGATGAGCATTATGACCTGCTGTTCTTTATATTCTGAAATTTCCAACTCCGGTGACATTATTACAGAAATTAGAGAACTTTTGGCACAACTCAGGTGTTGGTAGAAATCAAGCAACAGTTTTGAAGAAATATTGTATAACCAGGTACACACATTTGAAAAGCAAAAATCAAAAGCACTAAATAAGACTGAAATAATATGCAATTATGGGTAATTTCCCCTAGATCTGAATGCTTTTGTATGTCATATTAATATTAGTAGAATTGTCTCTTAGAGAAAAGATGAGATTGAGGATGATGCAGTTCATTCATACCAATAGGAAGCAATCTGCAAAATGAAACTTTCTGAAATAGAGCATTTTGGCAGTAATTAAGTCTACCAGGTTGTAGAAACAAAGAATAAAAAAAATCATACATTTCATTATACCTTTATATGTTGATCTAGAGGAGTGTATAACTTTTATATTATGTAATATTACATAGGAAGAAAAGACAATTATGGAAGAATTTAGATGGCCATTTATGAAAGAAAAGATACAGAATGGTTTACCACAGACAAAGAACAGGTAAAGTTATTGTCATAAATAATTATAGAAACTCACACTAATTGCCAGCTGGGCAGAAGGAAAAATTATTTCAAAACACATATACCGTACTTGGGAATAATCCCATCACTACAGTAGTGTTGTGCTAACAATGCGACCATTACAAAACATCAGTTGTGTATAAATATATTCACCATCAGGGTGCAATTCTACTCTTTCCCAGCAAAGAGAATGGCATATGGATTTTGTCACACTGAGCATGCATTAAGCCATAACTTTCCCATGATAAAACCAAAACCAAAGCATCTCTCTCATCTTCTCAAATCAATCTGGCAACAGGCTGAACAAGTGAAACTGTTCTGGGAGTTAGGGGGACCATCACGCACAAGTGTTTGAAGGATGGAAGATTAACCATGCAAACCTGAAGGGGGGTCCTAATGCCCATAGGAGCCAGCATTACCCCTAAACCAGCGTCCGTGCCACTTGCACCATACAAACTGGCATGGACACCAGCGTGGGGTGACTTATGCCGGCCCCCCAGATCGCGGTGGCAGTGTGGCCCTCAGACACCGGCAGGACCTCCCGCCAGCATTACCCTGGCACATCTCCCCATGCTGGCATCCTGGGAGACGTTCCTGGGGGCGGAGCTGCCTTTAGGCAGCCTCCTAACCCCTTTTTCCTGGGAACACTCCACTGCGCTGCAGTGGGGCTACACCAACAAAATAGCTGGCATAGCCTCACTATGGGGCATTTTTGACTTTTTTATTTTAAATGCATTTATTTTTCTTTTTTCTGGCTGGGAATCCTCTGTGGAGGCAGTGCAGCTGCACCACTCCTGGCCACAGCCTAACTGCCTTCCCTTTCAGGAATAGGCTGCCCATGATATTTCTTAAGGGAAACTGAGATGAGCAGATACATTGGATATCTAACGCAAACCATTAAAATTTTCATAATTCTCTCTCAAGTATTAAAATGCAGGATTTTTGTAATTCTGTATGTTGCATTCATTTATAAAGAAATCTCACAGTCCTTTGGATGCATGGCAAAGATTGCTCCTTTATAGCTCCCAGATATAGATGCTTGTTAATCCTGATATGCAAAATAAAGCTAGCAGAGTGGAGCCTGCATGGGAAATCCATGGAAAGTTGAATGTTTGTCTTTCCCTGCAGAACTCTGAATAGTCTGCTCACAGAGGAAAGCCCTAAACATTCATATATTGCAGATCTGAAGACAGTAAAACAGAAAGAGGGTTTAGCAGTTTCCAGCATCTCTACCAATAGGGTTGCCAACCTCCCAATACTAGCTGGAGATCTCCTGCCCTTACAATTGATCTCCAGCCAATAGACATCAGTTCACCTGGAGAAAATGGCCACTTTGTAAATTGGACTCTATGGCATTTAAGTCCCTCCCCAAACCCTGCCCTCCTCAGGCTCTACCCCAAAAATCTCCAGGTATTTCCCAACCTATAGCTGGCAACCCAATCTATCAACTTTGCTTGTAATTTTTGCAGATACAAGCCCTCATGTAGGGCTCCTTTATGCCCTCTTGGGGCAATGAAACCCCAAGCTTCAGGACATGGCCAGAATCTCCAGTCTGAAAGAGCAGTTTCTGTCCCTCTAGTAACAGTCTGAACAGTAGTAACAGTCAGAATAGTCCACTGTCAGGATTAGGTGCTCCAAAGTAAACACCAGTAAAATGCCCCTACTGATTAGATATTACCTGACAAGGTGTTATGTATGTGTGGGTGATACACAAGGCAGGAGGCAGGGTTCCAACAACAACTGCTTTATTGAACAAACTAGAATGGAACACTTGAACTGTGCAACAAACCCGACTTATATGTCAACCCAGCCACCTGGGGCCACGCCCCCCAAGTCCATGATTGGGCAGCTGTAGTCCATTGTCCAATAGAACATACAGGTGAAGGAGCCTGGGGAAACTTTAGGCTCAACATGATGCTTGCTTCCCAACTGCATACATTACAGTAAGTATCTGTAGAAATGGCAGGACTGAGACTGATGATGGGTGTGAGGCATAGGCTGAGGCAGGATAAGACCCTGTTGTGACCCAGAAAAAACTTTAGCAAGGCAATACAAGCCTGCAACTAGAAATGATAGAGCTCTGTCTGATTCCGCCAACTGGGACCACATGGGGACTATATAGGAAACCAGTACATTGTGCTGGATTATAGTGGCTTCCTCCTCTTTTGAGCTGCTGTAATGTTTAGGCCTCAAATAGAAGCTCAGTTCCATATAATTCATTTTTCTGAGTTGTCCTTGCTGGTTATGAGTCCAATATACTTGTAGGTGATGGAGGAGGCTAATAAGCATCTGAACAAGACCTACAATTATAACTTTTCAGGTTTTTTCCATTACTTTCAAGTCAGATATATCTACAACTATGTTTTGCTTCTGAGACCACTAAAGCTGAGTATTCCAACAGCCCTAGTAGGCAGAAGTGACCTGGGAGCTGTTATCTGTGTTTCGTGGACAAAGAAAGACAGGAGAACAGTCTTAACATGAGGCAGTTTAAAGAGTCAGTTATGCATGTCCATTGTCTCACTTGCAGAAATTAGGATGTTGGCTAAATCAGAACTATAAAAATGAAAGCAAGACCATGAAAGCAAAAGCAAAGGCATGGTGGAAAAGACTGTAGCCAGGGACATGTTAATGGGAAGTCTGTAGGAACTAAATCCAGGTTTTGTACAACTTTTTAAATGAAAGAAACTAAGCCAAAGCTTCAAGAAGCAGATTACATTTTTAGGCTGCATGGAAGTGGGGATTTCAAGTTTTTGCTTATCTTTACAAGGAAACATTTCACTGAACATCTAAAGCATATTTCTTGCCGCACAGCATCAGTGTTTATCAAGGCTGTATATTTCATTAATTTTGCCATAAAAATGTACCAGATTGAAAATCTATTTTGGGGCACAAAGATTATCCTATGTCTGCTAAGAATCACGTGCATCTGCATTCTTGAATAATGAATGACACATTGTCAATGTAAGCAACACAGGATTTGGATGAAATGTGAGGAATTGTAGGTTGGGGTATCATTGCCAAATACATTGATCAGAGCTATCAGAAGTACACTCTGAACATCCATGTGCAAACATCAATGCTAGGATAACAGGGAAATAATAAATCTTTATATAAAAATAAGCACCAGCTTCAGCTCCTTGGGCAATCTCCCTATTGATCACAACTTATTAAAAAAAAAAAAACAGACATAGTCAGGGCTACCACTTTCAGCTTGCTCTATGTGTGAGACCAAAAACAGTGGCAGAAGCTCTTGGTGCCTTAAGCAAAAAAGATAAAACATGATTTATGAACTAGGGAACTAGGCAAAGGTTTCAGTAACAAAACTGTAAACTGTCTCTGTTCCATTATTAAACAGGTCTTCAATTTATATGGCAAACTGATCAGGTGGAATGGGAGGGCATTCCTTTTCCTCTTGCGTTTGCCCAAGCTCTCTCTTCTACAGAATTACAGGGTAGAGAAATAGAATAGCAGCTACAACCAAGGTCCTGCGGGTTCATTTGGTGATATGTGAGTTCACTGCATTTGATGGGGCCCAGAAATGTAGCATGCCTGTTTGTGTGCTTTCCCGTCATTGGTCTAGTAATGCTCTTGTGTCCTGTGTCCACAGTCAGTTTGGTTATTTATTTCCATGCTGTTTAGCAAGGGCAGTTCTTTTGCATGAGAAGGAAAATAATTTGGGTGAATTGGTTGGGGAAAAATCCTTGTTCTCTGTTTTTGTTGCTACTGTCAGCTGAACATGTTGCTCTGCACTTCCCTTCGGCAAATTTAGAAGTTGTCCCAGACATATAGGTGCCCCCACAAAGTTGTTTTTCCTTAAGCAGGTACTGAGAAGTTGGAAAAAAATGTTTCAATGACCCATCCATGTATTCATGGGCTGATCACAGGGGTCTTTCCCACAGAACTGGTACAAAGATATGATTTTGATGTGATCAAATCCTTTGTGTTTTATGCTGTCCTATCTATGTGGGGGCTACTCATCTATGTGGGGGCTACCCTTTGCACTAGAAAAAAGTCTAAACACATATGTCAGCATTTGGGGATTTGGAACTCACATACAGTATTTTCTGCTTTAATTTGTTAGTCAAATGCAAAGAGCAGAAAAATACATTTTCCACCATTGGTGGCCATTGTAGTTGCACATGATGCAGTATTTAGCCACTACTACTTGGTGATAGGTAGGAGAGAAGAAGGTCCAGTTTGTGTGACCTCTGCCATTTGATAATGTTATTGCAACAACACAGCTCACTAGATAATTCTGTGCAGGCATAGTTTTGTAAGGATAGGACATACCTATCTACCTACTACATTTTTATTCCTTCTTCCAAGAAGCTCAGGATAGCATATGTGGATGTTCTCTCCTACCTTTTTATCATTGTAACAACCCTTGAAGTAGGTTAGACTGAGAGAAAATGACTGGCCAAACTTACCCAATGAGTTTCATGGCTAAGTAGGGATCGTAAGCCAGATCTTGCAGTTCTACACAGACATTCTAATTAACTGACTCTCTGGCCATCCTTTTTTTGCTTTGGCTACTGCCCATGAGTGACAACTGGACTCTAATCCCAACCCACCTGAAGGTTTCTGAGACTCTGGAGAGAACAGATTGATTTGTGTATTAGACGTGTACATCTTTGAAAAAGGAAACACAAGCATACAAAAATGCAACTGTATTTATATTAATTCACAAAATTTATATCTCACCTTTCTGCCCTCACAAGGGGCATCATGGTGGCTAACAAATTAAAACATACATGTAATGTATATATCCATGTTTAGAAAGAGAGAGAGAGAGAGAGAGAGAGAGAGAGAGAGAGAGAGAGAGAGAGAGAGAGAGAGAGAGAGAGAGAGAGAGAGAGAGAGAGCAACAGTGTTTTTAGGGACATAATCCTTTTAATTCTCATTAATTTCATTGGTAGAATTATATGCGGTGAAAAAAAAACTCACATCAGTGAGCTTTAAACGTAGTTCACTTAGGTGTAATTCATTCAAATTTCTTTTTTTATTGATTTACAGTCATTGAATAAACAGAATAATTTTCCAGCAACATTTTAAAACTCTCCTTCCATTACTGGTTCACAAAGGATCCTCTTTGCATTCTTGAAATAAATGTGGAAGCACGGTTCATGCAGCTTTGCCATCATCAAATTTAGATATTGCTTTTTGGTAGAATGTGTATCACCCGAAACTCTCTGACCTCATAATTTGTTTGCAAGAGGAGCATCAGCATCTGCCATCTGGTTTGTAGCCAGTTTTTTGTTCATCAGCTGCTTGCTGCTCACAGTTTGAAACACATAGAAGGAAGGCAGGCATCCATAGTTTATGGTGCGTAAACTGTGTAAAGGCACACCATTAAGATGGCAGCACTGTTGTAAATAGAGCCCTAACTATGAGAAACGATTATAACGTGATCAGGACCAGAATATGCTGCAAGCCTTCCATCTGCCCAGAAATAGCAATCTACCAAAAACACAGCACAACACCCCTAAACTGACCTTGGTTATTGGGTTAATAATCTGATTTATTAAAAGAAATGGAAATGCCATTGCAGTTCAGGGACTTATGCATATTAACCTTAGAAAAGCTTTAAAAAGTAAAATGGTTGCCCCAAAGATCTGACCAACTAGATATCCTGTCTGCCAGCAGCAGTCAGGCAGATGACATATCAGAGGGAGAGCATGGCAGTGATAACTATAGCCCATTGTTACTCCTAGGAACAGAGGGGGAATTTTATATTCATTGGCTTGACTCAGTCATGGCTAACTATGTTTTGTTAACTTAGTGGCTCAGAACCATTGTCTGATATCCAAGGGAGTAGGTGTTGGGAGAGGGAGAAAGAGAGAATAACAGAGGGAGACATAAAGTAAGAGAAAGAGTGGGGGAAGGGAGAAGAAAGAGAGACTGAGAAGGGGTGGTAGGAGAAGGGATAAGCAAACGTGGAGGAGTGGGGTGGCTGTTAGTGAAGGAGAGGGTGAGAACTAGAGATGGGTAGGTTAACAGAGAGGGAGGGGGGAGATCAACAAAGAAGTAAGGTTACCAACCTCCAGGTATTAGCTGGTGATCTCCTGCTATTACAACTGATCTCCAGCTGATAGAGATCAGTTCACCTGGATAAAATGGCCGCTTTGGCAATTGGACTCTATGCCATTGACGTCCCACCCCTCACAAAACCCCGCCTTCCTTAGGCTCCACCCAAAAAAACCTCCTGCCAGTTGTGAAGAGGGACCTGGCAACCCTATAAAGGGGTGGGGGCAAAAGAGAAATTGACAGAGAAGGGGTAGGGAGCAAAAGAGTGGGGAGAAAAATATATTGATGAAGAACTGGGGGGGCAAAAGAGAGTAGGAGGTAGGTTGACAGATAAGTGGAGGGGGAGAGATGGGGGAGATTGTTTAAGAAGGGGAGGGGGAGTAATAGAGAGGGGGAAGATTGCCAGGAGAGGGGAGGGAGGAGAAAGAGATGTAGTTAATTTTTCCAGAAGGGGAGGGGGAAGGGAGAGGGGGAAGAGGGAAGAAAGCAAAGGGGGGGAAGGGATGTGCCCTCTCCCCAAGTTTCTTGTGGGTCCCCACTTGTTACTGATAATTGTCGTATTGATTAATAATCCATAACGTTTCTGCAGCCCAAACACTGATTTTTGCAAGTCTTTTTATTAGGAAGAGTCATACATGAGATTTCAGAGTTCACACTAAGTATTAAATATACACAGGAGCGCCAGTGTGATTGTTTTAATACACTGGCATAAATCTGTGCATAGTTTGCACTGGGATTATGGGCAACTGTTTACATCTATAATTTAACTTTCTGTAATGCATCTCAAAGAATCCCTTCAGTCCCATAAAAATCTTTGCCTCTCATTTCCACCACAAACTGGTTATTATAGCACCTTCCTAGATATTAAGGCTGGAAAAAAAAAAACAGAAAAACTGAGGAAGGGAAATATTTTCCCCCATTTTAAAGACCTTTTTCAATTTGTCCTATGGGAAAAAATGGGAAATTTTGGAGAGTACTGGGGAAAAAAAACAACCTATTAAATATTTTCAGTTTTAGAATGAGTGAAATGTTTCTTAAGGTAGGGTTTATCATACTCAAAACGTATAGCATGAAAAATTCTACCGCATTAGATAATATAATTATCTATGTATATTGTAGACATATAGCACATTTTCAAGAACATGGTTTTTGTTTAAATGTAAATAATTTTGGCAACAATTAATATGCTATACGTTATTTAAAATTTCAGTGTTTTCAGTATAAAGTTTAACTTAATATCCAGATATACCTATTGACTGTATGAGGGTATTTCTGTCTAAATATACTCTCATTTTTTTTAACTACAGAATTTGTTTCTTGCTTTCTACTTTTATTTTTCCTATCCCTCAGTTTTATATTCTAAATAAGGTATAAATGATGCACTGTGTTGTCAAATTGGTAAAAGAAGTTAAGATTTGATAGGAAAATAAGTATTGCCTATATTTTACTTTCCCCCCCAACAAAATTCATTCTCCCTCCCCCCACCCCCTCTGGCGATGACCCTGATTTTTTCTGAGTTTACATTCCTAACCCCAATATACCTTTACGGTTTTGTTTTATTTCTTAGCCATATTTGGCTCTGGAGCCAAAGGTTGCAGACCCTTGACTTAGACCTTTATATGTCAAAACTAGCACTCTGAAATTGTTAGTCCTTGTAGTACCCATGAGACAGGGCTAATATGTTGACTGCAGTGTATTTATAAATAATTATCATGTCCCCATTTAGCTTTTTTTTAAGTTCTATTTTTTTAAGCATATTTATGGAGGTAAATATGTTCCAGTGGATTGGAGACTGTGGAAGGACTCCGCCACTTTCTCCTTCTTTGTCCAGTCCTGGTGCCCCCCAAAGGTTACTCTTGGATGCTTGGGATCTTCAGGAACAGTGAGGAATGTGGCTTGTGGTCTAAAGCTCTTGCTCCATTTGTGTATAAATACTTAGCAGCTGCCATCTATGTGCTCCCTAAAACTCTAAGGCAAGACAATCATCCCAGTAGTCTATTAGCTGACAGCCCCAGCATTTGTTTGACTTAGGCAAGAATAGGATCCATCCTTCATGCTTCTCAATCAATGAATCAATCAATCAACCAACCATTCTTTATTGGCCTAAAAGGGCACAATACAAAAGGATACGAAAGGAATAGAAATGTTAACAGGTGCCCTTTAAAAATAGTTAGTAAACAGTTACATCGAATAACATTGTTGATACTGCTATCTAATTAACTGTTTGCCGGGCTTTTAAAACAAACTTTAAAAACTGTGTCACCATCTCCAATATTTGAGGCAAATTGTTATTCAATAAATAGGCGACATTAAAAGAATCTGGGACATTCTGTCTATCAATCAACAGGGGGCTTTCATGCTTTTCCTATGGCTGCACATTCTCCCAGAGGCACCAAAATATTTGGGTTATTTCTAGCGCAATTCCCCTGACCTGGATGGCTCAGGCTAGCCCGATCTCATCAGACCTCAAAAACTAAGCATGGTTGGCCCTGGTTAGTATTTGGATGGGAGACGACCAAGGAAGTCCAGGGTCACCATGCAGAGCCAGGCAATGGCAAACCATCTCCGAATGTCTCTTGCCTTGAAAACCCTATGAGGTTGCCATAAGTGCATCTTCATGAACTCCCTAATTCTAAAGTTGAGCAAGTGCCTTTCTTTACTATGGGTCAAGTTGGTTGTTCTTTCTGAGTGTTTTGTATACTGCCATATCTTAAATCTTTTTATTTTAATTATGTGATTAAACTGGTAACAGAACACAGGTTTATACTACCAGTGTTGATTTATTGGCCATAATGTATGAAGTGGAGAAAACAAGGTTAGCATTGCATCTAGCTGAGTGTGGTGGGCTATTAGTCCCTCAAAAGCTACAAGATATTGAAAAGGTCAGCTCAGCAGCACTATCTACCTGTGTGTTGTCTACTTCAAGGCTAGGGATCAGTTTGCCATTCCCAGCAAATGAGTTTCCAAGCAACTCATTTTTCATTGTTTCATGTAGAAAACCAGTCTTCAGGTGTTTTGTCTGTTCTACATATGAATTCATGTTGGTTCTATTATTATGCATGAAAATCATACTTTACAACAGCAGCTATTTTTAACTCCTATTTAATACTCCTTGCTTTGGCTGTGTTCTGTCCTGGGCCATCAAAGTTGTCTGGTTTCCCCTCCCCCCTTTGCTGCCAACATAAAAAAATATTCTTTATAGTCTGGTGCTCTGAACAATAGCTAATGACATTCTGACTTACACTTACATTTGAATAACCTTAATTGTGTTCTTATTTTATTTAGGTTAGTTCCAGTATCAAGGAAACTCATTAAGGTTGTACTTGCTTTTTTCTTAGGCAGAGTTCAGGCATACGCCTCCAATTACATTAATCAGCATGACAGAAATACTAGAGATCTATCTCACATGGAACCAGTGTTTTCCTGTAAAATGGGTCATAGAAACTGGAAGCTATTTTCTGGGTATTTTACTTTAGAATCATAGAATCACAGAGCTGGAAGTGACCACCAGAGCCATCTAGTCCAACCCCCTGCAAAATGGAGGAAATTCACAATTCCCTCCCCTCACTCCTGCTGTTTGCTGAGGTGCAGGATTTCTATTTTAATTAGCGAATTTAGTGCTTATCAATGACATTAGATTGAATGTTCTGAACATGAAAATCTTACGTTAAGCCATAGATGTTCAATACAAGATATAGTACCTGGAAGCCTGTGTGGGACAACAGGCAGATGTAGAGCAAAGCAGAATGTGAAGCATTCATCACATTCCAGCTCTAGAAGGTGCTACATGAGGTAGCAAAGCAAAGATACAAAGGGTTTTTTTAAAAAAAAAATAGGCAGGCAATACCTTACTCTCCTGAGTTGTGTGAAGATACTTCAGTAACTTAATTGTCCAGAATGAGATTTCATGAAGGCGAAGACAGTTTGGTAATTGTGGACAACTGTATAACAGAGAAATTAATACCAGTTATGAATAACATAACATACGGGGCATTTTACAATATGTGTGTGTGTTAAGTGCCGTCAAGTCACTTCCGACTCATGGTGACCCTATGAATCAGTGTCCTCCAAAATATCCTGTCTTAGACAGCCTTGCTCAAATCTTATAAATTGAGGGCTTTGGCTTCCTTTATTTAGTCAATTCATCTCTTGTTGGGTCTTCCTCTTTTCCTGCTGCCCTCAACTTTTCCTAGCATGACTGGCTTTTCTAGTGACTCTTGTCTTCTCATAATGTGACCAAAATACGATAGCTTCAGTTTAGTCATTTTAGCTTCTAGGGTCAGTTCAAGCTTGATTTGATCTATAACCCACTGATTTGTTTTTTTTTTTTTTGGCTGTCCATGGTATCCGTAACACTCTCCTCCAACACCACATTTCTTTTTTTATTATTAAAATTTTATTGGTTTTTATAATAGAAATTTTCCATGATAACTAAGAACATATAAACATTACAAAAAGAGAAAAAAAATAAAGGAAATTTCTTTGACTTCCCCATCACCTCTGTCCGCTTCTTAATAAAGTATTTTTATCCCAACGTAATATGGTCTGATCATAATTATTCTTAAACTCATTTAAATTTCATTTAACTTTCATATAACATACTCTATTGCTATAAATGGTTATAATTCTTAGTATTAATAATAATATCTAGATCAGATTAAAAGGTATTCTTCCATTTTTCCCAGTTTTAATTCATATTCACAATATTTCATCCAAGCCTCCCATTCCCCCATAAATTGAACATTGTCTTTTTGATTTATAGGAGCTGTAAGTTTTGCCATTTCCACCAGTTCAAACATTTTCATAATCCAGTCTTTTTTCCCAGGAATATCTGCCCCTTTCCATTTTGCTGCATAGAGCAATCTTGCAGCTGTTGTAGCGTAAATCAAAAAGTTTCTTTGTGTTGACAGGTCATCAGGTATCATACTTAGTAGCATCATTTCTGGTATTTTGGGTATATTTTTTTGTAGTATCAGTCTTAGTTCGTTATAGATCATATCCCAAAAATCCTTAGCTTTGTCACAGGTCCACGACATATGGTAAAAGGAACCAACTTCCTTGTTACATTTCCAACATTTAGGGGACGTCATTTTGTAAATCCTTGCAATCTTCTTAGGTGTTAGATGCCATCTATACATCATTTTATAGATATTTTCTCGAACTGACTGGGCATTTATTCCTTTCAGGTCTTTCGACCATAATCTTTCCCATTTATTTAAAACAATATCATGCCCCACATTTTAAGCCCAATCAATCATTGTTGGTTTAATTGTCTCCTGCTCTCAATATATTGTTAAAAGAAGATTATACATTTTAGATATCAGTTGAGTGTCGTTGTCTAATAACATTTTATGAAAAAACGACTTTTCTTTAGAAAATCCATTTTTCATATCTTGTGTAAAGACTGATTTAATCTGACAATATTGAAGCCATTGTAAATCCTCCTTAAGTAACTGAAAGTCTTTTAGTGAGCATTTTTTCCCTTCCCAGTTTATTAGTTCCTGATAAGTAATAAATTTATCCGGTCTAAGTGGGCGTAATGTCAGCATTTCTTGGGGTGATAACCACATCGGTGTTGCTGGTTCAAGAATATGTTTGTATCTCATCCAAGTACGAAATAAGGCGGACCTGATTATATGGTTACGAAATGATGCATGTATCTTAATTTTATCATAAATAGCCATGCCATCCACTTATATTGTTGAAACCTTCAAGATCCAACAAGCGCACATTGGATAAGTCCATCCAGTCTTTTAGCCATGTTAAAGCTGCCGCTTCAGCGTAGAGTTGAAAATTAGGTAGTGCTAAGCCTCCTCTAACTTTAAGATCCACCAAATATTTATAAGCAATCCTCGGTTTTTTCCCTTGCCAGATGAAGTTTAATATGTCTTTCCTCCAGGTATCAAAGTATTTGACATGTGATATTATAGGTAAATTTTGGAATAAGAAGAGTATCCTTGGTAAAATGTTCATTTGGACTGTTGATATACGTCCCAATAATGACAACTTTTTGTTTGACCAAATGATCATATCTGTTTTTATTTTACTCCATAGTTTGAGATAATTGTTGTTTATCAATTCTTTGTTCTTCCAGAGATCCAGATTCCCAAGTATTTGACTTTGTTAATTTTCTCCCAACCTGTGTATGAAGTAAATTCCTGCTGTTGTATTTCTGGTAGATTCTTGAATATTGTCTTTGTCTTTTCTTGATTGACTTTAAATCCCGATATTCTTCCAAAGTCGTCCAGAGTTTCCAATAATATCTTCATTGATTGTGTTGGGTTTTCTAAAATTAACAGGAGGTAATCCGCGAATGCTCTCAATTTAAATTCATGTTTTTTTAATTTTTAATCCGCGAATGTCCTCCATGTTCCTTAGCTTACAACATAATGATTCCAACACCAACAGAAATAGTAACGGAGAAAGAGGACAACCCTGTCTAGTTCCTTTCTTAATTGAACAACTGTCAGACATTGATTCATTCACCAAAATTTTTGCTTGTTGGGATGTGTATATGGCCGATATACCTCTCAAGAAGCGGTCTCCAAAATTTAATTTTTCCAATATCTTTTTCATATAATCCCAGGAGACCATATCAAAGGCTTTCTCTGCATCCAGGAATACAAAGGCCGCCGTGTGTTGGATATTCTGGTCATAATATTCCATGGAATCTAGTAAGATTCTTATATTATCTTTAATTTGCCTTCCTGGGACAAAGCCTGCTTGGTCTTCGTGAACAAGGTTCTTGATGTAGTGTTTCATCCTATTCGATAAGACCGAGGCATAAATCTTATAATCCACATTTAACAGCGAAATAGGTCTATAATTTGATGTTTTTTCTGGATCTCTTCCTTCCTTAGGTATCAACGATATAAATGCATGTGACCAAGTCTCTGGGGATACTCCCTTATCCAAAATTGTATTACAAAGTAGTACAAAAAAGTCTACTAAATTATCACTAAATGTTCTATAAAATAGTGCGGTAATTCCATCTGGTCCAGGTGTCTTGTCTGGTTTCTGTTTCATTATTGCTTCTTGTAATTCTTCCCTTGTAATTGGAGCATCTATCCATTCTCGTTGGGTTGTTGAAAGAATATTCATCTGTATTGAATTTAAGAAATTGTCCATTTTCTGTTTTGAAATATTTTCTTTCTGATATAATTTAGTATAAAATGAAACAAATTCCTTTTGTATTTCCAAAGTCGAATAAACTGGTCCTTTAGCAGATTGGATTTTTGTTATAATCTTCTTTTGAAATGAATCTTTCAATTGTGTTGCTAGGAATTTTCCAGGTTTATTAGCATGTTCAAAGTATTTTTGCTTGGCAAATTTTAAGTTTTTATTCATTGTTTCAATTTGCTTTTCTTGGCTTGCTAATTTTTTCTTTTTATCCTTGTGTTCTTCCATCACTTTCTTAACTGATGCGTCCATTGCTTGCATATCCGTCTTCATAGTGTTCATTTGGGTCTTAACATCTTTAAGGTCTTCTGTTACCACATCTAATTTTTGGTTAATGGCTTGAGATGCTTGGCCAAGATTTGTCATCATAGCAGTCAGCTGTGTCATCTGTGTAGACATCTGTTCAAACTGTTTAGTTGTTGCCTCTGTTTGTTTGGCTGGCATATCTTGCAATTTCTTTTCCATGGTTGAGATTTGTGTCACTTCTTTCAATTTTGTATAGGCAGGGCTATGCAATGAGCCAGAACGGGGTCGGGATGTAGACATTTACATTGGAAAAAGGCTGGTAGAATACATATCCTCTGGCAGGGCCCTCTAGTTGGTTGTTAATAGAGAGTGTTTCGATGATCAGCTTAGTAATTTTTCCGCATTGAAAAGACCCCTATTTCACTTTAAAACAGCATATTAAAGTTTTAAAATACCAACAAGTTTTGCCGGCCGCAAAGTATTCCGGAAGTTGAGTTCGCCGTGGACCTTCTACCGCCTCTTCTCGATGGTTGTTTCCTTCAGGAACTATTTCTGTGTTGCTCGAGTGTGACGTGTATCTGGTCCTGCGGCTTGCTTCCTGTTGTATGCCTGATGATAGAGAGGGTGATGTAGAGGGTCTTCCGGTTTGGGAAATCCCTTGCTGCAAACGTGGCAGGAGGACCCCCTTTTTTCTTTTCTTTTTTCCCACCGGAAAGAAGATATTTCACCCTCCCCTTCCCTCAAGGGTGCTTCTCATTGGTAGAGATTTTAGTCTATCTTATGCACGTCTTTCTAACTGTTTGTTTTGATTTAATCTGATCAACTTGATAAGGCTCCTGCCTCTAATCCTGATGGATTTTCTGAGTCAAACTTATCCGATTCAATTAAGAGAGGGACAAGGGTACTGGAAATCTTCTCATCTACCCCCCGGTTATTCGGTAACGTCAGTAAAAGACGAAGGATTCTTGTGTACTCACTTGAGCGTCTGGAGGTGAGGTTCTTCTCTTAAAATAGTCCTTATGTTAGTTATAAGGTGGTGGAGGGGGGAGCCTTGAGCCGAAGTTGCGTTTTGGCGATTTCTTCCCTTTGTGCCCTCGCAGGACCGGTGTCCAAAACTCTGGGGGACTTATAGAAGCTCCCTCGGAGTATTTGGGAGGTCAAACTGCGTTTGCGGGCTGCAGGGAGTTCCTGCTATCCGACCCACTTGCAAGGGTCGGGTTGGGGTGCATATAGCATCCCAAAATTAACGCAAACTTGGATTTCCCCCAGGACAGCCTGGGGAAACGTGGCACTCGCCCCAGCAGCACCACCGGAAGTCCCCCTCCAACACCACATTTCAAAGGAATCTACTTTCTTCCTATCCGCTTTCTTCAATGTCCAGCTTTCACACCCATACATAGTAAATTTTACAATACCAGATTACAAAACACATCATTACACAGTGTATGCATTTGACATGAGAGATCATTTCCCCATCAACTCACTGGAATTATGAATTCATATACTATCATCATAGTTGTAAAAGCTGACTCCATTTTAGGAGCATAAATCTTACTTCTAGTTGCAATTGTGGTTTCACATTCTTAGGGGAATATCATGAAGCTTCATTGTTTTTAATTCATTGAGAATGTCTCAGCATTATTTGCTTGTTTCTTTATTATTATTCTTGGCCTGTGCCATTTCCCTTTCCTTCCTTCTATCAATAGTGTTATGCATCTGAGCTCACATTTACGTTTGTAAATATGTAACCAAAAGAGATAATGTATTCTGTAACCATTTATTTCTTGATTACAGATGTAGCTTAATTTGTCTTCCTTTTTTTCAGTTAACATAACTTGTCATTTTCTTCATTTGCTTTAAATTTGATCAACATTCATACTTATTTTGTTAGCAATGCCTGTTTTGTGTCAAGTCACACACCTTATATGATAAGATTAACATCTGCTCACAAATCAAAATGAAAAGCATTTTCAGTAGTGTTTTTATCTGTGCAACAGTAGAATTCAGCATGGCAGCTTGCAAGATAACTGATGTTGATACACGTTTACAATTACTGGCTTGCTTGAATTTCACTTGCCCCAGGGTCAGCATTATAGGTATCTCATGCACCACTCAAGATCATCTGTGTTAGCATGTATGTGCTGCATTGTGCACAGTTAGTTGCATTCATCAGTCAGCAGCATTTATCATGCTAGGGCATGCTCAGAACTGACAGCATTGATCTACAATTCCCAAGTGGTAATGTGAGAAACTGGATATCCAGTTAATGCAAATAAATACAAGAATGTTTGCCTTTGGGAATCAGACAGGCTGCGGCAGAGAGGAAGAGCATCCTCTTTATCTGTAGAAGGTCCCAGGTTTAATCCCTAGGATCTTCAGTTAAAAGGATAAGATAGTAGGTGATATGAAAGACCTCTACTGAGACCCTGGAGAGCTGCTGTCAGTCTGAGAAGACATTAGTTACCTAGATGGACCAATACTCTGATTCAGTAGAAGGATGCTTCATGTCACAGGAAGGCACAATGAGTACATTAAGATTTCTTTCCCCTAGTTAAGTTGGTAGGGAGACTGGACAGGGTGGAGAAAGGGGACCTGATGAATTTAAACTTAGCCAGGCAAAACAAACAAACCAGATTAAATCAGACAGGCTACCACATCCCACCCCCAGAATCTAAATATCTTTATAAAAGTGATTTTAAAACATATAACAAAAATAATGGGTGAGGGATAGGAAAAGCAGTATGAGAATATTTGGCATGGGCAGAATATTTAACATGGGCAGAATATTTTTGATCCAATTCTGAATGTTTGCAAAACATTTATTTCAAAGTTCAAAGGTCCTCCTTGCAATCTGTGAAGAAATTTCAATCCAAACTGATGAGTGATCCTGGTTCTAACATCAAGGTGTACAATTTCTGACCAACTAAACTGAATACTACTTATCAGGCAGATAGGTTAGTGACAAACTCCTTCCACCCTTCCAAATTAAAACTGATAAGTTTATTTACTTCCAGTCCCAGTTCTGAAATTTGGACATTGTTTGATCAGCATCCCAAGCACATAGACCTTGGAATGATATATTAAGGGGAAACTACAAATCTGTTTTTGCAGTGCATACATTGCCAAGGAAGCAAACAAGCACGTTGCCAAGGAAGCAGAGAAGCACAGGTGCCAGCGTGGTGTAGTGGTTAAGGGTGGTGGACTCTAATCTGGAGAACTGGGTTCAATTCCCTACTCCTCCACATGAATCCTGCTGGGTGATGCTGGGCTAGTCACAGTTCTCTCAGAACTCTCTCAGCCTCACCTACCTCATAAGGTGCCTGTTGTGTGTGTAGGGGGAGGGAAGGCTGTTGTAAACCACTTTGATACTTCTTTCAGTAGAGAAAAGTGGGGTATAAAAACCTTCTTTTCTTCTTGGTTTTAATCCTACCCAAAGAGGGGTTCTTGAACTGAGCAAAACCTACTTTTTGTCAAATATCATGTATAAACCATCTTATGCTCTCTCTTTTTCTAAGAATGTTAAATGATACAATTCCATTGTCTGCTACTTTCATTGCCTACCTTCACATTCATTGTCACTTCTTTCCCATTTGTCTGACCTGTCTCTGAGAGAGCTGACTGTAGTTACTTCTTCAATCTACTAGTACACTATGTTGGCTTCAGTACAGTCTCTACATTTTATATAGTCTATAGTGTCCTGTGTTATCCTTTCAACTAGTTTCAGAACAGAGTAGTCCATTATTACCGCTTCATGACCTTTGATACTTCTGCATTTTACACATATGGAGTTACACTAAAAGCGTAATCCTATGCAGTTACTCCAGTATAAACACATTGATTTCATTGGCCTAGGCTTGCATTATTCTGCACAGAGACTGCATTGCGATATGAAAAAAAAATGCAGGCGAAAATAGGTTGTTAGATATTTGGAACAAATCCAGGCTTCACTATCATACTAATGGAGAAGTAATATTGCAAATATCACGATCTGAGTTCCAAAATACTCATATATCTTGGATTTTCTTTTTTAAAGATGCGATAAAATTAATATTTTCCTCCTACATCATTTTCTTTCCTATTGCTGGAGCAAAGGCTGCCACCTCTCCTTTCTCTGTTCTGTTCTAAGCTTAGTCTCCTATTTTTATCAAGTACTATGTCTAAATTCATTCACATGTACAAAGGATATTGTGAGTCATGTTTGTAAATGTCTACTTATGTTCAATATCCTGAATGTTTTGTTGGTAGCACTAGAGCTTACTGATTTTTTTTAGCAGAATGTAAACTAAATGAGTCATTAGTTTTTCATACCAGGATGACAGCTGTTGTTATAGTGTAGCCGCTTAGGGACTCCTGCTGCCTTTCTCTTGGAAGCACGGTGTCAACTAGTTGCATGGAATCAGGAACACCAGTCTTTTTCTGGTCATAGACTGTAACTTAATAATATAGCCCCAAAGGGAGTCCCAGTTTGGATTTCATGAAGATTTTGAAAGTGATTTCTGGCACAGATTTTTTTAACCCTTTCTCTGCGCTGAATCAGATGCAATAATGCCAGAGTCACGATGCCTGGACAAGGAGGTGGGGAGTCTCATCACTCAAAATTTTCTGACCACTTAACATACTATGAAGCAAACAACCCCCAAGCAAACAGAACAGGGCAGTCAGAGAAAATGCCTTTGAAACATATATGAGCTTAGCTGAGGATACCAAGATAATTATTCTTCATTACTAATGTTAATCTCATTATCACAGCAAACTGTATGAATCTGCCTTACCTTAAAAGTTATCACCCCTCTACATAGCAAAAATTCAGTTTGAAAGACTTGTTATCCAATTGTCTTTCCTCTGTAATTTGGGGAAAGTGATTGCCTTAACCGTGTTCCTGATCTGTAGTATCAATCATCAAAATGAAGGAGAAGGTATTCCTATTAATAAGTAGGGACTGATAGTAACAGATTTGTCCACTAAATGGAGAATGCTTACATTATTCTCCTCACCTCCATTTTATCCTCACAACAACCCTGTGAAATAGGTTAGGCTGAGAGAGTGTGACCTGACCAAGGTCACCCAGTGAGGGGAGGTGGGCAAATGTTGCCCCATCTTCAAGAAGGGGAAAAAGGAGGGTCTGGGTAACTACTGACCCATCAGCTTGACTTCTATACCGGGAAAAGTTTTTGAACAAATCATCAGTCAGACCTTGAGCATTTAGAAAGGATGGCTGTGATTACTAAGAGCCAGCACAGGTTTCTCAAGAACAAGTCATGTCAGACTAACCTCACCTCCTTTTTTTGAGAAAGTTACTACCTTGCTGGATCAGGGGGATGCTGTGGACATAGTTTATCTTGATTTCAGTAAGGCTTTTGATAAGGTTCCATGTAATACTCTTGTTGACAAGTTTGTAAAATATAATTTGGATCCTATTACTGTTAAATTGATCTGTAACTGGTTGACAGATTGTGCTCAAAGAGTGCTTCTTAAAGGTTCCTCATCCTCTTGGAGAGAAGTGACAAGTGGAGTGGCTCAGGGATCTGTCCTGGGTCCTGTATTATTCAACATCTTTACAAATGATTTGGATGAAGGAATAGAGGGGATGCTTATTAAATTTGCAGATGATACTAAATTGGGAGGGGTAATAAATATGGTAGAAGACAAAGCCAGGTTACAGGATGATCTTGACAGGCTAGAAAACTGGGCTAAAACTAATAAAATGAATTTCAACATAGATAAATGTAAAGTTCTGTATTTAGGTAAGAAAAATCAAATGCACAATTATAGGCTGGGGGAGACTTGTCTTGGCAATAGCGTGTGCGAAAAGGATCTAGGGGTCTTAGTGGACCATACACTGAACATGAGTCAGCATTGTGATGCAGTAGCTAAAAAGGCAAATGTGATTTTAGGCTGTATCAACAGAAGCAAAGTGTCCAGACCACATGAAGTGATGGTATAACTTTACTCCACTCTGGTTAGACCTCTATAGATTACTCTGTTCAGTTTTGGGCACCATAGTTTAAGAAAGATGTAGACAAACTGGAATGTGTCCAGAGGAGGGCAACGAAGATGGTGAGGGTTTCTGGAGCCCAAGTTTTATGAGGAAAGGTTGAAGGAGCTCAGCATGTTTAGCCTGGAAAGCAGATGACTAAGAGGTGAAATGATAATCATCTTCAAGTACTTGAAGGGCTGTCATGTAGAGGAAAAGAGTTTTCAGCTAAACATTAGAAAGATCTTTCTGACAGTTACAGCAATTCTTCAGTGGAACACACTTCCTCGGGAGGTGGTGAACTCTCCTTCTTTGGAGGTTTGATGAGCATCTGTCAGCAATGCTGATTCTGTGTACTTAGGAAGATGATGAGAGGGAGGGCAGGAAGAGTTGCATCAGTGTTTGGCTCTCATGTCCCTTTCTTACATGCCCAGGTTAATGCTGATTGCCACTTTAGAGTCAGGAAGCAATTTCCTCCAGGCCAGATTGGCCAAGAATTCTGAAAGTTTTTTTCCCGTCTTCTGGGCATGGAGTAGTGGTCACTAGGGGTGTGGGGGGGAGGCAGTTGTGAATTTACTGCATTGTGCAGGGGGTTGGACTAGATGACCTTGGTGGTCCTTTCCAATTCTGTGATTCTATTCCATGATTCCATGGCACAAGTGAGGATTTGACCTATCGTCTCCCAGATACTAGTTCTACACCCTTAACCACTACACCATGCTGGCTTATTTGTATACTTAATTGGTAGGCAAAATTCAATGCAATACAATATTACATATGCAATACAGTATTAATTAATATGTATCCAGGGCTGAAAGGGGGCATTTATTGCCATTGTCTGTTGAATTCATGGGTTGGGTCACATAGAAAATGTTTAGGCATACTAGAGGGAGCAATTTTTGCCTTCCGTCTTCCCACAGTAGTTCTCCAACTCCTCCCTCAAGCTAATCTGGGAGGGAGTCTCCTGTTCGCCAAGAGGAGCATTTTGGGAAGCATTTGGGGCTGGAGTGGGAAGTGGGGAAGTCACACTTTTGTCTATGGAAGTTAGATGGGATCCAGCCTATTGGCTTGGATTCATGACAGTGTTTGTGCCAACAAAAGGATTTTTGTCCACAGAGTGCTCCTGTTTTGCTTCACCTCTCCCACTGTACCTCAAAATGCCCCTAAGAATGGTGGGCACTTTGGCCTGCAGTGGCAGGGCGGAGGTGAGAAAGTCACACTCTGAGGGTAGACTTCCTTTTTCCACATAAATGCTCTGGTGGATCTACACCAACGTTTCTATTTATAGCATTTCAAAGAGTGCATCACTTAAAACATCACATTTTCCAACTAATTTATCCACTACAACCTGGTACTCCTTGACACTCTAGTTCTAGCACATCCTGTGCATGGCAGTAGAGAGTGCAATATGCTTGTAAACAAGACCAATAAAAATATGCAGTTTTAGCCTTATATCAAACATTAAGTCTTTTTTGGTGTTTGATCTTACTTGCATCCTTCTGTCTTCTCACAAATAACCAAGGAAGCTACCTACCGCATGAACCCGATAACAAGCAGATAGGTAGGTTGAAGGTTAGCACTGAAAAATTTACATTCTCATGTCCTAGCTCTAGTGAGTACTATAGCTACTTGTCAAAGAAGCCCAACAAAACAATGGGAACGCTGATTCAGAGGTTGTTAAGATTAGCTTTTTAAATTTGATGAAACATCCTGTAATCTAAAATATAAGCAAAGGATAATCTACTTAGACTGCAAAATAGTTGCAGTATTTATCTAAAGAACAGTTAAATATGTATGTAAAGGTTAGAACTAACATTTTAAAAGCCTTAAATAAGTGCAACGAAACACAATCTTGAAAATTTATGTTCTCTTCATGATCTGTTAATCTCTCTTGTTCTTGGAATGTGCATTATTGTTAGGTAAAACAGTTATGACATTTGCTAATATTTCCATTAATTAGTATTCATTAATTGTATTATAAATTCTGTTTTGGATCATGACGTGGAAGAATTTTCTTGTAATGTTGTGATGTTGGATGTGTAGCTGTCATACTAGGAACTTATGGCACTGTATTCCTTACTTACTATGTGCACAACATATCTTCTATTATTTTTTATTATATATATAAATAAAAATGTAAATGTTCGTTTGTTCAAAATCTTAAATCTCCGAAAGTTCTTCACCGATTGCTTTGAAATTTTGACACAACATTGCATTCGAATACGCGCGTGTTTTTATATACCTATATTATATAGATGTCACACCTGTGACAGGTAAAAACATGCTTTTTTGAAAAACAGCACCATCTGTTGGCTGTTAAAGCAGGACACGCTATACTACATAGCCTCCCCTTTTGGTGTACTCATCTTCCTTTACAATAACATTCCTGGCTACAGGCCTTCATCTCCATATTATAATTAAATAGCAGAAATATATTGGAAGAATTCAATGTTGTTTCATCCATCATACACAGGATCAAGGCTGGAGATGGGCAAGCTCCCTGTTTCTCCTTGGATTCAAGTCAGCCTCATGCAGATCATGAATCTAAGAGCCAAATTATGAATGTCCTTTCCTCCCAGTTCAATGGTGCTCACTCTCTCAAGTACATTCACTGGTTTTGCACTTTCACTTACTTTCATATTTAGGAGAAGCTAAGGCAGATCAAGGAAAGGGAAACATTTGGGTTTCCTATCAAAGTCAAGCCTTGATTATTTTTTCCTCCATATTCCTCCCTTGCCCATATTCCAGCCGGATCTCTCTAATATTCATGCATTAAAGGGCAAGCAAAGGAAAGGGAGGCTATCAGATTTCTTGCCAGAAAGAAAAGCTCCCACCTTCTGTGCATAATGTGCACACATGAAAAGGACTGCTTTAGAGTTATTTATCAGAAGAGCTCTTAACTAAGTGTTAGCTGTCCTTGTAATACTCGCGTGTGGCAGAGCTGAGTTTCAAGCTAGAATGTCATATGATTAGTGGCATCTCTATTTGTTGGACCTGCATATAAAATTAGCTGCCATGAACCTGCATTTAATTATTTCATTCTAATACACTCCATTTCCCCATGAGCTTTCATGGACTTCAGAAAAACAGTTTGCAGAATCACAGAGTTGGAAGGTACCACCAGGGTCATCGTCCAACCCCCTGCACAATGCAGGAAATTCACAACTACCTCCCCCCCACATCCCCAGTGACCCCTACTCCAAGCCCAGAAGATGGCAACAAATACAAATCAGCTTTTTAACTTTTTATATCAGTTCTTAGTGCTATTACGTTTCTTCACTTTTTGTAGAAGATGGAGAAATCTGAGGCAAGCAAAAGGCGTGGTTCAAAAGAGGTTGTGTACAAAGGTCTTGCCATCTTGTTGCGAGGGCAAATGTGGTTGGGATGCTCTCAGACTTGACCAAAAATCCACAAACATTATGCTTGACGTCAAGTCCTAGCTAACTAGCTAGATTTTATTCCTCGGTTTACTTGCATGAGACCAGAGAAGTGGCAAACTGCAACTAGGAAATCTGGACAGGACCTTTCAAAGGTGAAGATGTCCTCATTCCTCGCATTCCTATGATTCCAACAGATATGCCATTTCAATTCAAGAGATTGCAATTCCCAATTCGATTGGCGTTTGCAATCACCATCAACAAAGCTCAGAGCCAATCTTTAGAATTGTGTGGTTTAGATCTAGACACGGATTGCTTCTCACATGGACAATTATATGTTGCGTGTTCTAGAGTCGGCAAACCAGACAATCTCTATATCTGCACAGACAATGGAACCACAAAAAATATTGTATACCCACAAGCATTGTGAAATTAAACATATTAGAAATGTGCACTTTCTCTTTTCTTTCTTTTCCATTTAACCAGACTGGGCCACAACAACGCGTGGCCGGGTACAGCTAGTTTCAAATAAATAGGCGTAGGGGCTGTGACACAAGGAAGTAGAACTCCCAGTTCAAAATCCCACTAATCAAGTGCTTGAGAACTTAAAGGGAAAAGTAAGATCAGAATCCTCATTTCTGAACTGAAAAGATCACATATATGTCATCAGATATTATGGAATGCACTGTAGTTTAAAGAGGTAGGGGTGTGCCCTGAAAAAAATAATCTTATTTCTAGGGCTGTCAATTCAGTTCGTCCCGAACTGAAAAACAGCCAAATTTCCCCTGATTTGGCGGTTTTCAGTTCGGATGGAACCGAACTCAAAAAAGGCGGGAAAACAGGGAACCGAATTCAGTGAATTCATGGTGTTCGGCGAATAAATTCGGCAAATTCAGGGTTCGGCGCAGCAGCATAACCGTCAGTTAGTAAGCAGCATTCTCCTGCAGCCAATCGGTGGCCCAGCTGGGTCTTCTTCTGGCCAATCAGTTTGAGTGATTGAGTACATGAGCCCAGCTGCTGCGCGGCCCGGGAAAAGAAAGAGAGAGTATCTGTTTGTGTGTGAGAGAGAAATCCCCGTGGGGGGGGTGCTTGTGCATATTCACTCCTTTCCGTGGCTGCAGGGGGCGCATTTTTTGGGGTAAAGACCCCAAACTTTCATCGGAGCTTCAAAGGACCCTTCTTGTGAGACCACCCCAAGTTTTGTAAACATTGGGTCAGGGGGTCCCAAGATATGGGGTCCCCCCCTTTTCCCTATTGGGATGAATGGGATCAGCCAATCCTGTGTGCATCTCGAGAGCGGCAAATCCAAGGCAAAACCTCTCCTGCTTAAATGGAATCATATTGGATTATCCAGTCCTCCCAGTCCCTCCTGATGGAACAGAAGACATACACAGTAAGACCCCTTTTGGGGCTTTAATCTATAATTTTTCTCCTTTGTGTGTGTGTCGGGGGGGAGCAGAGTCTGTGTGTGTGGGGGGAGGGAGCAGTTTCTGTGGGTGGGTGGGAAGCCAAAGGGGGCTTTTGCCTGTTCTGTCTGGGGGGGGTGCCCCCTCGAGTCTCTCTCTCCCTGGTTTGAGGGGGGGGGCTTCAGTTGTGTGTCCTCAGGTTTTCCCTCATTCATAAGATTGGTTAGGTCTGTTTTGATGCTTGCTCAAAAATTGTTTTCAAATTGTGACTTAAAGAATGCATTTGCCTGGTCCCGAGTCCAATGCAAAAGGGAAAATTCCACCCCCTCCTACTCCTGATGCTTAGCTAGCATGCCTCTGTCCCTTTCCATGGTTTGCAAACTCCCAGGCGTCAGGTGTTGCTTTGCATGGTTGCAAACGTGATGGTTTGCATGGTTGTGTTGCTTTTCATGGTTTGAAAACTTCTTCGCACCTGACCTGCCCTTGCTCCCCGCAGCTCAGCTGTTTGTTGGGGCTGGGAGCTTTGTGTGGGCGGCAAGCTCTGCTAATTGCAAATGCACATTAAGGAGGGGGACCCCTTTCGGGGCCCATATCTTAGCCCCCGCTGATCCAATCTTTACAAAACTTGGGGGTTATTGCAAGAAGTGCCTTTGAAGCTACGCTGAAAGTTTGGGACCTCTACCCCCCAAAATGCCCCCCAGAGCCACGGAAAGGTGCGGTTGTGATTTTAATGGCTTTATTCGGCCGAATTTTTCCCCGAACTCCGGACCTCATGCCGAATTGCACGGACCCGAAGCGGGGGAGTTCAGACTTCGGCATTTCCTGAATAAAAATGGGCTGAATTTTGCCGAATCTGAATTTTACCGAATTTCTTTTTCGACAGCCCTTATAATTTCAGATCTAGGATTTGGGAGAAAAACCTTTACCGTGTTTGCTGATTTTGGGGTAGGACATTACTGGTTCAGTATTCAAATGCATGGTGTTTTTTTTTTTTTGGGGGGGGGGTCCAGAACTTCAGAACCATTATTCATAAGGGGACCGATTCAAAGGTCTGGGGCAGCTGCTTTTAAAGATAATAATGATATAGCTGAAAATGCTGAGATGATCAGATGAACAATGAACAGTAGACCAACCAAGTCTCTTTATTTTCTCTAATGTAAAAGTTTGATGTGAAGTTTTGCTGGAACTTAGTAATTATTACACACTTTACTGGTTAGTCATGTGAAAATTATCTCAAGGAATTTCACCTTGTTCAATCATTTTCAGAAGTGTGCCGAGTCGACTTATTAGTGAAGTTGTAATGAGTAGTAAATGGAGGAGCTATATTAAGTTTTCTACCATATTTCTTTTCCAGTTCTATCCCCCAACTGGATTGGAAGCGCATTCAGTAATTAATGTGGTAAATGTTTAATACCTTTTACTGATTACTTCTGTAAGAAGCATATAATAAAAGACTTCCATGTAATCTGTGTCTGTTCTTTGACTCTCCCTCCCCTCAAACCCAGAGCTGATAACTCACTAATTTGCCAATTAGTTATGCAGCAAATTTGGTTCTTCAAGAAAGCAATATGGTGTTATCAAGTCAACTAATTTCCCCCTGGAGAGTGTGTTTTGTTTTGTGAATATCATAAATTATGTAAGGCTTAATTTGTGATACTTCAAAGTAAACTTGGTCACATTCCAAAGCTCTACGTACATTGCATTGCCTTGACAATTATGGCACAGAGTTCTGCAAGCACACAGCACTATTTCTTTCTCCACAGTGAGATGGGGGAAGCCCTTCTTGTATGTGAAGCTGCCAGTTTGGATACAATCCTTTGCATGCTATCCTGATGCTACTTGTCAAAGGGGAAATGGATCATGATTTCCTCTGCTTTCTCTTTCAAAAATGTATAATTAGGACATTAATAAAAGCTGCATTAGGCATTTGGGCTTACTCTTATATCATTAAACATAGCAGAAACATGAAACTATTGCCAGTATGGTGTAGTGGTTAAGAGCGGTGGTTTGGAACGGTGGAGTCTGATCTGGAGAACTGGGTTTGATTCCCCACTCCTCCACATGAGCCGCAGAGGCTAATCTGGTGAACTGGATTTGTTTCCCCACTCCTTCACATGAAGCCAGCTTGGTGACCTTGGGCTAGTCACAGCTCTCTTAGAGCTCTCTCAGCCCCACCTACCTCACAGGGTGTCTGTTGTGGGGAGGGGAAGGGAAGGGAAGGTGATTGTAAGCTGGTTTGAGTCTCCCTTAAGTGGCAAAGAAAGTCGGCATATAAAAACCAACCTCCTCCTCCTCCTCCTCCTTCTTCCACATCTCCTAATAGTTTTGTGCAAACAGGAAAATCCAGGAGATGAATGATTATGACAGTGTATAGATAGCAGAGTGACAGAGGAGAAGAATCCAAGATAGGTAGATAAAAGCTGTCCTGTTCATCAGAATGTCCTTATTATGGCATTGGAAAAGCCCATGAATTTCCAGAACTTCCTTTGATTAATGAACTTGACTGTCAAACTACAGGGTTTTTTTGTTTTTTTTTAAAATAGTCCATCTTTCAATAACAACTACTCCACCAAAGAGATTGTGCTCAAACCCCCATCACTCTGCCTTGTCCGCAGCTCCAATCATTTATTTATTTGACTTTTGTTCTGCCTTTTCTAATACAGAGTTAGAAGTGACAAAGAGGCCAGTGGTCAGCCTCTTATTGTTAAACAAACCCATTTTTCTATCAGCCTCCCTTCCACACATGAACACAGATCAATCAAATCTAATACAGACCCATCTATAAGCAGAGAGAAATGTGCCTTCACAACAAATGGCTGAATTCATTCCAACTCTCATACAAAGATATTTCTTCATTGTAAATAACTTTATTTTCTATGGCTCTATGTCATCTATGGTGCTGCTCTAGGGACAGTCTTATGCAAGAAAGTATTGCACAAAGACAAGTAACACATAGAAAAGTCAGGCACAGAAGCCATGAGTATTGGATTGGGGCACACAAAGATGTTGCGCTTGTCTTGTTCTTAATGTATGATGTTATGTGCACTGGCATACTGCATTATTTTTTTAACTTAAAAGGACCTCTTCATTTGTTCAGTCTAGACAGATTTAGATTTAGAGAGGTCCTGTGGTTGTCACGAGCATAACAGTCAATAAAGATGAAAGGAGATGTAATTCTGGGCTGCTGAATAAAGTGCAACTCACGGGATGAGAACTTTATTCTTTTTCCCAGAAGAGTGGACTATAAAAGTCTTGTGATACAAAGAGCCTTTGTGAAAATATGGCCAAATACACGATCTCTCATTCATTTTGGTTAATCAATAGGAGTAATAAATAAAACCTAGGTACTACGATAGTCACTATTATTTATTTATTTTTTTAACCTTGGGGGGTCTCTCTTCTTGGGGAGATCAGATTTGCCTGGTATGTTTTTAGAATCTGTATATAGCTCTAATAGTAATAACATGTAGCACTTGTATAGCACTTGCAAGTATTCAAAACACTTCATGTACATTATCTTTTAATCCTCGCAATGTATAATGTAGGTATTATGTTCACTAAAGAATGGGCTGTATTAAATTTTGATATATAAATCACTGCCAGAGGCAGACTAGCCATTTAACTTATAGGGAAATTTCCTGTTGGGCCACTGCCAATCCAAGACCCTGCCGCTCTGTCAGTGCCTCAGGGACCAACAGGCTCAGACTAGGGTTGTGCATATCGATATACCCGAACTGTAAATAAACCTGAAATTAGCCATTTCAGCAATATTCGGGTTTTGGGTAGACTGAATACCAAAACCTGGGAATCTGCCTGATGCCGAATAGTCGATTCCTGAAAAAGCCAAATAACTATTCAGCTTTTTCAAGTTCGGCTATTTGC
This sequence comes from Euleptes europaea, assembly GCF_029931775.1. Taxonomy (NCBI): domain Eukaryota; kingdom Metazoa; phylum Chordata; class Lepidosauria; order Squamata; family Sphaerodactylidae; genus Euleptes; species Euleptes europaea. Next base: position 43,981,309 of record NC_079321.1, on the reverse strand, counting down.
CTTTGCTCAGAAGCACGACTCTGTGCTTTCCCCCATTTTCCATCTTTTGACTGGTTTGCTAGGGCCCCATAGTTGGAACCCTTTTGAGATAGGGATTGTGTAATCAGAGCCAATTTGGTCTGAGCAAACTATCCATCACCATTCAGTGGATTTATCTGGATCAAGCATAAGGGTTATTTAAAAGACAGGGCTCACCAAGTCCCATCCAGTGGGATATACCCTCCAACTAAAAAGAACTGGCTTCAACTGCTTCTCACACCACCAGATTTCTGAAGGAGACTTCCTCGCCTGAGTGGATGAGCAGAGTCCTTCAGAACAGCCCCCATGGTCGAGACTTTGGCTGGCTCCAATACCCCCCCCCCCCCGAAAACCTGCTTTCAAACTGAAGGTTGCCCCGAGTAGAGGCTTTGTTTCCCTACACCGTGACCATCTCTTGAAATCAGATTTTTGATTACTATAATAAATGATTATTCACAGGATATCATTTGCCAGCAAAGGAAATGTTTACCGTGCCTTATTTTTCTTGCATTTAAGCCTGACTAAGTATATAATCTACAGCTTACTTCAACTAAACTACTCCCATTGGCTCCATGGAGTTATGATGCAATAAATGATTGGATGATGGCAAGTGAAGCCGATTATAGTTAGGGGAACTACACAATTTATATTCTGCCATGTAGGGAGATACTTCCAGCAAAATATGAAGTGATTCTATGGAAAGGTATTTTTTTTTAAAGACAAGTAGCTGCTCTCACAAGCAGTGAATAAACTGATGGAAAAACTATACCGAGAAAGATACTGTAACCTAGATTCTGGCAGCTCAGTGATGTTTCTCTGCTTCTGTTTTTCACACACTTGTGACCAATGAAAGGTTAATGCTGCAAGATATTACAAACTTGCAAATGCTACATAAAAAAACCTGACCTACTAGCTATACAGATTAATTCACCTGCAAATACAGAATGAAAGGGTTAATCTGAATTTTCCATTGAACTTTGAATAGGAACATACCTTTCTCATTCAATAAATCCAACAGGATGTAATGTTAATTGCCTCATTTTTATACACTAAAGGTATTTATTGTTGTAAACAATGTCTTAACTAAAACAATTGTCATAAATAATTAAATAACCCTCCAACTGAAATTAAACTAGAATTGCTCTTACAACATATATAGTGTAAACCCGAAATTATTTTAAACTGTCTTGAAAATTATCTTGTAAGAAATGTTTCTGATTCTAAATATAATAGAAACTATGTATTCAAGTACATGTATGCTTGTTATAGTTTGCCAGATTTATTAAAGCTATCTAGCTGAGAATTCGAATAAGGCTACTGCTAATGTATTGCTTAGTGCTAGGATTAGCCTTACACATGATATTTTTAATGTTATTTTTATTTATTTACATTATATTTATTTACATTATTTACCTTTCTCACAGAGACTCAAGGTGGATTACTCAATGATAGTCAATGCATTCAATAGGATAGGGCATCCAATAAGCAATGAAATAGGATTAGGGCTGCCGAAATTAAAACCAAGTAAAATCTGTTACAAAGCTAAAACAGTGTAAGAATAAACATGGCATTTTCAACAATGCAGAAATTACAAAATAGGATAATATATACATCAACAGACTGCATGCATTATTTATCAATTCGTTTGTTTGTTTGTTCAATGTATAACCCTCCCTCCCCAGCCAAGACCAATCTCAGGGTAGGGAACATCATCAACATATCAAATATTAACAATCAAAGTAATAATTCTAAAATTAAACAACAAAACGCAATTAAAAACCCTTAAAAACTCCAGATGGCACTTAATTTGACCCATAGTGCCTGGAATAAGCAGTAGGCTGCCCCCCCAATAATGAGAGTAACATAGAACAAGTAGTTAGGCAAAGAGTAGAAGACACTGAGAGGCAGCATGACCTTGCAAGATCACCTGGTTTTATAGGCTCACAGGAATCCAAGCATTTGATGAGGGCAGCCCCATATCTGATGACATTGGAGGTGAATAAATTTAGAAGAGCTTTCATGTTAGCCAGTGTGGAGCTTTGCCATTGGCTGTCGTAGAAGGCAGATGTAGGAAAGTCCCTTTCTCCAAAAGAACTTGCCCGTGTAATGGTGAGGAAATTGAGACCCGTGAGCATGCCTTACTGTATCGCCCTCTCCATCATAAGATAAGAGACAAAACTATCCAGGAAATTTTTAAAAAAACAATATGGGTCTGTCTGATGAAATTCGTACTCAACGACTTTTGGAAGATAGTAATCCATTAATCTCGAGATGTGTGGCTGAACTTTGTGCCACTATATATAAGGCACAGAAAGATGTAAGTCATAAATAGTAAATGCTATTAGATAAACCTTTTAGAAGTTAGAATATGGTCCATTTCAGAAATGGGATTTTATTGGGATCGTGTTGATAATTTTTATCTATGGATTTGTTGAGCAATTAATATTGTTTTATGGTGATCGTATGTTATTTTGATTTGGTCAAATGACTGTAAATTAAAGATTGATTGATTGAACAAGGTGGGGGAATAGGGAGGCCAGCAGAAAATGATACCTGCAGCTGTCCTCAACTGTAGGCCTGGCGGAAAAGCTCTGTCTTGCAGGCCCTGCGGAACTCTTTAAGGTCCTGCAGGGCCCTAATGTCACCAGACAGAGCATTCCACCAGGCCGGCACCAGGGCCGAAAAGGCCCTGGCTTTTGTTGAGGACAGCCGCACACTCTTAGGGCCAGGAACCACCAGTAAGTTGTTATGCATAGTTGAATAGTCTACAGTCCCTTTCTCTTCCTAAACCATTCCACTATAATAAAGCCCTATCACCTTTGTAAAAATGCCCTCCTGAATAATTTAGTTTTGCATAGTTTGCAGAATGCCAAGAGTGGGAAACTGTCTGACCTCATCGGTAGGTCATTCCATAAGAGAATGTACTGGCAGTTAAAATTCACCATAATAAAAATTTATGTAAAATCAAAAAATATAACACAGTACTGCCATCACAAAATCAAAACCACCAAATCAAGAGCTCACAATTTCAACACAAGCCCTTATAAAAATCTCTTTGCATAGCTCACAGTATGTAATTAAAGATGGACCCTTGTGTTACTTCCTTTTGTGGGTGACTCCAGAGGAGCTAGGCAACACAACAGAAGAAGTGTGACTTGCCCAAGGTCACCCAGCTGGCTTCATGTGAAGGAATGGGGAAACCAATTTGGTTCACCAGATTAGCGTCCGCCACTCATGTGGAGGAGTGGGGAATCAAACCTGGTTCTCCAGAATAGAGTCCACGGTGCCAAACCACAGCACCTAACCACTACACCACACTTGCTCTTAACCGCTACACCACGCTGTAATTCTCCTGAGCTGCATGTTCCTGCACTATGAGAAAGCTTTCGCAGGGTTAATTTCTGAATTGGGCCTTACATGAAATGTAAAAAAATTACATCTCCACATATTCTCTACTAAAGCTGCTGTCCTACTTTGCTTAGCTTAGCTGGTTGACATAATCATACTTCATGAAGGACTTAAGGGTTTTTTGTTTATTTTCCAGTGTGTACTCTGTTACCTGAAAATTAGTCAAGAAAGGCTTTTGTCCATTTACATAGTAATGAAGCAAATTATTCAAGAGTTCCCAAAACAGATGCTAATAAAATGTCAACATCAAATGCCCACTGGTTGCATTTCTTTGATCAAATATCTTGGAGAGAAGTTGGTATTTTTTATTAAATAAAAATTAGTCTTTAGATAAAACTGAGGCTGCAACCCCACACACAGCTGGGCTTCTTAAAACTCACTGAAGTCAAATGCATCCTGTGTTAGAAACAAACTGTAAGTTATCTGCAGGAGAACTGTGCTTTCAAGATTTCAAGGACAATCATCCCCTTGTACAGCAATACATTTGTGATAGATTTCGGCCTAAAACGCACGGCCACTTACCGCAGTTTCTGCCCAGGCTCCTCCCCGTTCCAGCCAGGATTAAATGAACCCGGGCCAGGGGAGTATCTGTACGCATGACCCATGGCAAAACTGTGTGCTGCTCGAGAGCAAATCCGGGTTCGTTTTGGGTCGACACATCGCTCGGCCAGCAGCAAATCAAGTGTCGTTCGTTTGCGAGGATTTGATCCTGGGTGAAATTGGGAATCAACAGGGAGGAGCCTGGGCAGAAACCGTGGTAAGTGGTCGTGTGTTTTAGGCCAAAGAGAGTGAGTTTCTAAATTAGTGCAGAGAGCTGAAATATCCACAGTGTCTTTATTCAGAGCCAGCCTGGTGTAGTGGTTAAGAGTGGAGGACTCTAATCTAGAGAACCGGGTTTGATTCCCCTCTCCTTCAAGTGAGCAGCGGACTCTAATCTCATGAACTCCTACACATGAAACCTGCTGGATGACCTTGGGCTAGTCACAGTTCTTTCTGAACACTCCTCTCTCTCTCACACACACACTCATATCTTGCCCTTCCAATGCTCAGAGTACTTACAGAATGAAGCAGCTCATAACAACCTAGAATTCCAAAAAACTATAATTAAAAAAATCTTAAAAGCCAAACCAAAGCTCATACATTTACCAGATAAAAACAACTCCCCACCCTCAAGCAAAAACACAGCTAATGAAAACAGTTTCAAGCAGATCTGCACTCTGTCGCCAAATGCCAAGCATAAGAAAGTAACTTTACACTGCTTTGTTAAAGGTTAACAAAGATATATAATTGCACATTGCTCAAAAGGATATGACCATGTTGTAAGAACCATCACGGTAAATTGCCTGCTACAGGCTGACCTACAACACCGTCCTAAACATACTGACTCAGATGGACTTAGAACTGTGCTTAGGATGGCACTGCTAGTGACAGGACTGCAGGGCTTCACTGGAATACCATAGTATGCAGCACCATTGTGGGGGTTGCATACATGACCCTGAGGAGGAGTATCAATGGTCTTCTGTTCATAGCAATGGGCAAGAAGAAGAAGAGTTGGTTTTTATATGCCGACTTTCTCTACCACTTAAGGGAGACTCAAACTGGCTTACCATCACCTTCCCTTCCCCTCCCCACAACAGACACCCTGTGAGGTAGGTGAGGCTGGGAGAGAGTGACTTGCCCAAGGTCACCAAGCTGGCTTCGTGTGTAGGAGTGGGGAAACAAATCCAGTTCGCCAGATTAGCCTCTGCTGCTCATGTGGAGGAATGGGGAATCAAACCCTGTTCTCCAGGTCAGACTCCACTGCTCCAAACCACCGCTCTTAACCACTACACCACTCTGGCTCTCTCAAGCATTCTTGCATACCCAGTGTGCAATTAGGGAGTAAGAATTAAAGAAAATAATGGTCTTTTAAAAATTAAAGGGACTGGAGCTCTGACTAATTGCTGTTCGGGTAGACCTGGAGTCTCTGCACTCATGGGATGTTTCCTATGAGTCCATTATTTCCTATGGATGGTAGACATAGCCTCTATGTCAGTCATAGGAAATATTTCTTATGGACTGTACATGTAGCCTCCCAGGCCAGGGTTGCCCAATCAGCTGTTAACCACAGTCTTCATTCACCACCAGTCATTGGGCAAGATCAGCTTCCTCTCCCCACTTTCCTGCTGCCCCTGGGGAAAGAATGACTTAAATGGACCCCCAAATTTTTAAGACCCCCCAAAATTCATGACAATAAAAAGCATACCCTCCCCAAATCTGGATCCTAAATCAATCTATTTTTATATGCATACCCTTAGTAACAACCATCTACACCTATACAACTCAGATGCAAAAGTACTATGGATTCAAATTCTGAGTTCTAAAGATGAGACAAGTCCTGTAATAATTTCATCCAGTGGAATCTCAGTTTGTTGAAGATAAACTTTACTTAAGTTGACAGAAGACATTATGAATTATTATGATAGTAAATATTATGTTCAAAATGTAATTCAGATCTATCCCCAAACAAATTAACTGTGTTTGATTGATCAGAACAAAGTAGTCACTAAAAGGAAACTCCAAATTCACAATCTTCCAAAAGTTCATTTGAAATTGTATTGTATCATGTCTCTGATAGCTTCTAGTCTTAATAAATTTGACTGATAGAAAACAACCTTGCTGACATAATAGGTGCTGGTTTGCTTAATTATCCCCTCTGAGTGCTAAAGTGAAGGAAAGAGTTCTGACCTTCACATTTGTTATGAATGTTGTTAGCTTTTCTGCTTTGGAAATTTAATGTAAATTGAGTGTATGCCAAGGAACTAAACACTGATGAAGACAGCTTACATTTGAAAATTTAGAGTGGGTAGATCAAGAAGAGAGGAACAAGTTCAAAATGGCAAAAGTGAACAAAATCAAGATCCAAAACAACTTTCCAGCTTATTCTTTGTCATGTTTTACATCATGAAGATCGACCACTTTACAGTAGGGATATAGATTCTGGAAACTAGCTAATCAAAACCAAAACTGAATCACCTGTATATAATTTAATATAATTGAAAAAACTGAATAAAAATTAATGACAGTCAGTCATCTCTGGAGAACTTTGTAAGTGACTTCTTTTTGTACATTACTATCTGTTTATTTGTACAGTTGCACAGGATAAGGGCAGTTGATGGAGTAGTAAAGGGAGTGACAGTTTCAGCAAATAATCTAACTGACAGAGGAGCCTTCCAGCCATGAGAGTTAACAGATGTTCCCAAAGCAGATAATTCTTATAAGTGTTTCTATGCACAGTGCTTTCACTTTCCACTAATTTTTGCTATGAGGGCTACTCCCCACCCCCCATTATAAGCAGTACAATTGCAGGAGAGAAAAGGGGGGGCAAATATTTCACTTGTACAGTGTTCTGTCCAAGGTGGGAAGGCAGAAAAGCTGCTGAGGGACAGACTGTGTCCAAGCTGCTTGAGACATTAAAGATCTGTGGTTAGGATGGATCTGAGATTTTTTCTGTGTGAGCAACAGCATTGATCACATTTCAGTGAGCTCTTGACATCTTTAATTTCATGTAAAAGCACACAGCGGTTTTCCAGGGGTGAATGTAATTGGAATTCCCTACCGGTACACTCTGTGCCATGGGGCGGCATCAAGGGCTGACACGTGGAGGCAGTGACAGAGAAAGGCTCTGGTAGCTAAAAGGCATAGTGCCCAGCTGGAAGCATATTGGCATTTGCTGGAATAACAGGATGGCGAGTCCTCGCAGGATGAGGATTAATGCAGAACCGGTATGCCAGAAAAGGAACAGCTGGGCAGCCCAAAGACGAGGAAGCAATGCATTGCATACCTAGGCAACTTGCTGACTCCCACACCTGAATGACTCTCCATGACCTTGGACTGGCTATTTGGACAACAAATTGGGACTCTGATTGGTGAGTTACTGGACTCTAATTCCTGGCCTTGACAAACAGACATGATCTTCTGACGCTTCTCTAAACTCTCCCAGCGCTGCCAGCAGCTTCTAGCGGTACCTTCGAGAAGCTGTAAGCTGACACCTGGGAGTTGGCAGCTAGCCAGCACATGGCTCAAAAAAAGAGGTACCACTTTGGCCAGTAATCCATAACAGGCCACACCAGCTGTTACTGGTACAAATGGTCTCCACTGCTATTATTCTCAATAAGCCAAAAACTGTGAGGTTGGGGATTACTTTTAAACAAAATCAGAGCACATGAGCAAAAGAAGCTTGCATGCTTTATTATAGGCCTCGATACATTTCCCCTCAGCTGAGCTTCTATACTGGAAGTCAAGAAAATGATGAAATAATTAAACACAGCATGGTAATTGTTTAACTCCTCTCACTCAAGTACTCAAGTAAAGAAATTGTGAAGGTGCTATCCGAAGGAAATAATCACATCTCCATTCAGTTGGTTGAGACTATTCTCCATGCAAGACCTAGACAGGTTCTGCTTTTTAAAATATCTATTTTCTTTTAATTTCCTTGGTTGGTGTTTGCAACTCCGCCTGCCCCAAAAATATTATGACTAAAAATAGGAGTCAGTATAACACATTTAACTGCACTAATTAAGAGCATAATCCTTCCAAAATTGAGAACTTTTAAGTCCCATTGATTTCAAAGGGAAAGCTAATTACAATGCTCTTATTCAAATCAACAGGGCTTATAAATGACAAACTGTGCTCTAATTACATATAAGTCTCCTTTTCCCAAATTATATCACAAAGTTTTTGGGAATTCACATTGATCAGCTGCCTTCTCACATCCGTCTCTGCCCCCCTTCCCACATCCACTGTTCCACATCCAGTAGTTTGATCCAGTAAATTCTCAGCATGCACCAGTATGACAAATGCCATCAACTGCCAAATACCTCCATGTATGCAGGTGCAACAGATGAAATTAACCTGATTTATAGGATGCATGACCCTTGGAAATACATAATTCAAGAAAGCTAGTCAGCTGTAACCATGTGGGAAAAGTTGCTACCCACTGAGCCACTGTCTTGCCACAGTGCAAAACTGTTTGTAATGTTGCTCCTCTATTTTTGAATTGCAAACCAATCCCAATATGATCATATGGGGTGCTTGACTTGACAGGTGAATATTTCTTGATATTTGCTTTATTAGCAAAAATAAATAATATCTTTAAATAAAAACTGTCTTAGATAATACCTTATCCCCTTTAAGCACCACCCTTGCGTGTTCACATTCATGATGGTTCAAGAGGGACTTTTTGAGCAATAATTTTTCTTATGCTAAAAACAAATGCTGCTTCTTAAATAAAAGCTGCTGTGTCACAAATAAATAAATACATAATTTTTCAGGTATGGAGAATTCATGTGTAGTGGCGTACTCACTGACCTGACTATGTGTATGAGCCACACATTTCCATTCATTCATTCATTCATTGCATTCTGTTCCATTCAAGTGTAAGTTACTAATGTAACTTGCCAATGGTTAAGTATGTTTGATTCTCTATCACTCAGAAATATTAGTCTAAACATGTGCTTTTATAAAGAGCATTCTAAGGCTTAAATTACTGTGTAACTATATTAAGCCCAACCAACATCCTCTTATGTTATCATAATAATTTTAGGCATGTTGAAATTTTAGGCTCATCACACTCCTTGAATTTGGAAGCACTCCATGAAACCTTCTGTGGTGAATTTGTTGTTAGTTTTAAAAATTGTTGTTTGAGGCTGGATTAGAATGGTTTGGTTTTAACAGACTTGCTGACTGTTTTATTGATTTTGCAATTTAACTTCATAATTTTTCTTGCACATTGGCCTGAACGCTATTTTATCAGAGAATACAACTAATACTTTTTAACAATAAACAAATAAATCATATCATATAAACAATATCTTCCTTAACAGGTTAAATATAAAATAGAGTATGGGGGGGGGGGGGAATCCTTCACAGCATCTGAATGTACTAGGCATAATAATCCAGGTGAATCATTGGAGAGGAATGCTGAACAGCCCTCACATTGGGTCAGGAAGCAGACATGCCTTTCAAATATGGCAAGTTATCATGCTTTTCCTTTATTAGGTCAGAAAGCCATCAGGCACCTTTCTGAGGTGGCATTTTTGAGTGACAAGGCCAGTACGGAAGTGCTGTTAATGTATTTGGGGCATATTTAAAATGGAGAGTGACAACAGGGTGTAAGAAGGATCCATGTCGAAAAAGAAAAAGGTTTTGACTGGAAATTTTGAACAGGTCGGTGAGCATATTTCTAATTCAGTAAAGAATTAACCCATTTCAACAGAACTTGGGCCCTTACAAGTGTGAAGAGCAATATATTTGTGACATGTATAAAATTAGTTTCCACTGAGGACTAGATGAAACTCAGTTGTTTCAAACAACGAATTCATTGGGAACTGAAGGAGCCTTCTACAATAAAACCACTTAATTACTTTCTAATGACATATGGTGCAGGTCTCATCCTGACCCCTTCCCAAGTCTGTAAGTGGGCTGATTTTTCATCCTGGCAACAGTGCCTTATGATTGACCAGACACCACTCCAGAGGAATCCAACTTTGGGACTGTTCTACAGCGAAGCCGGGAGGGGGGGGGAATCCACTGAAGGGGGAGGCTGAAAGCCCCTAAAGTGTGAGCCAGATAAGACATTGTATTTTGAATCCTAATCTATATTAGTAAATCTTTGAAATTTCTAAAGAACCAGGGTTTTTTCTTGAATTGCATTCATATATCTGGCCTCAGATTAGGTTAGGAGCCCCATGGTGCAGAGTGGTAAACTGCAGTACTGCAGTCCAAGCTCTGCTCACGACCTGAGTTCAATCCCAATGGAAGTTGGTTTCAGGTAGCCGGCTCAAGGTTGACTCAGCCTTTCATCCTTCCGAGATCGGTAAAATGAGTACCCAGCTTGCTGGGGGTAAAGGGAAGATGACTGGGGAAGGCACTGGCAAACCACCCCGTAAAACAAACGTCTGCCTAGTAAACGTCAGGATATGATGTCACCCCACGGGTCAGGAATGACCCGGTGCTTGCACAGGGGACCTTTACCTTTTTTACCAGTTAAGCAAACATGCATTTTGATTGATGAAAAATAGTATTAAAACACAGAATTGTAGTTGATAGCTTCCTCTCACTGTATCTTCTAACTGCTATTAATGAGGCCATTAAAGGGAGAACAGAAAGCAGTCAGATATCCCTCTATCATGCCTAGGGTTGCCAGCTCCAGGTTGGGAAATACCTGTTGATTATTGGGGCGGAGACTCAGGAGGGTGGGATTTGGGGGGGGGAGGGAGTTCAATGCCATAGAGTCCAATTGCCAAAGTGGCCATTTTCTCCAGGTAAACTTATCTCTATCGGCTGAAGATCAGTTGTAATAGTGGGAGATCTCCAGCTAGTACCTGGAGGTTGGCAACCCTAATCATGCCTCAACCCACCTCCAGTTAGGAATGCCCTCCCCAAGGAACAATTATAATGAATTTTAACATCATTTGTATTGGTTTCATTTTGTTCCTGTGAACTGTTTTGGGAACCCAATGAGATAAACATTAAGTAAATAAATAAGCTTCATCTTGACAGCTAACTTAGGGTCGATAAACAAGAAATATTTTTGTATTGTTTCTTCATGGCCAATGTATTTAATATTTTTCTGTCCTGTACTCTTATGAAAACTCCCAACAAAAATAGGTATGTTACTGCCATATACGTAATAAGAGACAAAAGCAACAATATATAATTAACAAAAATCCAGTAGCATTCAGCTACAATTTCTAGTCCTGTAGTATAAAAGTGCTGCTATAGAGTGAGAGAAATTATATACCAGACAAAACACACACATGCCCCTATACATGAAAAAGTAACCACAAAGAAACAATCAGCCAAACTCAAATCCTCCATCAAAAACCTCAGAGAATTCTTGCTTGATTCTACATTGCATATTAATTAAACCTTTTTTATTTTTTTAATCATTTACAGTACCATTTTACGTAGAGTTAGACCCTTCTATGCCCATTGATTTCAATGTACTTAAAAGAGTATAACTCTCCTTAGAATAGCACTATTATTTACTTAAAACTTTACTCTCCCCTTTGCAATACAAGATCTCCAAGGTGTCTTACAATTCATAATCAAACATTTCCAGATAAGGAACACAGAAAATCAATCTAAAAATACACAAAATAACAGTTTCTGCATCTGTAGCACCGAAGTAGGCAGGGAACAATGGAAAAGGAACATTCCATTGCACTTCTCTACATAAATAGGTTACATATTTCCAAACAACCACAATTGAAGGGAATGGGTTCAGCTTATTACGGCAGTCTGATTCTACCATGTCATTTTCCTGTTTCTACAGAAGTAGATGTAGACAATAATAAGAAAAAAGCTGGTAATAGGAATATACCTCAAATATATACTTTTATTTCCTTCTCCTTAGCATGCAATATGGGATGAAACAATTGCAATAACTACTTGAGGCTTGATGTCTAAAGGCTGCTCACAAAAAAAATAAGGCACAGAAAACATTTATTTTGGTGGCAACTGACATCCTGTGAACTGTCTTTTAGTATAGTCACACAAAAAATCTGATTTCAAGAGATGGTCATGGTGCAGGGAAACAAAGCCACTACTCAGGGTGACCTTCAGTTTGAGAGCAGGTTTTCATGGGGGAGGGAGTGATATTGGAGCCAGCCAAAGTCATGAACAAGGCAGTTCTTGTGAAGGAGATTGCTCATCCACGCGGGTGAGAAGTCTTCTTCAGAAGCCTGGTCAGCAGCTGTTGAAGCTGGCACTTTTTAGTTGGAGAGGATATCCCTCTGGACGATACTTGGTGAGCCCCATCTTTTAATGACTCTTCTGTCTACAGACTACCCAGATAAATCCACTGAACGGTGATGGGTAGTTTGGTCAGACCAAGTTGGCTCCGATTACACGACCCTTACCTCAAAAGGGCCCCAACTATGGGGCCCTAACAAAACCAGTCAAAGACAGAAAAATAGAAGAAAGCACAGAGCTGTGCATCTGAACAAAGGTGAATAGCCAAATTGGGAATTGCCTAGTTTGCTTTGGATAGATTCCCAGATTTTGGTATTCAGCCAAAACTAAAACCGAACATTGCTGAAATGGCTAATTTCAGTTTTCTTTTCAGTTAAGGTTTACCGATATGCACAGCCCTAGTTGTGCCTATCACAATTTAATAGAAGCCCAAGACAGTCAAAGAGACTATAAAGTCCCGGGCCAGATCTGGAGAAGTGTTTTCTGCATGGATATTGGAGTCCCCCAGAACAATCAGTCTAGGAGTCTCCAATATCACATTTGAAAATGCAAAGGTTAGGTAAACCTAACGTTAAGAGGTGTTGATGGTGCACACTTTAAATGTTAAAGTAATCATTAGAGTGTTGGATGGGTGGGCAAAATGTGTTTTAGGCAAGGGAAATATGATTTCTCATATCCATCTTTGTAGATCCATGTTATATATTTATATACCGCTGAACTTTTTTCATCGGCATCCTTCATTTACAATGTACTGATCAGTTCTTCAGTTTATTACATGACAATAATACTCACCCCCTCTCCATGTTTCTCCCTACATATTTTTATTGATGGTTTAGGATTTGGGGGGAGCTGAAGAAGAACACTTGCACACTCAATGTATGTAGACTACTAATGCTTTAGAATGTCTTTACTCTGAATCACAGGCCCATAAGGAGACACTTTCCCAGTGTTAGGATGACTGTACAGAACTAGTTTGCAAGTGTAGCTCAAGGATGCTGAGATCACACATTCTAACATCAAAATTACAGTTTCAACCTTCACTTTCTGTTAAGTTGGAATGTTTATAAACATTCTCTAACACTTCAGCAGCTGAGAAATAACCTGGAAGGTTTCATTTCAGTATAATGAAGCCAGAGGATTTATGGCCAATAGTTAAAGGGTTTTATTCAGTTTTGGTTTTGCCTGCTGTCTGCATTTACTTCACAAAAACCATTATTTTCTTGCATGCATCTCAATATTCTTTGCTTTAATTTGATCCCTTATTCATCTCTCTGTGATCATTATGTCCTAACATATAATCAAAAGCTGGCTTTGATTCCACAAATAGATAAATGGATATTCTACAATGCTTGTGCAATGAAAAGAAAACAAAAAGCTTCCCTTCTATCATACATTCATCCTACGTCACACTATTCTGTCTCATGCTAATTTCTTCCCATTTTATAAAGTATCATAATACTAAAGTTTCTAATATTATAATGGTATTAATGGAATGACCTTGAAATAGAAACAAAGGTAGCTAGCTGGCTTTGAAATGAAACATGATTGTATCCAGGTTTTCCACTGTTTAAAAGGGGAGAAGGGGGTCAACTCTGATCATAAAAAAAGTCATGCTGAGGATCATGGGACCTGCATGGACAAAAGACTTGTGGGAGGAATTTGAGAGATGGGGTTAAAAGGTGGCTGGGTCCAATCTATTAATTTCCCCATTGCAACAGCTGGGATTTGCAACAGTACTCTAACATCTTATGAGTTAAGCAGAGATGGGTTACTCAACAGAGGCATTAGGTGTTTTTTTCTTAATATTCCTCTTTGAATTGAGCCAGCATGGTATAGTGGTTAAAGTATCAGACTAAGATCCGGGAAATCCAGGTTCAAATTCGCTCTGGTGCCATGGAAGCTCACTGGGTGACCTTGGGCCAGTCACACAATCTCCGCCTAAGGGTTGTTGTGAGCTAAAATGGAGGAGCGGAGAATGATGTAAACCACTTTTGATCTCAATTGGGGAGAAAGGTGGAATATAAATAAATAAATAAATAAATAAATTATATGAGAGCCTTGAACTTTTGAGTATCTGATGCAACATTTCATAAATCTGTGCTCCCTTTGACTTAATGCCAGTTTACATAAAGGGTTGGATCCTACTAGATTTTCTGCTCAACCTCAGCAGATTCTCCTAATCACTGCAGCTCCGTTCCAAGATGGGTTTTGTCTGTATATGTCCCACAAACCCTGGAATAGCAATCACAGTGGTCAAAAGGGGTCCTTCCTCCTTCTTTCACCACTGTTAAGTTGTTGTGTGTAGAGGAATTTCCCCCCTCGCAATTCAGTTTTTAAGATATAGGTCTTAGATACAGCCATTTTTTAGATGTAGCCATTCCTCTTATTCTGTTTTTCTCTTTTAAAGGAGGAATTTCACAGAGAATTCATAAAGTATAGAAATCAATGCACCTTTTTCTAACTTCAACCCTTGCAGTTGTTTAATGTTACATATTGTGTCCTTGCAGGAGGATAGGAAGCTTTGTGGTGACATTGCCTGCCTCTGAACCTACAGAGTGAAATTCTGAAATTTTGTAGAACCTCCCTTCCTGCTCTTCCACTCTTTGAATTACTCTTTGATTAGAAACTGACTCCAAATTCCTAAAGGGAACAAAAGAAATGGATTGTTGGGTTTCTGGGAGAAGGTGGGTTGGGTAAAGAGGAATTAAGACAATTTCTCTTAACAACCCTAACTGCTGGACAAGTGGATAAATTCACCCCCAAACTTTTACAAAAAGAGGTTTAACAAGCTTCCAATAATCAAATTATATATAATTATACACACATATGCAAACCTAAAATACCTTTAATAACTGTTTATGTTCTCATTACAAAAATATTTGCAAAATGTATGTGTTCTAAATTAATTAAGCACAGTTACATGTTACCACTATTTTTAAAAATTAGTTCCATACTTTATTGACTTGCCATAAGGGGGGCCTACCAGCTATTTGGGGTGGTGGCAGCCATAAGTTGAATATATGTATTGTAATTTATTTAATTTCATTTATTACCTGCTCAAACACAGAGAACAGTTATACATTTTGGAACCTTACGTTTCCATTGCAGGGCAAACAGCTCCTTTGGAGGAGGATGAGTTTATTTAAATTGGGAAAATTCCACCACCCCTGACCAGTTTCCAGGCCCAATTCCAAAGCCTGATACTCCAATAAGAAAGATTGCATTACTAGGGTTGCCAGCTCCGGATTGGGAAACACCTGAAGATTTTGGGGTGGAGCCTGAGGAGGGCAGGGTTTGGAGAGGGGAAGGTCTTCAATGCTATAGAGTCCACCATCCAAAGCGGCCCTTTTCTCCAGGTGAACTGAAATCTGTTGTCTGGAGATCAGTTGTAATAGCAGGGGATCTCCAGCTTCCACCTGGAAGTTGGCAACCTTATGTATTACATCTGGAATGGTAGGCTGATGTTAGGAGGACCTACCAGCTATTTGGGGTGGTAGCAGCCATTTGATGTGCCAGACTTCAGTGAAGCCGGTGGGGGGGAAGTACTCCGGTTTTGGAGACAGTGACCCTATTCTCTGCAGTGGTGTATGAAAGAGTAGGCCAAAAAGACAGATTGTATTTATTTATATTTCATAAGCACCAACATTTGCTTACTGGATTGCAATAACTTCACTGCTATTCATGGTTCTGGCAGAAGGTTATAGGTTTTGATAGCTAATAGGGGTATGTGAAAACAATGGCTACAATGTGAGGGGATGAGCATGGTCTTTGCTTCCTAGTTCTGGAGTTAAATTGCATCTATGCAGATTTTTCATAATACACAATATCATAGTCTCCCCAGCCTCGTTCCTCCTATTTCAGATTTATTGTAAGCATGTTTTCTATAGGGTAGTTAAATCTGATACAAGTTGTAGGCCACAAAAGGGCAAAGGGCTTCAACTGCTGCCAGTGAGCATGCTCTGTTGCAAATAAGCATGCTCAGTAGCATCTATCTGCAAAATCTAAGAATCAGCTGGTTTTCCCCCTCTGCAGTAGATACCAGCTGGTCATCAGCAGTCTGTAGAGTTGCCAACCTCCAGGTACTATGGCAATCAAATAGCTAGAGCACTTGTGGAAAAAAATAAAGTTCATAAGCTTATCTTTTCTTGAACTGTATAATATCTCCGCAGTTAGTCTTAATCAACCAAAATTACAGTGCAATTTACAATCCAGAACTATGCCTTGCTTGTACATACAAAAGCCACTGAGTAATATTTCTTAACAATGCTTGTAATCATAGCAATTGTATAATAACAACAACATGTAATACATGTATTGTGGCTTTTTGACAAGAACCAAGAACTAAAGTTCATAGTGGCCACCAACTGATCTCCAGCTGATAGAGATCATTTCACCTGGAGAAATTGGCCACTCTGGCAATTAGACTATCTCATTGAAGTCCCTCCCCTCCCAAATTCCACCCTCCTCAGCTTCTGCCCCAAAAATCTCCAGGTATTTCCCAACCTGGAGCTGGCAACCCTTCCAGTCTGAGTGGTTTGGGAAGTGAGAGATGTTGTGACACTTGTTTCCCACACCAGCATCTGGGGTTGGCTTGCACCCCCAACTTATTCATCAAAGTAAGAGTCATTTTGTACATACCACAAGCCCTCAAGACCTGTAAGTAATGAAAGGCATGCCTCCATGCCTTTCATTACTTATCTTCAGGCATAATTTGAAGGAAGGTCTGAAGGGTGTCCTTTGAATACATTACCAAATCTAGGTGAAAAGTGAATAAGATCTTAAGGGACATTTTGATGGACATTCAAGAGACAGTTATTCCCTACCAGGGCATCACATTCTCACTTTTACTCCCCTGCAGACAGAGCCGGTGCTACCGTTAGGCGAACTAGGCGGTCACCTAAGGGCCTGAGGAGCACCATTTTAAAAAGATTAGTTTCTTGGAAAAAATGCAAGTGACAATTTATGTTGTTTTATTTTAATGTAAGGTAAGTACCACAACAGTGGTATGGAATATAATTAATTATAATATCTTATAAAAGGTTTTGTGCTTTTATTTTTTTCTACAAGACATCTGTTTTTGAAAATTGGTTAGCAATGGGGGGCACAAGTAGTTAGCCTTGCCTAGGGCGCAAAAATGAGTTGCACTGGTCCTGCCTGCAGAGTTGGTAGTGTCGATCTATCTCAGGTTTGTTGCTCTTTGTTTTGTGCTGATGTGCAACAGGACCTGAGCCTTTTTAGTCAACAGGTGAGAGACAGATGTTAGGCTAGGAAAATCCCATCTTGAGGCAGAGCTAGTGGGTGTTGTAAAGAAGAGTGTAAAGTTAATTGATAAGCACCTTGAAGCATCCATACAGTGAGAAGATGTTTTTCTAAACCAACCTCTTATGTAGTAGAAAAAAGCAAGAGTCCAGTAGCACCTTAAAGACTAACAAGAATATTTTCTGGCAGGGTATGAGCTTTCGTGAGCCACAGTTCACTTCTTTAGATACAGCTAGAATGTGAATCCATCTGTCTTTAAGTAGAGAAGAGTGAATTCAGACAAGCATTAGTATGTCAATGTGAATAGCAGGCGTGATGGGATTAGGTGTGGTATGCAGAAGAGTCTGTGATGTCCAGGGGAAAGATGGGTGTGGAGAAATCAGCATTGGTAATGAGCCATGAATGCAAGGTCTTTATTCAGCCCAGGTAAATGCATTGACTTTAGTTTGAATATCAACTGTAATTCAGCAGTTTCTCTTTCCAATCTCCCTTTGAAATTCCTTTGTAAGAGAACTGCTACTCTTAAATCTGCAACAGAATGTCCTGGAAGGTTGAAATGTTCTCCCACTGGTTTTTGAATATTGTGGTTTCTGATGTCAGACTTATGTCCATTTAATCTTTGTCTAAGAGACTGATCTGTTTGTCCAATGTAGATTGTGGAAGGGCATTGCTGGCATGTGATGGCATAAATCACATTAGAAGATGAGCAGGGGTATGAACCTGAGATAGTATGACTGACATTGGTGGGTCCAGAGATGATGTTCCTAGAATCTATATGAGGGCAAAGTTGGCACCTTGGTTTGTTGCAGGCCTTGGTGCCAGAGTCCATGTTCCTGTTAAGTAGTTTATCATCATGGGTGAGAAGTTTTTAGGTTAGCCGGCTGTCTGTAAGCAAGAAAGGGACGCCCACCACCCCAGTGCTTCAGCGAGGGAAGTGTCACAATCCAGCATTGGTTGTAGGTCCTTAATAATACGTTGGACTGGTTTTAGTTGGGGGCTATAAGTGACAACCAGAGGTGTTCTGTTGTCATTCTCTCTGACCTTATCTTGTAGTAAGTTGTGCCTGGGTATCATTCTCAATCATCTTTCTCACCATATCAACAGGATATTGTAGTTGCAAAAATGTTTGCTGTAGGTCTCTCAAGTGTGTATCTCTGTCTGAAGGATTGGAGCAGATGCAACTATAGCGTAGGGCTTGGCTATAGACAATGGATTGTCTGATATGGTTGGGGTGGTGGCTGGACGCATGTAGATACGTTTGTCGATCTGTTGGTTTCCGGTACAATGTGGTGCTTGTGTGTCCCCCGTGGATCCATACTGTGGTGTCTAGGAAGTTGATTTCTTGTTCGGAGTAATTCATAGTTAGATTGATGGTGGGGTGGAAGTCGTTGAAAGCCTGGTGAAATCTTTCAAGGGCTTCTTTGCCATGAGTCCAGACAAAGAAAATGTCATCAATGAATCTCAAGTAAAGAGAGGTGCCAGTGGGTATGAGTTCAGAAAACGTTGTTCTCGATCTGCCATGAAAATGTTGGCATATTGTGGAGCCATGCGAGTGCCCATGGCAGTGCCATTGATTTGTAGGTATAAGTCCTTACCAAACCGGAAGTAGCTGTGAGTGAGAACAAACCTGCAGAGTTCTGTAGCCAGATCTGCTGTGTTGTTGTCAGGGATGGTATTTCTAATGGCTTGCAGCCCGTCGTCATGGGGGATGTTGGTGTATAGAGACTCCACATGCATGGTGACTAGAATGCTGTTTTCTGGGAGACGGTTGATGGACTGTAGTTTCCTTAGGAAGTCTGTGGTGTCTCGGACATAGCTGGGGGTATTAATGACATATGGTCTCAGAAGGGAGTCCATATATCCTGATACTCCTACGGTGATGGTTCCAATGCTCGAAATAATGGGGCGTCCAGGGTTGCCAGGTTTATGTATCTTAGGCAGGAGGTAGAAAGTGTCTGGTCGAGGTTCTTGAGGTGAATCCATATCAATTCATTCCTGTATGTGTTTTGGTAATTTTTTCATGATTTTGTTGAGTTCTCGCTAGTATTCCTGAGTGGGGTCTGTGGATAGCAGCCTGTAGAAACTGGTGTTTGAGAGCTGTCGTTCAGCTTCTTGTATATATTTTGTCTTCTCCATTATGACAATGGCTCCTCCCTTGTCAGCTTGTTTTATTATAATATTTAGATTGTTTCTCAGGCTACTTATGGCATTCTTCTCTGTACGGCTGAGATTGGATCTTGAGTGGTGTTTTCTGTTGATTATTTCAGTTTTGGCTCGGCGGCGAAAACATTCAATATACATGTCCAGTGTAGTGTTGCCGCCTTCAGGTGGAGTCCACATGGTTCTTCTTTCTATGATGTTGGGTGGGAGCCAATTGATCATCCTTATATGGTTCAATGGTGGAAATGTGAGGAGGTTGTTCAGGAGTAGATTGTTGAAGCTGTGAGGTCTGTTCCTGTGTATTCTGTTCTGTATTGTGGCAGAAATATTCCTTCAAACGTAGACGGTGAAAAAATACTTCCAGGTCTCCACAGAGTTGTACTGTCTCTGTGGACTTGGTGGGGCAGAAGGATAGGCCTCTTGAAAGGACAGATTCCTCTGCCAAGCCAAGGGTATGTTGGGAAAGGTTGACAATATTGTTGGTGGAGTTGTTGTGTCCAGAAGTGTCTTGTAAAAGATTGGAGAGTTTTTTATCTTTCTGTTTTTGTAGAAAAGTCAGTTGCAATTTGTAGGTGTCCCTTCTTCTGTTATGAAAGGTTTCTGAAACAGGTTGATTATGTAGGGAAGAGTTAAGTTCAGCAAGCTTTTCCTTGATTGCAGACAGACTAACACAGCTACCACTGTGGACCAACCTCTTATGGTTCACTGACCCAAGTGAAATTGGTGAGGGAACTCTCTTGGGGTCAGCATAACTGAATTCTAAGTCCAGCCAATGGGGGGGGGATGCTGTCATGTCCCTTTCTTACAGTTATATATAAATTTGTGATACTTCTTTTTATCATCTAAAATGCTTATTCATTTCAGCATGATGGTTGTAAGGTTATCTTGATAGATTATTTCAGCTATAAACTGCAGAGTGAAGGAAATGCAAGGTTTTGAACTGAGGCCAGTTAATGGAGCTTCAGTCATTCCAGACATATGGGAGAATGAAGAAGGTTTCAGTGGCTTCTAAAATTTGGAACCCACATAGTGATGACTGATTAGATAACTACCTGTGCACTCCTAAAAGATTTACACCTCTCCAAATCCATTGATGTTCTCTGCTTAGGATTACACTGCACCTCCTGTTAGTTCTCTAATGGAGGAAAATTTAATTCTTCAAGTAATCATATAATATTTTATGTATGAAAGACATCTGTAATCACAAAAAATAAATAGTGCAAAATTTAAAACAGGTTCCTAGATTTATTCATGAGAGTTTTGATAACTTTAGGCTTTTGTCTTGCCTTTTATGAAATGGTGCTTTCATCCAATTGTGCAATCATGTATTAATGGCTCCCATTAAGACTGTCTGATAGACTCCAGAACTAAAGGAACTATTTCTTAATTAATGAAACATCAGAGAGTTCACATTCTAATTTCTAGAAAATGGTTTTCCAAAGAATCTCCACTGGCTTACAGTGAGGGAAAAGAGTATTTGATCCCCTGCTGAATTTGGCCATTTGCCCTCTGACGAAGAAATGACCAGTCCATAATTTTAATGGTAGGTCTATTGTAGCTGTGAGAGACAGAAAAACAACAAGAAAACCCCCAGAAACCCAGAAGACGAAGGTCAGAGATTGATGTGCATTATAATGAGTGAAATAAGTATTTGATCCCTTTGCAAAAGATGACTTAGTACTTGGTGGCAAAACACTTGTTGGTAATTACAGAGGTCAGACGTTTCTTGTAGGTGGCCACCAGGTTTGCACACATCTCAGGAGGTATTTTGTCCCACTCCTCCTTGCAGATCCTCTCCAAGTCAGTAAGATTTCGAGGCTGATGTGTAGCTACTCGAATCTTCAGCTCCCTCCATAGATTTTGATGGGATTAAGGTCTGGAGACTGGCTAAGCCACTCCAGGACCTTAATGTGCTTCTTCTTGAGCCACTCCTTTATTGCCTTGGTCATGTGTTTTGGGTCATTGTCATGCTGGAATACCCATCCTCGACCCATTTTCAATGCCCTGGCTGAGGGAAGGAGGTGCTCACCCAAGATTTGACGATACATGGTCCCGTCCATCATCCCTTCGATGCGGTGAAGGTGTCCTGTCCCCTTAGCAGAAAAACACCCCCAAAGCATAATATGTCCCCCTCCATGTTTGACGGTGGGGATGGTGTTCTTGGGGTCGTAGGCAGCATTCCTTCTCCTCCAAACATGGCGAGTTGAGTTGATGCCAAAGAGCTCGATTTTGGTCTCATCTGACCACAACACTTTCACCCAGTTCTTCTCTGGGTCATTCAGATGTGCACTGGCAAACTGCAGACGGGCCTGTATATGTGCAAGGGGACCTTGCGGGCTCTGCAAGATCTCAGTCCTTCATGGCTTAGTATGTTACCAACTGTTTTCATGGTGACTATGGTCCCAGCTGCCCTGAGATCATTGGCAAGTTCCCCTTGTGTAGTTCTGGGCTGCTTCATCACCATTCTCATGATCATTGCAACTCCATGAGATGAGATCAGACTGAGGGAGGTTGACAGTTAGGGTTAGGGTTAGGGTTGTCACCTTCTCACCAAGCTGCTTGGCAATAGTCTTGCAGCCCAGTCCAGCCTTGTGCAGGTCTACAATCTTGTCCCTGACATCCTTGGACAGCTCTTTGGTCTTGGTGATGGTGGCTAGTTTGGAATCTGATGGATTGATTGCTTCTGTCGACAGCAGAACCCTAACCCTAACCTGGCTGGTTGATAGGGGATCAAATACTTATTTCACTTATTATAATGCACATCAATCTCTGACTTTTGTCTTCTGGGTTTCTGGGGGTTTTCCTGTTGTTATTCTGTCTCTCACAGCTACAATAAACCTATCATTAAAATTATGGACTGGTCATTTCTTCGTCAGAGGGCAAACGGGCAAATTTAGCAGGGGATCAAATACTTTCCCCCCTCACTGTAATATAGTTCAGATTATGAGCATGTATTTGAAAATATGTAGTGTGTAAATATTTGCCTCAGTTTTCTAGCTTAAATTTGAATATTTTATCATTAGCCATTACTTTGGAAGGTCTAGGGCATGAAATTATATTCTTCCATCTGAGTTTATATTGCAAGAGAGATCGAAAACATCATTCACCAGAGGTCAGCAAAATACACAGATAATTAAATATATATATTTTTATCCTTCTCCCTCAATTTCATTATATTCTTTGTGACCATCTAACAAAAAAAAATCTGGCCCAATAAACCTGAACCTGAAATTTACCTAATTTTTTTTTTTTTTTTGCACAACCCTAGTCCAGAACAATTTTAGATGGACCTGTTACGAGAGCAAGAGTAGGTATATCACAAGTATTCCCTGCTTGGCTCAGCACCTAGAGGTTCAAGATGATTATCTGATGTGAACTTAACAAATACAAGGAATGATGGTAATCAGCTGTTCTCTATATGGAAAAATCAAGAACAAGAGCATATAGGGATGAACATATCACATTTAGTCCCTTCCTTTATAGTTTGAGAAATTTACCCTGCATTGTGGTCTAGCCCACTCGATATTTTTAATACGAGCCCTGTATGAAAACACTTACATCCGGATAAGATGAAATCAGCAAGGGCATCTTACAGATCACATTAGAACATATAAGTGGGTTAAACAGGGCTGTATATTGGCACCCCTGCTATTTAATTTTTACATTAATGATTTGGTTTCACATCTAAAAAATGGAATTCCATCCTCTGAAGCTGATGATCAATATTCTGTTATATGCAGACAATGCTGTACTCCTTTCAAGGACTCCCATTGGCCTTAAGAGAGGTATGTATTCACTCAGCCATTATTCTCAGCAAAATCAACTAGATCATTTATGTCAAGGCTAAAATAATGGACTTCGCAAAAAGACCTAAAATATACTCTTGGAACTTGAATAAGATTCATATTAACAAGTTCACTGGTATAAACACTTGGGGCAGATGTTTCAGGCTTCCAGAAGAAAAAACTCCCATGTAGTATATGTTATAGCGAATGCACAAAGGAGTGCTGGTGCTATACAGAAGTTGTATTGGTCTAAAGGAGCTGTTCAATTGTTTAAGGCAAAATCTTTATCTCAATTAGAGCCCATTCCCTGGGGCACTGTATGGTCTGGCGGCCAAGAAAATTAGGGAAAAGCAAACCATGAAGGGTGGCAAAGTTGGTTAGAGCCGACTAGGGGTATTTCAGTTTTTTAAATTTTTGTATTCTGTTAATGATTTTGATTCTGCCTATTTTAACCTGCTACTATACTGTTTTAGATTGTAATGGCCTATGGCCTTATAAAATAAACTTGACTTGACACAAAGGAGTGCTGGTGCTATACAGAAGTTGTATTGGTCTAAAGGAGCTGTTCAGTTGTTTAAGGCGAAATCTGTATCTCAATTAGAGCCCATTCCTTGGGGGGGGGGGTGTTGAACTGAGGCGGCCGGGATGGCGTGGCTGAGAAGCCTCCTCAGAGGCTTCCTGGCTGCTGCAGAGTGGGGGGGGAAGCCTTTTCTCCAAAATAAAAACAGGAGAAAAGGCTTCCCTCCCCGCACATAGGGGAAAGCGGGCCTAAAAAGGTGGTGCAGGATCGCTGGCATCCTGGGAGGTGTTTCTGGGGCAAAAGGGATTTGGAAGCTGCCTAAAGACAGCTCCACCCCTGGAATGCTTCCTGGGACGCTAGCACAGAGATTTACACCAGGAGAATGCTGGAGAAAGGCCTTGCCAGCGCATGAAGCCCTGTGTTATGGCATGTCATCCCAAGGCCAGCAGGGATGCTCTCTATGGTAGTATAAGTACCCATTAGCCTGGGATAACTGGGCACTTACAGTGCCGTGGGGTCATGTCAGCTCCTAAACCAACTTTCCTCCCCTACTTCAGGAATTAGTATCTGGGGCATCTTTCAGTATCACAGCCAATAAGATCCTGTTGGAAACAATTCAATCAAAATTTCTGAGAACTATTGTTCTATAACAAAACCAGTACTTTTTGCTAATTCCTGCTGCTGCAAAGGTGTGATATTTTTGACCAATATTTTAGTCTTATTTTTAATGCTGCTATCTGCCTAGAGGTGGGCATGGTCATGGTAGAGGCTAGGCTATGGATTGCTGTATTCTTTTACTGGCTGACACTAGTCTTTTCCCGGAAGGGTATTGCACAGTTAATTTTGCAGGATAATTTTGTCCCTCCTTGGCTGAGATTGCTCAGAAATAAAATGGTCTTTTATGGCCTTTCACAAGAATTCCTTGTCTCGATGAATTATCCCCAGGCTAAAGCTCTGGTAAAACAGAGAATAGTAGACATCGAAAGGCAACATGACTTGAATAGGGTTAAAAGCAGTTTATTTGATACTAGTACCCTTAATAAATTACTTCCGGCGTCTTACATTTTCCATCTAGACAATCCAGATTATAGGAGAGCATTTACTTTGTTGCGTTATAATGTACTCCCCTCAGCTATTCTGGAGGGTAGGCACAAAAGGATTCCTCTCAAAGAATGTGAATGTTTATGTAAAGAGGGTCATGTTGAATTGTTAGAACATGTTGCTTTTGCCTGTAAAATCTACAAACATATTTGGGATGCTTTGATTGTTCCAATAATGAAGGACTCTCCAGAGAAGAATAGAATGTTTTACCTTTATAGTATGTTATCAGATAAGAATCAGGAGATGACTTTTAAGGTGGCAAAATTTGGCTGGCTGGTTTTAAAGATCAGGAAATCACAGTCTACACAGGTTCAAGAAGGCTCATAAGCAGATATTATTTTATATCTTCTTTTTTATTCATCTTCATTTGTTTTAGTATTATTGTATTTTATATTTTAGTGATGACGAATGATTATCAGTCATATGGAGATTGACTGATATGATATTTATATTTACAACCTATGTAACACTTCTATGTATATAATAGTATTCTGGTCTAAGGCAGTAATAAATACTTACTTACTGTGGTCTAGTCCACTTTAATTACAGTTTAATAAGGACAATTTCTAAAATTAATTCCTGGTTTGTAATGTGCAATTTGCCACAACTTGCAATTCTTCCATTAGGACCAAGGAAGACAAGATGCAGGGAGTTTCATGTATACAGGTCACAAGCTCTTGTTAGATTTTGTAAATAGCATGTGTGCAGGACCCCAGTTCAAACTTGCTATGTCTGGTAGTGGTGAAATGAAGCTCAGCATAAATAATTTTGCATATTTGATAAGTGTGAATGTTTTCCCATGAATTTGGGTGTGATCAGATTGTTACCAGAATCCAGGAATGTTCATCCATCACTGGATATAAAGCTTGCTTTTTACTTGCATATTGATAGTACAGGTGGTAAAGAAAAGGCACAAATAAATCCAAGGACTAAACCTGGCAGTAAGCCATACATCCTTTACTACAAAGTTTAGAAATGACCAGGGGCAGATTAGCCATTTAGTTTACTGTTAGCTGGAAAATGAAACACCAAGTTAAACTGATTGAGATGGCGAAAACGCATGGGAGGTTTTGCCTTGGATTTGCAGCTCTCTGGATGGATATTTTCCCCATCTGAATTCTCAAAACCCTGCATGGGGGATTATTTTTGCGTTTTGAGAATTTGGCTGGGGAAAATGTGCATTTATAGAGTGGCAAATCCAAGGCAAAACCTCCCATGCGTTTTCGCCCAGAGTGATTCTGATGAACTTCTGTTAAAGAGACAGCTCTTGACAGCATGTATCCAACCTTAGGCTGGAGGAACCTTACTGCAATCTAAGGAGCTTTCCTCCAGCTACCTGTTGGAGGAAGAATCCTTGGGCTGGAGCAAGGCTTCAAGCTTTGCTTATTGGATCTATGCCAGTGATTTTCCAATTCACTGGTTCCAATTCAGAAACAAACTCGATATTTTGAAGTTTCAAAATCTGAGGACAAATTTGAATCAGGAGAATGTTAGAAACAATCCTGGAACACATTTAGCCATTCCCATTAGCTTCTGTTCCTGCACAAAATGGAAGCAGGCTTTTACGGTTGCATTAATCCAAGGCTGGGATTTCTGACATGCAAAGCAACCTTTCTGAAACCAAAGGCTTGGAGTCCATAGAGCTGCACCAAGCCTTTTGTTTTAGAATCATAAGAGTTGGAAGGGGCCATATAGGCTATCTAATCCAACCCCCTATTCAATGCAGGATCAGCTTAAAGCATCCCTGACAAATGTTTGTCCAACCGCTGCTTGAAGACTCATAGAGGTTGCCCTGGCATGAGCACTTTATTGCATCATATCCATCACAAAATCCAGCCTGTCTAAGGTCAAGCTGATTCTGGTTGCTGCCTGTCATTTGGGGAAGGGAAAGACATTTACATAGAACCCTTCTACCCCCAATCCATCATTCAGTGCATCCCTAGCAGCAGTGATTGACCTTGGTTGTTGCCTGTCAGCCAGAGTTAACTTGATCACAATCATATTGCCTCTGGCTTCCAGGGCATAACCCAGGAAAAAAAACCCTGAATGTTTTGCTGGCAATAGGAGAAGTCTTCATTCACCTGTGTGCTTTCTGCATTGTTGATAGATTATTACATTACCCAGGTAGCATCATACGGAAACCTCTGCTTGATGTCTGGTATTAATTTTTGGATTTTTAACAGCACACGTTTCCCATGGCCATTATTTTTGTTTAAAAAGTAAAATGCTCCATCATTAATTTTAAACAATCTCTTGAGGAAGTATGGCTTTTTTGTTTGAAAACATATCCAGAAAAAAAATCACTGTGAAAACCATTAATGCCGACTGATACTTTCACCTCCTTTTAAAATTTTGAATCTGTTTGATACTATTATTTTGTTCTGATGTAATCCTCGGTGGACAGTCTGACACTCATGACACGTGGAAAGTGCACTTGAAGAGCTTTTTTCCCTCAGATGACAAGTCATCGAATCCTCATCCTGTGCCTATATGGCTTGTGAAAAGAACTGAATAGTTAACGAGGAGGAGGAGGAGAAGAAGAAGAAGAAGTAGTGGTTATTGGAGCTGGAATAAAGTAGAATGATGCATTGCATACACTGCACCATGCCCATTAAACAGTAAAATATTAATTCAACTGTTTAAATTATTGCATGGAATTTAATTGGAAACAATATAGAAAGGACAAAAAAACAACAACAACCTGAACCTTTTCTCATTATTGGAAAAAAGAGGGATTCGTTAAACAAAATAACCCATCAGAAGGATTCTACAGTAAACCTTTTTTGCAATGCCTTTATGTTCCCACTATTTTAGCTACACAAAAATGTTTGAAAAGGGGGCGCTTAGGCAAAACTGATCTTGGCATTCATATCTTAATTATGTGAGGGTGAGGGGTGCCTGGTAGGGCTGTTGATTCGGTTCGGCCCGAAATGAAAATCAGCCGAATTTCCCCTGATTCGGTGGTTTTTAGTTCGGGAGGAACCGAACTCAAAACTGGCGGGCAACCGGGGAGCCGAATTCAGCGAGTTCGGGAGTTCATGAATAAATCCGGCAAATTCGGGGCCGTCAGTAAGCAGCATAACCGTCAGTAAGCAGCATTCTCCTCTCCCGGCCAATCGGTGGCCAAGCTGGGTCTTCTTCTGGCCAATCAGTCAGGATTGAGTACTGTAGGAATCAGCTGATGTGTGGCCCGGCCGGGGAGAGAGAGAGGGAAATCCTCGTGTGTGTGTGTGTGCGGGGGGGGGGGTGCTTGTGCACATTCGCTCCTTTCTGTGGCTGCAGGGGGCGTATTTTTTGGGGTACAGACACAAAACTTTCAGCAGAGATTCAGACAAGCCTTCTTAAGAGACCACCCAAGTTTTGTAAACATTGGGTCAGGGGGTCCTGAGATATGGGCTCCCCCCTTTTTTCTTTTCATGGCTGCAGGGGGCACATTTTTGGGGGTACAGACCCCAAACTTTCAGTGGAGCTTCAGATGAAGCTTCTTAAGATACCCCCCAAGTTTTGTAAACAGTGGGTCAGGGGGTCTTGAGATATGGGCTCCCCCCTTTTCCCTCCCCCCTTTTTCCATTTACATGGCTGCAGGGGGCGCTTTTTTGGGGATATAGCCCCCAAACTTTCAGCATAGCTTCAGACAATCATTCTTAAGATACCACCCAAGTTTTGTAAAGATGGGTTCAGTGGGGGCAGAAATATTGGCTTCCCCCCTTTTCTCTTTCCGTGGCTGCAGGGGGCCCATTTTTGGGAGTGCAGATCCCAAACTTTGAGCGGAGCTTCAGGCAAGCCTTTTTAAGAGACCACCCAAGTTTTGTAAACATTGGGTCAGGGGGTCCCGAGATATGGGCTTTCCCCTTTCCCCTTTTCCCTATTGGGATGAATGGATCACCCCAGCCTGGTATGCATCTCCAGAGCAAAACGTCTGTGCCTAAATGGAATCATCTTGAATTACCCAGTCCTCCCCAGCCCCTCCTGATGGAACAGAAGACAGCCACAGTAAGACCCCTTTGGGGGCTTTAATCTATAATTTTTCTCCTGTGTGTGTGTGGGGGGGGAAAGCAGAGTCTGTGTGTGTGTGGGGAGGGAGCAGTTTCTGTGGATGGGGGGGAAGCCAAAGGGGGCTTTTGCCGGTTCTGCCTGGGGTGTGTGTTCCCCCTCGAGTCTCTCTCTCCCTGGTTTGAGGGGGGGGGTTTCAGTTGTGTGTCTGTTTTCCCTCATTCATAAGAGCGGTTAGGTCTATTTGGATGCTTGCTCAAAACTGGTTTTCAAATGGTGACTTAAAGAATGCATTTTCCTGGTCCCCGATCCGATGCAAAAGGGGAAATTCCACCCCTCCTGCTCATTATGCAGCTAGCTGCCTCTGTTGCTTTCCATGGTTTGCAAACTCCCAGGTGTCAGGTGTTGCTTTGCACAGTTTCAAAGGTGTTGCTTACAAGGTTGTGTTGCTGTGCAGTCGTGTTGTTTTGCATTACTGTTGCAATGCTTTGCAAACTTAGCTGTTTGTCGGGGCTGGGAGCTTTGTGCGTGGGCGGCAAGCTCTGCTCAGACATGCTCATTAAGGGTGGGGGGACCCCTTTCGGGGCCCATATCTCAGTCCCCCCTGACCCAATCTTTACAAAACTTGGGGGATCTTTCAAGAAACGTCCTTTGAAGCTCTGCTGAAAGTTTGGGTCCTCTAACCCCAAAAATGCCCCCCCAGAGCCATGGAAAGGCGCGATTGTGTTTTTAATGGCTTTATTCGGCTGAATTTTTTTCCCCGAACTTTGAATTCCCGCCGAATTGAACGGACCCGAAGTGGGGGAGTTCAGACTTCAGTGCCTGGAACCAGTTCCCCAAGCCCTCAATGAGCAGATGGAGTCATCCACTTCTTCTCTGCATTTTGGAAAGTGTGTAAGGCAGTCCTCTTTCAGAAGACATTTGGTGGTGGGTGAACTTTTCCAGCGGATCTGGCTGGGAGTTTGCTGAAGCTTGGTATTTTGACTCCGTGGTGTGTTAAGTCTGAATGCTTTTAATCCTCAAGCAGGCTTTTAAAAAGTACACATATTGCCTTCATGTTATATTGCTATCCCAAGTCAAATTCCAGTGTCTTTTGTTGTAGAAAATGTTCTCCAATGCCAAAAAATGTTCGTGGTGGAAGAAGGCATTGTGCTTGCAAATATCAAAACACCCAGATTCTGAAAATATATTTTAACATGTGGCAGAATATATTATTTGAGTGTGTGCGCCCTTCCTCCTTTTGCATATTGAACAATTCACACCTGCTCCTTGTTAAAAACATTATAATCATTTTGAACAAAGAAAATATATGTTTGGTACCTAAGTTTTTAGAAAACTAACACAAACTGTTCTAAACGGTTAACAAAAAACATATAATATACCTAACATTGTTTGCTCCTGACCTGGATAGCCCAGGTCAGCCCAATCTCATCAGATCTCAGAGGTTACCATTGGGTTCGCCCTGGTTAGTATTTAGATGGGAGACCACCAAGTAGAATTGCCAGGTCTTCCCTCTCCACCGGCAGGAGATTTTTGGGGCAGGGCTGGGATGGCAATCTCACGTGCATGATGGCACATGATTCAATTTCATTACTACCAGGGGTAAACCCTTGTAATAGAATGATATATCTTCAGAGTCATTCTTGCTCAGAAGTAGACACACCTTGAGGATGCATCCCACAATAGCATGCATGGCATACCCATGCTATAGGATATAGTCCAAGGTATGCCTCCCACTCTATAATGTTCGAGTTTTATTCATTTCCCCATTATTTGGATTCTTTTTTTTCCATTTTCTCAATACATGTTCTGTGCCTTTGAATGTTTCATGAATGATGAGGTCAAGAATGTCTTCTGTCAACTGTATTTCAAAAATTTGTCAGTGTTTCTTTCTGTGCATCCCTCTTTGGCCCAGGGTTCATGTACAATGTCTCTGGCTTTTCCGCAGTGAACAGCCAGTGACATTGACCAGATCCTTCCATCTTTGCCTCTCATGACTTTAGTAATGGCACTGTCTTGGAAAGTAAGAGTTGGCTGTGCACTTGCCATCTTCCCCCCTGTATCTGTATTTTAATGTGTTTTAATTTGGTCAATTTATGCCTTTGCAACTTCTTTCTACATTGTCTGCTCCCTTGAGTTTCAGGAGATAAGGTTGGGATAGAAATGTTTTAAATCAGTGATGCTCAGTGGCTCAGGAGCCATATGGAGTTCTTTGACATGGCTTCTGTGGCTGTTCTGAGTATTGTTTCATAATGTGACACCTTCTGCATGTTTCAGGAAAGTGGGGAAGGCCTTTGCCTGATGGAACTTGTGGTTTGCAGTTGGATCATACCTTGAAATACCCACCTCCAGAGGAACAGGTAAGCTGCAAGCTTCCCTGGGGTGCAGGTTGTTATGTATATAGCAGAGAGCAAGCTCATGTTGAGCTTGAAGTCTGCTCCCAGATTCCGCACCTGTGTATTCCTATTGGACAATGGTCTATAGCCGCCCAATCACAGACTTGACTTGCTCCTGAGCTCCCATTGGGCAATGGACTACTACCGGCCAATTGCGGACTTGGGGGGCGTGGCTCTGGGTGGTTGGGTGAGCATATAAACCAGGGTGTTGTGAGGGTTTGGGGCAGAGTTCCACAGTTGCAGTTGAAATCACTTCTAGTTGTTCATAAAGCAGTTGTGTTGGAACTCCGTCTCCGGTCTCGTGCATCGCCCATGTGTCTATAACACAGGTATCATTAATTTATTTATTATTTACTTCATTGATATCCCGCCTTTCCCCACAATGGGGACCCAAAGCGGCTTACATTCTTCTATTCTCCTCCACTTTATCCTCACAACAACCCTGTGAGGTAGGTTAGGCTGAGAGTGTGTGACTAGCCCAAGGTCACCCAGTAAGCTTCCGTGGAAAAGCAGGGATTTGAACCTGGGTCCTTCTCCGAAAGTCTAGCCACTACACCACACAGGCTGTCATGTCAGGGATGGAAGTAAATGTGGATATTTTGATTGCTGGTAATTGTGAATGTGGCTGTCTGAGAGCTGCCGCATGTTTGCTACTGTTTTAAATAAACCCTTATGAGGGACGACCAGGTTTAGCCTATCTTTTGTTTTGTTTTCATTTCCTTTTTGCTACTATTACAGGGCTTGTCTCACTTCATTTATTGTTGTTAATGGGGTGTTTTCTTCCTTTTATACCATTGTATACCATTTTACACCATTCAAACTTATATGCCGTTTCTTTACAATTGATTCAAAATAACGCAGAAAGAATGCATTAGTTTCACTGGGGAAAATTCAGTTAGAGGAAAGAGAAACAGGTGCAAAATAAAGGATCGTAAGAGAATCAAAAGTGAAATGGGGATATTTAAATATACCCAGACAGCTTTTGAAATTCAGTCTTATCTGTAGCTCTGACATAGAAGACTGATGGTGGGCACATGGCACAGGAGCACTGTGCTTATACCATAAGGCTTAGTGTGCAGAGAAGATTTTTTTCTTCGTGCAGCACCTGTTGTACACATAAGCACATCCAGAAAGATGCACCTCACATGAAATGTTGCTTCTGCAAGCAGATGGCCTTACTGGTTCAAGAAGACCATTTATAGAAATAAAAGACATATGAAAAGTTCAGCTGTCTGTGAAATCATAAGAAAATAATAAGGTATTTTCTGTGGGCGGAGGGGTTAGAGCTAGAGCCATGTATAGTATGAGCATCATGAACCATTTTTATTATGATTAGTTGTTTTCAGCAGCATTACTTTAAAGGCAAAAATATGATTTACCTTTCCTCATAAAAACTGTACAAGTTTATACCCTCCTCAACAGTGGAATCAGCTACCCAGGGAGGTGGTGAGCTTCCCCTCACTGGCAGTCTTTAAGCAGAGGCTGGACAAAAACTTGTCAGGGATGCTCTAGGCTGATCCTGCATTAAGCAGGGGGATTGGACTAGGTGGCCTGTATGGCTCCTTCCAACTCTATGATTCTATGATTCCTAGACATCTGCATGACACTGTAGCCCTTTTCATTTGTTATGAAGTTGGTACTCCTTCCTAGTATACCAGAAAAGTGTGCTACATGCAATCCTCTTAATGCACACATTCACTCTTTTGTGTGAATAGAGTAACATGTACATTTTCCAGCTTCAGTACACATGACAGGAATTCCACATTTTTGAGGGTACATGTTTGCAAGTACTGAAGATGCAAAATATACATATTGTCCTATTCACATCACATGGTGAATATATTGAAAGGAGTGTGTGTATTGTACCTTCCTGGGACATGAAGTGTGTGTGTGTGTGTGTAAGGTGCCATCAAGTCACAGCCGACTTATGGCAACCCCTTTATGGGGTTTTCAAGGCAAGAGACTAACAGAGGTGGTTTGCCAGTGCCTTCCTCTGTATAGCAGCCCTGGACTTGATTGGTGGTCTCCCATCTGACCCTGCTTAGCTTCTGAGATCTGGCGAGATCAGGCTAGCC
Organism: Euleptes europaea; assembly: GCF_029931775.1. NCBI lineage: Eukaryota > Metazoa > Chordata > Lepidosauria > Squamata > Sphaerodactylidae > Euleptes > Euleptes europaea. The sequence continues at coordinate 43,947,858 of NC_079321.1, read as the reverse complement.
TGGGCCATCCAGGTCAGGGCGGGACATGAAGTAGGAGCCCCAAAATGGTTACAACTGAAAAGGGCTTCTGAGTTCCTAGGATGGTTTTGTATTAATTTCAGTGAAGGGATTTAGCTATAGACATGAACATCAGATCCACCATTCAGTTCTTGGGGAAATCTCTAGCTGGTGGAGGAACTCCATGAACCTTTAAACAGTAGTTTGTTAGCCATTGGATGAGATCTGTAAATTGGTCTGCAGTCCTCAACATTGTCTGTATATCATTTTTCATATCTCAAAAAGGGGGGGCAGAAGTGGTTTATATGGGCACGAATGCTGATAAAATGTGTTGTCATGTGTGACAGCTAAGATATTAGCTGGTTCACAAAAGAGAACAAATTTGCATAGAAACGTTTGGAGTTAAAACGCAAACTGCGAGGTGAACTTCGGCTTTTGTTGCTGCATTTTTCTAGGAAAACAAATTCTGCTTTCCTCCCTCCCCTTCCTGCTTAAGCATATAAAAGGCTTCTAATCATAATTGAATTTTTTATCAGCTGCAACATAAAAGCTTCTAGGTGAATACAAACGGAAGAAACCGTGATGAACACATTATGGGAGTTTGCCTTTCCCCAACTACTTCTATATTATTAGGCAAGTGAAATCACAGGCTCCCTGCTGTCCACTGCTAGGCCAGGTGAGCACAACCCCCCGTTGTGAGTCATCTGTATGCAGAGGTAACATTCTTAATGCTCCACTGAGTTCATTTCCAAACAAGCATTGGTTCTCACCAGACAAATGACATTTTATGAAATTGCAAAATGTGCCTTAAACAGCATAATGGCTTTAAAGCATTTTAATTAGCTATTTGGCAAATCAACAGATGTAGGCTATCATTGAGCATGCATAATTTATCTACTAACAATAGTGTCAGTACTTTTTAAGAGCCCATAACATGCCTCTGTACTGGTGCTTGAATATACACATTGATTGTGTTTCTAACTCAATTAGCAATAGCTTTCAAAGTGCCAAAGTTTCAGAACGTGGAAATCACAAGGGAACATCCCCAGAGTTCTTCCCAAATCTACATCACTGAAGACTACAGTGAAATCCATACATGAATCTGAGTTTGGAAGTTCAGTCGAGTCTCTGAGTAAAAATAAAAGGAGTAAGAAATAATAGTGATATTATGGTGGGGTTCTGCTATAGACAACCAAACTAGGCAGAGGACTTGGATGAGACACTCTTAGACCAGATTACAAAGTTCTCAAAGAGATGGGATACAGTGGTCATGGGAGACTTCAATTACCCGTATATCTGCTGGAAGTCCAACTATGCTAAAAGTGAAATGCTAAATAAATTCCTGATGAAGTTGTTGACAACTTCATTTTCCGGAAAGTGGAGATGGAAACAAGGGAGTCTGCTATCTTGGACTTTATTCACCAACAGGGAAGAACTAAACCGAGAGGTGATATGATAACCATCTTCAAGTACTTGAAGGGCTGTCATATAGAGGATGGTGCCGAGTTGTTTTGGACCAGATCCAACAGGTTGAAATTAAATCAGAAGAGTTTCCAGCTAAACATTAGGAAGAACTTTCTGAAGTTAGAGCAGTTCTTCAGTGGAACATGCTTCCTTGGGAGGTACAAAGCTATTTCTACCCATAGCTTTTTGCAAGCATTCAATCGCAAGCATTCAAAGGAAACTGCATTTTCCCACAACTCTTGGGTACGGATGTAGCCGTTACAGACTTTGAAAAATAAGTACTTTTAAAATTAGGGGGGGGGGGCATTTTTCGAGGCAGAGTTTCCAAATGTTCAGGGTAGCTTCAAGGGAGTCTCCTTGCATGAACCCCGAAGTTTGGTAAAGTTTGGGACAGGGGGTCCAATTTTATGGAGTCCCAAATGGGTCGATCCCCTCCTCCATAGTGAAGCATTGTAAAGACCAGCCTGTCTGGTCAGGCTGATGCCTAGCCAATGGGAAGGCTGGATAGAGCTGCTCAAAAGCAGCTGTCACTGTCCTTGCACAAGCTCTTGAGTTGTGCCGATGGGACCGACAGAGACCTTGTTCTATCCCTTCTGGATACAGAAAATGATTAATTTTCCTTCATCTGTGGCTTCATCTTGGCTGGCTGGGCTGTGTGACAGAGTTGATTGGGAGCTAATTGTGATTGCCTGAGTAACTGCTGTTTGAAACAGCGCAAGAAGGTGTATGTTTTCCTGTGATTCCATGAAGGGATGGGAACTTGGTGGGTGTCTTTCTAAACTGGACCAGGGCTTTTGAAAGGCAGAGTTGGGCTCTCGCTGCTGCTCACACTTTTTGCTCTCATGTACAGCCTTCAAAATATTTGGTGTCATGCTAAATCAGGCCTGTTGGCAAAAGGTTGACTCCAGGGTGTTGTGAACTATTTGAATGGTGTTCTGCGTGCATGCCCTAGTGTTTCAGATGAGTGACCTATCTTATGCAGGTTTTCCTGAAATTGATCGGAGCTGGGTTCCCCCAGGGGTTGCCTGTCCATTAAGCGCACCTAGGTGCTAACCAAGGATGTCAGAGGTAAAGGGGCAGTAACTAGCCCTGTTTCCACCATCCAGATGCTTCAGGGTCTCCTGTGACATGTGGCAGACCTGGGAGGCACCCCTTGTCCCAGTGGGCAGCCTACCAGAAGCCTGTTCTTTCCCTCCTTCTGTCAGGGGTGGGCCTTCTTCTCTGTCTGAATCCAGTTTAAATGCCTTTCATTCTGTATGTTTTAAATCAGTATTCCATAAATATTAATTTGTTAAATTTGAATTGCCTCCTCTCCATTTTCCTCAGTATTGCTTTGAAACGTGAGTGTGAGTGTGTACACAGACATAATAGATCCTTAAGCCTGGTACAGGAGGCACATGTGTGAAGGCTGCAGATGTTTCCTTGGTAACATTGCCCTATTTGAATTTCCTTGATTATAGGCAAGGGGAGCTCCTGATCAGATTGACTTGATGTTCCCTGTAGTCAAAAAGGGCAAGAGTCCAGTAGCACCTCTTGCCCTTTTTGACTACTGCAAACAGACTAACACGGCTACCCACTGTGAATTATCTTGATGTTCCCTGGTGATGTTTCCCATTAAGCACAGTGCTGTGCCAAGCAGGTTTGTACCTGCACAGTAGCCACTTGGTCACTTCAGCCTTGTAGCTGCGTTTGCCCACCCCAAGAACAAAATCGTCTCATTTACCAGAGAAGAGGCAGTTTCCTCCAGGGTTATGCTATAAGGTCAGAATGAACAGAAGCATTCCATTGTTTGAGGAAAATATGAAACTGGAATTGGTGTTAGGCCTGCAATCTGAAAAGCACACTCTGAATTTAGAAGAAAAAAAGGTTACTGAAAGGTACAGATAGAGCTTTTGTAAGATTTAAAGTTACAGAATATATTGATTTGATATCTATGGTTGAGAAAGGTGAGTAAAATAAATGGATGGAAGATACTGGTATAAATTAATGATTCCTGGGTATTTAGGTGCATCGTGGGCTGGAGATTTAGGGTATGATCCAGCCTGAGCTAAGTACTTTTGACATTCATTGATTTCAACAGGAGAGTTATGCCTCACCTTCTTCTGTTAAAATGAATAGGACTTCAAAAATAACTGTTTGGCTGAATCATGTCCTTAGTCTATACGCATTCCAGTGTTTTGTATGTGAAAACAAATTCCCCAACTTGCATGTCAAGGATTACTGACCAAGCTTCCAACCCACTATTCCCCAGTGCTGAACTCAGCTTTGCCTCCTGTATGCTGAATATATTCTATGCTGTAGTGTATATATTCATTTTACACAAACTGATTTAAAAGCCAGGAAGGCAATAGTTCTTTTGTTTATAGAGAGAACTGGAGAAACCTAGATATCCTACAGTTGTTCAAAACAACAGGTGCAGTATGTGAAATGGCAGGCTGTTCAGTGCATTGTGGCTTAGGGTCATTGTTCATGCATTACTACTAGGGTTGCCAACCTCCAGGTGGTAGCTGGAGATCTCCTGCTATTATAGCTGATCTCCAGGCAAAAGACATCTGTTCACCTGGAGAAAATGGCTGCTTTGGAAGGTGGACTCTATGGCATTATACCCCACTGAAGTCCCTCCCCTCCCCAAATCCTGCCCTCCTCAGGCTCCACCCCAAAAATCTCCAGGTACTTCCCAACCCGGAGCTGGCAACCCTAAGTACTGTGCATATGAGCTGGGGACAAGATTCCTCCACCAACCTATTTAGACATGTAACTTCTAGAGGCCATGAGGAGGGAAGTAAAGGGTGAAGAATGACAATGCTAGCATTAAAAATGTAGCAAGATAACTGCAAAAAGCAAAAATAGGGTCAAAACAATTTACCCATCACAGCAGGAATCCCCAACCTTGTTGAACTTGGGCACTTTTGGAATTTTGAGAACAGATAGCGGGCACCAAAACAAAACAGCTGCCACTGAGGCCGGGTCCAGTCACAACATTTTCAGAGCCTGCAATCCAAGCATTCTCTTGGTGAATGCAGCTGTTTCCAAATGGGTGTACCCTGTAAACCCTCCTGGGTCTTTTGAAGTCTCTCCTATCCCAGTGAAGTAGAGAAAAGCAGAACTGGATCTTCACTTTGAGGAGCAGATGCTTTGGGAAAGAACCAAATGGGCTCCAGGAAATACATTTTGGGGGGAATGTCTCTCACTGGCACCACTTTGGAGTTACAGAAAATGCAGAAACAGTAAACAGGGTCTGTCCCTGGTAAAAAGAAACAGTGCATGTGTTAATTTTCTTAGGACTCTTTCATATGGGCTATTTAACTCCCTTTGGCTACTATTTTATTATTATTTATAAAATTTATACCCTATCTTTCTGCACTTATGAGGGCCACCAGGCAGTGAACAGATCAAAAATATACAGAGTAAAAACACCCAAAGCAGGACCTCATCTGTTGGGGTAGGTTCATCCTTCAGGTTTGTGGACCCAAGCCATGTAGGGCTTAAAAGGTCAACACCAGCACCTTGACTTGTGCCCGAAAGTGAATTGGGAACCAGTGTAGATGGCATTGCCAACCCTCCTCTTTTCTTCTCATCTTGTAATAGCTTGAACCTTACTCTTGGTCTCTTCCCACTACATCTAAATGTGTTTATAGTTCTTCGCCATGTTTTCAAAGCATTCCCAGGCCTTGGTATGCGTGGTCGACCTTGAGGCTAGACAGTACGGTACAGACACAAAAACAATACTGAAACCGAGATAGCAGCCTGACATCCTGCTCCCCTTAAGGCCCCCTCCCAGTCTGTAAGGGGGACGGTCTTTCCGGGTAGGCAGTGTGAAAGGCATCGACGAGTTTGGGGGCGGAGACATCTCGTGCGCGAACCCATTCGTCGTAGGCAGGGGGGAAGTGTTTCCAACGGACTAAATACTGTAGGTTTCACTCGTGAACACGGGAGTCAAGGATTTTGGAGACCTCGAAGTGCTCCTCCCCCCCCCACCATAATGGGCTGTTCGGGAGGTGGATCGGGATGCCATTGTGGAGAGGCAGTATGGGGCTTCAGGAGGCTAATGTGGAAAACGGGATGTACACGCCTCAGGGCTTTGGGGAGAGCTAGTTCCACTGTGACAGGATTTATGATCCATGTGATGGGGAATGGGCCAATGAATTTAGCATTGAGCTTAAGGCACGGACGGGTGGAACGTAGATTTTTGGTGGAAAGATAGACCAATTTACCCACTCGCAGATCGCCCCCGGGGGAACGATGTTTATCGGCTTGTGCTTTGTATTTGCGCTTGGCTCGGTCGAGATTGCTAACGAGCCAAGGCCAGGTGGTACGGAGGGTGTGTGCCCAGGAAGCAACGTCAGGATCTCCCTCCCCCTCCACATTATTTCTGGGAGTAACAGGACCGAAATCCTGTCCATACACTGCATAGAATGGGCTAAAACCTGTAGATTGATGTACAGCATTATTGTAGGCATATTCTGCAAAAGGTAATAGTTCCACCCAGTTATCTTGGTGGTAGTTAACATAACAGCGTAAATAACATTCAAGTACAGCATTGACACGTTCAGTTTGACCATCTGTTTGGGGATGGTATGCAGTAGACAATCCTTGTTCTACCCCCACCAACTTGAGAAATGCTTTCCAAAACTTGGAAACAAAGCCACTGCCGCGGTCACAGATTATTTTGCGCGGAAACGAATGTAATTTGAAGATATGCGATACGAAGAGGCGGGCCAGTTTCTGAGCAGAGGGGATCCCTGCGCATGGAACTAAATGGATTTGCTTGGAAAACAAATCAGTAACAACCCATAATACAGTTTTTCCCCCGCTGAGAGGGAGATCAGTCATAAAGTCCATAGCAATCACTTCCCAGGGTTTGTTGGGTGTTTCCAGAGGTTGCAGTAGCCCCGGGGGTTTGCCCTGTGAACGTTTCACTGTGGCGCAAACAGGACAGCTGCGAATAAAAGAGTCAACATCAGAACGCATTCCCCCCCACCAAAACTGTCTGCGCAATAAGTGGAGAGTCTTTAGAAATCCAAAGTGTCCAGCTGTTTTTGCTCCATGAGCTAGGTGTAAAACGTCTTTTCGGAGTGCTTTGGGTACATATAATTTTGAGTCTTTGTACCAAGAACCCCCCTGTTCTATTACGTCAGGGAGTAGGGTGTGATTAGAGCGTTCTGAAAGGCAGTGGTCCCGAAGGGTATTTAAAAAGGATTCGGAGATGGGAACCTTGGCGGGTACCCCCCCCCCCCCGCTGCAGTGGTTTTAGGAATTGCGATGGGGGTAGTGCTTACGTGCGGTGGTGCGGAGATTGCAGGCGGCAGGGCAGCCGGTGGGGTTGGAGGGGTGGAATCGCCGGTTCGTTGTTGTTGTGGAGGCGGTTGGGTAGTCGATCGGGTTGGAGGAGTTAGAGAGCTGGATCTGGGGTGTTGTTGTTGAGATCGAGTTTGCACGGCTACTACAGGAAGGGCTCCTCTTTGCGTAGAGGTGAACAGAGAGTCGGTTGGCCTCTCGAGTTTTACCGGGTATTGCGGCAAGCGGGAGAGGGCATCTGTGAGAACGTTTTGTTTTCCAGGAACATGCTTTAGGACGAAACGAAACTGAGCGAAGAATTCCGCCCAACGTTGTTGTTTCGCTGACAGTTTATGGGACCCTGTGAGGGCAGCTAGATTTTTGTGATCGGTCCAAACCTCGAAGGGGATTTTGGAACCCTCCAAGAATTGTCTCCATAGAGTCAGTGCATGGTGAACGGCCGCTGCCTCTTTCTCCCAAATGGGCCAGTTCAATTGTGCGTGCGCAAATTTTCTCGAAAAGTAAGCGCAAGGGTGAAGGAGACCATCCGGACCTTTCTGGAGGAGAGCCCCTCCCATAGCTACATCGGAGGCATCGACTTGCACAATAAACATTTGGTTTGGGTCTGGGTGCTGTAGTACGGGTTCGGATGTGAAGAGACGTTTGAGGGCCACAAACGCGGCTTGACATTGATCAGTCCACAGGATTTTTGCAGAGGGTAAGGTAGACGCGTTTGCTTTTCCTTTGGTTTTTAGCAGATCAGTGATGGGTAGGGCCACTTGGGCGAAGTTAGGGATGAACCCTCGATAAAAGTTCGCAAACCCCAGAAACTGTTGTACTTGCTTGCGGTTGGTGGGGGGAGTCCAATCGAGAACGGCTTGGACTTTGACAGGGTCCATGCGAAGACCTTGGTGGGAGATTATGTATCCTAAAAATGTGAGCTGGTTTTGATGGAACTCGCATTTAGCCAGTTTTGCGAAGAGTTGGTGATTGCGCAGGCGCTGCAGAACTTCTCGGACCAGAGTTACATGCTCTTCTATGGTTTTCGAATAAATAAGAATGTCATCCAAATAAACCACCACCCCGCGATACAGTAAGTCATGAAGGATTTCGTTGATAAGTTGCATGAAGACCCCCGGGGCCCCTTTTAATCCGAACAGCATCACGAGGAATTCATACATTCCAAAACAGCTAGAGAAGGCAGTGAGGTGTTCATCTCCTTCTCGGATGCGGACTCGGTAGTAAGTTTCCACCAAGTCTAACTTGGAGAATACCCGGCCCTCCTGTAACTGTCCCAAAATATCAGAAATTAATGGGATAGGATAGGCGTTGGTTTGGGTGACCGCATTGAGTTTTCTGAAGTCAATGCACAGACGAAGGTCGCCCTCCTTCTTTCGGACGAAAAACGCAGGAGCCGAGTTTGGGGCATTCGATGGACGAATGAACCCTCTGGCGAGGTTTTTGTCTAGGAAGTCCCGGAGGACAGTGCGCTCGGAAGCGCTCATGGGGTAAATCTTGCTTTTGGTTAATGTGCAGTCCTTGACCACCTCAATTGCACAGTCCGAGACCCGGTGGGGGGGCAAGGCATCACATTCTTTAAGGTCGAAGACATCCGCAAAGTCCCGATATACGTTAGGTAGGATTGGAGGTGCTGGGACCTCGGAGGTTAATGCTGGGACGGGCGGATATAACAGCGCAAAGTTTTGCCGGTGTTGGTCGCATATGGGACTAGCGAAGGAGATAGTGTTTGTTTCCCAGTTAATACTGGGACTATGTCCTTTAATCCAGTTAATACCCAAGACCACTTCAAAACGGATAGGGGCTATAGTGAAGTCTGTTTGCTCCCAGTGGGAGCCAATTCCCATTGCCACCCCTATGGTGCGGTGATCAACTGGACCCCCCTGGAAATGGCTCCCGTCCATTTGGGCAAATTGGACAGGGGCGGGTAAAGCCTCAGATTCGGCTCTGAGTGCAGCAAAAGTGGCTTCGCTTATGAGAGTGCGACAGCAACCGGAGTCGATGAGTGCTTTGACGGGTAGTTGGGGGCCACCGTTAAGGTGTTGTAAAACTGCATCCACGTAGACGGTGGAGTCCACTTCTTTGATTTTGGTAGGAGCATTCGGTTTAGCAGGAGGATCTGGAGAGGTCTGTGGAGACGCTCCATTCACCACAGACCGGAGCCGTTTTTTGACAAGTCGAGGGGAGATTCCAGGTTTAAGGCTGGAGAATTCCATGGATTTTCCTCATCCGAAGAGGGAAAGTTGTCCCCCAATGGGGCACTTGTAATCCAAGACCCAGCGGGGTCATTTGTAGTAGGCAGGGAGGCTGGGTCTCCAGCATGGAGTGCAGAGGGTGTGGGTCTTCCCGGAGCTGCGCTGCGGGTGGCCGCGGTGCCTCTGCGTGGTGGACGACCTCTGGCTCGGGTTATCGTGCTGGGACGAAATAATTCATGGCGGTGCGGGCAAACAGCTGCAAAGTGGCCCATTTCTCCGCAAGTAAGACAGGCACCTCTCTGAAATCGGGCTTCACGTTCCTGGGGCGGACGTGGAGGATTTCGTGGGACGGGCGGTGGTGCCTTGGATTGGGGCTTTTGGGTGCCTTTTTCCTTGTGCTTTTGACGGACTAGAGAAATAAAGCGTCGGCGGCTTTCCACTTCCTCGGCCAATAGAATCCAGTCTTCAAGGGTATCGGGATCACCCCGCATGTATGACCAGTTCAGAACATCAGGGTGCAAGGCTTCCCTGAAATGGTGAATTAGGGTGGTTTCGGGCCAACCTACAATTTTACTTGCTAGTCGTTGGAATTCATCGGCAAATTCTCGAACTGTAGCAGAGCCTTGTTTTAGTTGTAAGAGTTCCGCTTTAGCTCTTTCTCCTAGGAAGGGGTCCTCAAACCTCCTTCTCAGAGCAGTCATGAAGTTGTTGAGGGAACGGATAGCACGAGAGCGGGTGTCGAACTGGAGGACCATCCAGTCAGCTGCTTTACCTGTCAGAAGGGAAGCTACATAACGCACCCGGCTATCCTCCGTGGGGAAAAGCTGTCCTTGTTCTCGCATATAACTGTCCACTTGATGCAAGAAACAAGGTAGAGTCTCGAGAGATCCGTCGTACGTAGTCTTCAATTTGAGTTGCTTCCAAGGGCCGGGCGCAGGCTGGCCCGGTTGCACTGGTGGTCTGGGCGGAGGAACAACGGGAGCTCCGGGAGGCAGGGGTGGAGCAGGCACATTAGCGGGTGGCTGGATGGGCACCCCCTGACCCGGTATCGGAACGGGCTGTGCCTGGGCTATCAGGGCTTGTTGTAATTGCCTGTTATCCTGAAGCATACGTTCCATTAGCTCTTGGAGTTGATCAACACGGTCGGAGAGCTCCCTATTCTGGGCTCGTAAGAGGTGAACATCCTCACTTGGGCCACCAGTAAGATGAGGTTTACTGGTCCGGAAGCTCGTGGCCCATTGAGAGCTGTCTCCATATAGATCCTCGTCTTCAGACTCTCCTGAGTCTCGACGTCGGTCAGCCAGACGGCGTGCGCGTTGGGTCGCGCGCGACGGGACAAACACCGGGGAAAAAGACAGACCTGATAGCCCTTGTACAGTGTCCTTGGGGCGCGTATCCATTTTCGCCCGATCCCTAACCCTTGCTGCTGCCGCCTTGGCTGCTTCAGCAGCTTCTCTCTCTTTTGCGACCTTAGCCGCTTCGGCTGCTTCCTTATCCGCAAGAACTTTGGCGTTCTCAAGTCTTAGGGCAGCCTCCGCCGTAATGCGCGGTAAAAGTTCTGTTTCCAGGAGTGTGAGTATGGGGTCGGGTTCCCCGCCCAGCAAGGGTTGTATTCGAACCGCCAGTGCGGGTGCATCGGCTCCAAAAGTCGAGGTCAAAGCTTGAGCCAAGGTGGTTACCGGGGTGTCCTTTGTACATTCCACAAGGAGAAGAGCGGTGCGAATAGCGACCCGCTTGGCTTCAGCCTGACAGCTGGCCGCATCCGGTATTAGGGAAAAACCCTCTGGCGGGGCTCCTGCCATGGCAGAACTAGAGGAAAGAGTCTCTCGAGAAATAAGATTATCCAAAAGTCCAGTTAGTACTTGTAAATCCTCAGTTGCCAACCGGGCATCGTCCAGTAATTGATCCAAGTCTTGAAGATCTAAACGAGTATCAGTATCCTCCGACGTCAACATCCAGAGAATCCCTTTTAGAGATTGCCACTGTTCCTGTACCAGTCCCCTCAAGCGGCAAACCTCTAGGGTAGTCCTGAAGAGTTCAGCGACAATGATCTGTAACAGGGTGGGATCCTTCCGAGAGGAATCCAGGGTAGTAGATCACTCGGAGAGCCTCTCAGCTCCCATCCAAGTGGCAGGCGAACCCCCCTGGGCTCCAGCCTGACTAGTAGTACAATGAAGAAGGTGAAAGATAGCTGCCATAATGTAAGCTCCTGACCCTTCGAACCAGAAATCACCACAGAGTCATATAGAATCCAAGCAGATGGGTTTTACTGGTCAAAAAGGCAATACAGTGCATACAGGGAACTATGGCAGCTATGAGAGTCTCACTAGCTGAACGATAATATAAGGCAGTAAATGGCGGGAGATTACACAGCATCAGCACACATAAACAGAGTACACTTTCCCAGGAGCAGCATTCCCAGGCCTTGGTATGCGTGGTCGACCTTGAGGCTAGACAGTACAGTACAGACACAGAAACAATACTGAAACCGAGATAGCAGCCTGACACTCTATAGAGATTGGTAACACTTGAAATGAGAAAATTAATATTAGTATCACATTTATTTTAACTGTAGATATTTTCCTAACCATGAAATTTCAACTTTTCCCACCTTTGTATGTCTTCTCTAATGCTTGTCCAGACCTTTTGATAGTAGTCCTTAAATAAGGTCTCATTTGTCCTATTACATTTACACCAAGGTATTTTATTGGCTTTTTTGTAACAACATAGTTTGTTATTTTTTCTATCTCCACTTCGTTCGCTTTGGTTGCTGTTAATAACATTATCTTTGTCTTCTTTTTATTCAGTTTATAACCTGAAAATTTTCCATATCTGTTTATTTGCTCCATTACATATTTTAAAGAGTTATTCAGTTGTGTTATTGTTATTAAGACATTGTCTGCATAACTTTTCATTTTGAAATCTTCTTTATCCTTCTTTATTCAAGATATCCTTCTATCTTGCCTGATTTTTGTTGTGAATATTTCAATTGCCAAGATAAATAATATTGGTTATATTGGACATCTTTGTCTTGTACCTTTAGCTATTTCAATTTTTTTTAGTTAATGATCCATTTATTAATATTCTAGCATATTGCTTTGTATAGATACTTTCCATCCAATTCAAAAATTCTGTTCCATAGTCCCTATTTTGCAATATATTCAATAAAAACTGCCAAGACATATTATCAAAAGCCTTCTCTGCATCTAAAAACATAAATGCCATTTTTCCAACTTCTCTTTGCATATTTAATTGTGTTCAATAAATATCTAATATTGTCTTTCATATATCTCCTTGGAACAAATCCTGTTTGATCTTCATGCACCACATCTGAGATGTGTTTTCTTAATCTTTCCACCATAATTGTTGTAAAAATGATATAGTCCAAATTTAACCATGAAATTGGTCTATAAGACTGGGGTAAATAAGGATCATTTCCTTCTTTATGTATTAATGTTATGTTTGCTTCTTGCTAGGTAGGTGGTATATAAAATAAGGTTTATAAAAATTCCCTTATTTGATTGCTTATTTCTTGTTCTGCATATACAATCCTATTTTCTTTCTTAATCCCAAGTATTCTCCTTTTTTCATTTTCTTTTCTTAAGCAATAGCTCTCTGAGGCACTTCACTAGTCACTTTTCTCCAAGTGGATGAGGAACCATTAACAAGCTGAAGCTACATATAATTTTCCTATTTTGTTACAATTACTAAATATTCATGTTCTTTCTTTATATGGGCTTCTTGCAAACAAAATGTATCTATTTTTATTTTTTAATTGATTAAATATTTTCAAACATTTAGATGGTGAGTTTAGTCTAGGGCTGTTGATTCGGTTCGGCCCGAACTGAAAATCAGCCGATTTTCCCCTGATTCGGTGGTTTTTAGTTCAGGAGGAACCGAAATCAAAACTGGCGGGCAACCGGGGGGGCCGAATTCAGCGAGTTCGGGAGTTCGCGAATAAATTCGGCAAATTCGGCCGTCAGCAAGCAGCATTCTCCTCCCCCGGCCAATCGGTGGCCAAGCTGGGTCTTCTTCTGGCCAATCAGTCAGGATTGAGTACTGGAGGAATCAGCTGATGTGCGGCCCCGCCGGGGAAAGAGAGAGAGAGGGAAATCCTTGTGTGTGTGTGCGGGGGTGCTTGTGCACATTCGCTCCTTTCTGTGGCTGCAGGGGGCGCATTTTTGGGGGTACAGACCCCAAACTTTGAGGGGATATTCAGACAAGCCTTCTTAAGAGACCACCCAAGTTTTGTAAACATTGGGTCAGGGGGTCCCGAGATATGGGCTCCCCCCTTTTTCTTTCCATGGCTGCAGGGGGCGCATTTTTTGGGGTACAGACCCCAAACTTTTAGTGGAGCTTCAGATGAAGCTTCTTAAGATACCCCCCAAGTTTTGTAAACATTGGATCAGGGGGTCTCGAGATATGGGCTCTCCCCCTTTCCCCCCTTTTTCCATTTATGTGGCTGCAGGGGGCGCTTTTTTGGGGATATAGCCCCCAAACTTTTAGCATAGCTTCAGACAATTATTCTTAAGATACCACCCAAGTTTTGTAAAGATGGGTTCAGTTGGGGGCAGAAATATCGCCTCCCCCCTTTTCTCTTTCCGTGGCTGCAGGGGGCGCATTTTTGGGGGTGCAGATCCCAAACTTTGAGCGGAGTTTCAGACCAGTGTTCTTAAGATACCCCCCAAGTTTTGTGAACATTGGGTCAGGGGGTCCCGAGATATGGGCTTTCCTCTTTCCCCTTTCCCCTTTTCCCTATTGGGATGAATGGATCAGCCGATCCTGTGTGTGCATCTTCTCCAGAGCAAAACGTCCCGGCCTAATTGGAATCATCTTGGATTACAAGTCCTCCCCAGCCCGTCCTGATGGAACAGAAGACAGCCACAGTAAGACCCCTTTGGGGGCTATAATCTATAATTTTTCTCCTGTGTATGTGTGTGTGTGTGGGGGGGAAAGCAGAGTCTGTGTGTGTGTGGGGAGGGAGCAGTTTCTGTGGGTGGGGGGGGAAGCCAAAGGGGGCTTTCGTCGGTTCTGCCTGGGGTGTGTGTTCCCCCTCGAGTCTCTCGCTCCCTGGTTTGAGGGGGGAGGTTTTAGTTGTGTCTTCTGGTTTTCCCTGTTGCAAAGGTGTTGTTTTACAAGGTTGTGTTGCTTTGCAAACTGTTGTCGGGGCTGGGAGCTTTGTGCATGGGCGGCAAGCTCTGCTGAGAGATGCACATTAAGGGTGGGGGGACCCCTTTCAGGGCCCATATCTCAGCCCCCCCTGACCCAACCTTTACAAAACTTGGGGAGTCTTTCAATAAACGTCCTTTGAAGCTCTGCTGAAAGTTTGGGACCTCTAACCCCGCGGAAAGGCGCAATTGTGTTTTTAATGGCTTTATTCGGCCGAATTTTTTTTCCGAACTTTGAATTCCCGCCGAATTGAATGGATCCGAAGTGGGGGAGTTCGGACTTCGGCATATCCCGAATCTAAACGGGCTGAATTCAGCCGAATCCGAACTATACCGATTTTTTTTAAATTCAACAGCCCTAGTTTAGTCCATTCAAATTTACTGAAAGTTTTTTTTTTCAAGTCAGTCGTCTTGTTCCTCCTGTTGTTCCTCTCCCCCCTTCTTTTTCTTCGTTTAGGTTTTGGCTACTTTCTTTAATCAAATACTGTTTTGCTCTGAGTTTTGTTGTTGCACTGCTGAGTCAAGGCAGACTCAATTGAAAGGTCTGTTGCACTTTTAAAGGCACCTCCGTTTTGCCTGTTTTTTTCTTCTTCTTGCCCTGTTTGTCTTCAGCAGTAGAAGTGGACATTTCTACACAGTGACAAATGGGCTAATCAACAGCTAAATTTCAGTCACAGCAGGTGTCTTGCAATCTGTCTTCTGAGAAGGAAATGGACATGTCTTCAAACAGCAACCTGAATGGGGTGAGGGGAAAACCCTTGACCTTTCTGCAAAATGTGGTGAAGAAAAGAAAAAAACTCTGAGCCTCACACTCAAACTATGATGCAATTTGAAAGAGAAATAACGATTTACAGCCATTTGCAAAAAGGAATTAAATGCTGTTTGAAATCCCTATTCCCACCTCACAACAGACCAATAAGAGGCAGCAATGGACAAAAACTGGGGTAAAAGTCACAGTGTGAAAGGGACCTAAGTCTTAATAATAATCCTCATGTAACTTGGAGCAGGAGTGTCAAGCTCACCAGCCAGTGTACTTAATGCAGACGAACAACTTTGTAGGATCCGCATTCCACTTACTCCGAGTATTCTGAATGAGTTTCCCTGAACTGTTCCAAGAATACACTGCAGTAACTTGTTTGCAAAATGCAGCCTAAGTGGAGAGAACATGTGAAATATCGATGGAGGTGTGAAAATACTGACATTTTTCTAAAAAGCAAAATATGCTTCTTCTTTAAATAATAATCTTAAAAGCTTTGCAGGATCTGTAAGTGTGTCAGACAAAAGTACTGCTTTCATTTTTTTATCCTTCACCCAAAGCCCATAACCCCATAACTACCTTTATATTTATGTTTCTATAAAAATACATTTTCCTTTGAAAAATCAAAGCAATACGATTGATGAGGAATGCCAAAATTTCATGTTATCAGGTTCTGTAAATGATGGTTGGCCATGGTATTTGAGACAGGCCTGTACAACTTGCAACCACCCAACTGCTGTAAATTGTACAGTCTGTTATATCCCCTCACAACTTCATTCTCCTGCATGTATGAACTTCTGCAAGAGCCCAGTTTCATAAAGTATTTCTAATTTAGAGGCATTAACTCAAGAGGAACACTCAATTAGATGTATCTTTTAGAAATAATTGTAGCAAGACGTTTTACATGAAAATATTGTTTCTACAATACTACATGGAGAGTTACCGTGCAATCTTAAAGGGGGGCGGAGCTACACAGGAGCCGGTGTGACTCCTATGCCAGCGTCCGTGCCTCTTGCACTGTACAAAGTGGCATGGACACCAGGGCAGGGTGATGTACACGGACCCCAGGGAACAGTAGTACAGTTTGAACTACTTTGCTACAAACCCCTTAGATCTCAAGGAAGCAACTATCAACCTGCCTTCAGCAACCCGCAGATAATTATACTGGTTTGCCTTACAGGGTAGTTATGATTATTAACCCAATCTCTAAGTGCTCTAAACAAACTAAGCTATATACATATGAAGTTGTAGCATTATTTAAGCTTATGTAGTCATAGAGTTTTTACTTTATTGTAGGGAAGCCATAAATATGAGAACTCTGTCTCTTTTTAAAAGAATGTTATCTCCTAAAACAAGGTTTTAAAATTGGGCAGACTGATCAGAGCAATGTAAATTCTGAGTGATAAATCCTACACTTGAGAACATTTTACTGCATTATAAGCCATCATGAATGCACTTAATTATTTATTGAACATAGGTAACAGTATGGGCTGTTGGACAGAATTTTGTATAGTCTTTTCATATAAATATGTTCCAGTTTGAAGAGTTCATCTTTTATGAATTGGAATCCCTATATCTTGTTTATTAAATATTCAAACCTGCTTTTCTGGAAATCACTACCTACTATAAATGAATTCCTTTACCTTTGACTTTCCCTGCTTAAAACAAAAGGCATAATACTAGGGCTGTTGAATTAAAAAAAATTCGGTATAGTTCGGATTCGGCCGAATTCAGCCCGTTTAGATTCGGGATATGCCGAAGTCCGAACTCCCCCACTTCGGATCCGATCAATTCGGCGGGAATTCAAAGTTCGGAAACAAATTCGGCCGAATAAAGCCATTAAAAACAGAATCGCGTTTTTCCGCGGCTCTGGGGGGGCATTTTTGGTGTTAGAGGTCCCAAACTTTCAGCAGAGCTTCAAAGGACGTTTATTGAAAGACTCCCCAAGTTTTGTAAAGATTGGGTCGGGGGGGGGCTGAGATATGGGCCCTGAAAGGGGTCCCCCCCACCCTTAATGTGCATCTCTCAGCAGAGCTTGCCGCCCACGCACAAAGCTCCCAGCCCCGACAACAGCTGAGACGTTTGCAAAGCAACTGCAAAACAACTGCAAAACAACACAACCTTGTTAAACAACACCTTTGCAACACACAACTGAAACCTTCCCCCTCAAACCAGGGAGCGAGAGACTCGAGGGGGAACACACACCCCAGGCAGAACCGACGAAAGCCCCCTTTGGCTTCCCTCCCACCCACAGAAACTGCTCCCTCCCCACACACACACAGACTCTGCTTTCCCCCCACACACACACACATACACAGGAGAAAAATTATAGATTAAAGCCCCCAAAGGGGTCATACTGTGGCTGACTTGTGTTCCATCAAGAGGGGCTGAAGAGGACTTGTAATCCAAGATGATTCCAATTAGGCACGGGACGTTTTGCTCTGGAGAAGATGCACACACAGGATCGGCTGATCCATTCATCCCAATAGGGAAAAGGGGAAAGGGAAAAGAGGAAAGCCCATATCTCGGGACCCCCTGACCCAATGTTCACAAAACTTGGGGGGTATCTTAAGAACACTGGTCTGAAACTCTGCTCAACGTTTGGGATCTGCACCCCCAAAAATGCGCCCCCTGCAGCCACGGAAAGAGAAAAGGGGGGAGGCGATATTTCTGCCCCACTGAACCCATCTTTACAAAACTTGGGTAGTATCTTAAGAATAAGTGTCTGAAGCTATGCTAAAAGTTTGGGGGCTATATCCCCCAAAAAGCGCCTCCTGCAGCCACATAAATGGAAAAGGGGGGGAGGGAAAAGGGGGAGAGCCCATATCTCAAGACCCCCTGATCCAATGTTTACAAAACTTGGGGGGTATCTTAAGAACACTGGTCTGAAACTCCGCTCAAAGTTTGGGGTCTGTACCCCCAAAAATGCGCTCCCTGCAGCCATGGAAAGAAAAAAGGGGGGAGCCCATATCTCGGGACCCCCTGAGCCAATGTTTACAAAACTTGGGGGTATCTTAAGAAGCTTCATCTGAAGCTCCAGTGAAAGTTTTGTGTCTGTACACCAAAAAATACGCCCCCTGCAACCACAGAAAGGAGCGAATGTACACTAGCACCCCCCACACACACACGAGGATTTCGCTCGCTTGCTCTCTCTCCCTGGCCGGGCCGCACATCAGCTGATTCCTCCAGTACTCAATCCTGACTGATTGGCCAGAAGAAGACCCAGCTTGGCCACCGATTGGCCGGGGGAGGAGAATGCTGCTTACTGACGATTATGCTGCTTACTGATGGCTGAATTTGCCGAATTTATTCGCGAACTCCCGTACTTGCTGAATTCGGCCCACCCTGTTGCCCGCCAGTTTTGAGTTCGGTTCCTCCCGAACTAAAAACCACCGAATCAGGGGAAATTCGGCTGATTTTCAGTTCGGGCTGAACCGAATCAACAGCCCTACATAATACAAATTAAAGATATATTGTTTACTTATAAGTGCTTATATATGTCCTCTGTTTAGGATCAAAGCAGTGACAGCTGGATCACATGAATTAAATCACTTTGGAATGAGCAGGAGATTATGGAAGGATTTTCTCTTTCTTCATTTTAACTATCTCTGTGTGTAGCTGCAATAGAGTTTCTTCTGATCGTGTTTTGGTGCAAATACACAAAGAGCCTTTTGGTGGAGACTACATGAGTATGAAGTGCTAGGACAGAATCAGTAAGGGAGAACCATCAATGGTACATTTGCTACCTCTCAACCTGAATACCAGGAATATCCATTTTGATCTCCTGTTAAGGTGAAATCCATAGGAGAAAAAGCAGCCAGGGACCCTCATGCACATTCTCCCTGCATTTGTTCTTTGCCCTCTTTCTCATGCTGTCCATCATTCCTTGAAGTTTGTTTGCCACAGAAGTACAAGGAGGGGGGAATAGGCTAAAGGGGAATCAGTTAAAAGTCTGGAATTCTCAGCACCCAAATTTTCAGTTCCAAATTTCCTGGTCTCGTTTCTGAAGTAGAACTGAATCTTCCTTTTCCCATTTTGAAATTTTGTATGGAACTTTAAATCCTTCAATTGAGGCCAAAAGAAAAGAAAAGAAGCAAACTTAAGGTGATTATATATACAGAAATATCAAGATTCGTTATGTGTAGTGTTTTACCAAATGCATAGGTATGCATTTACACAATGCAAAATATAAGCAATGATATGCATTTTCAACTTTATTGCTTTTTTTTGCAATGTGCTTGATCAATGCATATGTTCAACAGCAACACAGGATGGGGAAGAGATGGAAAGGGAGTGAAGCAACGAAACCCCTCTAGCAATTTGCCCATGTGCCAATTCTGGCATTAATTTTAGAAATGACTCTCCAGTTGAGGAGTGGAGGCAAATTCCACAGTAGTAAAGGAGCAGAAGAGGGAAAACCGTGTTCATTCTTTAACCACAGTGACCTTGTCACCTGCTTTAATGGAAGAGTTAAAAGGCTGCGTCTGAGGTCTGTGTTGCAAGGTGGCAGTGCTTACATTGGATAGAGAATAGAACCTTGGACTTGACCTGAAGATAATCAGGATTCAAAATCCCTATTCAGAAGCAAATATCACTGGATGTTCTTGGGCAAGTCATTATCTGTCAGCATAATCTCCTTACAAGGAGATTACGATGATGATAAAATGGGATAATCACATGTACTTCACCCCAAGCTCCATGGCAGATGGTCAGGATACTAATAACAAACAAACAAATCAGATGCCCTGAATGAGTGATCCGAGCTAAGAGGGACTATATTTGAATTGAAAGCAAAAGCAAAGTATTTTTTATTGCCAGAAGGGCATTAAATTAACATTCATTGTACTCATTCAGCTAAATCATGTGGTACAGCTTTTTGGGGATCCAGTGCCGCTTCAGACTACAGGTAGAGAATCTCATGCTGAATGTTCCTTCTCATCAGTATCTCTGTATTTGCGGGAAAATGGCATGTCACAGAAAGGATTCTAGCCTAGTCTTCTCCTTAATGTGCTATATTTCTTTGACATCGGAAGACTTTTTTTAAAAATGTAAAGGCAGCAGTGAAACACGCTGGTCCCCAGTCCTGGAGATGAAACTGGATTAGATTTAAATAGATTAAAATTGCTAAATAAAGTTCTAATTTCCCAAGTTGATTTCCCCCCCCTGTAATGTCCACAATGTCATGATTCAGAGGTCATGATTAATGTCTTGATTAATGAGGCAACTGGCTCACTCATATTCGAAAGAATCATTCTGTTCAAAAAAATCCACAAAACTCCTGTGTTTTGTAGCTTGGAAGACATCCTTGCCATGAATACAAGCCTTGCATTCCCATTGAAATGTATGGATCAATTATGGCACATAAGCTGACTAATAAGATCAGTGTTCCATACTGTTTGTGAAGATGATTCCAGAGGGTAGCCATATTGGTTTGAAGAGGAACAGCTAGGCCTGTGAAGATTACTGTAGTAGTGGGGCAGGTTCATAAGGGAGTAAGTGGTCCTTCAGCTATGTTGGTCCTAAACAATATAAGGCTTTGAAGGTCAAGACCAGCACTTTGAATTGTGCCTGGAAACAAATTGGGAGCCAGCGTAGATGTGCCAAGAACTGAGTGATATGGTCCCTATGACTCCCACCAGTCACCATCTTGGTTGCAGCATTCTGTACCAACTGAAGTTTCCAAACTTCAGCAGGAAAAGGCAGCAGGAAAAGAGGAAGATCAAACATGAGATGGGTTGGCTCAAGCAAGGAAGCCACAGCTCTCACACAGCCCGGATAACCTACAAGAACCACGGCTCTCAGTTTGCAAGACCTAAGGCTGTTAACTATAGGACATTCTGGAGGACATTAATTCATAGGGTCAACATAAATTGGAAGCAACTTGACAGCACTCAACACACACATGCAACACACAAAATACAATGCCATGTGAGTTTCTGTTGATTTTGTTACATTTGCATCCTGCTTTATTTTTGTGGAACTTGTTGGCATACGGGAGATTTCTAGGCCATCACCAACTGACCCCTTACGGCTTACTTAGTATCAAAGCTGCTTCTTCATGTATCTTCTGACCATGCCCTGAACTTTTGTAACATCCAGAAACACTGCTAATGAGTAGCCATGCTGGATGAGATAAATTATACATCTAGTTCAGTATCCTGTTTCCAACAGTTGCCAGATGTATGTTATGTGGAAGCTGGGCCTGCAGACAGCAACCCTCATCTCCTGACTGGTCCCCTGCATCTGACAATCAGAGACATTCTGCCTGTGAACTCAGAGGTCCCATTCACGTATCATGCCAATGACTGACCTATCCTCCAAAAGTCTGTCCAACTTTTAAATCTATCTAAACCTTTGGCAACCACATCTTGTGGCAGTGAGCTCCACAGATTGATTGCCTGTAATGTAAAGATACATCATCATGTAGTCTAGACTGGCAGGACTAGAGCACCAAAGAGGTCACTAAAAAGCAGTTGTGGTGAGTGACCTGCATCGGGCTAGTGATGCTGGGTGTTAATTTCCCCTTCTTTGCCCTTTGAGTTCTTTTGAATGCTTTGAGGTTCATAAGAGAGAGAAAAGGCAGGCATTATGCTTTTAACTGTCTTTTTTCCCTACTAGGGCTTAAAGCACCTGGAAGAACACATTTTATTTGGAAAACAAATAGATATCCATTCCCTAGTGGCGATTTGTAGGGCCAGATTACATGTTCAGAGTTCAAATCAAAATATAAGATCATATATTATTTGATTCTTAGAATTCTTCTAAAGGTCAGAACAGAATATTCAGTCTGTCCAATACTATTTCTTGGCCATGTGGATGCACAACAAGCATAGTGATTCCTCCAGATGATCTATAAATAACCTTTATCACATCACGACTAGTCACTTGAATGGAAGTGCACCACAAGGGATTGCTGTGTTTGCACACCCTACTGAGCTCTTTATTGTGTTGTTATCAGGGTCAAACAGAAACTTGTCAAAAATATTCCTTGTGAAAGAACCTTTAGTACAACACAATATGACCCTGGTGCAATGTCCCACCATGAAGATGACCAATGTCAGGTATGTGAGTCACCACTATGGACTATAAATACACAGTAACAATGAAGAGGGTTACAAAAGGATCAAATATACAATGCTTATTTTTTAGATTCAAGAAGCTTGGTTCTAGCCTCTGCCAGTGAGAAGTATTATATTCTGCTACCCAGCATCAGTGATGGCAGGAATACATATTTAGTATATGACCTTTATGAATTTCACAGTCTCAGACTTTTAGAGATCACAGTCTGGGTTGTGCAGTGCATCCGGTACTAATTAAATGAGATGAGAAATGGTGATGGTAGCATTCATTATTTTATATTTAGAAAAAAAACTAATGTAATAACACCAACAACGAGCTCAATTGCAAGCAGCTTTTTAATTTCCCAGGCTTCTGAAAATAAATGGCTCTGCTGTCAATCGTCATATTCCCAATAAACAACCCTTATCTTCTTCTGCACTGATTCTCTTCATGTAACAGTCAAGTCCTGGAATAACTGAGAGATACAGTCACCTTGAGAACTTCACCTGTGTACCTTTTTAAATAGCAGATCTAATCCTGTTGTTTTATTAGACCCATGTGTTTATTTCATTCTTGTGTTATGATCCAGGCAGACCATGTTCTTTTGTCCTCACACACACAGCAGAGGAATCCCAGTTTTCTGATAAATAATGTTTCAGGGATTTCATATCTCATAATTCCCTGGTTTCATGTGAGGAGAAGTATAGAGCATTTGGATGATGTCGTAGCAACCACATGTTTCCCAACAGGGAGCCAATGTTGCAGAAATCTTTGGGCCTGCATAACTTCCATAACTGTGGGACCCTTATGGGTTCTTAATGTACTTTGCAATATGCTGGTACAAATAGGGATGTTGCTTACTTTTAGGTGATTCTACTAGCTGTTCTCAGAACATACAACCTTTTGTTTATAAATGAGGTATTTATTTATCACATTCCCCCCTCCTTCCACCAATGAATTCAGGATAGCATATATAGGTCTGTCGTATTTTATTCTCACAGAGTTCTAGGAAGCAGACTACTCTGTGAGATATTGATTTGTCCAACACTACTCATTGAGCTAACCCATGACCCAGTGAGAAAGTGTTGTTTCAGCCCAAGTATCTCCTAACTCCCTCTCTACTATTCATGCTGTCTCTTACCCTTCAAAATTATCTGTGTCTACTCCCCCAAATATTGTTTTCTCTAGTTCTGTCTATCATATTTTATGAATCCATAATTTCCAGACTTCCCATTCTTGCTTACATTCAGAGTTCAGTATCTGTGTGTATGCACATATGCATGTTCTGCCTTATTGAGCATCCGTTCAAATAATTCCAGTGGATGTGTGGATGGCACACAAGCACACATCACGCCCTCCATTTTCTCATCCTATATATTCCACCAATGTTGTGTAATTCCTCTACAGTATCATCACTGCTCACTGGAAAATTCTTAATTAATCTTCTATCTCCAGCTTGTTTAACATAGACCGTAAACCCTCTGTGTAAGAACCATGGAAATTTCAAGTTAAATACAGCGCTGAGCATAATTTTATGATGGAACTACAGAAATTTTGCATTTTAGTAGTAGTGGTAGCAGCAGCAGTAGTAGCTGTAGTCATAGTTTTATGACAGTGAAGGAGAGAGAAAATCTAATCAGTCCTTTAGACTATTAGGTATCAGTGTGGATAAACCTGAAGAGAAAATCTACTATAATTGCAAACTATGTTTTTGACAAGGATGCTTGCCAATCTGTGTATCCCAACTGTTTTCTTTTGAGTGATATTAGCACAATGTTGGACTACCCTGGGTGCTGTCATTAAACTTCTCTAACAAAAAGATAGCTCCCTTTTGTTCAAACAGAAATTGCTGTGGTAATGCAATTCAGATATTGCTTGAAATCTTTCTTATAAAGGCTTCACACTGACTACAGAGAGGTGACATGGAGTGTAAGTCAACAGAACATTCAGCTTATGCACTCAAGCAATGGAAAAATCCAACTCTCTTAATGTGGAGTGTTCACATGTTGTATCCTTTCACTGTTACAATGCAGTCAAAGGGAAGTACAATTGCAACCCTTGGATATTTGAAGTGGAGAACAGAACACTGAATCCCAGAGCTTGCTGTGTTAGCTCTGTTACATGATGGAAAATAAGTATTTCAGGAAACAGCTTCATTTAATTAAACTAGGTCTTCTCAACTTCGTCGCATTGAGCATCTGTAAGCTTTAAATAAAGGGCTCTTTAAAAAAAAAAAATCACCTAACTGCAGTTAAGAGTAAAACCAAGCCAGATGGTCTGGCAGCACTCACTTTCATCCTCAACATGGAAAGCAACCGATCAAAAGAAACAAAACGAAATGTGGCCATATGGGCCCGAGAAGGAACTTGGCCTTATGGTCTCTGAGGGGAAACCTTAAGGATAAGAAAATTGCAAAAAATAAAGGGTTACCAATTTACCCCCCCCCCCAATCAACACAAGGAGTCGCATTGATTGGAAAGGGATGACATACATTAGCACTATTTTACTCAGCAAAGATGGTCTCAAAGCCAAAACAAAGAGGAAGTTGGGATTTTCAGGCAACAGTTAGTACCTCCCTCTTGTGGGTCCTGGCCTGCCCTGGATGGCCCAGGCTAGCCTGATCTTGTCAGATCTCAGAAGCTAAGCAGGGTCAGCCCTGGTTACTATTTGGATGGGAGACCACCAAGGAATACTAGGGTTGCTGTGCAGATGAAGGCACTGGCAAACCACCTCCGTTAGTCTCTTGTCATGAAAACCCCAAAAGGGGTCGCCATAAATCGGCTGCGACTTGACGGCACTTTACACACACACACACATTGTGGGTCCTATTACTGAAAATTGGGAAATTAATGGGCATAATGGAAAGAGAATGTGATAAGATCACCTGAATGATATCTGCATTACCCAGTTTTTAAGTAAATGTGAGAATCTGGTCACGCAGAAGTTCGCATTGTGTGCACAGACTCATCGTCATCTAGCAAATTTGACACTGGACAGTGAAGAAAGCTGATAGGAAGACAATAGATTCCTTTGAAATGTGGTGTTGGAGGAGAGTGTTACAGATTCCATGGACTGCCAAAAAACACACAAATCAGTGGGTTATAGATCAAATCAAGCCTGAACTGACCCTAGAAGCTAAAATGACTAAACTGAGGCTGTCGTGTTTTGGTCACGTCATGAGACGACAAGAGTCACTGGAAAAGACAGTCATGCTAGGAAAAGTTGAGGGCAGCAGGAAAAGAGGAAGACCCAACAAGAGATGGATTGACTCAATAAAGGAAGCCACAGCCTTCAATTTGCAGGATCTGAGCAAGGCTGTCAAAGATAGGACATTTTGGAGGACTTTCATTCATAGGGTCGCCATGAGTCGGAAGCGACTTGACGGCACTTAACACACACAAGTGGTAGAGAAAGTCAGCATATAAAAAACCAACTCTTCCTCTTCTTCTAAAAGGGACAGTCTACTTCACATAGAGTTCAAAGTATGCACCCGATCCTATGCAATTGTGAATTGTAGCCAAACTAGGATATATTTCTGTAATCAGTGAAATACTATTGTCTGTCCAGTTTTGAATGATGAAGCTGCATAATAAAAAGTTTATTTCATCTTTCTAACATTTTCCCCATATCAAACAGAAAACATAAGAAGTGTATGGGTTTCAGGAACACTCACATAACCTCAGGCTACTTACTTCAATGTGTATACTGTAGACACTATTCTATTATATGGTCTGCATTAGTAGTGGGGCCAGCATAGAAGACACCTTCAGAGCTTTTCTCCTGAGGCTTTCTTTGCATTAAAGTGGACCATTCACTGACTCATCTCAGTGGCATTCTGTTGTATACCTTTGTACTGCAAACAGCCTCAGAGGCCTGCAGATCTTATTCAGACAATCACCTGTTTGGCAGGCCACCTCTGCTCTCATTGTGTCTAACTTCTCAATAGGATGTGGAGAATGTCAGAGCTGGCGTACAAAAACCAGTGGTTAGCACAAGGGCACCAAGCCTCGAAAATGATGAAAAAGTGGTAATCTTTTGAAGCAAGCTATGGCAGATTTCCCCCATGCTATGAAATTATAGGAAGGGACACTTTTCCTTCAAGAGCACAGAGACAGTTCCAAGGGAGATGCCTGCTGTTGGGGGGAAAATGTGACTATTTTTTTTTAAGGGAGCATAAATTGGCAGGTATGACTTCTTTTTACAAGTGCACGGTTGTAAAGATCAGAAGGTCTAGCCAAAAATAGCTGCAAACAGAGAAATGAATACATCGAAAGAGCAGAAAGATCCCTTTGGGTTGTGGACTACATCTTCTGAATGCTGTTTCCAAATTGTTGAGACTGAAGCACAGATGGCTTATAAAAAGACCTCAGGAAACTACTGTGTTTTTTTTAAAAAAAACAACAACAACAATGTTTGTATTAAGTGCAGGACACCATAATATATTGCAATAAAATGGTGGCCTGAAGCTCTTTTTTTTGGGAAGAAGTATGGACACTAAAATACAATTTACATCCAGTCATTTCTGTTTTGTTGACAACCAAGACAGATCTTGATCAAGATATACGGGTTGCAATAAAATTATGGCTCACCTCATTCCTCTTCTTTTCTTGTTTCTACTTTCATGCAACTCTGTGTAGCTTTGTAATAGAGTGTTTGATGAATAAATATGTCTAGCAGTCCTCCAGAGGAGCAATATTCGAAGCCTACTGAACACCTGCCACCCTTTCCCCCTCAGTCCTCAGTGTAGTCAGCAATCTGAGATATCATACACTGCAAAAAGTAAACCACTGAGAAAGGAAAAGCATAGGCAGCTAGGGAAAAGGTCGCTATTGTCATACATGTGTAAGATTTCTTTTTTCAAATAACTTGTTTCCTATGAGAAAACAATGTTACTGGCTGGTGAGATAAGGTCACTTCTTTTGCAATATACATGATAATGCCAATTGATATCATTTATGCTAGTCTGGATGGAAAGGAACATAAAATTGTTCATTTTTTGCATTTACTGGAGCCGAAAGAAGAATGTGACTCATTTTGTTCCCTTTTCCTTGAAGTACGTTAATTTGGAAATAGCATTTCAGTGCTATCACAAGGTGCATAATTCAAAAGAGCCAGTCAAATGAAGTAGTAAACCAATGCACTTTTTTGATTAGAGTGGAGGGTATGCAAATTCTAGGTAGAATGATGGAAGCCATACAAACTTCATTCACACATGAATGTTAGAATACAGTCTATCCCACTAGCACCATATCTGACATGGTACTGGTTCTTCATGCAGCATTTTGATGTGGACAAGCAAACGAGTCAAGATGAAACACCACCAATAAGAACCACAGAAGAGCCCTGTGCAATCTGACAAAAGTCCATCAAGTCAAGCATCCTGTTTCCAACAGTGACCAGTGTCATGCTTCCCAAAAACACACAGGCAGGGCAAGAGGAAGGAACTAGGTAGATCAGAGGTGTTGAATGCATTTGTTATGAGAGACTGACCAAATGACATTTATGTGACATAAATGTCATTAGGTCAGGCTGGGTACCAGCCCAGATCAGCCATATGTACTAGCCCCAAAGAAGCTGAAGGGGCCTTTTTCGGGTATATTTTCGGTTCGGGTTTATCAATGTGCACAACCCTAATGCTGATGCATGTGTGCATAGTGGATTATATCTCAGAATCAACCAAGGTACCAGGATATATCTTGAAATTTCAATGTAATTCTTATTCAGTTTTCTTATATGATGTCTAACCAGTAAAGAGTGGATCAAAAGTTTTCTTTGGAATTTTTTGTCCATAAGCACCCTTATTTAATTAGTGCAGTAATGACTTGTGATTGTGATCACCCCACTATTAACAAAGTATGGATAAAATATGCAGGGGCACATCAGGATAGAAATTTAGCAAGAAAAATGCCAATGAAAGGAGGTGATTTTGGCTGACCCATCCAAGCCCCATTTTTAGTGATGGTGGTGTCATGTGATGCCTTGTTCAGAAGAGTACATTGCACCCTCAGATTAAATACTTAAAAGTTGTGCTGCACAGATAATAAATGATCCATAAATTTAAAACTTAGCATGAATAATTCATCCTCTTTCACCTGCCAAAATATTTGGATCAGATACTGGCTGTCCACAGCCATAGAAGGTATCTAAATTATGTTTTATGTAATGTGCCTGACATACATTATTACACCACATTATATTCCATTAATTTGGCAGAGGTTATAACGTGAAGTGACATGAGATGCTCAGATAATGGTTTGCAACTGTAATGCTTCCAGACAATTAGATGGTAAATATACAGCCCTACACATGAGTAGTGGGAAGCAGGAGGTGGAGGAGGGGGAGGACAAGAAGAAGAAGAAGAGTTGGTTTTTATATGCTGACTTTCTCTACGACTTAAGGAAGAATCAATCTGGCTTACAATCACCTTCCCTTTTTCTCCCCACAACAGACACCCTGTGAGGTAGGTGGGGCTGAGAGAGCTCTAAGAGAGCTGTGACTAGCCCAAGGTCACCCATCTGGCTTCATGTGGAGGAGTGGGGAATCAAACCGCTTCTCCAGATTAAAGTCCACCACTCCTAACCACCATTCTTATTCACTACACCACGGTGGAGTGAACGGTAAAAGCTAATGACTGCTCATGTGATTTAAATTTTTTATTATTATTTTTGTCCAGACCTTTTGATAGTTTGTAACTGCATGATCTGTTATTTTTTCTATCTTCACTTAATGTTCTTTATTTGCTGTTAATAACATTATCTTTGTCTTCTTTTTGTTCAATTTATATCCTACGATATATATATATCTCATGTGATTTAATTGTGTGCCTGGCCAACAAGTGGAATTTGTTTTGGCTGCTTCATGACGCTTCCTCCCACCTGCTTGGTTAATGAATAGAATTTACTGTATAATGCCAAATGCAGCAAATTGCCCTATAAGTGGCTGATGCTGTCAGTGACACACTGGGCTAGACTCTGATAACCAGGATCTGACATTTAGCAGAATGCCAAATCTGGAACTGTATCAGCTCTGCTGAAAAATGAACATGATGCCCAGCTGAAGGTACGTGTCATCTTTAGAAAGGAAAGTTGGCAGAAACAGTGGTCAGGAGATGTGCTGATATCACAGCTTTAGCTGGGGAGGTAGACTTTCCTGACAGCCTTAATAGATTGTAATCAAGCCTGTTACATAAAAGTCACGGCTATCTTGAATACCATTCTGCATGTGGCTGTGTAGTATCAGTGGATGTGAAGAACACTGCTATATTCCATAATGCATAATTCATGATGCACTGTGCTTCTTAAGTCATTTCTGCTGTGTAAAACTGGCACAGTTCAGACTAAGAGTAACCTCAAGGCTAGACTGTGGAAATGTGTGGCCATTAGTAGGCTGTGTCCTGATAGTACTTTCAGAGGCTGGGCCTGCCAGACTCTGCTTTTAGGTTCATAGGATAACCAAGAAGAGCTTATGATTAGGATAGCATTTTTTAAGATTTAACAAGATGTTGTAAGTAGGGTGGTGGTCATATAACAAGGCAAAATCATGGAAAGATAGGCTTATTGCATTCCTCCCTGAAGGCTGGATAACCCTTGCAGTCCTCTTGAGATGCTGTTCCACAGGGTGAATTACTGGTCACCTGTCTGCATAGCTTCCTGTCAAACAACAGGATCCAAAGATCCAAGGGCTGTCTAGCTTTTAAAAGTTGCTGTGGCCTAATAGCATGCAAGTGCCAGCACCTGTCTATGGGATGCCCACAGGAAGGCTGTTTACTGACTTCAATGTTATCTCTAACTATGCTGGGAAATTGGCAGTGCAGGCCTGAAGCGTGAGACAGATTTGGGAAAAAAGGCAAATAAAGAGAGTTCATGGGGTTTTGTAATGATTCACCATCTCCTTGCCATACAATGGTCTTTCATGCTTAAACCCACTACAAGCACTCACAGGGAAGCATGGTACTAGTCATTGGTCTGTTGGGATTTGTACAATTGTGGCAGTTTGGAAAAAGGGCTACTGCACTTGATGGTCATCACTAGGGATGTGCTCTCAGATATAACTGAACTGAATATATATCAGAAAAATATATTATCAGTATTTTTTGATATATTTAGGTCTCCCAAATATATCTGGGATTTTTCAGGATACCGAAAAATGGGTCCCCAAAAATCTTGGAAATATTTGGGTTTAATATTAGGACCCAGCATTTGCAGGTTCCAAGGACTGTTTTTTCCTCCTCTCCTTTCCCTCCTGTTCTTCTGGGTCTCCCAGGGCTTGGTACCAGCTTGCCAGGCTGCCTTAGGTAAGATTTTGTCAGTTTCAAGTGTTTTGGTTGATTTTTAGAGGTTCATTCTTTGCTGGAGTTGGTTTGTGTTGGGTTCACTTTTTGGTGGATTCTCACATTTTACATTGAGATTCTTATGTTGTAAATAGGTTGAGATCTTCGTGTTTTACATTGGTTGGGTTTAGGCATAGCCATGGGAGAGAGTCTCAGGTTTTACATTTTTCACACGTTTTTTTTTCATCCACAGGAAACTATCAAAGATGGCTGGGGGCACATTTTTCAAGGGCACATAGAATTGGACCACCTGGTCAAACTGACTTGAAATGTGGGGGTTATTTAAAGGACAGTCACCACTAGCTTCCCTGCAATTCTGGTGCCAGTAACTTTAAAAAATATTTCCCCAGCCCCCCAGAAAGTTTCCCCACAGGGAATAATGGCGCTAAAATACTGGAAACCTGAACAAAAAAACCATGGGTACAAATACCATACTGATATCTGGAACCTGGGAAACCAAGAATACTGATACTTTTTGGCTCCAATATATCTGGATTTGGAACATGCTTATTTTTGTTGCATACCTCTAGTCATCACATAGATGCTGGCCCTCAGAATGATGCTTCCATTAAGGTACTGCCAGACCTGTATGCTCGAATAGCACTCATGTGGGAACTGATGTGGAATTGATCCTGGGTGCTTGGAGGGATGATTAGCCAAAAAGCCACAAATGGGTATATTACAGAGTGTGTGGAAATTGGTGGAAGTTGCCATGTAGAAATGATTGTTGACATTGTTTTACACATTTTATGAATATTGGAAAACTTGGACATACACCAGTAAACGTTGACAGTTCCCCAAATGTGACTGTAAGCATTCACTAGTGTATGCCCAGAAAATGGGAAAATTTATAACTATTTTCAGACACTCATGACATTCATCTGGGGTTTATTTATTTTATGAAATCTGTATTTAAAATTAGTTGTGTAGCAAATGATTTCAAAGAGTATTGGCAGCATTCATATTTGAATGTTGACATTCATCGGATTTTCACTATTCACTATAATGTATAATTACATTTTGCCTTTAGAAGAAAAGAACCATCATTTATTTCTTCTCTTAATTGAGCTCTTAAGGCTGTATTCCTCCTAAACATTGAAGATCACAGTACTGTTTCCCACATGAATGTACTTCAGTTGATTTCTTATCATTGTCTTAGTGCTTGATGACTTTTGAAGAATGTATGAACTTTCATAGGGCATTGAGCTGCTACTGAGTGATGTTCATTCATTCACAGGTGTATGTTTAAGTTTTCAGATAATCACAAAACATAAAGAGTTATCAACAATCATTTCTAAATCACATGAAAGTTCTACTATCTGCTTATTCACACACACATCACAAACTGATACAGGTATCCTGAGAAATGCTTATGTTTGCCATCATTCCTTATCAAAGATGTTTGATTTAGATCACCCCTTTGTTTGCGCTGTTGTGTGTTTACAAATTGTGATGATCACCATCAAACAGTGCAAAAAGCAATCTCCCCACAATGTTAAAAATACTTTATGCATACAGGTTTTTACACTGTTTACCCCATCTCCATCCCTCAACTATCATCTCTGTGCTAAAAAATTCAATGAAAGAATTATATAAAAAGAGAGGTTGAAATCCAGTTTGTGGTGTGTGTGTAAGTGCAGGGGAAGAAGTTCTGGGTTCACTCCAATCAGTTCTGATCATGAGCTGGCATGAATGCCCTGAATGAATCCCACTAACTGCATGGGCTCAAAGAAGCATGTAGAAAGCAATGTAGTTAATTTTTAATGCTATATGCTGTATATGGGTGTACAAGATCCAATCAAAGTGATAATTGTAAGTGCCAATCAGTAACACTTCCCAGGCAGTATCAGTGCTGAATACCACAACTGTGCTGTTGTAAAACTATTCAAAATGGTGTTTTGTATTGTAAACAAATAATCAACATGATCAAATGAGTAGGGATGTGTATATCGATATGCTGAAATATCCCCCCCCCAAAAAAAACCTTTTTAGTATTTTCAAAAACCTGAAAAATACCTTTTTCTACTTGGGAGAAGGCCAGAGATGTGGATCTGAAAGAAGTCCAGTGAAAGGGGGCAGCATGGATGTATTTCAGATCCGTGCTGCCCCTCATCCCTGGAGTCTGGAAAAGAGGGTCAGCATGGATCTGAAATAAATCCCATTTTTCTGGTTCAGTATTTTTCAGGCTTGGGTTTATTAACCTGAATTTTTTTTGGGGGGGGAATTGGTGCACAACCCTAAAAGTGAGGTGTTTCACTCAACAAAAACTAGCCTTAAATGGCACTCCCAGCCTCATGGCTTACTCAGCTGCCTCTCCTCTTGCTAGGCACCCACCAACAGATCTGATAGAATGCTAAGAACATAAGAAAGGCCCTGCTGGATCAGACCAAGGCCCATCAAGTCCAGCAGTCTGTTCACACAGTGGCCAACCAGGTGCCTCTAGGAAGCCCCCAAACAAGACCACTGCAGCAGCACCATCCTGCCTGTGTTCCACCGCACCCAAAATAATAGGCATGCTCCTCTGATACTAGAGAGAATAGGTATGCAGTATGACCAGTATACATTCTAACTAATAGCCATTAATACCCCTCTCCTCCATGAATATGTCCACTCCCCTCTTATAGCCCTCCAAGCTGGCAGCCATCACCACATCCTGGGGCAGGGAGTTCCACTATTTAACTATGTGTTGTGTGAAAAAATATTTCCTTTTATCTGTTTTGAATCTCTCGCTCTCCAGCTTTAGCAGATGACCCCATGTTCTAGTATTATGGGAGAGGGAGAAAAACTTCTTCCTGTCCACTCTCTCCAAACCATGCATAATTTTATAGACCTCTATCATGTCTTTCCTCAGCTGCCTTCTTTCCAAGCTAAACTGCCCTAAGCGTCCTAACCGCTCCCCATAGGACAGTTGCTCTAGTCCCTTAATTATTGTGGTTGCTCTTTTCTGCACCTTCTCAAGCTCTGTAATATCCTTTTTTAGGTGTGGTGACCAGAACTGTACACAGTATTCCAAGTGTGGTTTCACCATAGATTTGTACAAGGGCAGTATGATATCAGCAGTTTTATTCTCTATTCCTCGTCTAATTATGGCCAGCATGGAATTTGCCTTTTTACAGCAGCCGCACACTGGGTTGACATCTTCATTGAGCTATCCACTACCACCCCAAGATCCCTTTCTTGGTCTGTCGCCCCCCAATGCTGGGCCTGACTTTGCCCTTCCCATTGGCTGCTCTGGGAGGGAGGGTGTAATTGTCACCTTGAAAGAATTGACCCCCCCCCGATTTTCAATCCTTTATGAGCCTCAGACTAAGGGCTAGGGTGTGTGTGTGTGGCTGTGCTCTTTTGGAAGGCTTCCTCCTTCAGGGCAGTCCCCATCCCAAAGATTGCTGGCATTGATTGTGTTGGTCTGGTGAGGGATTCTGAGGAGAGTTTGGATATCATGTTGGTGTACTGGCCACCTAATGCACCAGCAGATACCCTGCTGGGCCTGGTAGAGGTGGTCTTCCAGTGGGCCTTGAGGTACTCCAGGCTTATAGTGCTTGGGGACGTTAATGCCCATATTGAGGCTACCTCTTCTTCATCTTGGGCTTTGGACCTGGTGTTATCCATGGAAACACTAGGACTCTCCCAGATTGTATTGGGCCCCACTCATCAAGTGGGCCACATGCTGGACTTGATCTTCTCAATGGGTATAGATGTGGGTCCATTTTCTATGGATATAGTGCCATGGTCAGGCCATTTTGTCCTGAAGGGCCTCCCAATCCCTCCTTGTTTGGGTGGTGAACAAATTTTTGCTCACCCACAGAGACTCATGGATCCAACTTGTTTCCAGAATGCTCTGCAAGAGCCAATACCCCTTGGAAGTTCTCTAGATGAGCTGATGAGTGACTGGCATAGCCATCTTTCTGAAGGCGTCTACAGAATTGCTCCCTGATGTCCTCTCTGCCCCAGTTCCAAATTAGCCCCATGGTACACATTGGGGCTAAAGGAGAAAAAAAGAGAGCTTAGACAACTAGAGTGAATTTGGCAGCGAACTCATGATGAAGTGGCAAGAGCATCTTACAGGACATTTATGAAAGCCTATGAGGTAGCAGTGAAGGCTGCAAAGAAGAAGTACTATGCAGCCTCCATTGGGTCTGTGAGCTCTCGCCCAGCTCAATTATTTAGGGTAACTCAATCACTGATGTCCCTGATAGGGGCCTCCCAAAAGGATAGCAATTGCAAGCGTTTTTGCAGATAAAGTTTTGTCCCTCTGCCATGATTGAACACCAACTTATTGTACAGTAAGTGAACTAGAGCCCCCTTGGCCATCTTTGGGGGTGACTTTGGATCACTTCAGGCACCTCTCCCAGTCTGATGTGGACAGAATCCTGCCAGCTGTGAAGCCAACAACTTGTCTACTTGATCCACACCCCTCTTGGTGGGTCAAGGCCAGTGTAGAGGGAGTACAAGCTTCTTTGGAGGACATTATAAATCTGTCCCTGACCTCAGAGGTCTTCCCTGGAATGTTAAAGGAGGCAGTGAAGCCACTCTTTAAAAAATCATCATTGGATCCACTTGATCCAGACAACTACCACCCAATTTCGAACTTATCGTTTCTGGGCAAGATAGTTGAAAGAGTGGCAGCAGAGCAATTGCAGGAATTTTTGGAGGAAACATTGCCACTGGATCCATTTCAATCTAGCTTCCAGCCTGGCCATGGGATGGAGACCATGCTGGTCACCCTCATGGTAAATCTCCAGAGGCAACTGGATCAGGGTGGATCAGCACTGCTTGTGTTACTTGATCTCACAGCTGCATTTGACATGGTCGACCATGAACTGTTGACCAACTACCTCGCCGGTAGGGCTGTTGAAATTTTTTTTTGGTATAGTTCGGCTTCGGCAAAATTCGGCCCGTTTTTATTTGGGCCATGCCGAAGTCTGAACTCCCCCGCTTTGGATCCCTGAAATTCAGGGGGGATCCGGAGTTCGGGGGGAAATTCGTCCCCCCCGCGTGCCTTCAGGGAGATTCCCTGAAGGCGCATGGCGAGCCCTTTAAACAGATCTGCGCCTCCCAGCTGAGAGGCGCAGATCTGTTTAAAGGGCCCCCCAACAAGCTGCTCTGCACTGTCTGCGCAGGCAGCGCAGAGGGTTTCCAGACCCCCCCCAGCCCTGCCGGGACTCCCGGCAAGGCTGGCGGGGGGTTGTCAAGCCCCTCTGCACTCTGCGCAGAGAGCACAGAGGGTTTCCAGACCCCCCCACAGCCCTGCCGGGACTCCCGGCAAGGCTGGCGGGGGTTGTCAAGCCCCTCTGTGCTCTCTGCGCAGGCAGCGCAGAGGGTTTCCAGACCCCCCCCAGCCCTGCCGGGACTCCCGGCAAGGCTGGCCGGGGGTTGTCAAGCCCCTCTGCGCTCTCAGCTGGGAGGCGCAGATCTGTTTAAAGATCTGTTTAAAGGGCCCCCTCCCCGCACCTTCATGGAAGTCCCGTGAAGGCGCGGGGGGCCTGAATCTGCCGAATTTATTCGCCGAACCCCCGAAGTCGGCAAATTCGGCCCCCCCGTTTCCCACCTTTTTTGAGTTCGGTTAGTCTGAACCGAAAAACAGCCGAATCGGGGGAAATTTGGCTGTTTTTCAGTTCAGCCCGAACCGAATCAACAGCCCTACTCGCCGGTATTGGAGTATGAAGGACAGCCCTTCAATGGCTGTTTTCATTTCTCCAGAGTCAGGGACAGAGGGTGGCAACTGAAGAGAGGCTTTCCACATGCCATCCATTGGTGTGTGGAGTCCCGTAAGGGGTGATTCTCTCCCCAATGCTTTTCAACATCTATATGGGCCCCTCACCTAGTTGGTCTGGAGTTTTGGACTTGGGTGTCATCAGTATGCTGCTCTTGATGGGCAGCCAGTCAGGTGCTGGGTGTCTGGAGGCTGAGGCAAAATGGTTAAAATAGTCACCTGAAACTGAACCCACTAAAAATGGAGGTCCTGTGGCTGGGTTGGAGAGGCATGGATGAATTGGTTATTGTCATTATTCATATTTGAAAGAAGACCACAACCCTACACATATATTCTTAAGAGTGTCATTGAACTCCATGTTACTTCCATCCAAGTGGACATTAATAGTACTGGTTTGCGCAGCCAGCTGATTTTATGGAGATTGGCTTACTTAGGATTCAGCATTAATGGTTTGTAGAATTCAAATATCTGTGCTTGGAAGATATACAGGGTCTCCCCCCATGTTCCTTTCTTGCCCCCTCCCCAAAAAGATTATTTCTGGGGTCATGGCAGCCATGTGGAGCAATAGCTTCATGAATGGGGGGTGGGTGGAATGAGGAGACACATGAAGTTCAAACTGTCCACTCCTCTCAGTGGAATTGCACCTGTGGAAGGGGGGTATGAGTGATTTCAGTCTCTTGCTCTTCTTTATTCCAGCCCCCAACTGTCATGGCTATTCCTCTCCATAGCGCCAATGACCCTGGGGATGATTTTTCCAGGGGCTGCAGGAATGGAGAAGAACATGGGAAAATGCCACATTTTGTACAGTGCTGGTGAGATATAGGCCAATTTGTGTAAACAACCAAACAAAAAGAACCCAAAAACTCTAGTGGGACCAGATTATAATGAAGCGTCTATCAAATATTTTTTAAAAATACTCAGGAGATAAAGAGTCTTCCACAGTAAACATTGAAGAACTAACATATGCCTGCTGCAACATTGTGATGGAGAGAAATTTCCATTATGATGTGGCCTCTGAACCGGCATATGTCTCATTAATCCTAGAAAGAGCTCAAACATCTGTCACATCTTTAATATCACATCTGCATTGGCTGAAACTGGATGGAAGAGCACTGCCACGTTAATATGAAAGGCATTTGAATATACTGGGATAATGAAGAGACAACCACCTCTAGTTCTGGTAAGAATATCTTTGGTTATGGTATTGAAAGGGCATTCATCTGAAAGACTTTGAAAATAGATCCTAGTAAGGTTATTAACATCACCATGCTTTTAGGCAAATAAACAAAATTTGGAGAGAGTGAATACAGTTTTACATATAAATAGGCCAGCGTTCAAAACTCTTCAAGGCTGCTTCTTATTAAAACAAATGTTCTTTTTATTACTACTATTTCCTTATTTGTTTTAAATTTAAACATCAGAGCATGTCCTGCTTACCTTGGCTATTCTGTGATCTCTTTAGTCATTCAACAGGCAAACTGTGAAATATCTCTCTGCCCCCCCAATAGCAGAATCACAATATAAAAACTGCTTTCTATGGCATACTCTGAAAACCATGTTTGGCTGATGCAGTTTTTGTAAAATAGTTAAAGCTCTCACAAATTGCTGTACATAAAGGTTAAATTGTATAATTTCACCATTATTCATTCAAGGAATGTCTTTTCTGATGTTTAAATAAAGCCTAAGCCTCCACTTTTAAATGTAATAGTGTGCTAAGAAAAAACATTATAACTCCATAATACTAAAAAGACTGACAATTTACCGTCACCTCTCATAAAAATGAATGTGAAAAAGAAACCAAAGGTGGGGGAACTGCTTTTATTTCTCTTATGGCCACAAGAGGCATTCTTGATTGATAAACCAGTGATTGATTTATCCAAGTCCAGCTTGAATAAAACAGGAGGCCAGATTGGCTACAAGACAAATGCTGCCATCCAATGGGAAGGCTGGAGGGAGAAGCTTTTATTGCTATTTCTACCTTGTGAAGCAGCTTTTGCAGCCTGTTGCTGAAGCCTGTGGGAGCGTGGAGCTTTCTCAGGGAGTAAAATAATTTTTTCCCTTAGCTGTTTGCTAGAGGGATCAATGGGGATAATAGATGCGAATTTGGTTGTTGAGGGGTGGAGTGACTTTGGTGTTTACTTGTGTTGGAGTTTATACTTTTTTTGGGGGGGAGTTGGTGAGTTATCCCCTCTCCCTCCCTCCCTTGGTGGGATCCCTCCATAAGCTATCCCTTTATTGTCTTATTGTGCTCACTGCTGTTCTCATTGTTTAACGTATTTGACCTTTGGTGAGAACAGCTTAATTGAGTGACTCAGCTCAGATGGGTGTGGGAGCTCCTTCCCTTGGATTTATTAATGTTAAAAGCTGTAGGCTGCTGTGACAGAGGCTACAAGCAACAGGCATTTTTCTCCTTTTTTGCATTTCTGCTGACCATCTTTTTCTAATCAGCAGCCCAATCTTTGAGGGCTGGAGCTTGTGGCTGGAAGGTTATAGCACTTGTGACTGGTGGCTATTGCTTTTGCAGGGCAATTTTGGTGGAAAAGTTGCAGTGGCCATTTTTTGTAGAATTCGCGTCAGCCTTTTTAAGATGCTGTTTGACTATGTGGTTTTTCACTTTGGCTGCAGGGGTGTGTGTTTTGGCTTTCAGCCTCTGCAATACAGGGGTTGTAATACATTTTGATAGTTTGTTTGGGTTTTAGTGGAAGGTTCGTTTTAAGAAAAAATACTAATTGATCTTTATATTTATTTGTTAAAGATAAATATTAATAATACTATTTAAAAGTTATAAAAACTTGTAGTAAATAGGATGACTAGTTAGCATTTATATAGTAGGTTTGTAGTATAGTTCTCTTACAATTCTGTTTTATTAGATGTATAAGGATTAGAGTCTGGGATTGCGGTTTGGGCAGCCTCATTGGTTGACTTACCGGTTCAGTGTGTGCATTAATATTCACAGTTTATATTTTCTGAGTCTTTCTGCAGGTATGGCTCTGAAGAAGCTCAACCAAAAAAGGGGGAGTTTGGCAAAGTGGCCACCAACTGAGAGGCCAGCTGACTGGGTAGTATCAAAGTTGGGGGTCTGCTTGACTTACAGAGCTTGACTTTTAGAAATGCAACTACTGACACTGTTCCTGGCATGGAGATATAGAGGAAATGGTTCATCTGCTTAGAGTCAAATTAATTTGATGGTAATGATAGTCTCAAGTCAATCTTTTCATTTGAAATTACAGCCGCATCAGGCCACGTCAGATCAGAGTCACACAGGAAACAAAGCAGGTGTATGCCTAACTTCACAGAGCAAAATCACCCCTGCATTGCTAGTAGCAATTTAAAGAAAAATATATGTACCCATCATTTGTCTATATCAGCACAGACAATCTACTCTTAGCATGCAGAACCATGAGTAAGTGATAGTGTTAAACACCATTTCCAGCCCCATGGCCTTGATCAGATCAGGTGCCCATGTATTTGTGTGGGGGCTAATACTAAGCAGATCTACTTGTGAGACAGATCCATTTTAGCCAAAGGGGCTTGCTCCCAGGAAAGTGTCTTAAAAGGTCCTATCAAATTTCCTGGTGTTTTATCTGTTTTGACCACTATTTCTTCGTTTTATCTTCACACTGCATACTGATAATGTTGTATACAGACATGCTATGGTATTTTCTCTAGGGAATCTGGCTTCATCTAGTTTGCACCCACTCCACAGCAAAAGCCATGGATGGTGCCTTCTGGAAATTTAACTACACGAGAGAAAACTCTTCCAAGAAACCATTGAGACAATTGACTGAAATAGGAAATACTGGATTCCCATAGTTCTAATTTGTTCTAGGTTTCATCCTTCGCCACTCCTGGGGCTCTGATGTGAAGATCTGCTGTTGAAGATTGTGAAGTTCAGCAGAACAGAACTGCCAGAGCAGAGGTTGAACATTCCACTCCCTGCTTTCCCCTAGTGTTCAGCAAACAAGATGTTGCTTGGTTGGTGAACACATATTTTATGATAATCAATGAGCGTTTCACTAAGAGTCAAGTGTTTTCATTTTTTTAAACTGTGCATGTGTTTACAAAGTAGCTGAATATGGAGTGAATGTAATTTCACAGCAATCAATGAGCATTAGAGTCCACATTAAAGAACTTCTGCACATATGCCTCCAAGGGATATATATGCAAGATCTCATTTACCATAAGAAGATGATGAATTTATAATGAAATGGTGCTTCTTTTGTAATAAATGTGAGCCTTATGAGCTGGACCAATCTGTATATTGAAGTAGGCATTTATTAATTTGGGGACATCACTTGTCTCAGCCACTAACTGGTGACCTACATTGCCTTGTAATCCAAACAGTGACACTTCCTAATGACTTTTAAAAGTGCTGTTATGTGGAAACCTCAGAGTTGCATTTTCTAGACTATACACTTCATTAAACTCAATTATTACTTTTAAATGGCCAAATTCAAAGCACAGGATTGCCCATAAAACAACAGTGGTAACCTGTTCAAAATACCATGCAACAATTAATAATTTGTGTGAGTATTGCAGCATGGCCCTGTATGTATTTCCTTGGAGGTACATACCATTGACTTAAGTGGGACTCATTTCCAAGTACACTGTTGAAGATTACTTGATCAAGAGGTCACAATCCAGAGAATTTTAAGTGCAGAGAATTTTTAAGTGCTGTGCAGAGTTAGATACACTTAAATCCATTGATTGGTGGGCTTAGACATGCCACATTTTGCACAGGATCTAGCTATAAGTCTTACTGAAAAAATGGGGTTTCAGTGAGCCCCTGTAATGTGCCCAGTCCACTGAAGGAACTTATTTTTCATTGTCATGTCTTCAGTGCAGTCCCACATGGGGACTGCACAGGCCGGCTGCAGTCTAAGCTTCTAAAAGCTTCAGAGCACCTAGAGAGTGCTTCCCTGTCCCGTCACGGCTGTGAATGAGGCGATTCCCACCTAAATAGTCGTATCATGGAGGCGGGGCTCATATTTCTCCCTCAGTTATTCCTTCACCACTGTAGAGGTCAGCCGTGTTCTTTCTTTGCTGTGCGTCTTTCTGATTTCTGAGGTAAAACCTGCTCGACAAGAGAAAAATTCCTTTTATTTTGGCTCTTTTTAAGAAGAGTGCCACCACATGTGGATTCAAAATGGTCCAGAACAACAAACATAGAGACTGCCTTTTTTGTCTGGGAGACGGGCATATCCTGGAGACTTGTCTGGCTTGCCTATTCCTTACTCCAAAGGCAAGACAAGAATGGATGTGAGCCAGTACTTAGATGCAAAGAATGGACGTGAGCCAGTACTTAGATGCAAAACACCAAGCAAGGCACCTGTTGGAATTGCAACGCACAAGCAGGGTTTTTTTTCCCATGTGTGGTGGACTTGTTCTGAGGTACAGATGTATTGGAGGGGCATCCACAATGAATTACGGACACTATTTCATATAGAATTCACCTTGGACCCCAAGTGCATGCTGTTGGGCATTGTTCCATTGCAATTACCTGTCAATCTAGAGAACGGTTTAAATATGCCACAACAGCTGCAAGAAATGTTCTAGCCAAAAAAATGGAAGCTGACAAAAAAAAAAGCGAGCCAGTACTCCATCAATGGTTTCGGTGCCCAAAGCTGTGTTGGCACCCCCACTACAGCCAGAGTCATCGGCTAAGAGAGCTGCTGCGGAGCCTCCTGTTAAAAAATCACAGAAGAAGATGAAGCACACAGAGAGACTACCTTTGTCTTCTCACCACTGTGGAATGGACCCCACAGAGCTGACTTGTCTGTTAGAAGCATCTCGGCACCGAACTGTTCCTCTGTGCTGTAGCCCATCTCAGAGCCAGACTTCCCCTTGGCGTCAGATGTCTCTTTCGCCACCTAGACTGAACTGTCCATTGATCAGGGATGGAGCCCAGGCCTGGGTGTGCGTCACTCCCCTTGGTTCAGAGTGTCTCCTTGCAAGTAATCTGGATTTTACTGTCTGTCCAAAAACAGCATTTATTGTCTGTCACCTCCTCGGTGGGTGACATTTATGAAGTCCCTCTGCAGTATCCACATTGCAGTCAGAGAGCTCACACTAATTTGTCCTGATCTTCTGACACTTGTGGTAGTCATCAGTTTCACGTCTCTTAGGGCTGCTGTTTGACCAGATGTCCTCTGCCATGGTCACAATAGGAGATGCCCCCTCCTTGGTCTGCTTCCTGTTCTCACCACACTTCAGCACCAATGGAGACAGCGGTCTCGGTCCATGATGAGAGTGTCGAGGAATTGAGTCCCCTACAATCCCTTGTGTTATTTCTTTGGTTCTGGCTTCT
Source organism: Euleptes europaea (assembly GCF_029931775.1). Classification (NCBI taxonomy): domain Eukaryota; kingdom Metazoa; phylum Chordata; class Lepidosauria; order Squamata; family Sphaerodactylidae; genus Euleptes; species Euleptes europaea. Next base: position 43,905,574 of record NC_079321.1, on the reverse strand, counting down.
TGGCCTAATGTTTCGAGATATCAACTAGCATACAGTTGGAATGCAATGCATAATTTACAAGACTGGGGAGAGTACCAAATGTTCCTTTGAGACCATGTCTCCTAGTGTATTGAATTACTGCCTGAGGACAAAAAGACCCTGATCAAAGTGATTGTGGTGGAAAGTGCCCACTTGGGAAAACCGCAACTGAGCACTGCCAGGCATTCTGCAGATGGTGCCAGCAAGGTAGGATCCATGAGGCTGCATGGGTGGACCATTTTAACATCCCCCCCGGCAGATCCCCCCACCAGAGCAATATTTACCCTTTCCTTCAGTAGATAAGTAGTCAGATTATGGTTCAGGCAAATCTCTAACCCTGAAATAAGACCTCTCCTCAAAGGCTCAGTGCAAAAGATTGTCCAAGTTATGACTTTATTCATGTGTTGGGCCAGTCATAATTGGAGAGAGGCCCAGGGCAGCCAAGGAAGCTATAAGTGTCCTGGGCCAGTCCTGGTGAGGAGCACTCAGCATGAATGATGAAGTCTCTTAGAACAATCAGTCTAGGTGTATCCAACAACACATCTGACAGCACTTCTGCCAAATCAGAGAGGGTGTCCACTGGGAAACTGGGCAGATGGTAAACAAGCAGAATGCCTAGTCTATCCTTTGTCCCCAAAATAAGGAGTATACAATCTGTGGCAGCTACAGTATGTACCAGGACTCTGGAAAAATTGAAGGATTCTCAGAGGATAATAGCCACCCTTCCTCCCCAGCTTCCAGAGCAGTATTGATGAAGGAATGCATAGCTAGGTAGTGTTGATTGGGACAGATAGACCATGTTATTTTCTTCCAAACATGTCTCTGTTATGAAAGCCATGACAATTTTATTATTCTGTAATAACCTGGACAGGAGTGGAGTTTTGTGCTTCACTGATCTGGTATTGCACAATATTACAGAAGAAGTGGAGGGTACAGGAAACCTTGCATCATCATCATCTTTCTGGATGTTATAGAGGTTAGATAAGCAGTGAGCATTCCTGCCAACAAAATGCTGGCCACAGAGAAGCCATAAAGCAATCCAGGGCTACAGTCTTCATGTGATTATATTAGTGTTGTCCAACAGGTGTTGTTCTAGACATCTGTCCTGGGATTGCAGGGAAATGACTGGAGCCTCTCTTCCTCTTCCATGCTGGTGGACACTTCTTCCAATCATTGTATGGTTCTGGACTTAACGCACACACAGGGATACATAAAGAGAAGAGGGGTGTCTGCTACGGTGCTTTTTCCAGCCAGTTCCAGAGGCCCTGGAGCTGGGTTCTCTGTAATGTAATGCAATGTAATAACTTCCCTGTAATTACTATAATCTCATAAGTATGAGTAAGGTTCTTTCACCTAATTAATGGCAAGGAAAGGATATGAGTACAGCCAATGGGAGCTCTGTGGGCATACAGGCCTATGGACTGCAGTCAGTGGGTTGAGCAGTTCACATTGATTTGCTCACATCGATGAAAGGTTGTGCTATTTCAGTTAGTGGACTGAGCTCTTTATACCTATATTGTACTTATCAATTTTTTAAAAAAAGTTCAGTTTCCTCAGAGGCATTTATAATAGATTGTCATTCTCAGATTGTGGTAATAAGTGTATTTTAATTCCTTTTTAAGATTGAATATTTTAGTTATAAATTCCAAAAGGTTCAAAGGTTTGTAAACAAACTGTAAATCTTTGTTCACAAACTTGAACTTTTAAATTTGTCAGAGCAGTTGTTCCTGAGATGCCTGCTTTGTATTTTTTTTTTTAGAAAGGAGATGGTGTGTGTATGTTAGCAAAGATATATGATGCTGAATAATGCCATGATGTTAAAAAAGAAACAGCTTTTCATTCTCAAAGAAAATACATTCCCGAGGGAGAGAAGGCAATTGTTGGCAGCAAGGGAGATGCCATTCACCAAAACCTGCAGATCCCCATTGCTGAGAAAGTAACGTGAACTGATGGGGTGGGGGGAATAGCAACTAACTAAAGCCTTGCCAATTTCTGTGGCTCAAATCCAAGAACCAGAACCAAAGCTCTGCTTGAGGAACAAATCTTTTGCCTGTTCCCCCTTTTTGCTTCAGTCCCCTGTCTCTTCCTCAAAAATCTGTTTTTGGGGTTGGGGAGCTTCAAGAATGGCCTGGGATGAGGCAGGACACATTGCAGCAAGAAAGGGGAATCAGTGGAAATTCTACTCCTCCATGAGCTGTTGGACCCTTTCACAAAGGCATGTGGATGTTAGATAACCCAGCGAGATGTGAGAGCAACAAGCCTTACCTGGATTGGGGCTTAGATGTAAAAAGAAACTCTGTCCTTAGCCTCTGGACTAAAATAAGTCATGTAGGCAAGGTGTTCCCTTATATTTCAGCCACAAGCAGTGTAAGGGACAGATCTCTGTTGATTAGAAATACGTCTTAGCATCTCCTTCTTCAGTTTGTCTTTTTGTTGAGCCCTGACAAAAGAAAGAGAGGGAGAGGGGGAGAGAAAATTTTGAATGAAAACAGAAAACTCACACTGGAATAACATAGCAATATATCGATGCTTAAAAGACTTCTAATACTCCATCATGACTGAAGAGTATGAAGGACTTTCACTTTTTTCACTGGGCCTTTTTATGCAAGCATCAATTGTTGCAGAATGGTATGAGCTGGGGAAATCTGTGGTATGTTGTTGATCCTCAAAAAGAGTTTGGATCAAACTTTGAATAAGCTTTCCTGTCTGATCTTAAAGTCCTAGATAAAATGGGTAAAGCAGTAATAATAAAATAAAACCCTTATGTGTTCATATGCAGCAATGTGCCTAGCAATGAAGTGAGAAGACTGTAACAGAAAAGATTTCTTAATCATGGCAAACCCATCAATATTCTGGAGTCTGTGATGTAGTTTATGAAGTGCATCCATTAATACACCTACATAAATTCTGTTCAGAAGCCCTCTATAATATTGTTTGATCCTGCCATTCTTATTCATGCAAACCTTTCCTTGAGGCAATATGACTAAAGCATCACAGGCTTAATAAACACATTTATAAAGGAATCTCAACCATGGGTGGAATCTACCACTGAATACATTTGAAATGCAATCTTCCATACACATCCCCCCAATGCTGAATGCATTCTAATTGGAACAAAGGTGTGTAACTTATCATAAATCACAGTTCAGCCTTGCAATACAACTGCCCCTGCAGCTCTGAACACAATATTACATGTACCATGGACAAAAGAAGACTATAAACTGCTAATACCTTCCAGCAGCAAAATTTAAAGTAGTTCTGGCAACTTTTGGTGAACAAATTCATTTGGCATGTTTGACATTCAAGACTATAACAAGGATTAAGCCAAACCCTGAAGTTTAGTCAGAACTCTTGGAACCTATACTTAATCAAACATTGCATAGTGATGGATACAAATGTCTTTATTTTTTGAAACTGGAACCAGTGTATAAATTTGTTTTTTCAGACAGGAGCTCAACAGCAAATGTTACCATATGTATTCATTCCAAACAATGCATTGACATGAGGATGGAAATAATTGAGAGCATTGTTGAAAGTAATGGGACTGAAGAAAGTTTAAGGGCATATTGGCTTGGGCCCTTGATCCAGAGCTCTGTTGTGCAAGAACACGTATTCAGAGTTGCCTTTCCATTGATATGAATAGGGAAACTCTAGTGTGTGCGAGTGATCCATGTGCACATCAAAGGAATGACATACATTGACGGCTACTCTTTTGAGACAAAGATGTTTAACTTTGCATGTTGAGTTCTTAAGTGTTACATGATGAAATGAACAGATGGAATGGTGGAAGTCATGTTCACCACAGCTGTATGAATGTGCACATAAAGCGAAGCACCTCTGTGTTAAATTGTAATAGCAGGAAAACAAAATAACATAGTCAGACCACAATGATTGGTAAACAAATGATGTATAAAGACACCAATTATGTGTGCACATGGAACATCTCAAAATCTCAGGTAAGTGTTCTCAAATAAGAATTCACAGGTAAGAATACAACATCAAGAACAACAATCACAAAAGGCTGTGAATGAATGTAATAACTTCAATAATATCAAGTCCTCTTGTAATAAACACATCTCATGGAAAGGCAAAAAAGACGGTCTTCTAGAAGAAATATTCCGTTTCATCATGTGACTTCATCAGTTTCTTTTGTTTCATAACATGTTTGTGCTGACATCAATACAAGAATAAAATAATAAAATATATAACTCAATACAGCTCCTCATAAATTACATAATATACATATATACTGAACTAATCTTACCTACATAACATCATGTAACTCACAGCTTACATATATCATATGTTCTGTTACAGGTCCTTGACATAATTGGTGTCTTTATATATCATTTGTTTATCAATCATTGTGGTCTGTCTATGTTATTTTGTTTTCCTGCTGTGCACATAAAGCAGCATTATATTGGATTGGATCCAGCACAAAAATTCCTCTTCTGCTAAACCTCTTGCACATGCAGAAACACATGAAAAAGCCTGCGGTAGCCACTTGCTCCAAGTCAAACATTTTGTATCCTCACTTGCCTTTCTGCTTGTGCAAGAACTTGCACAACACATTTCTGGGCACTACAATATATGCAGGGAGGAAAGAGCTTGTTGTTGCACAAGATCTTGCTCAAGCAGAGATGCACGGTCTGTTTATGTTTCTGCTTGTGCATATGGCTGGATCCAAGCCATTGTCTGGTGTTTCTTTGGCACCCCTTTCTTATCCACCCCTCATCAAACCATACTGTAAACAGTAGATCACAGCTCTAGAATATTACCTATAGGACATCTTGGGGATGTTTTCTAGTAGCTTCTTAAAGAAGTGATTGTCCAGCTTGGTCAAAGGCAGCAAGATAATTGGTTCTTGTAGGTTATCCGGGCTGTGTAACCGTGGTCTTGGAATTTTCTTTCCTGACGTTTCGCCAGCAACTGTGGCAGGCATCTTCAGAGTAGTAACACTGAAGGACACTGAAGGACACTGTCCTTCAGTGTTACTACTCTGAAGATGCCTGCCACAGTTGCTGGCGAAACGTCAGGAAAGAAAATTCCAAGACCACGGTTACACAGCCCGGATAACCTACAAGAACCAATGAACTCTGACCATGAAAGCCTTCGACAATATTTTGCAGCAAGATAAGGTTAGGGCTAGGGCTAATCTGTACTAACCAGGCATTTAACCACCTCCAACTCCCTTTTCTCACTTTTTCTTCTGGATCATCTCGTCTGTTGGTGAGCTACAGCAAGGGGGTGACACATGGCTGAACGGATTGGAGGAAAAGCCTCGACATACACTGCCTTTTGTTCTTCTGTTGGAATATTATTTTTCAGTTTCTCCGATGGAAGGGAAAAGGAACACAGAGGAAACAGGAAATCAGAGGATACTCTAGGCCCATTTCGATATGGATCCAGGTGTGGGTTGGGATGAAAATGGCCTTGCATGCCATGACTGATGGTTTCCTTTGGGAGAACAACGAGAGGAGTGTGACTTTATTGCTACTCCTAGATGTCTCAGTGGCTTTTCATACATTCTGGAGGTATGGCTGGCTGGCTTGGGACTGAGGAGTCACCATGCTGCAATGATATTACTCTTACTTGACTCATTGTTTCCAGACGTTGGTGCTGGGGAGACTGATGCTCAGCCTGTTGATATTTATACTATGGGGTTCTGAAAGAGTTCATTTTGTCCTCTGTGCTGTTTCAAATCTACAAGAAACTTCTGGGAGAGATCATCCAGGGATTTGTTCTGAGGTGCCACCAATATGTGGATGATGTTCAGGTCTATTTCTCCTAAAAAGGTTAATTGGATGACAGGTGCCTGGAGAAGGTAACGAGGTGGATGGTGGCCAATGAAATGAATCTTAATCCAAATGAGACTGAAGATCCATCTTTTTAAGCTGTTTGGTCTGCTTTTAGCCTGGGGACTGCTTTATCTATATCATTTAATGCTCTTGTTTTTATGCTTTTAATTATCTTGTTTTATTCTTACTGTAATAGCTTGTTTTTAATGGTTGGCTTTATGGCTGTTTATACTGATGATGTTTGTGCTGTTTTGTATTTTTTTTTATTGTATCGTTTTACTTTGTAAACTTCCTTGAACAGGTCTCTGCAAAAGTGACAAAGAAATTTTCTGTAAGAATAAATACGTAAATAAATTCCTGTTCTATAAAGTTGTTAATTTCTGCCTACAGTGTGGGTTAGCCTCATTTATTTATTTATTTATCTATCTATTTGTTTGTTTGTTATATTTCTAACCTGCCCTCCTTGGCCAAAGCCAGGCTACAACTAATCTCATCAGCACTTAGTGTTCCTGGTCCTCTCCCATACTCCTATCTACTTTTGTTGTGTTGTGGATTCAGCCTTGGATTCAATTAAAATGACATTGGTAGCAGCACTCACTTGGGACAGAGATAGATTTCAATTCCTGGGAAGGACAGAAAGAGAAGGAATGATCCACAGAGGGTGGGGGCAGAGAGAGGTATTAAATTTTACAGATCAAAGAGGAATGAGGTCCATTTTGTCCATGGTGGTCTTATTGTTAATGGACCTCGCATTATACATCAGTGTCAGAGGTGGGTTTAAGTTCCTAACCCCATCATCCTCGTGCCTCAGAATGGGTACCTAGATGGCCACAGTGGGAAACAGGACACTGTAGAAGAAGAGTTGGTTTTTATGCCCTGCTTTTCTCTACCATAACGAGTCTCGAAGTGGCTTACAATCACCTTTCCTTCCCCCAACACACAACAGGCACCTTGGGAGGTTCTCCATATTAGAGTATGCCACTCTTAACCACTACACCACACTGGCACTCTACTGGACTCGATAGATGATTGGTCTGATCCAGCAGGGCTCTTTAAATGCTCTTAATAATATCAAAAGTTGGGTGAGGTATGCTCTTCAGAATCACACTTCATTTTTTTTCACTTCACCCAAACTAAAAAATATTATGAGAAGATAAGAGTCACTGGAAAAGACAATCATGCTAGGAAAAGGTGAAGGCAGCAGGAAAAGAGGAAGACCCAACAAAAGATGGATTGACTCTATAAAGGAAGCCACGGCCCTCAATTTGCAAGATCTGAGCAAGGTTGTTAAGGATAGGACACTCTGGAGGACATTGATTCATAGGGTCGCCATGAGTCGGAGATGACTTGATGGCAGTTAACACACACAGCACACAAACTAAAAAGAGTCCTTTTTAAAGCAGATGCTGTGTTTTCTTCAAAATTGCTTTTCCGGCTTGCTGCACTAGGCAGCAAGCTGCTCTGGAGGCATCCCTGGATGCTCCTAAATCACCACCCCCCATTAGAATTGGGCTGTTACTATTTTTCGGGATACCAATTTACCAGGTACTGAAAAATCCAGAAATATTCAGACATCAAACCTTAGGAGGAAAACTGAAACTGTCTGCCCAATCATGATGATTCTCTCATCCTGACAAGAAAAAAATGAAGGGAAAAAAGACCCAACCCTAAATGAATTAGGTAACCAAAAAGATTGAGGAAAACCAAAACAGATGAACTATAAAAGTTGACACAGAAAGTGAAAAACTCAACAATTGTTTTAATAAAATAAAATCAAGAGTTAAAATTATGGCTATATATATATAACACCCAAGTACGGCACTTTCTCCTTGAGTAGTTCAAATAATGAACAGGGTATTGACATACACACAATAGTGTCACACAAATAATTTTCTAATAACTTGACCACAATCTATCATCACCAGACGAAACACATTTTGGCCAGTAAAGCCTTCTTCAGTGGTCACTAATTAATTGCTGCACAGCATTAATTTATTACATTAAGTAAATAGACCTAATCAGACATGGAATTTGCAGTGCAGAACAAAGTTAAAATACTGAAAACAAACTGAATAGCCATTACTTTTTTCGCAAACCTTACTGGATTGTCCATTTAGCCATATATATATTGGAGAGGACATCAAATGACTAGCATATGGGCTGCTATTTTTGTGGCATCAGGTCCTCAAAATTAGGACCTAAAAGCAGAAAGCTGTCAGCTGATAGTTTGTATATAAGTGGTATTATATACAAACAGCTCTGTTTGCTGGCTAACTCAGTGAAAAGTCAGAACAACAGGAGGTAAGCCTTGGACAGTATAGTGAAAAAGCCCTGCAGAATTGTTCAACTAGCAAGTTCACTCCATCAGCTTAAACGCCATCACTCTACACTGTTATTTTGAGTGCAAAACTGATACTGTATTTTAGATTTCCGCATGCCTGCAAAGGGGGGGGGGAGGCAATCAAGGCAGAGCTGAGGCAGTTTCTACTCTGCTGTTAGATTGGTGAGGTGAAAAAATATAGGTCCAGAAGAAAGCTGAGAAAATGACCATGAACAACTCAAAGGCTGGCTGTCCTGTGTATGATTTGTTTCTTCTTTGTTGTTTAGTGTTAGTACATATTCAAGGCTGCATTTGTCACCGATAGCATCTCAAAACCAACACTTATAGGTGCCAGGGTTGGATAGGGCCATGTTTTTGTCGACAGTTCTCTCATGTTTCTCAGGACTACATATTTTTAGGACACATTTATTATTTGGGAAATGGCCCTAATGTTGAAATAAAATAGATGAATGCTCACTTTGTGTAACAATGTCAAAAGCTTCTAAATGGGATTGCAAAATAAATCTGTATTGCAATATCTCTTCATAATATGGCAGAGAAACAGCATGATGTAGTGGACTGTGTGTTAATGGGGAAACCTGGGTTCAAATTTCTGCTTGGCCTTTAAAGTTCCACTTAAAACTGGAATCATGACCATCAAATCATGTTTCTAGCTCTTTCACTTTGTTAAGCTGTAGATTGGCCTAAAAATAATTAGTAATATAGAATTCTGGGAATTCTTAACTATTCAGATGCTGCTTCAATTGACTAGTTCTTCAAAGGGTGCTCTGACATTCTCATCCGATACTTTCCTTGGAGTTGCCTGTCATAAACTGCTCAGATCTCTGTAATGTGAAAAAACAAAATTGCTACATCTCTGTCACATCTTACAAGTGGTGTCTTCTGGTATGAAAGGCCATTGACTGATCTAACAGAATATGTAAAGGCTGATTCAAATTGAGGGGGGGGGGGAAGGCTCATCAGTCTCTCAAATTCAGCCATCTCCGAGTGCTGATCTAAAATCCTGCATTCAAGAGCAGAAGAAAATTGCATGTTCTTTTTCACTTCATTTTCTTGTGGGAAGGTTAGAAACTTTTCTTTGGCAAGGTTGCTTAGCAACCTTGTTTCAAAATACTGGACATAAATCCTGATATGAATTAATGAATTTAAAAACATGCTATACTTTAATCTAGTCTTAAATTAACGTTAGTTAATACCCATCTTCAAGATCTGGGTGAACGGAAAATTCTGTAAGTATAACATATTTGCACATGTTCAAGAACTGGAGGTGGTGGTGGTGAATTGTGGGAAAGGAGAAGTTTACATAAGAATTCTGACAATTTGGAAATTATGAATGATTTCCATGAGTCCTAGCCCTCATCAAATTTCAGGTATGTATGGAATGACCCGATGCCAGTCTATTTCTCTTTCACTCTTCCTTTCCCCATAGTTCCAAAATGTATCAGATTGGGAGTAGGGTATAGGAAGGCAAATGGCAGCATCAGTTGGCAAAAGCCAAAAACTCTTCTGGCGCATTGACCAGATTTTTTTTTTAAAAAAATTACAATTCTAGAGTCCCCCATTAGTAATGGAATCTCCAAGCATGATTAGAATCCTTCATTTCAGACAGTCAGAAGATTAGGGACAGCCTTCAGCTTATGCCAGTCCTCTTAGCTGCTTTTTTTCCTTCCTCACTTCACAGTTTGTAAAATTTGAGAAAGGGTGATACAGGCATCTAATTTCGGCAAAGCTCACCCCTGAGGAGGAAGACTACACTGGAGCTGTAAACATTGGAGTACTCATGCATACAAAGGACAATGAATCAATTGTGCATTGCCACAATCTGTTTTATTGTGTTCTGCTGTGTCCAGAAGTCTATGGAATGCATAGTAGTGGCAGCAAATCTCCAATATGCTCCATTATATGCTCTATTGCTCTTCCCATTTTCCCCTTTTTGGGGGGAGATACACAGGTTTGTACATCAGAAGAAGCACTCTCTCCCTCTCTTTTTAAAAAGTAGGCTATGCAATCCCTAAATAAAATAAATCATACAGTTACTTTCTAATCATTATCATTATGATAATAAGTAACAGCAGTGACAATCAGATTTCATTTAAGTTCTATTTTAGTCATATATAATATTAGCTTACAAAATTAGTTTGACCTGAAACTATCAAAATGTAATTTAACAGCAAAATAATAAGTATCCTAGCATTTAAATCATCTTGTCTTGATGTCAAGACATGGATGTGACTTCTTTGATCATGTTGATCATATCCCAAAACAATATATCAGTTTGAGCTCTTCTTATTGGTCATAAGACTGGTCTTGTTTATCAGAGTTTCAGGGGTTCACCTGCTTCCTGGGGACTTTTTGCTTTCTCAGAAATCAGGAGTGCATTTAGACAAAGACAAGATTTCTCCCCCACATACACACAAATGAACACTTTCTGTCAATACTAAGAAATGCTTTCCCAGTGTTTACAGCTACTAGCGGATAGATGTTTCTCATAGAATGCACAAAAAATAACTCGGTGCTGTATCATTGCTGTCTCAGCAAAAGTCAGTTTCTGATGGTAAACTACACACAGTCAGGGTCTGAAATCTATTTTGTTCAATGGTGGAGGCTGTAACTGAGCCAATCTAGGGCCCAAAAAGTACCAGATTAACAAGTCTCACGTGGCCTGGCAGAGCTGCGGATCTGGTTGGCTCCTTCTCCTTCCCTTACTCCTTTGTGGGAGTGGGACCCTTTTCCAGGACTTACCCCCTCCCAGTCTACACTCCTGTAAGTATAATGGCTTGGGTTACCTTGTTTAGGGGTCCATAGAATCAGACCACTTGGTCCTATTTGTTTGAAACTTTGAGGGTTTTGGTGGACAGGCAGCAGTAGCTTCCCTGTGGTTGTGATGTCATTTGGTTGAAAAACATCCACACCAATCTCTCCCCCACCCAAAAAAAAAAACTTTGCAGAGGTAATAAATGTTCTGGAGCTACTGGAGAACATTATAACAATAAGAACATAAGAAAAGCCACACTGGAGAGCATTATAACAATAAGAACATAAGAAAAGCAAGGTCCGACAAGTCCAGCAGTCTGTTCTCACAGTGGCCAACAATGCTAGAGGCCTCATAAACTTCAAAAACTGTAACCTCCCTCAACTCTATATACTCACCAATTTCTTCTGGAAAAGCAGAAATCTTTCAAGAAGGCAGTCTAACCATACCTATGAATGCAATTGCATTTATTTGGATGCATCTCAACACTTGTCAAATGATCAGCTTTCTGACTGTGAGCAGTGAACAGGAAGCAATTTGAACTGGCGGATAATCAAATATATCTAGTTGGGGCCTGTGTTAATTGATTATTTAGTTATATCTCCCTCAATATATGCAATAGTTTAGCAGTCCCCTTGTCTTACTACTATTTCCTGACTTACAGGGGAAATTAAACACAGATGAAATAGTAGTTCAGAGAGAATGGTAATATTTGGGAAATGCAGGAATGAGACATCAGACATATTATTGTCAATATGTAATGTATACAAATCTTTTTAAGACTAATTTATCCTTAGATGAGGAGTGTAATTAACAACAACCACTCAAATGGGAGAGTATTGCTAAAGCATTAACAATGAGCATGAAAAAAATGAGAGTCATTATGAACAACTATTAATGTACATTTGGAGCTCAAACGAGTGGGAAGATGCAGACATGGCAATATTCCTAAACCTCAAGGTTGCTTTACCAAGGCAATTTCACATCCTCTTGGTGCAATATAGGCTTGTAAAAAATAGTCTGTAGTACAAAAAAGTGTATAAAATACATGAATTGTGACTGAACAATCTTAACCCTCCCCTGCTGACAGTGCATCAGTCCTTTGGAGCGCAGCATCGCATAAAAAACAAGGATGGAGTTTTTCAAAGAGACAATCATAAAACCCTCAGATTATGAAAAAAAAATTAATGGACAAGATTATGACTATTTTCCAATAAAGCTAACATTTTATAAACAAACCACCTATAGTTTTTCCGCAGTAAACAAGTCATTTGATCCCTTTTCTTTACAAGTGGCTGTTCCTCCTCTGCTTCTTCATCTCAAAATGCTGTAACCTTCAACAGGAAGCCTTATTGCCCCTTCTTTGGCTGTTCAATTAATGAAGTCACCATTACTCTTTGTGGGCCTGAGATGGCTCACATTTTCAATTATGCCAATGCCCATATTCTTAAACAGCATCTACAGCAGAGCTGCAAGGCATGACTTGATGTGTAGCCCTCCACGTCCTTGTGCAAAAGCATTCACCCTTACCAAATGCTGCAGCTTGATTCCTTTGATGAAGGCTATTTATATTTCAGTTAATAGACAGAATTCTTGTAGAGCAAAGAATTCTTGAAATATAGTAGAGCTATAATTCTTTGAAAGCCTTGTGCCAGGTTTCTAGGACAACACATATATGTGAACACACGGAGTACCCCTTTTTGTCATGCCACTGGCCAATCTTAACCCAGCATTGTCTGCTCTGGTTTACAGGGGCTCTCCAAGCTCTCAGGCAACATTACAACATTACTGCCTGAGTGTGTTTAACTGGAGATAACTGCAGATGTTACACTGGCGTGTAACCCTTGTGTTTTACTACTGGCCTGTGACATTTCCCTAATATGGATTAGTAGCATTATTAAGAGGGATACTCCAAATTCTTTTTTACCCAGTTTCTCCCAGAAACCCAAATATCCATTTCTTTTCTTCTCTTTAAAGATGTTTTTAATCAGTTTTGTTTTTATCAACAGTGAAATTCAAAGAGAGGAGAGGAAAAAGAAAGGTTCTACAAAATTTCAGAATTTTATTCTGCAGATGCTAAGAGGCAGGCAACTTCTTCCCAAATTTTCCTACTGTCCTGTGGTGTACAACATAAAAATCCTGCAAGGGCTAAAGGTACAAAAGTGTGCATAGAGGTGTAACAGAAAACTACAAAACAGAATCAAAGATAAATAAATGAGAAAGGGCACTTTCACACATGCCAAATAATGCAAATTCAATCCACTTTCAATGCACTTTGCAGCTGGATTTTAATGTGTGAAACAGCAAGATCTATTTGCAAATGATTGTTAAAGTGCATTGAAAGTGGACTGAAAGTGCATTATTTCAGAAGTGTGAAAGCAACCAAAGTCTTCTTTTGAAACAGAAAGAGAATAAAGAAGAATAAATGAATTTCATGGTGGAGGATCCACTCCCCATAGCAACTCTATGGTTTAGTACTATAAGGGATAACTTCCAAAGTCTTTCCCCACTTATTCATCCACTCACTAGTTACAAATAGTAAACTGCATTTTCTTTCATTGGCATTGAAAACTTGCTTTTGTTCTCATCAAACCTTTGACAGGAGTATCCAAATAATGATGAATGAGAGTTGGGTCTAGATGCCAGATTTATATTCCAGACTTAATACTCAACAAAGAATGTGTTCTAGCCTAATTTAAGCTGTTTGGTTTAAATGGGAGAGATAAACATGTGTTTGATTCTGTGGGACTCAAATTGATTGCATAGTAAGATAGTACAGGAACAAGTATACACAGTTCATGCTCCCTGTCCCTTTACCAAAGCATCTTCCTAAAACATCTCATTACAGTACAACCGTATTACCTGTGTATATATGCCTTCCCCAGAATAATTCAGTTTTGCATAGTTAGCAGAATGCCAGGAGAGTGAGAGCTTTCCTGACCTCATCAGGCAGGTAATTCCATAAGATGCAGGACACAACAGAGAATGAATGTATTTGGACATTGTTATTAGGGCTGTGCAGCTTTTTCGGTATTTTTCAGGTTCGGGTTTAATAAACTTGGACTTGTTTTTTAATCTGAAAAGCCGAATATAATGGATTCGGCTTTTTGATTTTTTAAGAAAAATTGGGTTTATTAAACCTGAACCTGAAAAATACATGGCTCAGTTCTGTACCGCTGGGGGTGGGGGGGGGGAGTTTCATATCCTTGCTGCTTGCCAGCTCCTGCCTCCACAAGTTGGCAAGAGCCAACAGGCAGCACAAATTAATCCCCCAGGGTTCAGATCAGTGCTGTTGGGGCTTTCAGATCACGCTTGGTTGGGAGTCCCGACCTCCAGGTGGAGATCAGAGCCTGCAAGCAGTGGCGATCTGAAAGCAGCAGGCAATCTGAAAGCCCTGGATAATGCAAAAAAAAAATATTGGCATTATTTGTGATCTGCTTTTTTGGCTCCCCTTTATTACTGCCATTTTTTTTTACCAGTAATCCCCCTTCCCCGAAAAATACCATTTTTTTCTGGTTCAAGTTTACCAAATGCACACCCCTAATTGTTGCCCGTGGGGTGGCACCTGTGTACAAGCCCTGCTCAGAGAAGCAAAGATGTCATTGTGGAGCATAGAGGGAGATGTAGTACTGCAGATATGAGGGACTATCACCATGGGGGGGGGTTGTATGCAATAACAAGTACCTTGAAGAGAGTCTGTTATCATCATAGTCTGTACCTTGAATTGAAATCAGTCACTGATAGGCCATCAATGGAGTGACTGCAGAATGGGAGTAATGTGCATGTTCCACCTAGCTAGCATTCCGCACCAGCTCAAGCCTCTGAATGGACTTTGAGGAGAGCTATGTAGAATTCATTAGAATAGTCTAGGCTCAATGTTACATGGCATGGATCCAGGTGGCCAGACCAGCAGTGTAGAGGTAGGGCAACTTCTGGGCTACATGGAAGAATGTGTTTTTGCAGCTGCATTAACTCACTTCTGCAGTAGTAATGTTGGCTCCACTACAACCTATGGGCTTTTAACAAAGTCAGCAAAGGTCAGCTAAACCCCATCAAAAGTTGGCAGTACCTTCCCAGCCAGCATTACCTCTGTCTTGCCAGGATTTAATTTCATTTTGCTCAGCTAGGGCTATACCCTTGGTATATCTAAGATGATTTTTTTTCAGCCAAACACACATTAGAGAATCTCCAATGCCAGCTGGTTATCCCAATCCCAAAAAATCCCCCCAAATTGGGCTTATTCGGGAATGCTGAATAGCAACAGCTAAAGGTCTGTAAAGTTGCTCTGTGCCATTTTGTGTGGGAGGAGAGCTAGTTCAACCAAAATGGATGGTTGACTATATCATCCTTAAGCCCTTTAAGGACTACACACAATTGCTCTCATCTGACATGGCAACCCTGGCTCAGATCATTCCCATGATCCAAATGGCTTGTATTAAGATGGCTGTCTTTTCGGACCCAGCTGCAGGACATGTAGACTTGCTTCTAGCAGATCAGGCACAGGTGCAAAGGCTACAAGAAGGCATCAAGTCCCACCTGCACCCTCTCACCCAGCAGAAGGTTTACATGATGTTGACCATGTGTGACCTGTGCTGCAAGGTCAGGATCACCAAGCAAGCCAACCAGCTCATTTGCTGGAGAGACGAGCTCTCCCGGCGCATTGAGCGCATGCAGGCTAAGAGGGACACATTGGCACAAGCAGAGGAGGCAAGGGGTGAAAGAAGCTTCACTAGTATTCATACCCCACCTCCACTTCTAGGCAGCACCCCCTCCTCATGGCTGAGATGAACTTGGAGATGGGGCTCATCAGGAGGGCACTCAGCCCCTCTGGGAGTGAGAGGCACACAAGGCAGGATATGGAGGTTGCAATACTGAGGGAATACCTTGAATGACACAACAAGCTGCAGACCACTAATCCATTAAGCTACTGGGCCATGAAAGAGACAGTCTGGCCAGACATCTCTGCCCTGGTGCAGAGGCTCTTCTCGTGCCCTCCGACGAGCATGCAGAGTGAGCCTGTTTTTCTCCTAATCAGGCAACATTGTATGCCTGCATCAGTCATGCTGGCTCTCCTGGACAGTTGAGCAGTTGGTCTTCCTAAAAGTCTACTTGCCACTGTTCAACTACCCAGTTGTGGACTTCGTGGGTGAGTGAAATGAGCACATGTTTGTGCCTGCATCCTCTCTCAGTCTGTGTTGGGAAGTTGGGGTGAAACGTTCTTCCGAAAATAATGTCACTAGAAATAAGCAGCAGGGCAGTTACCCAATTTGATTGACAGAATCCTCAACATCCCTAATGCAATTACAGATACACCTGCACTGAATTGCCTCAACTGAACCCTAGTAACTGTGGAGATATCGGAGGTGGTGCTTACTCAGTCACCCCAAACGAAAAATGCATGCTGAAAATAATACAGCTGCACCAAAATTGTTCTCCATCTTGTTGGAGATGGAAGGGATAGAATAGGATATGGACTGGAGTCTCTAACAAAAACAAGCAGAACCCACAGGAGCCCCATAAGTAATTAAGCTAATCTGCATGTGTTTAAGACGGATCTTTTTTGTGTCTGTGGATTGTCCTTGGTTCTCAATGAAAACCTGCTGGGATTCCCATGTTTGACATTGGTTCTGTTGGGCTTGCACTGTGAAATTGGCCCTGCTTTCTGCTGGGCTTCTCTGTTACCCATTGGCTCTGTTGGCCTTGCAAAAGAGCCTTCCCCACTTGATTTTGTTCTGCTGGGATTCTCTGGTTTGCCATTGGTTCTGTTGAGCTTGTCACATTGGCTTGTGGTTTTGCTGGGATTCCTGGTTTCTGCTTTGGTTCTGTTTGGCTTATGTTGGTTCTTGGCATGGAAGGCATTGACCAGTGGTTGATGCAGACATGCCTCTTTGCTTTTGCCCTGGAGGGGAAAACCACTGGAAACAATAGAGGATGGAGTGTTTCACCCCAACTTCTTTGGGGGGGCCATAGAATTGGACCCCCTAACCTAATCTTCTTGAAACTTGGGGACTCTTCTGTGGGACAGGCACCAGCATCCCTGCAGCCAATGTGGTGCCTCTAGCTTTAAAAAAAATGCAATCAGGCAATGACCCAAAGCCTCTACTGCATCCCCAGGGGATTTGGATAGAAAGATATACAGCTGGGTGTCACCTGCATATTGATGGCATTAAATCATAAAGCTATGTGATTTCTCCTAAAGGTTTTACATAGAGGTTGAAAAACATGGGGGATGATTGTGCCTGTGGAACCTCACAAGACAATTTTCATACTGAAGGTAGCTGGGCTGCAACAGCAACTCCCTGAGTCTTTTCTATGGGAATGATTTGAACTAGTCCAATGCAAGTCCCCTGATACCTATTTTGCCTCCAAATGTCTCTGAAAGATGACATGATCCATTGTATCAAAGTGTGCAAATGAATCCAGTAGGAGCAACAAATAGGCATGGCCTTTGTCTCCATTCAGACAGAGGTCATCAATTAAAGTCACCAGGGCTTTCTCTGTCCTATAGACAGAGAGAAAATTGGAAACTGGGGGCAATTGGGTACATCATTTTTCTCTATAGGGACATTTTTTCTATAGTGGATGAAAAACCACCACTTTGAGTGACCAAGGGAAAGTGCCCTGAGGTAGTGATTGATTTATGATAGACACTCAGGGCTTGTTGATGTGGTCCTTACATGATTTAAGTGGCCAGGATGGGCAAGGATCCAGCACATAAGTAGTGACCTTCATGGAGCCCAGGATCTTGCCAACTTCCATCACAGAAACTGGGACAAAAAGTCCACAAATAGACTATGTACAACCTGCAACCAGATCAGTGTGTACATACAATATATTATATGGCAAAATACTTTGGCAAAAGTATCACAACTAATTTTCTGATCCTGAGATAATAAAGGCTCAGATTTAGGAGTAAGCAAGTGCCAACCTACTTTGAATAACTGGGATGGTCATGAACTAGCTGATGCAATGGTAGCAGAGACGTTTCTTTGCCACTGTCACTGCTGCTTCGTAAGTCTTCCAATGGACTCTATAGCACAATCCAACAGATTCAGTATGAGTTTTCCACCTGTATTCTTCTAGGTGTCTCCCAGCTCTCTTGAGGTCAATTAAAGGTATGGGTCATTGAGGCTAGTTTAGTGTTACTTTGGGCTCAAATAGGAAAGTGGGCCATATTCACACTGGCACATATCAAGAACACATATCTTTACAGCACATATGGTATCCATGTCATGGGCCATTCTTGGTGAGAATCACTCTAGTACATATTAAGCTACCCTCAGCATTGCTCAGAATGAGAAACCCACTGCTTGCTATGAGCTTTATATTGTAAAGACTGCAAAACCCAGGACTCCTATGACTATGTTTGCAAAAGAAAGTCAAGGACAGATTGAAAATTCATTTAATAAAAAGGATAATAGTAGGCTGTAGAATTAGAAAGGGAGTTTTAGATTGAACGAACTGAACTGGAGGAGGAAAGAAAGAAAAATGTTACAGCTTTTGTACTTCAAAAAGATGAATGCTGACGGTTATAAAGTCAAGTGGGTTAAATACTTAGAGCAAATGTCTTGTCCTTGCTAGCTATTTTGTGAGGAAAATATATGAACCACACACTTCTCACTAAACTGAGATTATTTTAGGCCATGGCTGGAATTTTGTTGCAAATAAATGATCAGATCTTTTTTTTTTTCCTTTTGGAAATCATTAAAGTTAAAGATCAGTTTCCTACTTTGTTTCATCCTTGGGCTGGCAGAAAAGGATTTACAGTGGCACCTGAGACTGAAAATGGTACAAGCCACGAACATGCTTCCTCACACACTTCAACGATCCTTGAGAGTGAGGAAGAGGGGTTTGAAAGTGGCAGCCAAAGATGTGTTTCTCCTATGTGAAACGCATGCTGTACTCCTTAGTACCATATTATGTTAAATTCATAAATCTGAGGCAAAAATGTAGGAGGAATTTTAAAAATTCAATTTGCAAAACCAAGAGCTAATTTCTGAGGAAATAGGTTATAACTAATATGCCACCTGCAGTGGCTTGAAAAACAACTGTATGTATGTTTATATTTTCTGAGACCACTGAGGAAGGCCTTAGGGCTGAAACACTTCTGGTCACAGTGGTCTCTCTGTGTTACCAAACTATACTTTTTACATATGGTGGTTTTAATACTTCTATGAGGCTTCAGTTTTTAAACTTTTTATGCATTTTTGCCAATAATAAAGAATTTTCTATTTTGTTATTTTATTATATCTTTTTGGTTCCTAGCCTGTTTTTTTGGGTTGGGTTTCTTTTCTTGTTTGAGTCTACATACATTTGAAACAAGTGTTTATATCTGATGAATGATTGAGAATAGGCTGGCAAAATACCTCAGTAGCTTATATTTCTTTTCTGTTAATACTTTATTACATACAGTATACAGGGAGAAAAAACCTGCCATCATGAGAAAACCTCTTAAAGCGTTTTCTCAAGCCGACCCTCAAAGCTTACCTTCAAATGTAAGAGCTTATTGCCTCTTCAAAGTTTTTAAAATAATCCTGCCTGGCGGGGATGTTTTAGGTAGATTTACTCATTATCCATATAACTGTCTAATCTTTTTGTGAATCCCTGCTAATCTCATGGCCTCAATTATTCCTTATGACAATGAGTGCAGAGGCTAATTATGCATTGTGTAAAGAAGCGTTTCTGTTTATCAGGCTTAAATTTGCTACCTCTTTTCAGGGATGCTGAGTTCCAGTGAAACCTTTTCTGTACCAAAATGCCTCTAGGAATTCTTCCATGGTTACTGAGGAACAACTGAGGCTACAGGGGCAGAGGTAGCTGGAATTGTAAATCTTAAGGAGATAAATGTGTTCCATCTCCATGATACCCCCCACAAGCCATCAATTACACCTAATTGCAATGGCTTATTGCTGCTGTGAGTGGTATAGCAAGCTTACATGTTACAGAGGGCCAAGGGTAGCAGCTGTGGGTCAGTGGTAGAGCATCTGCTTGGCATTCAGAAGGTCCCAGGCTCAATCTCTGGCATTTCCAATTAAGGATGAAGTAGTATGTGATGTGAAAGACCACTGCCTGAGACCCTGGAGAGCAGTTGCCAGTCTGAGTAGACTATACTGAAGGTCTGATTCATTACAAGGCAGCTTCATGTGTGTTCATGTGTTTATAGTTGCTGATGTGAACTACCTGTGACCCTTGGGAACTGCTGCTAGTCTTAGTAGACAATACTTTGATAGACTAATGGTCTGACTTAGTATAAAGCAGCTTTTATGTGTAAGTGGTTGCCAACATTATTCACATCCCTTTCTCAGTATCATGGCAGATTTGTATTTGAAAGGAGCCCATACAGATATTCAGCTGGGGAGGAGAAACATATATAGGGAGGAGAGCAGTTATGGTTTCAAGCTCTGTCCTGACATATGCACATTAATTGGCACTTTTGTATAGAGTCTATATTCACATGGCTTTATCCATGCAGTTGACTCATGTAGACTTGCACATATAAGATCTTTGTAGCAGGCTTTTGGTGTGATTTGGCCCACCTGCCATCCTTATGGATAATGTGGCAATAGCTGATCACCTTTTGAGGGGCTGAGCAAGAATTTTGGCCCCTCCTTCGAATTTGCCAGGAAAGGGGCCTTTTGACCTGCTCCTCTATGTCCCAGAGAGTGGTGTTGTTCTCCAGTTGGCCTGGTCTTTTGACCGGTTAGGACATTACTTTTGGTAGGAATAGTGGGAGTTGCTACAGTATAGGTAGGGATAATTGACAGGTACCCTGAGGCATCTCAGGATGGAGGGCTGTTTCCAGTGTAGCTAGGGTTGCCAACCTCCAGGTACTAGCTGAAGATTTCCTTCTATTACAACTGATATCCAGCCAATAGAGATCAGTTCACCTGGAAAAAACGGCCACTTTGGCAATTGGACTCTATGGTGTTGAAGACCCTCCCCTCCTCAAACCCTGCCCTCCTCAGACTCTGCCCACAAAATCTCCCACTGGTGACTTTACAAATGCAACCACCAACTAGTTCCTGAATTGTGTGATGTTTAAATCACACATTCAGCTGCACATGTGTTGAATATAGCTTGAGAATTATTCAATGCACATATAAATAATAATCAAGGGTGCCCTTGCACAGATTGTATGTGTATTCACAACCTTTGAACAGAGCTAGATTGTACATGTGTTCATTGTAACTCGTGTAGGATCATACAGAGGCTACAGGCAACAGGGGTAGAGGAAGGGATGTGTGCCTAGACTTTGTGCTGACATTGCAGCAGATGTATGTAAGTCAGGCTGGGACCAGTGGGCTCCCTTACACAAATTCCCTGTATGTACTTATGTCATAAATTGACAGAGCTTCAAAAGGTCCTTGCAGGCCATCTAGTTGAACCTCATGCTCAATGAAGGAAGTTGAAAGCATTCCCTGTGTACAGGATTTATAATACAGTAAAAACAAGAGAAATACAATGAAAACTTTGATTTAAAAATAAAATAAAATACCAACTAAAATAAAGAAACCCATGAACTCAATTAAAAAAACACAATATCTGAGGTGAAGAGTAAATGCACATTCCAATTTTCCAGAAAAAGTGCTAAAAACATTGAAAACAATACCACAGTATAACTCAAATTAGAAAGAAACGATGCCACATTTTGGATATTGAAATGGAACAATGGTATAAGGCAGACAAAGAAGTATTTTGAGAGGTAATTAGTAAAAAAAGAAAACCCAGCCAAGAACATTTTAAGAAAATACATGTTAATACATTCCATACTTCAAAAGGCTACCAAAGAATAAGCTGGCCACTGAACCATCCAGATGCTAGAAAGCAGATAAGGTCTATATGGCAGTACTAGAAAAAAGTTAAATGGAACTGAAATAACTGCACAGAAGCTGGTATTACTGAGAACTAAGCCTAGATGTTTTCCTGGTGATAAACTCAGATTTAGGATAGGAACATATATTTGCTTTGAAAAGGCCTTCAAAAATGGCTTTCCCATGTGAGTGATCCCTGTAGTAGCTGTAATCTATAAGCTTCACAGGAGAATGACCCACAACGTGATGGTGATAATTCTTCTTGTTTCAGCTCCAGAAGATATGCTTTTATTATTATTTATTTGATTTTATCCTACCCTTCATCTGTAGATCTCAGGGAATATGTTTCTCCCTTCGTTCATATCCTCACAACAAACAGATGGTGATGTTTAAGACTATGAAAGTTACTAGTCCAAGGTCGCCCACTGATCTTCATGAGAATTTGAACCTGGGTACTGAGAGCCAGGTGTCCCTGGACTTAGTTGACCACCCTAGCCACTATTCTGTATCAGTTCTCTGGGCTTGCACAGTGAGGTCATTTTTAAGGGAGAATGTAAAGTGTGCTCCATTCCCATGTTAATAATGCTCACTACAATTATGTACTAATTTATGTTTAAGGAATAATTAAATTTGGACTCCTTCAGCATTCAGTTGTGGCTTATAGGAGTCAGGAAGATTTTGGTTTTCCTTTCAAATATGACATTGTACATTCTTTCCCTACATCTTTGGGGATGTAAGACTGCCACAGCAAGAGTTATGATTTTTCACACCCAAAGCAAGCACATATGACTTTTAAGAATAAATGTCTTGAAAAGACAGCTGGTTTATGAATATTATTGCTCAAAGACCAAAAGAAGGTGGCTTAATTGCACAAGCTGTTGCACAATCAAGTCAATTGTGTATGCTGCACACCACAATGATTCACATTTGCATTAATTTATGCGGGTGATGGTGCTTTTGAATGGGGAACATGATGCACATTTATGCACAACAATGGTTCAGCTCCACTTTGGGGGAGGGGAAGCAGATGAGTGACTGAAATAAGCAACACCTGTGCTCAGGAAAAGCTCTGAGAAAATAAGGAGATGGGTTTTGCATGTTTCTAAATGGTTGGGTGGCACTAAGGTCCACCAGTAAATTTTCTTTGAGATGACTATCTGGAAGGATGATAAAAACGCAAGAAATGAAATAGTAGTGTGTCAAGACTCATTCTTGATAACCACAGACATCAAAGATAGAGAAGCAGTTGGACCAGCTGTATATATAGTTTCACATTTCATCCAGTGATGACTTTCTGCACTCTTGAAAGGTAAGGCATACCATTGTACATGTCATCAAGAGTCATAACAATGTGATATATCTAGCTGACAAACCCCTGGCTCTATACTGATAACTTAAAGGTGTTGAATGCAGCTATTTCAGCTGAGAAAGTGGATGTCAACTTATCACCTTTGCCTACTCAGCAAGATGAACAAAGTGTATCAGAATACATGTTTGTTATAGATCTTTTTCAGATGTTATGATTGCATGTACCAGGAGCCTGCCAACTGCATATATTGGAAGTATATGCTACCTGCAATCCTTCCAATACATACAATGGCCATGTTGTCTGAAAGGCAACACTTGGACTGCACATGCATGTACAGACTCCGTGCATGCTATGCAAAACCCTGATTTTACAGGGTTCTGGTTTGTGTGTACCAAAACTGAAAATCTGCATTGCCTCTTTCAGGCATCATGCTGATTGTGTTGGGAGGACCTGCAAGCAACTAGCAGCCTCCCAGTACATGTGGACTGTAACATCTGAAAAGGGCTGGTAAATTGTCCACAAGCAGCATTAGTTTATTGGATAAAACAAAGACATCGGCATGAGCCTGGGAGCCCTTGAGAAAACGTCTGTGTGAACCCAGTGGATTGTCCCTGTTATTTTTCCATCAAAAGGTGCTAGATACAGCAAACTCCAGAAAAAGAACAAAACAGAGCACATGACATTGATCTAACTAATTATCATGTATGAGGATTCACTTGCAATACTGCCTATAATTGTTACCAATCAGCCTTGGGTATATTGGACACTGGGGAGTTGCCAGTGCCATAGCCTGCAAAGGGATAATTACAGCCCATTCCTGGGGTGGGGGTGGGGGCAAACCGTGGCAGCCACCATGGAGGGTAGGATTGCCCACCTCCAGGTACTAGCTGAAGATCTCCTGCTATTACAACTAATCTCCAGCTGAGAGAGATCAGTTCACCTGGAGAAAATGGCTGCTTTGGCAATTGGACTCTATGGCACTGAAGTCCCTCCCCTCCCCAAACTCCACCCTCCTCAGGCTCTGCCCCCAAAACTTCCCTCCTATGGCAAAGAGGGACCTGGCAAACTTAGTGAAGGGGGGGGGAGCCTTTTCTCCGATATAAAAATTGGAAAAAAGGCTTCCCCCCTGCCAATACGGGATAGTGGGCCTGTGCCACCAAAAAAGGTGGTACAGGACCGTTGGTATCCCAGGAGGCATTCATGGGGAAAAAGTGGTTTAGAAGCTGCCTAAAGGCAGCTCCACCCCTGGAATGCCCTGGGAATGCCTCCCGGGACACCGGCGTGGGGACTTGCACTGGAAGAACACCAGCGGGGGGCCATGCCGGTGTCCGTGCCAGTTTGCACGGCACAAGTGACATGGACCTGGAATACAAGCCTAAGGCAATTCGGCCACCATCCTCAGGAATGGGCCTCTTGCCCCACTTATGATCCAGGTTATTCTGTAGACGTCAACTTTAATACCGTTTCCCTGTTAGCAAGTATGGGGTTATTAAGAAGATGTAAAAAAAGAAGACAAGCAAGCTTTGACCATGGGGACTCACATCTGAGAAATAATACAAAGTAGTGCAACTTTTTTGCCAGGGAAAAATTCTGCCCTGCTGTAAGTGTACTTGACAATTAATTTATCATAGACTTTTGAACCATGGGAGGGCTTCCCCTGATGCTATACTTTTCCACAAACATAGAAACCTTTTATACTAGTGCTGGGAGAGCTTCCCCATCTCAATTTGGAAAAGACACAATTACAATACATTATTTTCTTCTAAACACTAGAAAGGTGCCCCAATAGCATCACTAAGATGGGGCCCAAGTGCCTTAACCAGACCCCTTCCCAGCATGTCCCTTTCAAGCGCCTAGCCCCTCCCAGCCCTTTCCCTTAAACTTACCTGGCATTGACTGTGTCAATAATGGAGGGCCTTGCAAAAAGAGGACTATCATTAGAGCCACAATTATGCTTCAGAATGCTTCTATCTTGTGTGCCAGAATCTCTTGGAAAAGTAGTTTCTTAGAACTTCCTGACAAGGACTGTGGGTGGGCCCCTAGGAAACTACACATGCTCATAGTCATGTCTGAAACTGTGGAAAAGGTAGTTTCACAGTGTTCCTGGCCCTTGACCTCGTTAGGTATATACTTTAAAAAAATGGGTGTGCACCTGAAAAAATGCATAATGAGGTTGAGAAAGTGAGGCTTGAACATAGGGTTGCCAGGTCCCTTTTCGCCACTGGCGGAAGGTTTTTGGGGCGGAGCCTGAGGTGGGCAGGGTTTGGGAGGGGAGGGACTTCAATGCCATGGAGTCCAATTGACATAGCGGCCATTTTATCCAGGTAAACTGATCTCTATCTGCTGGAGATCAGTTGTAATAGTAGGAGATCTCCAGCTAGTACCTGGAGGTTACAATAATGAGGAACACCTGTGCCAAAGTTAACATAGTTGAAGAAAATGGTAGCACGAGGGCTCAAGAGTATAACACCACACTGGGTAAAAAATGCAAAATAATGATGCAAACAATGAACATGCAAACTATACAAAAAATCATATAAGCACTTCTGAATGTGTAGACAATATTTATAGGCATAAAGTCAACAACCATAATGATAAATGAAATGAAATGAAAAGCATTACATCATGCAGTAGAGCAAGCAAATCTGTGGCACAAATTAGTGCTCTAGACTAAATACAATCCACAACGAGTACAGGAATATCCAGTCCAAAACATAAGGTCAAACATCAATAGTCCAGAAGTAAGAGATAAGAAAATCCAAGAAGTGCAGCCAAGGAACCAAGATAAAAGGAGAACGCGTGGCTAGTCGTAAATCACGTTTCAAGGCTTTCTTCAGCTCCAACGTTGTTAGCATTAATCAGCCCGTAGGCTAAAAGGAGGGTTCAAATGACCGTCAGCTGTGAAATAAATAACATCTTATATATGGCATGCTGAAAACATTATTGCAATATAAATTATATAAAAGGACATAACAGATACAACAAAAGGTTATAAGCTGTACCTAGGGAATGCGTCTATGTGGAATTCAAAAGCGCATGTATCCTCATGTGAGCGGTACTGCAAACAGGAAGTGGGGCGTTTTTATAGCAGTCTGATAGCAGAAGGTGCATATTTAAAGAGATGGTACAATTATAAGTAAGATGGTGCAGTTTTAGATAAAGCAGGACAAATCAAACTCATTATTGAGACCCAGGGGAGTAAGGGTCCGAAAGGCATAGATTAGACGAGCTTCTTGTTGCAATAAAAGTTTTTTGGCATCCTGAAGATGAAATAGTTTAGGTTTAAATTGCCATAAAACAAAAAATAGAATATCAGTGTCCAAATGATGAGCATTAATGAAATGTTGGACAAGCGGTGCCTCTAAATTGCGCGCCCTGATGCGCGTTCGGTGCTCACCGATCCTAAGGCGGACAGGACGAGATGAACAACCGATGTACATCAAACGGCACGGACAGAGGACCGCGTAAACAGACATGGCCGTGCCGCAGTTGCTAAATTGCTTGAGAGTGTAAGAAAACTTAGAACTGTTAGAATGTACATCTTTGATGGGTAGACTATAGGGGCACATGGAGCAATGACCACACTTGTGGTGTCCCGGAGACATTGTAGAGGTAGATGGTAAAGAATCTGTTTTAATTAAGATGTCACGTATGGAACGAGTTTTCCTCATCCCCAAAATAGGGGGTTCTTTGCATCCAGGAATATCCTGTAACAAATGCCAATGGCGCATCAAAATACGTTTGATGTCAAAAGATAGATGTGAGTACTGTAAGGAAGCTACTACTCTGGGTGCAGAGGAGCCATGAGTAGATGACGAGGAAGATTGGTGCAGCAGTTCTGATCTGGATCTAGAACGGGTTCTATCAAGCGCACTTTGAATGATGTCAAGTGGATATCCTCTTCTGCGAAAATTGGCCGCCAACGAATTGGCAGCTCTGAAGAAGTCTTCATCTCTGGTGGAATTTCTTTTGATGCGCAGGAACTGGCTAAAAGGTAAGTTGGAACGGAGGTGCAAGGGGTGGAAGCCATTTTCTTGCCACTTTCCAGTCCCTGGTACTTCGTGACTTACAGAAATTGGAGCGCCGTAAGGCTAATCATATGCAGCACCCCAACGTCTCCCAGTTTCATATGAACATCTTACGTGATTTATCACAGGACACTTCACTGATTTTTCGACCTGCTGATAAGGGCGGGAGTTTAGTTATACAGGATCGTTCCAACTATGAACAAGAAAATTGGAGGCAACTCAGCAACACCACCTATTATAAGCAACTCTCCTCTGATCCTACCAAAAGAGTGTACAATATCATTAAGACGACCATCTATGAAGCTTCTTCTCTCAATTACATCAATAAAAATACCGCTGATTTTTTGCTCGTACAATTTCCACGCGTACCGATTTTTTACAGTCTTCCTAAAGTACACAAATCTTTGGTGTCCCCTCCTGGGAGGCCCATTATCAGTCTAGTTGGTTCTCTACTGGAACCCATTTCCAAATACCTTGACTCCTTTTTGCAAATCTTTGCCCAGGACACTTCTTCTTATCTTTCCGATACAAGACACTTCATTCGTGATGTTGAAGATCTGCTCATTCCTTCTGAAGCCACTTTGGCAACTTTTGACGTCTCTGCCTTATACACAAATATACCTCTTGATGAGGTTCGCTGCATTATTGAAGAATTATTATTCTCTCGTCCTGATCAAACACCGCCTACTCACTTCCTTATGAGTCTACTCGATATCCTTTTTGAGAATAATTTTTTCCGTTATCAGGATACTTTCTTTTTACAGGTCAGAGGTGTCTCGATGGGCGCTGCGTGCGCCCCATCCATTGCCAACATCTTCATGATTCACTTTGAAAAATCTTGTCTTTTTTCTACTACTTTTTTCACCAGTCACGTGTTCTGGTTCAGATGGTACATAGATGACATTTGCATTATTCTCAATTCCTCAGAGTGTTTTCTTTCTTTTTCCACTTGGCTGAACTCCTTACACCCTTCTTTAACTTTTGTAGGATCCCATCATAATTCTGATATTTCTTTTCTTGATGTTTCCATCTATCGACGGTCTGACAACAGATTGGCTGTCAAGCCTTTCACGAAACCCACAGATTCAGGTTCCAGTCTCCACTTTTCCTCCTTCCACCCCTTGCACCTCCGTTCCAACTTACCTTTTAGCCAGTTCCTGCGCATCAAAAGAAATTCCACCAGAGATGAAGACTTCTTCAGAGCTGCCAATTCGTTGGCGGCCAATTTTCGCAGAAGAGGATATCCACTTGACATCATTCAAAGTGCGCTTGATAGAACCCGTTCTAGATCCAGATCAGAACTGCTGCACCAATCTTCCTCGTCATCTACTCATGGCTCCTCTGCACCCAGAGTAGTAGCTTCCTTACAGTACTCACATCTATCTTTTGACATCAAACGTATTTTGATGCGCCATTGGCATTTGTTACAGGATATTCCTGGATGCAAAGAACCCCCTATTTTGGGGATGAGGAAAACTCGTTCCATACGTGACATCTTAATTAAAACAGATTCTTTACCATCTACCTCTACAATGTCTCCGGGACACCACAAGTGTGGTCATTGCTCCATGTGCCCCTATAGTCTACCCATCAAAGATGTACATTCTAACAGTTCTAAGTTTTCTTACACTCTCAAGCAATTTAGCAGCTGCGGCACGGCCATGTCTGTTTACGCGGTCCTCTGTCCGTGCCGTTTGATGTACATCGGTTGTTCATCTCGTCCTGTCCGCCTTAGGATCGGTGAGCACCGAACGCGCATCAGGGCGCGCAATTTAGAGGCACCGCTTGTCCAACATTTCATTAATGCTCATCATTTGGACACTGATATTCTATTTTTTGTTTTATGGCAATTTAAACCTAAACTATTTCATCTTCAGGATGCCAAAAAACTTTTATTGCAACAAGAAGCTCGTCTAATCTATGCCTTTCGGACCCTTACTCCCCTGGGTCTCAATAATGAGTTTGATTTGTCCTGCTTTATCTAAAACTGCACCATCTTACTTATAATTGTACCATCTCTTTAAATATGCACCTTCTGCTATCAGACTGCTATAAAAACGCCCCACTTCCTGTTTGCAGTACCGCTCACATGAGGATACATGCGCTTTTGAATTCCACATAGACGCATTCCCTAGGTACAGCTTATAACCTTTTGTTGTATCTGTTATGTCCTTTTATATAATTTATATTGCAATAATGTTTTCAGCATGCCATATATAAGATGTTATTTATTTCACAGCTGACGGTCATTTGAACCCTCCTTTTAGCCTACGGGCTGATTAATGCTAACAACGTTGGAGCTGAAGAAAGCCTTGAAACGTGATTTACGACTAGCCACACGTTCTCCTTTTATCTTGGTTCCTTGGCTGCACTTCTTGGATTTTCTTATCTCTTACTTCTGGACTATTGATGTTTGACCTTATGTTTTGGACTGGATATTCCTGTACTCGTTGTGGATTGTATTTAGTCTAGAGCACTAATTTGTGCCACAGATTTGCTTGCTCTACTGCATGATGTAATGCTTTTCATTTCATTTCATTTATCATTATGCTTGTTGACTTTATGCCTATAAATATTGTCTACACATTCAGAAGTGCTTATATGATTTTTTGTATAGTTTGCATGTTCATTGTTTGCATCATTATTTTGCATTTTTTACCCAGTGTGGTGTTATACTCTTGAGCCCTCGTGCTACCAGTACCTGGAGGTTGGCAACCCTACTTGAACATAATTCTCCCAAACAGAAGACCATGGTCTGTGTCATGAAAAAAGAAGCCATTGATCATCAACTCTTGATTTATGCATCCATTCTACCACGTTTAGCTCCGTTCATTTTACTGTGGTCATTGTTAAGGTTCCGAATTAGAATTCCTAACAGTCAAGAAGTAATATGCAAGTCTAGGCTATTTATATACTGGTATTAAAGTTTGTGAGTTGAAAAAAAGAGTTACTAGGAAATTTATTGTGGACTGACAGAGACTGGAAGAGGCAATAAGCAAAGTGAATGATTCATTTGTGAGTTTACAATAAAGCATCTACTTTGCAGCTGTTGTGCTGTGCTGTTCAGAGCTGATAGTGACTTAATGTATTATCAATACTGAATGCTGAGATATAGGGATCAGTCATCTGAAGCAGAACATATCTGTTGTGATCAATGCGAATGCTGTTGATCATTGTAAACAGGGGGATACATTACGCTTAGTGCTGGGCCATTCTAGATGAGAGTTACTCTGGCACTCAACCATACCTCATCATTAGAAGACAAATTAGCTTCATAGAAAATATATTAACCATTCCACTGAGAAGCCTCATTCAACTCTCTTGTTACTGTAAGGAGCTAAAAGTAAAATCAGACAGTGAACAAATGAGCAAGAGAGAGTCCTGGATGATATTTGCTATATGAGTTATAGCAGAATATGCATAACCTTGAAATGTCTTCCATGGAAGATATATATGTGTATTACTGTAGCTCGTGACATTTATTGCTGTGCCTATTTTTCAGTTAATGATTTCTTTCTCTGGGCACTGCATTTTTTACAAAATTAAAACGCGGGCCATGATTGACTCTCTAACAGAGAATCACCCACTATCAAATAGCTTAATGGTCACTTGGGCCCAATAATATATTAAGCGGCACAACCACACATTTTCCTTGTCAATGAGCTAACATATTCTATAAATAACATGATGTGGTTCATTCTTGTGTACTTAAACACTCTATCCAAACCCAAAAAACAGCTTAAGATGAACAAGCTTTATTAAAAAGATGATTGCCTACATTGGGAATTTATAGCTGTACACAGACTGGCTGTGTAAAACATCACATCTCTCGGTCTCTCAAATGAAAACTCATTGAGCTGCTGAAATTAATCAGCCTGAAAGCCAAATGAATCCTCCAGTCCAGATTCCTCCCATGTCAAAGATCCTCAGTTTGGTTCAAGTCAGATTTTCATTTAACAGTTTGTACAAATGAAAGAGAGAGGCGCTACAGACAATGGGTATCAGTCATTTCTTTGACAAATTTAATTCCTAAAATTAATGAAAGGCTTTGACTCTGAAGCTTTCAGAACCTGGTTGTGTTTGACTTTGTATAGCAATCCAGAGGCTGAACAATAAGAACTCATTTTTGTTACCTTTTTGATAGAGAGGCTTACTAATCATGTGGATTTTTTTTTTTTTTTTACAATGGCAAAATGTCCACTGTTGCACTACAGTTACTGTTGAACTTTGTTGCAATGTCTTTGGTTAATTCCATAAAAACCTGTAATGGAATTGTTTTCATTGATGTTTGTTAGCCAAACACTGGAATTCAAGGTGTGTATCACACAAATAAAAACTCATTATCAGGGTACACTTTTCTTTTCAAATCCTTTTGACATTTTTAAAAATGCTCAATACAGAAAGGTGTAACAATTTGACTGTAATTATAAATCTTGAGTGGGTTTCTGAGATGATTTGCTTTGAAGGAGCTATTGCCTCCTTTTATAAGAAAAAAAAATAGCCGTTTGTCACACTAGCATTTGTGCGGGAGGAATGATGCCCCATGTGGAGCTTTAAATACTCTACTTAAAACTGAAGAATGTTCTGTTCCCCTCTTCTCCAGCATATTCCACTTAAATGTTATTCCTTTTCTTCCGCCTCTCTCTCTAATAATCCTTTCTATATGTACAGTAATTACCAAGCTCTTTTGTCACATAAGAGTTCAATGCATGTAAAGTCTTTTTCTTACTTTGAGAGCAAACCTAAGCAGATCTACTCATAAGTAAGTCATTGGTGCTTACTCACAGGAAAGTGTTCTTAGGACTGCAGACTGAGCTGATACTAACATCAATTAAAAATATGGTTAATGATGGAATAACCTTGGGCGTTGGAGTACACATGAACTCTGGATCCTTTTAAAGATGCATTCTTCCAAGTGCTACTGCTCAGCAACATCCACTCATCATATCCTACCACAGCCAATGTTTGAAACATTATCCAAAATATAATGTCATGATGTTACCACATGCTTATGATACATCAAAAAGAAATGATCAATTTCAAAAGAAATGATCTCAACTCCCAGACCATAGTGGGCTGAACTGCAATCGGTAAAATATTTACCTTATTAGTGTGGGCACCCTGAGAGGTTACTCAATGAGTTTGCCAGCATTTGGGCAACCCCACCTGGGCTCCAAGCCCAGAATCATACATAGTTGTTCTTTCTGTGTCCTTGCCTGTACATCAGAAGTGTACAGAGAAATACTTCCAAGCAAGGCTATTGCCCTATGCTGATCAGCATCAAGGTTCAGGCTTGTTCAGTTTTAAACTCCTCTCTACCATACCGATGAAGAATGTGAAAAAGGACTGACTCAAGGCCAATTGGAGACAGACCCCCAAAATTCCTGCTCAGAAAAGAAATGACCACATAATCCCATAGCGTACTTAAAGGAAGGGAGGGAGGGCAGCTCTTCTTCCCAAAATGCAGGAAGGTGAGAGTGTTAGCTTTAAATAGCCAGCCCCTGGATCCCCTCTGATTGGCTGGGTTAGCATCGTGATACCCAGCCCAGTCAGTAGCCTGATGCCTTCCCTTTCCAATGGGGTGGGCAAAAACAGCTCCTAGTGAATGTAAAAACTGATCTTCTAGAATTATTTTAATGTTCTCTTTTTTGTAAATATTATTTACTGCTTCATCCTATCAGGCTCCTTCTGAATTTTCCAACTTTATCAGCGAGTGTTCGCAGTCCATCCCACTGTGGGTCATCAGAAAATCTGATCGGCATATTTTCTCCTCCGTTAGCCAAGTCATTTATAAATTGAAGACTGTTAAATAAGAATAGACCTAAGAATGACCCTTATAGAAGACTGCATGCCTTGCCTTTCCAATTTGACAAGGATCCATTAATAATCACTGAATGCAGCTCTTCAGTTAATTGTATGCTCACCTTAGATTAGTCCAACCAATATATTTCCAGATTAAACAGAAGAGGGTGAAAATGTGAATGACAATGTGAAAAAATAACGACCAGATAGGAAGTCCATTCTTTGGGAATCAGGCCTAGATTAACTAAAAGTATGCCTGGGAATCAGCTAGGACTCCAGAATTCACCAGGGCTTTAGAGCTACCTTAACCAGGATATTCTTATAGCAGAATTAAGTAAGGCAATACGTCTAGTCATGAATGTGTGCAAAGATTTACAATGCACCATGGATTTGCAAGTTTTTCTTTTAATTTTCATTTAATTTATTTGCTTCTGTTTCCTTCATTATTAACCCTATTCATTTTCATTATTAATTTTGTTTTTGTTTCTATTGGTTTAAATAGGAAATACATTTCTTTTTTGTTGTTTCATAGGCAAGATTATGAAATTTTCAAGGGTTGTTCCTTCCTCCTCAAGGGGTTATGTATGTCAACTTTCACACAGATAGAAAAGGGGGTCTTAGTTTTAAAGGTAATTAAAGTATAGAGTAATTTTAAAGATATTTATTTTAAATGTTTTCCATTTAATTTGGATCATATTCTAAGGAATTTTGCTGATTGCTGAAGGGATTACTGTTACAAAATTTCAGAAAGGAAAAAAGGTCTCAGATTTATAGACAAACAAATCTCAGAAATAAAGGATCTGTTGAATGACTGAATGTTAGTTTCACACATCTTGATTGCTCCGGCCTCTCTTTCCTCTTGCCTCGGACCACACATATGAGCAATAAAATATCTATTTGGTTTCATGACTGGAGGAATGTTTCCTGATTAATTTGGTGATGAACTGTTTCTTCTTTATATAAAATCCCTTGGAGGATACAAATGTCTCTTTTCATGGTAAATGGATAAATAGCATTCTAGATATCACAGCATCCAAGATTTAGATTCACAAGCTTTATATGATTGCTTATAAAACAGATTCTTTCTCCACCTGAAATTTGGAAGGAAAGATCAAATGAGTTAGGGATACATGTTTTCCTGGGATTGCCTATAACACTGGTATCACTGACACCTGTGGCCTCAGACTGGGGTCCTGGTTACTGGACTGTAAGCAGTCTCCTCAGCCTCAGTGCCTGTAACCTGTTTGGCTGAACAGTTCTTCCTCGTGTGCTCCTTCACACTTCTGTGCCTCAAATGTCCTGCTGCTGGATGGCTACTAGGGGTTTTCATAGGCTTGGCTCACTCCTGCTGGTTTTTCCTAGGATGCTTCCAAGTCAGCTTCCAAGACTTCCAGGCTAGGTATTCCAGCTGCCCTATTCCCTGGAGCCCTCCCTGGCTCCTGCTGTGTCTCCTCAGGAGGAGGGGTGAGTGCAGCCCCGTCCGCGATCAGCTTGCACTTGCTTGGGCTGGGGTTGCTCTCTCCCAGGCTATGCTGCCCATCTGCTGCTTCCTTGGAATCCCCCCCCCCCAATTTCTGGTCTGCAGCTGTCCAGAACAGGAAATCTGAGCAAGCCCTGTTCTTCCTGAAGTGTCCCCATTCTCCCCCAGCTCTTTCCAAGCCCAACCATATCTACTTCTGGCCAAGCCAGCTGGCATGTCCGGTTGCCACCTGGGCCCCATGAAGCCACTCAGGTGGCCACAACTGGGTTACTTTCTCCTATCTATCAGATTTTGAGCTGACCTGCAAGTAAGGTATACCTACCTTAGCTGTAGGTATGCAAGCCATGAAAACCTCATCTAATTTGGAAGCAAATTAGAAATGCATTTCTCATTGAAACCAACAGACAAGAAAACTAATGGGATTCATTCATTGGCTTTGATTCCTTTCTCTCTCCTTTTCCCTCCAAAATAAATAGGACATCTCAAGTTCAAATTGCAGCATGCACACACACACACACACACACACACACACACACACACTTCCACTTGAGTCCTCCAATGAAACAGCGCTCCCAAGAGATAAAGGGGCGTGGAGGAGCACCACCTAATCGTGACGTCGCTTGGCTTCCCCTCCACCCCCCCTCTCATCATGTCAGTGTGCCTGCACGGTATCGTCAGTGCATCCGGACATAGGGCAATGGGCTCATGGCAGGGAAACCCTAATCACAACCAATGCAGGCACCCCCCCAAAAAAATAAACCAAAATGAGCCATTCCTTGCACAGAGCACAGAGCTGCCGTCTTTGTGGGCGTTGGTGCAACGATGTTGCATTTTATCGCTGGGACGAGTGGGAGAAAGACAGGAACAGGGGAGAGCCCTGACTTGTGTGTGTGTGTGTGTGTGCGTGCGCACACATGCAGGTGGGCGCTCTCTCTATTCCTCAGTCTCTCTGTGCTGTCCCCCCTCCCCCCTCTGCCGCTCGCAGCAATTTTTCTACTTTCCCAGCCCTCGCCCTCCTCTGCACGAGCACTTATGGGGGGGGGGGATTTAGTAGCCGTAAAGATTGGTGGATGCAAACGGGAGGGGAGGGGGAAGGTGGTGGGAGGAGAATGGCTTTTCATTGGGTGTTGCGAAAAGAGGGGAGGAGAACAGAATAGCGTTTGTAATTGCACGCACCCCTTGGCTTGCCGCTTTTGAAACAACATAAAGAAACACATCGTGGTATAGGCGTTTTCGGAAAAAAACAGATGTCTGCCACTTCCAAAGCATTTCCAAGCTGAAACGGGAGGTCTGTGGTGCGTGGGGGAAAGAATGTAACATTTTTAAAGGGTTTGAGAGACGTTTCCCAGACTGGGTGCGATAAGCCTCTCATATGAAATAAAAACACTAATTTTAAAATAATCTGTTTTATTTATTTCTATATTTACATCTGCCTTTAATAGGGCTGCCAAGGCAGTTAACCATTTAAAACATACAAGATAAAACTACATTCAACCCCCCTCCTAAACGTGCATCATTAAAATATTGTTAAAGAATTAAAAACAGTGTTAAAATACAACTGTTAAAATACATACAAAATAGATACAATACATGCAAAACAAAAAACATTGGAAGGAGAGATCACTGAGGGAATGCCAAAAAGTCTTCACCTGATGGCAGAATACAGTAACAGATGAATCTCTTATGGGAGAGAATTCCAGAGCTTTCATGCCATGACTGAGAAGACCCCCTCACAGGTTGCCCCCAATATCAAAAAGCAGGGGCCCCCAAAGCAGGGCCTTTGGAGATTACCATAATGGTTCATAAGGGATTAGGAGGCCCTTCAGGTATTTTATTCCCAAACCATATAAGGTTTGAAGGTCAAGACAAGCACCTTGAATTGTGCCTAGAAAAAAATTGGAAGCCAGTGCAGATAGAACAAGACTGGAGTGATATGATCCCTTTCAGGTCAACATCCTGGCTTCAGCATTCTGTACCAAATGAAGTTTTTGAAGACTTTTCAAGGGCAGCCCCATGTATAGCAAACTGCAGTAATCTAATCTAGATATAACCAGGACATGCACCACTGGGTGTAGATCTTTTCTGCCCAGGAAAGACCACAGCTGGCTAACCAGTTGAAGCTGGTAATACTGAAAAAAAGACCATCCCCTCTCTTAAGAAACCATTAATTACCTGTCAAACCCAGTCAGACGCCTCTCTGGAAGATTTAAGTAACCATGAAGGACTAGAGCCAAACAAGCAGATGGTAGGCCTCAAACTTCCAAGGATCTGATCCACATCCTCAGACATAATAAATTGGACAAGGTGGCACCCTGGTATCATCCAACACTGTCACTGCTAACGTACAGTCCAAGTTGTAACATATGTGAGATATTTTACCTGCAAAGTTCTGAGCAAAATAGACACAGTGAGACACTGAGTAGTCCATCTGCTCCTGAAGGTCAGATCCCAACAGACCTCTGACACTTGGAACAGCCCTGCTGGTCTACACTGTGTGGATGCAATGGTGGCAGAAAAGTGTTCTTTCTTTGCTGCCATTACTGCCACTGATGCTCTAAAATGAACTTTTGCTCTTGTCCTATCAAATTCAGCCTGGTTCTTTCTCCACTGTTGCTCTAGCCATCTCCCTTGTCTTTTCATCACCCACAGCCCCTCAGTAAACTAATGGGCTACCTAGGCTCTAACACCTGAAAGAGGGCATCCGGGAGCAATCATGTCAATTGTCTGGATAATTTCTTCATTCCAGAGGTCAACCTGGGCATTGACAGGAGCACCAACCATATCAAGAGGAAAATACCCAGAGCCATTTGGATCCATCTGGAGGTGGATCATTTTAATTGATCACACACCTCGGCAGAATCTTGGTATCCCTATAAGTCTAAACCCAAGCAGGTAGTGATCTGTCCATAACAAAAGAATAGTTGGCAATCCCTTAACACTCTTTGTTCAAGAAATAATGATAAAAGCCTTCTTTGTCAAAGGCAAAGAAACCAAAGTAGTGGGGGTGTAGTTCTAATCAAGAGGTAGGCCACTAATTCATGACATGCCTTTTGTAGCTGAGGATCATTTCAAAAAACTTATTTCTTCCTTATCATGGATATTCCCTTACACTTCACAGAGTCAGCCATATTCATTAGCATAATCATAAACCTGAATAGAAGCATTAAGTGCTTCCCAAATTGTTCAGAAACAAAATGTTCCACTATCTTTTTCCAGTTTACGGGGTTGTAAAGTTTGCACTTCTGGGACTAATGCTTTCCCATGGAATAAACGCATAAACTACAACACTGGGTTCAAATTTGGTAACAACTTCACTAAAAAGATCTGCCACTAATGATACATTAAGCACTGACAGCTATACCACCCTCAGAGGTGTATTCGTCTTATTTGCCAATTCACTGGTTTCTGTAGTGTTGTTGTCATTTTTACCCAACTACTTCTCCATGAATGCATTTATCAGTGCCTCATTCCTTATGTTTGTCTCTTAAAGGAGTGATCACACAAGTCACTTCTGTGAGCCAAACTGTAAGATGGGAAAGATTTATACACAGGAGGCAGATACGAGTTGATGAGATTCACTGCTTTTTGGCATACCCATGCGTGAATCAATATACAGCTTTCCTGCAATGACAATTTTGCTCATAGGAGTGACATGCCATTCTGAGGAAATGGTAAGGAAAACGATGTCTTGGCCTTTTTCAGGGCTTATATCTCTTTGGGGTGTGAGGCTTGGGCCGAGCCAGACCTGCCTGCTATGGAGGCAGTTCCAGTTCCGGCTGAGAAATAGCTACTTGGGAGTAGATACAGCTGGTCTGTCTACAGCTTTCTAGAAAACTCAACTAGGCTTTTTTGGCCCTGGCCCCGATCTGGTGGAACTCTCTCTCTAGTGAGACCAGGGCACTGTGGGACTTGATGAAGTTCCACAGGACCTGTAAGATCGAGGTGTTCTGCCAGGCCTACAGCTGAGGGCAGCAACGGTTTATATAATGGCTGGTCTCCCTTTCTCCCCCTCCCCCTTTTTCATCTTTGTTTCCATCTTATCGATTATGGTTGGAGGTCTTGAGTGCCCCCCTCTCTGTGGCCTAGTGTTCTATTAATAGCACCAATTAATATAATTAGGTTTTAATGGATCATTGTTTATAACTGTTTATAATTGTTTATTGATTTTAGTGTATAGTCCTGCTGAATTTTATGTGTGAGATTATTTAATGATTGTTAGCGGCCCTGAGCCTGGCCTTGGCCAGGAAATAGAGTGGGTACAAATTGAATAAAATAAATAAATAAAATCAACTTGCCACTTAAGCTAATAACTTCCACACAGAACACATATTTCTCTCACAGCACTCTATGGCACCTCACTCAATCTCTTCCCTCTGCATACACCACTGACTGTCTCTCACACAAAGCCTCTCAGAACCCTCCAGTCAACTCCATCCCCTAGGGTATAGCTACCATTCCATCATAACACACTTCAATCACCCATCCAGCCCCCCTTTCATACTGTACAGACCTGCATTTTAAATCACAGCAACATGCATATAAAAACTCCAAATTAAAACCTAAAAATAAAATGTGCACAAAATATTTACAGAATAAGCATATCATCCACCATTTAAAAGATCTCATCACATCACTATCACTCATCTAGAAGAGATACTCAAATAACATTTGGTATTCAATTCAAGCAGACTCCTTGTACGCACCCTTCTAATACACCTGGTATGGGTGAGCCTTTCTGTCTGCCCTCAATACAAAAATATCAGGCTGGGCAGAAAATTTCACTTATTTATGTGAGATTTGGGTTCAAATTCTGCCACAGTCAAATGGCTATCTCAGTTATAGAGATCAATAAGATAAAGAAGTGTTGCTATCTACCCAGAATGTTACTAACAGGACAGCTACACATTTAATTTGTCAAGTCATTTTTATTTCTATTTGTGTTTCCACTAGGGTTGCCAAGTCCCTCTTCGCCACCGGTGGGAGGATTTTGGGGTGGAGCCTGAGGAAGATGGGGTTTGGGGAAGGGAGGGACTTAAATGCCATAGCGTCCAATTGCCAAAGCAGCCATTTTCTCCAGGTGAATTGATCTCTAGTGGCTGGAGATCAGTTGTAATAGCAGGAGATTTCAAGCTACTACCTGGACGTTGGCAACCCTAGTTTCCACTGTTTAGCAATGGAAAAGATATCTTAAATCAGATTATATATAGGAAGAAGAAGAAGAGTTGGTTTTTATATGCTGACTTTTCCACCACTTAAGGAAGAATCAAACCAGCTTACAATCACCTTCCCTTCCCCACCCCACAACAGACACCTTGTGAGGTAGGTGGAGCTGAGAGAGTGTGACTAGCCCAAGGTCACCCAGCTGGCTTCATTTGTAGGAGTGGGGAAACAAATCCAGTTCACCAGATTAGCCTCTGCCACTCATGTGGAGGAGTGGGGAATCAAACCCAGTTCTCCAGATCAGACTCCAATGCTCCAAACCACTACGCCATACTTTGTAGATAGAAGATAGAAGAGGAAGTCTATGAAAAATGAAATTATGTTGATGGGAAAGACTTGGCAAATTAATCTTCATAAGTTATGCAAAAATTTACTACCTTGAATGAAAGTTTGGCAACTGAACAGAGAATAAACCATGATCTTGTACTATAGAAACTCTATCAGCACAAATACAAGTTAGTCAGTCAGTACACTAACAACCAGAAGGAGAGTTTAACACTATATCATTGTTATATCTTATAAATATATTATATGCATTATACCAGTGGCATGGTGAAGCTAATGTGGCAATTCTGCACAGCTGGTGACAAACCATGCTGAAATCAACTACTAGACATAGATTGTACTGTGTCAAGTGTCTGATGATCACAAAGACCCAGAACAACAGGAAACACAGGCAGTTTATTGGGTTTATTGGTGGATCATGGACATACAGAGCTTGTGAGCTTCATTTGACTTGGAAGGTTACAAGTTGTACAAGTCTATACCATGGGGGTTGTTGTTTCTAGCAAGTTCAAAAGTATGAATTTATCAGAGTAGGTATAAGTTGCCACAGCCTTTGGGGTTTTGCACAGACTCTGAGCAATATGCAGGTTTGTGCAAAAAAAAAAAAAATCCAGTAAATTTCGGGTTTGGGTTTTTTGACCCAATTTTTTTTCTGTAAACCTGAAATAAGCCAAATACCCATACGGGTAAATATGGGTATTCCGCTTATTTTGAAGTTTCCTGAAAAATTCAGGCCCATTATAGTCAATGGGGATTTTTTTCAAAGTTCCCGGGGGGGGGGGCAGGGCATTTTTTGAGGTAGAGTCCCCAAATTTGCAGTGAAGCTGCAAGGGACTCTTCTTAGTTGGACACCAAAGTTTGGTGAATTTTGGGACGGGGTCCAATTTTATGGGACCACAAAGGGGTCACCTTCATCCTCCAAGCATTTGCAAGCCGTGCTGTCAATCAAGTTCAAATGTTCAGAGTTGCTGAGGACTGATGGAAAGAGGCGATTCCAGGCTGGAGCCTCAAAGTCTGGGATCTGCCTTCACTTCTGAGTCACTTTGCATGATGTTCATGCAAATGAGCTTCTGGACAGAGGAAAAAGGCTTAAATGCAAGAGAAAGAAGGTACAGAAAACATTCCTTTTGGCGGCAAATGACATCCTGTGAGCAGTCCTTTATTGTGATAATGAAAAATCTGATTCCAAGAGATGGTCATGGTGTGGGGAAACAAAGCCTATACTCAGGGCAACCTTCTTTTGGAAAGCAGGTTTTCATGGGGTGGCGGTGGTGATATCAGATCCAGCAGAAGTCATGACCACGGGGGCTGTCTGAAGGAGATGGCTCATCCACATGGATGAAGAAATCTCCTTCGGAAGCCTAGTGCTTTGCAGCTGTCTGGCTCTTTTTAGTTGGGGAGTTTATCCCTCCATACGGGACTGGGTGAGCCCCATCTTTGGGGAGGAGAGGGACTTCAATGCCATAGAGCTCAATTGCCAAAGCAGCCATTTTCTCCAGGTGAACTGATCTCTATCGGCTGAAGATCGTTGTAATAGCAGGAGATCTCCAGCTAGTACTGGAGGTTGGCAACCTACCTCCCATAGCAGTCCAAACTACTACTCTCATAAGTGGGGGCCCAGGACCCACCACAGAATATCTTATGTTTGAGGCCTACCA
The DNA here is from genome assembly GCF_029931775.1 of Euleptes europaea. Taxonomy (NCBI): domain Eukaryota; kingdom Metazoa; phylum Chordata; class Lepidosauria; order Squamata; family Sphaerodactylidae; genus Euleptes; species Euleptes europaea. Next base: position 43,864,072 of record NC_079321.1, on the reverse strand, counting down.
GTAATAATTTAGGGTGGAATTGAACATTTTCAGTGGGAGGGGGGGGTTCAACAAAAAATATCCCCCTCCTTGCACCAGTGAAACCCTGTTTGGGGTTCAAGTCACTGTATTGTTTTTAAAAGATAAAGTCATGGGCAGGATGGAAGGTGTAGGAGGAGGGAAGAAATAGAGGGAGTCTCTCTCTTCCTCACACTCAGTTCACAACAAATGCCATTCATTCATTGTATGCACTTTCCTATTGGTCAGGCTGCCTATTAGAAGTCCCTTGAAAAGAGACATGATCCATGAGCAGTCCAGTGGAGGGAGAGGACACTAATTCAGTTGTAAAATCTTATCTGTTTTTCAATCGTCCCTAATCCAACAGGTCATTAGAAGAACCTTCACAGATTTCCTCATTGCTCACTTACTCTTCACTAGTATGTTTCTCCTAGCTTTTCAACTTCAAGAATAGACTGTGTCTGTATAAATAGTTTATAAGGAGAGCAGTCAAATACAAGGGAAGTTAAATGGGAAAAGAGAAGCAAAGCCAGTTCATCTAGCTAAGTGTTTCTGCTTTGTCACTGTCTCTAATTCTCAGTTTAGCGCTATAAAACATCTCATTTCCTTCTTAATTCATTTATAGTAAGTGCTTCACTGGGTTCACCTGACAACTTATTCTTTACATCTATTACAGGCGATTTGCCTGGATACCCAAGTTCCTTTGGGCCAACTGACTTTTGGTGAGAACATTCTAAAAAGGTGGTATATGATATGGAGCTTGCACTTTGCCCCAGTAACCATTAAAGACACAAGACCACAGCATGGGTTTAACTAGTTTATTTAAAACAGCTGATCTACATCATCTGTTAACTATGACAATTTTTAACTGAGGGTGGGCTGTGCTAGGTAGCCTAGCCATAGCTGCCTTTTGTTTTGGTAATTCCACCCTGGCTCCAAACTTGGTTAGCAGCTGCTGCCATCCTTGTTTGTCATTGCCTGCACATACTGTGCGAAGAGGGGCCCAGCTCCATCCCCCTTCCCTGATGCACTGTGATACGGAATAATTTTAAGCAAATATGTAAGTAAACTGGGTGAAAACCAAATGTGTTTCTCAGTTTATTATTCCAGGGCTCCATGAGGAAAGTTTAGGAAAGACCACAGGAGTAAACTCAGGGAAGCTGCCAAGCATTTTTATCAAGGAGCTGTGCAGTTCCTCAGCCTATCTGACCAAGCTCAGGGAAGTTCCCCAACCCATAGGATCTAAAGGTCAGGCACAGTCCCTTTACATTTATTCTGCCCGTGTGATTGCTAACAGTCTAATCTTAATCCTTTTGTTTGTTTAATGGAATTATGGACATCTATCTGTGTATTTACCAATGCAATTTACTATTAAATGATGGCAATAAGTATGAAAATGAGTCATTGTGCTAAGCCAGGTCAGGTTACGGGGAGTCTCAGGTTACTGGAGGCTGGAGGTCCCGACAGCAGATTGAATACAGCCACTAGAAACGCACAGCAGATGTCCTGCGAGAGTCTTACTGGGAGTTGGGAACAGGAATCACCATGGACATGCAGGGGCAAGGTTAATAGTCCAGTCCAAATAGTCATAATTCCATTGAGTCCTTTCAGGGAAGTATTATCAGCAAAGTTTCTGGCTTCTTTTCAAAGTTGCTTTCCCAACCCCGGATTGTCTTAGGCACAGCTTTATCATGCTTTCTGCTCGTCTCAGCTGTCATTCTCTGATGACTCACAGTCCTCCATCCATCTCCTTAGTGCTTCTAACTGGGCACTGTGTTTTTTAGCCTGAGGCTCTATTCTACTCCACTGCCTATGGTGTTTATCTGCTTCAGGTGAGCTGAGGGGTCGTAGGTATACTGAGTTCCAGCTGGAGCTGGGTCGGTGAAGTGAGGTGAGGTGGTTCTGCAGCCACTCCAGAACCCTCAGCAGGGCTGGCACATGATTCTTCCTGTTGGGGTTCACTTTGGCATGGACTTACGGCTGTTTGAAGTTCAGGGAAGACTGGTGCATCCTGGCCTGGTTCTTCCTCTGATGATTCCTCTCCTGGCAAGATCTGGGCCATGACAGTCATTACTTGAAGATATCTAATACTTTGTGACAGTCATAAGGAAGATAATACTTTGTCTACTATGGAATGGTCTTAACACTATTCTCAGATACGGTAATTGAACTACATTTTCATCTAAACAGAAGTAATCAGATGCATTACCTGCCTAAGTAAAGAAATGCTGATTCTGACTTTTAACAGTTATAGTCAAAGTTAAGGAATCAGGGAAGGTCATCTTGGATTACCAAATAGTCATTCACAAAGTTTTGATAGAAGTACCACACAAGGAGTGAAGTCCTGCTGGATCAGACCAAGGCCCACCAAGTCCTGCTGGATCAGACCAAGGCCCACCAAGGCCCACCAAGTCCAAGGCCCACCAAGTCCAGTTCACACAGTGGCCAACCAGGTGCCTCTAGGAAGCCACTAACAAGACGAGTGCAGCAGCACCATCCTGCCTGTGTTCCACCGCACCCAAAATAATAGGCATGCTCCTCTGATACTAGAGAGAATAGGTATGCAGCATGACTAATATCCATTCTAACTAACAGCCATGAATACCCCTCTCCTCCATGAATATGTCCACTCCCCTCTTAAAGCCCTCCAAGCTGGCAGCCATCACCACATCCTGGGGCAGGGAGTTCCACAATTTAACTATGTGTTGTGTGAAAAAATACTTCCTTTTATCTGTTTTGAATCTCTCACCCTCCAGCTTTAGCAGATGACTCCGTGTTCTAGTATTATGGGAGAGGGAGAAAAACTTCTCCCTGTCCACTCTCTCCAAACCATGCATAATTTTATAGACCTCTATCATGTCTCCCCTAAGCGGCCTTCTTTCCAAGCTAAACAGCCCTAAGCGTCTTAACCGCTCCCCATAGGACAGTTGCTCTAGTCCCCTAATCATTTTGGTATTGTCTACTCAGTATTGTCTACTCAGACTGGCAGTGGCTCTCCAGGGTCTCAGGCAGAGGTCTTTCACGTCACCTACTTGCCTAGTCCCTTTAAGTGGAGGTGCCAGGGATTGAACCTGGGACCTTCTGCATGCCAAGCAGATGCTCTACAAACTGAGCAATGGCCCCTCCCTAATTCAATTGATGGAACTACCATAGAACTAGGGCTTCTCAATAGGAAAGCTGAACTATGGTGAACTAGAGAGAACTTTGTCTCTTTCTTGTTGCCTTCATGTCCCCTACTGAGACCCTTGTCTGTTTGGCAGTCCAAGATCCTCTGGCCTGATTTATGAAGGACATGATTTATGAAGGTAACAAAGTGAATCTATAAACAAATGAGAAACTTAACCCAGATCTTGTCCCTTGGAGAGACTTAGGAATATATCATCTATGCCAGCTTTAGAGTTTAGCCAGCTGTTTTCTGTGTTCTCTGCTTTGTAAAATGGAAACATTAAAGCACTGACCTAGCAAAGTCATTGGGTTGCCAACCCTTTCTTTAGTGACAGCTACTTCTGAGTAAAACAGAAGCTTTTAAAAAAAAAAACCTACAGCAGATCTTTTTGCAAATTCCCAGGTCTTTTAAGGGATGCATAAGCTACTCTGGAGCAGCCAGTGAGCTACCTGTTGGAGACTCCTGTGATAAACACATGCCAAAATTGTATCCATTTCAATGAATGGACACTTCTACTAGCATCAAATGTGTTAACTGTGCATAGGAAGAGTCATTCATATTTTAGCACTTCCTGCGATAGGTGCCAGATGATTACTAATACTCTGGTTTTAAATTGTGTTGTATTTCTTCAGCTATAGCAATGGACCAAAGACGGCAACCTTCAAGATATATGAAAGGTTTGGTATAATCATCTCTAAACAGCTGCCCTTTAACACTCCAGGGAAGCAGTAAGTGCTTTAGCAACAGTGCTAGACATTAACAAGTTTTTCCTCTCCATACCCTTTACACCTCGAGAAGTGAACATTCTAAGTACTTTGAAAGCTTTCAGGGAAGCTGAAACCTTCATATTCTATATGGATACAAGCAAAAGTTTTCTGATTTTTTTTTTAAATCTGAAACTAGGACTCGAAACCTTACAAGGACTTCAGCTAGACATTAATGTCATATATGTGCTGCCCAAAGCTGCAACCCTGTTATTCTCTTATTCTTTCTTCAGTAGCACCTCAAAATGCAAACCAAACCCACAGGCTCAGTTTAAGCATAACTCAGAGCCGTGTGTTGTGTTAAGTATGGTTAGCTTGTGAAACCGGGATTCTGCTTGCAGATGATTACTGACTTCCCCTTGACAAATGGTATTTTCTTCATGGTTATTCTGTAGCTGGGGACGGTGGTGCTGGGGAATAATTCAGGATAAATCCAGAATGAAGCCAGGGCATTAAAATATTAGTGATTACCGGACCAACCTCAAACCATGGTTTTAGATGCTGATTTGAGGAACCCTAACAAACTATGGTTTGGCTGCTTTCACGTGGAAGTTTTCTTTGCCTTTGCTTTCAAACGGGAATATTTTGGGGGAGAGGATCGTCATAACATCCATGAAATCCTCTTTCCAGGTTTTCTTCATCTGCAGTAGGTTCTTTCCCAAACCTGCTTTACTGATTGGAGGGGAGGGGGGAAGCACTGTCCAAACATGTTATTGCATGATCTGGACAGGAACGTGCACTTTTTCAAAAGACACACCTACACCTGTGCCATTTTCCTGACATAGCATCTAGAGGCTTTTTGAGAGTTTTTAAAAGACTAATAGCAATTGCTGAGCTTTTAAAAGCTCTCAAAAAGGCCTCTAGTTGTGGTACAGTGGGGGAAATGGTAGCTGTAAGGAGAAAATCTGCATGTAGCAGCTCCATTGTCAATGTACATGTCTCTGTATTTCCACTGGCTATGAGGATAACACAGATAATCTTTGTTGTCTGAAAGCTGCTATAGTCTAGTGTGCCACATTTAGACAGTCATTCTAACCATAGTTAGTTTAATTAACATAGTTTTACTTGATATCTGAACTGAGCTTTAAGATGACATCGGAGTTTGGTGTGTCTCACTGTGCCCCTGCTCCTATTCATTGGCTGCCCTTATAAGAAAGGGTAATATGCAATGCAATGATTACATTTCTCAATATTATTATGAGCAAGAACTTGTCTGAGGGTGATTTGGAATTTAAGGTAAAATCTGATGTTCAGCCTGGCCAAACAGACACTTTAAATTCAGTAATCAGAATCTGATTCTGTTTCAACTCTGATTGCTGAATTGGGATTTTTTTTAATGTCCAATTTGATTAAAGTGAATGAGTAAAATTTGTAGAAAGGCAGATTTTACTGAATATACTAACACACCAACTGTCAAGCACTAAAAACAAGAAAAAATACGACAGCCAGTCTGGTATAAAGTGTCAATAAGCATGTGGACAGGAATGAGCCTGTGGATATTGTGTATTTGGATTTCCAAAAAGCTTTTGACAAAGTCCCCACCAAAGACTGCTAAGCAAACTTCATAGTCACGGGATAAGAGGACAAGTCCCCTTATGGATTGAGAGCTGGCTGAAAAATAGTAAGCAGAGAGTAGGAATCAATGGTCAGTTTTCCCAGTGGCGGGATGTGAGCAGTGGGGTGCCTCAGGGATCTGTGTTGGGACCGGTGCTTTTCAACCTGTTCATCAATGACCTGTTCATCAATGACCTGTACCTATAAACAGATAATAGCTACTGACTAGCTACTTTAATAATTTGTTTTGAGTTGCACTGTATAAAAAATTCATTCTTATACAAATCACTGTCAACACATTTTAAAACACAAAACATACTTATTTGTGGCCAAATCCCTCATCTTTGTCAAGATATATCTATACCTGTCTGGAGGATTGTTGCTGTTATTACTGAAGGAAATATTTTCTTATCCCACCGTGTACCCATTCTGACCTATGGTCCATTTATTCCTGAGGGTTAATTCTCAGATCATAAGCATGGATCTTAGCACCCGCAGTGGGGAAAGCATGAAAAATATTCAGTGAAAATGGCTATGCATGTCGTGATTTCATATTCATCACTTTCTATGTGCTGTTCTGGAAAGGCTTTGTTCAACCTGCAGTTGCTAATGATCAGGTAAATAGATTATAGTCCCTGTGGAGATGTTGGGAAGCCAATATTGCTTCCCTACATGTGCACTAGCACTGAAAATATATGCTTGCAGGGTCATTCTTGCATTATGCAATTTATATTTTTTTTCCCCCACCATGAACCGACATAGCTTTTGGAACTGAAATTCCTCTACTAAATAATAAAAAATGCCCATTATTTTTAAAATAGTTAAATTCTTATTTTTTTAACAATCCTTTTATAGTCTCATACTGTTTGATTTACTAATAGCTTGCTGTTACCACACACCCCTTGAACGTAAACTAATCTAGCTGTACAAGGGAGCAATCCAAAGCAGGTCTACTCAGAAGTATGTCTCATATAAGTCAATGTGTTTAGGATTGTGCTGTTAGTCAATTGTGGCACAATTGTCACCAGTGGTACATTCAATTACAGCTGTAGTTCTAGAAAACATCAGGTAGTTCACAACTTGTCTTGCTGTCCAAGGGCTATTGGGCTGAGAACTGACTATATAACATACTACTACTCATTTTTAATAAACATATAACAATTTTATTAACAAAGAACAGTATTTTTATTGGAAACATTTTAATATTGGAAAAATTATGGCCACAACTAAAATTAATGGCAACAGTGTTATTGACGCATTGGCGAAGCATGGGAAGGCTGGATGGGGGCATCAGCCGTCCCGTTGCGAACTGATGCAGGCCTGAACTCCCAGCGGTCCCGCTGGGAGTAGTAGAGGATGACGGTATGTGGGATACACATGGGCTTGCGCCACTTGGTGTTCCCCCGTCACTCAGGTAGAGGCCAAACCTGCCGCCCCCTATGCGGCAACTCAACTCCTTGGCCTCCCCCAAAACCCCTTATTGGGGTCCCCCAGTTGGAGGAAGGGGCACACAGGCCGCTTCCCCCCATCAAAACCCATCCAGCCCCATGCGTAAACCGCCTTAGTTGTGACAAATATAGCATAACATCAACACCTAAAGCCCTTAGGGAGGGAGGTTGGGCCAAAGCCGGAGACAGACTGAGGCAACGGTCGGGAACTGCCGGACATGCGCAGTGGGGGAGGGGGCCGAGCCAAGCCTCCCCTGCCTCGCAACAGCCTCCTGGCCCCGCCCGATTGGTCGGGAGCAATCGGCTCCCTGGCCCAATGCGCCCCCATGAAAGGGGGGGGAAGAGGCGATACCGGGAGAGCGAAGCAACTCTGCCGCTCTCCGCCCCCGCCCCAGACACCAAAGCTGGCTCCAGGTGAGTCTGGAACCTTTGCTTGCTCTCCAAGGGCTATTGGGCTGAGAACTGACTATATAACATACTACTACTCATTTTTAATAAACATATAACAATTTTATTAACAAAGAACAGTATTTTTATTGGAAACATTTTAATATTGGAAAAATTATGGCCACAACTAAAATTAATGGCAACAGTGTTATTGACGCATTGGCGAAGCATGGGAAGGCTGGATGGGGGCATCAGCCGTCCCGTTGCGAACTGATGCAGGCCTGAACTCCCAGCGGTCCCGCTGGGAGTAGTAGAGGATGACGGTATGTGGGATACACATGGGCTTGCGCCACTTGGTGTTCCCCCGTCACTCAGGTAGAGGCCAAACCTGCCGCCCCCTATGCGGCAACTCAACTCCTTGGCCTCCCCCAAAACCCCTTATTGGGGTCCCCCAGTTGGAGGAAGGAGCACACAGGCCGCTTCCCTTGTCTTTCTTCCAGTTTTTCCAAGGCCTAATTTGTTGATATTTTTCTATTGTTGTAGAATAGAAACATAATTTCTATGGGGTGGACAATATTTTTTGCTATTACTCTGGTTGTTTCTTCTTGTTCATTGAAAATTCCTGACCTGCTAGATACTGCAGTGCAACAACAGCTGCTACAATCACCTTTATCCAGTTGTTGGCACTACTACACTATTAAGAATTAGCACCACTTATCAGTGTATGGATTCTGAAGTGACATGGAATTTGAAAGGGAGTGCTTGAAGCTTCTCACAAAGCTGAAATTTGGATGCACCCTTTGGAGAGAGACTTTCACAGATTGCTCCCTAGCAATGATTCAAAGTTACCCATACGTTGCTGAAGGGAAAATATTGGTATGGTGCCATGAAATACAGAAAATTGGCTCATTCTTTTTAAGGTAATGGTGGGGATACCTTGCTGAGCTTGGTGAACAGTGAAAGTCTGCGGAGTTATGGTCAGAACTACTAACTGTGTAGATGGGGAAACCTGGGAAGTGAATGATTTGACTGGCACAATATTGACCAGTGTGGGAATCCTCCATTGTAATTGTGCATGCACCTGAATATGGAAACGGAACAACTCACTGATCCAAAAAGGTGGTATTGTGGAACTACCCTTAAATGAGGCTGCATGCATTTACAAGGGAAGAAGAGCAAAGAAAACATACCATAAAGACCGCAGGTGGTTTGCCATTGCCTGCCTCTGCACAGCAACCCTAGATTTCCTTGGTGGTTTGTTTCTTTTCACAAAGTGAAAGTGTCCCCCTTCACAGAACTCCCTCCCATACTTTCACCTAGGACTGCCATTTTTTTGTATGAAGGATTTTTGGGAGGGTTGGAGGGGCTGTTTTTCAACCAAATGACATCAAAATTGCCGTGGAGTGATTGCTTCCTATCCTTTAAATAACCTCCTCATTTCAAGTAAATTGGGTAAGGGGATAGATTCTATGAGCCCCTGAACAAGGTGCCCTATCTATTTTCCCCGCCATAGGAAGCTGCAAAGAACAAAAAGGCCCATCCCACCCCCAAAAGAAGGGAGGGAAAGAGAACTGTGGTACTCTATGGCTTGTTTCCAAATGTGATTGACAGAAAAAGAAGGAGGAGGAGGAGGAAGAGGAGAGTTGGTCTTTATACTCCAATTTTCTCTACCGTAACAAGTCTCAAAACAGCTTACAATCATAATCCCTTGCTCTCCCCACAACAGACACCTTGTGAGGTAGGTGGGGCCGAGAGAGTTCAGAGAGAACTGTGACTGGCCCAAGGTCACCCAGCAGGCTTCATGTGGAGTAGTGAAGAATCAAACCCTGTTGTCCAGATTAGAGTCAGCTACTCTTAACCACTACACCATGCTTACTGGAAGTGCCTTCCAAGGATCCCATTGGAAGGGAGAAAGGCCCTTGCTTGGGAAAACAGTAGAATCAAAGAAAAACACGAGTACATGCTGTAGCCAGCTAGCAGCACCCAAAGATGAAAAACTGCACAGATTGTTTCAGGAGGGCATTTTCATTACCTAAGACTCTCAGATTTGTGTTACCATTCCTGAAAATCATGGTAAAGTCCCAAACTAGTGATTTTTGTGTATACCTTCAGCTTGGGAATTTTGTTATGCATACCCCTAATTCCAATCCACCATTTTAAAATGATTGGCTGCAGCTCCTGGAGGGTGGAATTTGAGACTGGATCTTGTTGGTTCAGAGACTGTATCTCTTGAATGTTCACAGACTCAGCAACTTCTCTGAGCTTTGTCCTGTCACCCAAAATCTGAAATTGACACATGTAGGCATCCCCACAAGTGAGCACTCCAACAGTTCTAAGGATCATTTTAGGCCAGTATATAGACATGTCCCTTCCACAACGGAGCTGGAAAGGAAGACACTTATAAGAAACAATAGTAATGTTTATTGATTAAAAAGTGGATAGATCAAAAAAGAAAAGACATCAGTTAATCAATGGTATTTCATCAATGTCATAAAGACAATTTCTATCCTAGTCAGGTTATTCTCTTACTTGACAGTATTATTCCATGCTACTCTAATTTTCTTTTGGGGGACTCAGTTAGGGTAGGGTATGTTGTCCTAAGAGGAACAAAACAAAGGAGCTGCAAAGGTGATAGAGACTGAGAGGTAACTAGGCAGCATTTCATGGACAACCTCTGCACTAGAGCTGTTGAAAAAAAATTCAGGAGAATTCGGATTCGGCAATATTCGGCCCGTTTTGATTCGGGAAATGCCGAAGTCCGAACCCCCCCCGATTCAGATCTGGGGAATTCGGCTGAATTCCCGAATCAATTTGGCCGAATAAAGGTGGGCGGGGGTCTTTAAACTGCTCTGCTCTGCCCCAGGCAGTTTAAAGACCCACCGCCCGCTTTCCCTGGGAGTCCCAGGAAGGGCGGCGGTGGGGGTTTAAACTGCTTCGCGCTGCCTGCCCAGGCAGCGCAGAGCAGTTTAACCTCCACCCCCCCTTCCCGGTCCTGACTGTCAGCATTGGGAAGCTGGGGGGGGGGTAAAGAGCTCCGCACTGCCTGGGTAGGCAGCGAAGAGCACTTTAAAGACCCACCGCCCCCCTTCCTGGGACTCCCTTCCTGGGCGCTGCGCAGGCAGCGCAGAACAGTTTAACCTCCCCCCCCCGTGCCTCCCGGTCCCGACACTCAGCTGTTGGGCAGGGACCCGCCCAACAGCTGAGCATTGGGAAGCTGGGGGGGGTTAAAATGCTCTGTGCTGCCTGGGCAGGCAGCGCAGAGCACTTTAAAGACCCACCGCCCCCCTTCCTGGGACTCCCGGGAAGGGGGGTGGTGGGGGTTTAAACTGCTCTGCGCTGCCTGCCCAGGCAGCTGAGCGTCGGGACCAGGAAGCGCAGCAAGGGATGTTAAACCAGGGGAACCCCGAACCTGCCAAATTTATTTGGCATTCGCCTGAACTCGCCCAATTCGGCACGTCCTTTTCCCGCCTTTTTTTGAGTTCGGTTCCATCCGAACCGGAAACCACCGAATCGGGGGAAATTCGGTGGTTTGTCGGTTCGGGAAAAAGCCCTACTCTGCACCCTGACCCCCATGATACAAGGTGTGGCGGCTGGATCAGTCATCCTGCATTTGCTGGGCATCACAGAGTCTTTTAGGCCAGAAGCTGAGGGCAAGGCCATACAGCAGGTGGTCTCAATGTCTTTGGGTGGCAGCAGAGTGGGGATGGCTCAGAATGGGGAGGTTGGAAGTGGGAGAGGTGGGTAGCAGCCTCCAGAGCCAGGTGGTGCAGATGGTGGTGCCCTCAGTGATATAGGAGATTCTGGCCCTTTGTCTAGGGCCAGAGCACAGGCACAGTGCTCTCTACCATGTGGGTGGAGATCCATCGCTAGTGGTGGGATGTTTTCTCCAGGGGTAACCAGTTCATGGAAAGACTGGAAGCATCTCTGTCAGCAGCAGCAAGATACCTTGAGGGGCTGCTTGTTGTAACAAGGGACATTGGGGAGACACAGGTGCACATTGGGAGGCTTCTGGGGGATCTGCTGGAGGTGCTTCGGGTCCCCACATGAAGCCCTGCCCTGGAGGCTCCCCTCCTGCTCCACCCTCAGCAGGGGTAGCTTGGGGTTTAGCCCGGGTGTGCCCTTGGCAGCATGGGCATCCTGCTGGGAGGCAAGACTGTTAGTTAGAGGAGGATACCCACGACTGCCCAGACTTTCCACGACATCTCCCCCTTCTTATTTGGAAATGAGGGCAGCCATTGTTCCATGTGAGCTAGGGACTGGCATGGGGTGTCCATGGGAAGGGTCCTTCCCAACTGTGTCAGCTGCCCAGGGACCTGTGACGGGACCTAGATACTTTAAGGGGGTGGGGGTGGCAAGGACATGGATCCAGCATCCCTGGCCACATGCCTTCCTGCCCCTGGGCTGTGATGAGCTCTGGGCTCAGTCCTTGTTCCTACTGTCCCCTGATTGGTTCTGCCTGCCCTGTCTATCACAGCCCTGCCACCTCACCACAACACCTGTATGGGATGCTGATGCAGTTGCAGCCACTGAAACCCAGCTGCTAACTCTTTTTCTGCTGGCTGCCGCCTAAACCATCTCTTTAGGAAAAGAACTAGCGGCTCCACAGTTACACTGGCAGCCAGATGCCTCAGTGCAAGCAGCCCTCAGGATTGCTCTGCAGCAGAGAATAAAAGAAGCAATCTTATTTTATAGGAAAACTGAACACTGAACACAGCAGTTATATGTTCTTCTCCTCTTCTCATTCTCACTGTCTTTAGTCATCATAAAAGCCCTTCAACTTTGTTCTGGAGAAACAGTATCTTAAAGACGACAGTAGTTCACCCTTCATGGCTCATTTCATATTTGGCATCTCCAATGACCCTACAATAAGGGTATAAAAGCTATCATGTGGAGAACTGCATACCAAGTATCAGAAATCTTGTTAGTGCCTTAAATCTTGCAACGTTAAAGGATGAAAACCACCCATTAGAACACCTGGCTCTTTTGTTGCCAAACCAGAAGTTACTTTTTCTACCAGAATACATACAGTACGTCTAGAATGGATATATTGCACTTTAGAATAGCCTCCAGAGAGGCCTTTTAGTGTTCTGAAAACAAATTATGCCAGACTGCATTAAGCATGATTTAGTTTCTCCCTACATTGTTCAGTTCTTTCAGAGCTTGCACTGGAAGTGCAAAGGTTAATGGTCATTTTGGAATCCGTTCCCTCAAAGCTATAGTACCATTTTTTCTCTTTCTGAAAGGTGATTTTTTATCAGTTTGTTTCAGACATACATGGACAAACTGAATCATTTTTTTCCCACTTTTCTTGTACCTAGCAAAAAAAGAATATATGGTATTTTCTAGCTATAGAACAAGTACAAAATCAGTGGTTTCATATAGTTTGACCGACTGAAAGAAAAAAAAACACAGAAAAAGACAGGAGACTATGGCCATACAAAAATTTACATTTTGGACTTTCAGAATTATATAATTACATAAATATAGTTTTCCTTTAAAAGTTTTGTTCATCATTTGATCATATGTCATTTTTAAAAGAATCAGATTCTGGAGTTAATGCTGGAGTTAAAACCAGTCCTTGAAGTTGGAAGGTTGTTTCTTTTGCTTTCAATGAGAAACACATTTCTGGAAGCAATTTACCCAAAGGAGCCTCCCTTCCAAATTTCAGACAGATGGGAGAACATGTCTCCATTCTACAGGAACTTAAAACGATCACTTCAACAAGGTATAGGGAGGCATGAATTAGTTTGTGAGTAAGCTTTTATGTCTTCTTTCATTGATCCTCAGATTGGGTGGGGGGGTCTGTTTTCAAAGAAAATTTGAGCACTCAGGCCATGAGAAGATCAACCTTGCCACCCTCCATGCTCAACAGTACCTCAGTGTTTAAAGAGCTACCCCATACAGGCAGTTACTTTTTAAGGAAAGGTGTTTTTCCCCTGTTTGTAAATATGTGAAACACAGAAACATGCCTGTATCCATTCTGAGAAGATACAGACCCAGGTAAGAAAGCAATTTTCTCTCATTTTTGTGGATGACTCCCGAGTGTGTTACTTTTAGAAGAGCCAGCATGCTGTTCCCAGGATGCCTAGCTTGCAAAGAAACAGTGTCCTGAGACAGTGGATTCATATGCAAATAATAAAGAGCTCAAGAAAACACCTCTGCATTTGGTCAAATGTTTTGTTTCTAAGGACAGCCATGAACAGCTATTTTCTGGCTATTCTTGCTCCTAATCAGTCTAACCATGTTTTTGCGTTCCTCAAATATCGAAATATTTAAGCAAGCCTATCACCTTGACATTTATTTTAAGTTAAAGGGTGCATTACAGAAGAGAATGTTGTAGGATTCCATTATTATTTTCCAGGAGCATTAGGAGGAAGTAGCTCACGGTAAACAAACAAACGAAAATTTAAAATGATCTGATGGTTCTGTACTTCTTTTTTGGTGGGGAAAGGCAAGAATTAACTCTCCCTGCCTCCTTTCTCAAGGCCACACTACTTAGATAAAACGTTTGCTCTCTCTCTCTCTTCCCCTGTGGGACCTGGTTCAATTCCGCAGGGCCTGTAAGGCTGAGGTGTTCCTCTTGGACTATGGTTGAGGTAGGGTTGCCAACCTCCAGGTAATAGCAGAAGATCTCCTGCTATTACAACTCATCTCCAGCCAATAGATATCAGTTCACCTGGAGAAAATGGCCACTTTGGCAATTGGACTCTATGGCATTGAAGCCCCTCCCCTCTCCAAACCTGCCCTCCTCAGGCTCCACCCCCAAAACCTCCCACTGATGGCGAAGAGGGACCTGGCAACCCTAGGTTGATGCAGTAACGATTACATCGCAGCTGGCCTCCTTAAAAAGGTAAAGGTAAAGGTCCCCTGTGCAAGCACCGGGTCATTCTTGACCCATGGGGTGATGTCACATCCCGACGTTTCCAAGGCAGACTTTTGTTTTGTGGGGTGGTTTGCCAGTACCTTCCCCATTCATCTTCCCTTTACCCCCAGCAAGCTGGGTACTCATTTCACTGACCTCGGAAGGATGGAAGGCTGAGTCAACCTTGAGCTGGCTACCTGAAACCAACTTCCGTTGGGATCGAACTCAGGTTGTGAGCAGAGCTTTTGACTGCAGTATTGCAGCTTAACACTCTGCACCACGGGGCTACTACTGGCTTCCTTACCCCTATGTTAATTTATTCTTTCTTTATTTATTAGCTGGTTTGGGTTGTTGTTTCCCTCACCTTTTTCTCTGCCATTTCCTGTTTGATGATCCCTTCCTGATGGTTATTATTAGGGTGCCTTTCTGAATTTTTGTGTGTATAAGGTTTTTAATTTTATAATGTCCTGAGATTGAGTGTAGTTAGGAAAGGGCGGGATATAAATCTAATAAAAACAAATAAAATACTACTAGATTCCATACCGCAGACATTTTCAGTGATGCATATGTCTTCCCAGCTTTTACTCCATACACATAATGCCCTCATGGAGTTAAAGAATTTATATCAGAATCATAGAATCATAGAGTTGGAAGAGGCCATACAGGTCATGTAGTCCAACCCCCTACTCAGTGCAGAAACAGCCTAGAGCATCTCTGACCAGTGTTCGTCCAGCAGCTGCTTGAAGACTGTCAGAGTGGGGGGAACTCGTCACCTCCCTAGGCAGCTGATTCCACTGTTGAACTACTTTCACTGTAAAAAAATGTTTCCTAATGTCCAGCCAGTACCTTTCTGCCTGTAATCGACACCCATTATTGCAAATCCTACCCTCTTCTGCCAACACGAACAGCTCCCTGCCCTCCTCTAAGTGATAGCCTTTCTGATACTTAAAACAATAGAAACAGTAGTCTTATTTCCTTCCCACATTCCACCTCTGAAATTTTAACATGTTGCTTTCCAATATATCTTTTCTCATGAAGATAGTTTAAGGAGGGCGTATTCCTTCTATATTAAAAACAAACAAACACCCCAATCACAACCATACAAATTCATTACATTACAATACAAATTCAGTCATGAATAGAAAAGTTTTTTTTTTTTTTTTGAGGTCTGTAAAATAGCTTTGATCAGTGCTAAAATCCATTATATATGTAAACTTTAATCTTTACTTGGTAATGGGGCCAGATGATATTTTCTTGTAAAGGGGAATTCATGGCATTGATGCCAGGTATTGGTTTGCCTCGCTCCCCCTCTCCTTGAAGACAAGGCTTAAATAGAAAGAGGTTTTGTCTGTGAGTGAGTGCTGTTGAGTGCAGGACCTGTTTTGTTTGAAGGCGGTACCCCCCTCCCCCTCCATGTTTGTTTCAGCTCGGCTGACTTCACTAGAACCAAGCTTTTACTTAAGAGCAAAATTCATCTGGGTGCTGACCATCACCTTTCATAGCAGTGTTTATTCTTACTCGGTAAACAGTGGTATTTATGGTGTATGATCTATGGATACATTGCATAGAAACACAAAGGCCATAGAGAACCACTCAAAGATATAATTTCAAAGATTGATCTCTGTTACCTTCTTTCTTTGTCTTCTTTGACAAGACATCTTTGTTAAACTTAATGTAGAAATACCAAAAAGTTTTCAAGTCAGCATAAGATAGGTCTCAATAAACATCACTACTACACAAGAAATATGAAATAGTTTCATCATGATCTCTCATGAGGTTAACCAGCTAAAGTAAGTTTTGTGGTTTAGAAAAATGAATTGCTTTTCATGTTTGGTCACGTCTATAGAACTGTTATCCTTCATGCAAGAGTATAAACATTAAAGCTGTGCTATTGGAAAGCATTAAAACCTAACTCATGTAGATAGACATATTCTTGACACAATACAGCAGAGGTGTCAATCATAAGGCCCCAGGACCTGATCAGTAGTGTTGCCAGGTCCCTCTTCGCCACCAGTCTGTTGCACCCATGGCTGCACCCATTTGGTTACCTCCCTTGCCTGCCCACTTATGCTACCCACTGGTGCAGAGCCTGAGGAGGGCGGGGTTTGGGGAGGGGAGGAACTTCAATGCTATACAGTCCAATTGCCAAAGCAGCCATTTTCTCCAAGTGAACGGATCTCTATTGTCTGGAGATCAGTTGTAATAGAAGGAGATATCCAGCCGCTACCTGGAGGTTGACAACCCGTCTGATCAGGCCCCTTGAGAGCTCTTATCCAGCCTGTGAGCACCTGGAGAAAAAGCTGGAGGCTGCTGGAGGGAAGGTTGGGTCAGCTTAGTTTTCACCTGTTGAGGCTCCTTGCTCAAAACCCAGTTTGGCAATCCAGAATGATCTTGGGCCAGCTGGGGGTTGGATGATGTTCCTGCTAGGCACATATTTTCTGAGTCACTCTCTACTCACTGTCTCTCCTGCTACTCAAGGAATCAAAAGCACACAGTGAGGTGGCAGAAAAATAGATCTAAACCTTTCTGATACTCACTGAATAATTATATAAAAGAATGGACAATATTTAGGTCAGGTTTTAAATAGTTATAATCTGATTGCACATTCCTAAATGACTGAAATAGAGCCATATATGGGACCTAGAGACAGAGGAGACTCTGCATCAGTAGATGGCATAAGTGGGCAGGCAAGAGAGGTAACCAAATGGGTGCAGCCATTAGACTTGTGCAACAGACTCAACTTCATGTGGATTAGGGCCATTGTCTCTAGCTAATGTAGCACGTGAGTAAAACCCAAAATAAGAGCTCAAAATGAAGAGAGAAAAAAGTCCACCAAGACTTCCAAAAGACGTATACATCATGATTGATGCAGATCATGATAACTAATACTTCATATACCAGAACAGAAATCATAATATCTTCCTTCAAGGCTGCCATATCTTAGCTGCTGTAACTGATGGTATGCCAATTCCTGGCAAGATGAGTCTGAGGAATGACCCTCATAAAATCCCTCCAATAAGCAAAAGAAGTTAAAACTCCGTGGATGTGCTAGTTGTTCCTCAACAGAAAGCATTGCATACGCTGAACTCTGAAGTAACTGCTTGCTAAACTTTGTCAATGAAACATAATTCATGTAGGTTTCATTTGTTTTTGTCATAATTCTACCACCCTTGTCTACATTCCATATGACATGATGTAACAATTTGTCACAGTCATTTTTTTCCTCTGTCTTTCCTTTCACGCCAGTTCATGGCGGAAAAACTTCACCAAAGTAACTTTGGCATTAAAAACCCAATGAGGCAAACCACTAGATGAGCAAATGCTTCCCAACAGGCTTGCTATTTATATAACATCTGAGTCACCATAAACAATCCTTTTATCAAACATTATTTCATATTTGCTCAGAGGAAAATTGCACTATATTGTAATCCTCAGAAAGAGAACAATTGTAAAAATTTATATAGATGGACTTCATCCTCATAACACCCTTTGCAGAAAGGATTTTGTAATTTACTGCACATAATGTCTATGTGCCCATGTACCCTTTTAGGCAGGGCAGGGTAAGCTGTGATTCTGTGGGACAGCAGAAAAAATGTAGAGTGTGATAATGGCCACAGAATTTGTATTCCTGAGTCACAGCTTTCAGTTTTTTAAAATGAAGCTTTTAACACTTATTGCAGAGTAAAACTTGACAGTCTTTGAGCACTGAAGGGCACTATCTGCTAGAGAGATAGCAGAATATGTAGTCTTCAGTGGCCTATGAAATTTATTCCCCATCCCCCTGACTTGAAGATCAGAATAAATGATACAAAATAAGTTCAATCATACAAATATGCCTTTTTATATAGGTTGCAGGATTTAGCTTTTCTTATAGTACTATCTGAGGTACTGAAGATCAAAATTCTAATTCAGTCCTACTTATGTGGATGGAATATGACTGGGGGTCGGCATTATAGAGAAGTTCATAAAATTATGCAGGGGATGAAGGAAGTGACAGGGGGGACCTTTTTCCTACCTCTTCCATAATTATGGACTTTGATCTGATCCAGCAAGCAGATATGTGGGAATGAGGAGAGAGAAGGTGAGACAAGGATTAAAGGTAGGGTTGCCTACCTCCAAGTACTAGCTGGACATCTCCTTCTATTACAACTGATCTCCAGCTGCTGAAGATCAGTTCACCTGGAGAAAATGGCCGCTTTGGCAATTGGACTCTATGGCATTGAAGTCCCTCCCCTCCCCAAACCCCACCCTCTTCAGTCTCCACCCCAAAAATCTCCTGCCGGTGGTTAAGAGGGACCTGGCAACCCTAACTAAAGGTGATATTAGGAACCTACAGTTCTTGCTGTTTTGTTTTAAAAGGTAAAGGTCCCCTGTGCAAGCACCGGGTCATTTCTGACCCATGGGGTGACGTCACATCCCGATGTTTTCTAGTCAGACTTTGTTTACGGGGTGGTTTGCCAGTGCCTTCCCCGGTCATCTTCCCTTTACCCCCAGCAAGCTGTGTACTCATTTGACCGACCTCGGAAGGATGGAAGGCTGAGTCAACCTTGAGCCGGCTACCTGAAACCAACTTCCATTGGGATCAAATTCAGGTCGTGAGCAGAGCCTGGACTGCAGTACTGCAGCTTACCACTCTGCGCCACAGGGATCCTTGTTTTGTTTTATCCTCACACATATTCCACACATTGATTTGTAATGGATGCATTAACACATCAAGCCTAGCTATTTGTACCAGTGTATCTGCCTTGGGGGTATGCCATAATGTAACTGCAATGGTGTAGTACAGAGTTTTGTTTGTTTTTTTACTATTTTTCATGCTTCTGAAAACAAATCACTTTAACATTATATGACAAAAAAACACAGATAGGGACAAATATTATAACCTAACGTTAGTAGCACTTTACAACTAGCGCTGGGTTTTTAATGGTTTATGAATTGTTTACAACTTTTGTAATGTTTGATGTTTTATCAGTTCTTGTAGGTTATCCGGGCTGTGTGACCGTGGTCTTGGTATTTTCTTTTCTGACTTTTCGCCAGCAGCTGTGGCAGGCATCTTCAGAGGAGTAACACTGAAGGACAGTGTCTCTCAGTGTCAAAGTATGTTGGAAGAGTAATATATATAGTCAGAAGGGGGTTAGGTTTGAGCTGAGTCATTGTCATTGTCCAACCCCCTTCTGACTATATATATTACTCTTCCAACACACTTTGACACTGAGAGACACTGTCCTTCAGTGTTACTCCTCTGAAGATGCCTGCCACAGCTGCTGGCGAAACGTCAGGAAAGAAAATACCAAGACCATGGTCACACAGCCCGGATAACCTACAAGAGCTGATGAACTCTGACCGTGAAAGCCTTTGACAATATTTTGATGTTTTACTTTGTATGCTGCCTAGAGCAGGATCTCTGGAGAGGTAGCATAAAAATGTCTAAATAAATAGCCTCGGTACCACTCACCTAAATGGGGTGGAAGTGAAAAACACAAAGGGGAGTGTTTAACACACACATCAGTTGAACACCATGAAAGCAAGAGAGAACCTCTCCTTCTTCGATGACACTGTGCTTCCACAGGGATAAACCTCGATTCAAGTGGGGCGAGTATTCAGTTGAATCCTGGTTCCGTTGATTGGCAAAACCACCATATATTTAAGACATATTCCCCTTACCCACAAGTCTCCGTTAGACTTGTGCATTTCTTTCTTTACAATAGTTATGAAAATGGGATATTTTGTAATTATAGTAATCAACATGAAAACAAAATAAATTCCACATCTAACCAACCTATAACAAAAGAAGTCTATTATTGTCTTTCGTTTTGTTCCGGAGCTTTCATTTTCCCACTTAGTTTCCGTTTGTCTCTGCGGTGTTTTCCTAAAAGGGGAATACAAAACTGTATTCCTTAGGAAAAGGGAGGAGAGAGAGCCTCAGGGTTTTCTTGATTGATTGCAGCCTGTAGCTACTAAGATTACGTGCATGTGTGAGGCAATCGAATCCTGAAGTATATGGGGTGGGATTTACAGTTTTCCTGTTTCTAGGGATCTCAGAAGGAGAGAGACTGCAGGTTTTTCTTGTGCCCAAGTACAGTGACTATCATGTTTTATACTATTTTATTCCTTTCTTACTAGCTTAGCTTTCTTTTTAAATATAGTTTCTATTTTGTAGATGCTGTGTTCTCTAAGTCTTTCTGAAGCATTTTACTGTTTTTCCTTGGGGCTTGTTCCTCCCTCTCCTTTTCCTACTTTATTATTTGATTTGTGGCTTGCTTACTCCTGCCACTTCTGCCTCTTTGGAGTCCCCTTTTTAAAATTTAAACTCCCCTCAGTCTTATTTGCATCATTAGTTTTTTTATTAAGTGTTCCAGTGTGTAACTTGCCATGATTGTGTGCTGCCTCAGTGTGTCTTTCCAAACCCTCCACCACTGAAGCTACTGTGGCTCTTTCCAAATTACAATTAATTTTGGATTTTTTTTCTGTTTTGTGGAACTTAGTCTGTGTTGTATGTCCAAGTATAATCCAAGCATAATACTTTAAATAAATAAATAAAACTAACACAGCCCAGTAATAAAATGACATACACACATTACAGTATTTTATCTGACACCAGTGCACAAACATAGCACATCAGGACTGGCATGGGATCTTCTGGCTCTGGTGGGAATAGGGTTGCCAGGTTCCTCCTCACAACTGGTGGGAGGTTTTTGGGGCAGAGCCTGAGGAGGCCGGGGTTTGGAGAGGCGAGGGACTTCAATGGCATACAGTCCAATTGCCAAAGCGGCCATTTTCTCCAGGTGAACTGATCTCTATCGGCTAGAGAACAGTTGTAATAGCAGCAGATCTCCAGCTAGTACCTAGAGGTTGGCAATCCTAGGTAGGAGGAATGTGCAACATGGTAGGATCAGATGTGGCAGAGGGAATGGGAGAGGAAGGGGTAATTTTGGAAAAGCAGCAGCAGCCAACAGTAGTAGCAGTCTACCTCACACTGGAATTCTCCCCTGCAAGCTCAAGCTACTGTTCTTCTAGAGAAGTAGCTGCAGTGCTAATTCCTCAAGCTGCTTTTTGTGTTATTTTTCTTTATGAATTCTCCTATAAGCAACATTAAACATGGGTTCCTTTCATTGTCTCAAAAAGGAAGTCCCTTTTATTCTATTTGTCTGATATTCAGCAGTGTAGAAGTCCCAGGGGAGTACTGCAATCCCCCCCCCCCCGAGTTTTGTCCAATTCAGATAGAAAACCATTAAGGTACAGACCCAAGGGGAGGGTCTTCCATTGAAAGCAATGGGAAATAATAACAAAATAGAATTTTAAAAAATGAAACAAGAATAATGAAATAAACAATGACACAGCATCATATAAACAACCCAATAATGAAATAGTCCCTTTGGGAATTAATAATAAAAACAAAAGAAAATAAACTCCCATGCCCAAGCCTAGTCTCTGTGGCCTCTTTCCATCTACCTGTGTACACTCCAGGTATATACTTTTTTAGGAGGTAAGGAAGCTTTTTTGTGCAACTCTTGACACATGTTGGCCAGTGGCGGATGAGTTTCATGGCTTTAGGCTAGCCTCCAATTCCAAGGTGTGTGTGGGGAAGTCAGAAAGAGAAATACTCAACATTGTACTGAGTACTTTAAGGGCATACAGTAGAGAGAAATCTTTCCCGAGGGCAATTTAGAGCTGCTTGTGCCCCTTTCTCACATGTTAGGAGATGGAGTGAAATTGAAATGAAAGGAAATAAGTAATAACTATAAGGCTACAATCCTAAGAACATTTTCCTGGGAGTAAGTTCCAGTGAATAAAATGGGACTTATTTCTGAGTTGACCTTTCGGCAGTTGCTCTCTAAAACAACTTCAAACTCCAATCAAACAGTATTGTTTAAAGCAACTCTCAATCATTTAAGAGCCTGCTTTTATCCATAGTTATTCAGGATGAAGACCCATTCATGCCCATGGGACTACTCCCAGCAAGAATTCATAACTGTGATGCCCAAATGTCACAAATATTTATGTACTTGTCATATTTGTTTTAAAAAGGGAAACCATTTGCTTCAGTCCTGCCTTGTTCTTTTAATGTCCTCAAATAAATGTCAATTCGTTCATTACCAGTTGTTCCCAAATTCTTCCATGCCAATCTATTAATAAGGAGCCCCGTGGCATAGAGTGGTAAGCTGCAGTACTGCAGTCAAAAGCTCTGCTCATGACCTGAGTTCAATCCTGGCAGAAGTCGGTTTCAGGTAACTGGCACAAGGTAGACTCAGCCTTCCATCCTTTCGAGGTCGGTAAAATGAGTACCCAGCTTGCTGAGGATAAAGTGTAGACAACTGGGGAAGGCAATGGCAAACCACCAAGTAAACGTAGTATGTCTAGTAAATGTCTGAATGTGACATTACCCCATGGGTCAGTAATGACCCAGTGCTTGCACAGGGGACTACCTTTACCTTTTTAATCCATTAATAATGATAAGAATTGCCTTTTCATCCTAAGCAATGATATGCTTAGTTTTAATACCTTAGTACCTTACATTTTAGGACTGAGTAAACTTTATAAAAGAAAAGGAAGGTTTGTTCCTAACTTTTAGAGGCAGATGGTTTGCAGCATGCTTTTTGCTAAATCAAAAGGAAGAACAGACAAAAAAAATCCTTCAGGAAGTTTATAGTCTACCTGTTGATATACCACCAGTTTTAAGTCAGCAGGTACACCAGCTGTAGTCAATTGAAATAAATTTCTTTTCTTTCAAGGCCCTACCAGGCATGGTAAAAAGTGCTGGATATGAAATGGGAGCCAGAGGCTATCAATATCAAGGTATTTTTCCTTGCTTTGGAGACATCAGAGATGGCAATAGGATACTGAATAGGATGAAAGAAGTCCCAAAGGACAACCATGTTACTCTTATACAACCTTCATATTTTCATGTGCTAGAGCCCACTTTATCAGACGCTTGAAATGTGTCCTAAGTTTATACATGACAAAGGGAAAAAAAGGAATAATAATAAAAAAAATGGATAGTGTGATAAAAAAGCACTGAAATGCCAGAGGTATGTTCTGTGACATTTTTATGCCAAATGCAGCTGTATACAATATAAACATGTTCACAACAGCAGTGCAAGTAAAAGCTCCATGGTGGTGGCATGGGAGGAAAGAGTTTAAAAGCCCCCCTCTATCCTCCTGCACTATTTTTCCTTTCAAAGGAAAAGCCCCAGCGGCTGCTTTTGGGAAAGAAAAGGAAGACCTAAAACTACACATTCTGCCAAGAATGTCTGAGCTCTCAGCCAGAAAGTCCATTGTGCAAAGTGCACTTGATCTGTTATCTCAAAACAACTCCACACCTTGTGGGGCAACTGAGTTTGAATCAGGTACAGTGGTATTTCTGAAAGCAAGCATGAATGTTGAATGACAGATCATATACGTGCATGAGAGGCCAATTTAGGCCACAGGTCCCCTATGCCTGTACATGGGTTTTTCTGTGGATATTAGTTGCTTGTTTGCTGTAGAGTACAAATATATCTTATCAACACATAGGGTTGAGTCGTTCAGTCTGTCAGTGGAAAGCTCTTCTTCCCCTCTGCAGCCTCCCAACTAGGGTTGCCAAACTCCAGGTACTAGCTGGACATCTCCTGCTATTACAACTGATCTCCAGCTGACAGAGATCAATTCCCCTGGAGAAAAGGGCCGCTTTGGCAATTGGATTCTATGGCATCGAAATCCCTCCCCTCCCCAAACCCCGCCCTCCTCAGGCTCCACCCCAAAAACCTCCTGCTGGTGACGAAGAGGGACCTGGCAACCCACATTGCTATTGCTTCTATCAGCAAAAATAAAGGCGGGTATTTGTGATTTTTGCTGATCCTTAGCTCCCATTGCAGATCTCTACTCTTCTGGCAAATGCTGTGTTTGGGGGGCACCCAGCTCTGGGGCATGGTTTTGGGGGCACAATAGGCTGAGAAGGGTGATGGACACCCGGAAGTTTGCTTTCACTCTCTTGTGATATTCCACTTGTGCTGAATAGATCCTAATCAATATAAATGTGAATATCATTCAGTCAGTTAATATAAAACAAAATGATCATACCCAGAAAGCATGTCTCTGTGTCTAGTTGAGTGTTTCGGGCTGTCTGCCCTGAGTCCTAGTTACTGTGTGCTAGCTCCTTCCCACATCTCACATGCAATTAGTGCAAGAATTCTGTCGACACAAAGTGTTGAGTTGTAAATTGTGACAATGAAATTTAATAACACTTCAATCCAAAGCATGTTTTTTTTTTGCATTATACCTGAGAAACTACATTAGTTCTTACTAGCATAAACTATAGATGCGGTATATAAGAAAATTCATGGTATAAGTACCTTAACATTAATAATAACTAAGTGCCGTCAAGTTGCAACCAAATTATAGTGACCCTTCATAGGGTTTTCAAGGCAAGAGGTGAGCAGAAGTGATTTGCCATTGTCTATTCTTCATAGTAACCCTGTTCTTCCTTGGTGATTTCCCATCCAAATACTAACCATGGCCGACCCTGCTTAGCTTTCAAGCTCTGACAATCTCGGGCCAGTCTGAGCTATATAGACTGTTCACCTTAATATTAATATACGGTAAACCCTTCCACGATGCCTATTGTTTTAATTTATTGTATTGGTTTATTGGGGAGGGACTGTGATAAAGGTTGAGCACATCCTTTGCAGAAAGGAGGTGTATGGTCTCTGGCATCTCCATTTAATGGATATCAAGCAGTAGATGGAGGAAAAGGCTTCCTCTGCCTGAGGCCCTGGAGAGTCCTTGCCAGAGTAGAGACCTGTGGTCTGAAGCCATGCAAGTGAACCAGTGGTATGAATCCATACAAGGCCACCACATTTATTATATTGGTTCAGACTTGGATATGTGCTCTTTGCTGATGGTGTAGAAAACATTAAAGAGACATTTCAAAAATTTAAATCAGGCTTAATCTCTGCCACAATACAGCCTATATTTAGTCTGCTTCCTCCCCAACTCTGAAGGAAGACACAGACACTAGCACTGGGTTAGGCTAAAGTTTATTAACATTAACCATTGAACTACAACTTATTAAATCTTTACTTTCCCTTTTAGTGTGAGTTCAAAAAAGGTTATCTGATGGGGACTTCCTGCTGGGGCAGCTGGGCTGAGCGCCATGTTTCCTGGACTCTCCAGGAAAAATCCAAGGAATGTTCAAATTGGGGTGCTAAACAGCACCTCAACCCGGTCCTAAACAGTGGACTTGGGAAGCAGGAATTCCCTGCAGCCACTTATGCGGTTTGACCTCCAGAACTCTCCGAGGGAGGCTTTTAAGCCCCTCGGAAGTTTTGATGCCGGTCCCGAGGGCAAGAGGGAAAGTCATCGCCAGAACATTTCATGGGTAATCAAGGTTCAGTCCTCCCCCTTCAATCACCATCTAAGAAAATTATCATCACCGTTACCTTATCATCCAACATCTGAGTAAGTTGCAAGAATTCTTTTGTCTTTACCTTGAAATTGAAGCTCTGGAAGATCGTAATAATCATCAATGCAATCTGCATCTCTCTGTCCAGAATATAAGTGACTTTGTTTGTTTAAAAAGAGTATAGTTGAATGGCAGGAGCCTTATCTACTCGATCTCCACTTTGGCATAACAAACGGGACGGTTGACAGACACTCTAGCTACCAATTAGAAGCCGAGGTGTTAAAAGGGGTGGGAGCGAATGGGCTAAATTCCTCTGGAGATGACATCTTTCCGATTCATCATAGAAAACCATCGAGATTGAAAGGGAAAGATCATACAGGAAATCAAATCGCAGGGCTTGAAGTGTGTCTTTATTGTGTAATAGGCAACATATTCCTACTACTGGAAAACAAGACAGCCGAAGGTCCGCGATTTAAATAATGCCCAGCCCACCCCTTTCTTTTACAATCGAGCAGAGTGCCAATAAAATTTGATGGCCCTTTACAACAACACTAATTGTTTTACAGCGGAGAGAAGAATTTGCAGCCATTTAATCCCGGGATCTGTATAATTGATGAATAGAACCACTACAAGGTTTTGGACCCTGCCAACGTATTTAAAACAGCATTTCTTGGTATTGGTGAATTGTCAGAACTATTTTCAGAAATAAACATGGGAAAGGCCGACGAAAAAATACAGGAAATGTTAACAAAACACATGGATGCCTTTACTAAACAATATGAGCAACAATCTCAACGTCTGGCTCAGTTAACCAACATATTGACTAGTCTAACTCAAACTACCAACCAGACTAGTCAGAAATTGGACATTTTGGCAAGTGAAATTACAAATATGAAATCTCAAATATCTACAATGAAAACTGATATGGGAAAAATGGATACTTCAATTAAAAAGGCAATTGAAGAACAGAAAGATACTAAAAATAAACAGATACTTCAAGGTAATCAAATTCAAGCTATACATTTCCAACAAGAAAATGTTATGGACCTACTGGCCATTATGCAGTTAAAATTAAGACAATCGAACGTACGTCTTCGCAATTTTCCAGAAACAATGGGATGTACCAGAATAACTATCATAAAATCATTGGCTGACCTGATTCATATAAGTGAACAAGATCTGGATTATGCAATAAACAAAGTATATAGAATTCCTTTACCCACCAGTTTGGAGAAGACAAAGGCAAGAGATATTATGATTTCCTTTTATGATATAAGGATGAAAGATTATATTATGCAAACCTTCTATGATAATCCTTTGTCAGTGAATGGAAATCCTCCTATCATCCTTAAGGATATCCCACGACATTTGATGATGAAGAGAAATATGTACAAAGAATTTACTGGGACACTGAAGAAGAATGGAATAAGATTCTCCTGGATCTTCCCACATGGACTCACTTTTACCTACAAAGAGGTCAGATTTACTATCTCTTCACAGGAGGAGGTAAAAAACTTTTTGAAGAATTATGAAAAAGATCTAGCTGGCCTTAACCAGGAGTCACAACATCAACAAGAAGAGGAGAAAAAGGAGTTGGCCTCGACATCTGGACAAAAAAGACAGGACATCAAAAATAACAGAAGTGTTGGAAAAACAAAAATTCACAGCAAGAACAAAACTAAAAGGAAACATGCAGTTTATGGGTGATAGAGAGAAACAGAGGGCTAAACAGGAATTTAAATGATGATTAGGGAATTTTGTATTTACTGATCTAATCCTTTTATCTTAAGAACGGTTTTGAAATAAAATCTGTTACTATATATGAAATCAATAATAAACACGTACTAATTGTAAATGAATTGAATAATTTAGAATTAACTTAGTAATCAAGTTTGATGTATCTTTCTGGATTAGAACTTCTTTGCAAAAGAATAGATAAATTTATAGCAAGATGGAGGAAGGTGAGGGGGAAGTCTCTTATTTGAATATCTTTTCTTTAATAGATGAATACGCTTTTCAATGACGCTGTTAAAGTTTTTTATTGTATGATTTATGAAATGAATGTGTTGTTGAAAAGTACCAGACAGTAAAATATTTTAAAAATAATAAAAATTTTATGGAAAAAAAAAAGGTTATCTGATGGGTTTGCCAGTGACTGAGCTGTGGACAGCTTCTCCCTGTCTCCAGACCAGTAAAGAATAAATAAAAAGCTACTGCCACTGCTTTTTATTTATTCTTGTCTGCACACCAAAGGTTCCCATCACCACTATTTTTTACACCAATCAGCTTGTGGTTACTAATGCCTATTACTGGAGAGGTCCCTCTCTAGTCCCTTGTGCCAGTGATGAAGCGTCAGGTATGGTTACCATTCTTAGATATCCTACAGTGAATGCCAAAGCTAACTCACATGTATACTATTAACCCCTTAGTTAGGGCCTAATCCATCTTCCCTAAAAGCAGGTTTATTTAGCAAAATATCCACCAATGTTTCTAGTATGAAGCAACTTGGGGTGGGGGCGAAGACTGCTTGTCCTTGAAACAACCACACTGTAATTTAAAGGGATATGAGAAGGGCAGATTCACCAGAAGATATAAGGCTAGAATGGGCACGGAGGCAAATTTAGGCAAAACAATTGGGAGATCTGTGAGAACTTGTGTGGGACATCTCATTTTCCATTCTCCAACCAACTATTTCAGCTTTCCCTCCTTCCTACCCCTGGTAGCCTCCACTTTGGAAAACTAGGTTAAGTGGTATTGGCCTCCGGGCCCAGTTGTGCAGTGGGAAACTTGCAAAGACTTATGGGAACACCTTCTTTTCTTCTGTATTCCCCTTGCCACACAATTTCCTCTTTTCCTGCTCCTGGCAACCCCTATATCCTCCCATTTCCCTGTTTTCTTCTCTCCTTCTGACCCACCAACCAACAAAATTTGTCTGCCCCCATCTTCTGCTATATTTATTATTTATTTACTTCATTTATACCCTGACATTCTCCACAATGGGGACCCAAGGCAGCTTGCATCATTCTCTTCTCCTTCATTTTATCCTCACAACAGCCATGTAAGGTGGGTTAGTCTGATAAAGTGTAACTGGCCCCAGGTCACCCCATGGGCTTCCATGGCAGAATGGTGATTTGAACCTGGATGTCCCAGATCCTAGTCTGAAACTCTAACCACTGCACCACCTTAGCTTTTGTGGGGTGATTGCTGTTGAACAATGGGAAGCAGCTGGGCCTGTGAGTGATGCAAAGCTGGTGGTAGCACATCACCTGATAGCTATTTCCAGGCCTGGGCTTGGTAAGTCCTCCCTCAAAAGCCCAAGCAGCCCTGAAAGGGCCCTGCCCCTCCCTTTTAATGGCAGAAATCAAAGCTTGAAGGCTGGCAATGTTATTGTGGTTGCCTAGCAACAACCACTGAGGGCATTCATTTCTTAAAAGCCATAGGTATTACTTCTATTGAGAGGTTAACTCTAAAAAAAGTTTTTTTTGGGGGGGGGTCTTTTTAGATTTCTGATTTTTCTACAACCTGGGACTTGTTCAGGTTTGTACAAGGATCTGCCTTGGCTGTTCATGGCTCTAGTCTCTAGATTTGACTATCCATAGATTTGCCCATGTTGATTATTGTATTCCCAACTGTAGTTCTACTCAGTATTAGCAGTGTTTATGAGTGTGTGTAAATGGAAGAGAAAGGAGAAGGGAAATAAAGTGATGGAGAAAGGAAGCAAAAGGACTCTGTTACATTTTTTCCTGTTCAGGGCACTCTTCCACTTGGCAGCTGCCTCTGCTCTAAATAGGCCCTTTTTATCAAGGTTGGATATCTCTGCCACGTTGTTAGCATAGCCAAAAACACAATTGTTAGATTCCAAGACAGGTTCAAATAAAAAATTAAAATACTTCTTCATCCAAAGTTCATCCATAAACTGGCACCATCACCCCCTATTTATATGAATGCACCATTTATTCCCTTGACCCAAATTTTATTTAGGCATCCATTTTCTATATTTGCTTCTTTGTCCAAGAGATCAGAAAGAGACCTTTTAACAAGTCCTAAGTGAATTTAGCTGTGCTGATAAAGCTTGACTATAACATATGCGCACCACCACTTTGGAGTTGAAGTTTGCTCTACAGTCACAATTTTAGAATGCCTTTTGTTTTTTTCAGGTACAAGGCTGTCAAGTTTCACTAACTTGGAAGTGTGAACAACTAGCCCTCTCTACTTCTCAACAGAATTTGGAGGGATTTCTGCCCCGTTGGAATTTGGGCAAGAACTATAGTTTCCTGTGGATACAGAAGAATTTCTGGAGTGAGAGCTCAACTTGCTATTTTCAAGCAGATTCTAGTTTAACTTCAGCAATAAGGTGAGGCCTCTAGTGCAAGAAGTATTTTTGCCTCTCCTTCTCTACCGTTCAGATTGATGTGAATGCACTGTTTGTGTTACACCAATTATTCATTCCACAGGTCTCCAGCCCAGCAAAGGAGTCATTATTTTTATTTTACCCTTTCGAATGAGAATCCTAGTTCCTCCCATACACATACACACAACCATGTAATTACTGTTTGCTGCTCATCAGCCAATCGAATAAACAAACGGAGCAAATAAATTGACCTGACAGTGAATATAAATACTGTATTTTGGATTTAAAAAAAAGAATTTATGAGATCAGCAAGTCCCTTAAGTATCAATGGATGGTGGGGTAGGGTTGCTAGATGCGCGCTAGGAGCAAGGTATTCCCCTGTCAGCACTCCACGTTCCCTTCTGGTGCTCAATAGAACAGTGGGGGGACACATTAGGAGTACAGCATCGTGAGATGCCACAACACCACTTCTGGCTGGGAACCCGGATGTGAGCTCCCTAATGAAGTGGGGCATCCAAACTAAAGACTGTGGCCTGATTGGGCCCAGGGAAGGGAGGAAACTTGGTGAAGGACACCAGCATATGAACCTGCATTCTAACCAGCACCATTTATCAAGGCTGGACATCTCTGCCACATGCCTATGTTAGCAAAAAATAAAGATTATTAGATCTCAAGTCAGGTTCAGATCCAAAATTAACATATGTGAGAGAAATGTGACATTAAAATGTATTAAATAAATGGATGGTTAGCATTTGTCGGCACATATTATCGTGCAGTCAGTCATAAGTGTGGAGCAGCTAAATTACTGTCTTAGATTGGAGCCTGGGAAGGGCTGCCCAAACACTGATGTATCATGTAGGAGGTCTCTTAGGAAATCCACCATTAAGGGGGATGATTTAATTAGTAGTAGCAGTTCAGCTGTTAAAAGTTTGATAAGCCCTAGTGAAATCAATACTTTATTAATTGGCATCTATCCTTTGGGAGTGTGATTGTCTGGCAAACAAATCAGTATTCTCTTTTGATTTGGGTTTCAGGAAGGGCATAAATACTGGTATTCAGGGGTTTTCAGGTACCTGATACCATTTTGGGGTTTGGGTTTGAGGGGAGGACATTCAGATTCAGAAATTATTCAGGTTCCATTATTCGTTATGGGGAACTTTGGGAGGCAGAGGGCTGGGGTGTCTGTTTTAAAACCAAATGTAACCAAAATTGCAGAAAATGAAGTGCTGCCCATCCACTGAGGAATCATCATGTTTCAAACAAGTTGGACCATGGGGTCCAATTCTTTGGGCCTGTAGACAAGATGCCCTGGGCATCCTACTTGTCTCTATTGTTTCCTGTGGGGATAAAAATTAAAAGAAGACAATAGCTAAACACACAAGAGCAACCACTGGCCAAAAGCCTCCAAATCCAAACAGAACCAACAAGTCCAACAGAACCAACATCAAACCAGAGAATCCTGGCACAACCAAGAGCCAATGTGACAAGACCACTGGAACTAGTGTCAAACCTGAGAATCCAATTTAAGCAAGGATCACTTTTGGAAGCCCAAGAGAATCCCTATCAAACTGCAGAAGCCAAGCAGAACCCAGGGACAACGTGGAATGCACAACAGAACCAATTTCAAAGCAGCGAATCCCAGCCAAACCAACCTTAAAAAAATACCTAAATCATCATCTATTTTTAACTGCTATTAAAATCAAACTAGAAATGTGGTTGCTGCAACAATTAAAAATCTAAAAACCAACAGGAACATCCCAAAACTCCACACAATCACTGCCCCCAAAGCACAGCACCCAAACAATCATTCAAACAACTATAGAAAAACAACTGTAAAACTAGAACCAGAAGAATGCAGAAAGATAAATGTTTTAAAGCAGTAACAACTTGGATCCCCACCCAAAAAAGTGAAAACCCTTTCAAAAAATGTAAAATGTTTTAGCTGAAGAAAATGCAAAACAGTTGAAAATTCTAAAACATGCAAGAACAACCAACCCTTTTAAAAACAGTACAAAACCAAACTAAGGAAAACAACTTTTTAAAAAACTCAGAAAGGGGAAAAAAGCTCAATACCTCTCAACTACAACCTCCCAGATATAAACAAACAAGCAGGAACACTTGAAATGCCAGGAAACTACAGGCCAGTCAGTTTGACCTCTGTCCCAGGGAAGATACCGGAGAAGATTTTAAAGAGATCAATTAGTGAACATCTGAAGGACAACTTGATTATCTGGGGAAGTCAGCACCAATTTGTCCCCAACATGTCCTGCCAGAGCAACCTTGTTTCCTTCTTTGATTGAGTGATGAGTTTAAGGGATCAAAAGAATGTTGTCGGTGTTTTTAACCTAGATTTCAGTAAAGCTTTTGTCAGGGTTCCCCTTGATATTCTGATGGATAAACTAGAGGACTGTGGATTGGACTCTAGGATAGTTAGGTGGATAGGGGACTGGTTGGAGAACCATACTCAAAGTGTAGTTGTCAATGGCTTTTCATCTGAATGGAGAGAGATGTCCAGTGGGTTGCCACAGGGCTCCATTCTGGGCTTGGTACTTTTCAATGTTTTAAATAAATGTTCTGGATGAGGGTGTAGGGGGAATACTCATTAAATTTGCAGATGACACCAGATGGGGAGGCGCAGCGAACACACCAGAAGATAGAGATAGAATTCAACAAGATCTGAACACACTGGAAAAGTGGGCAGATGTGAACAAGATGCAATTCAACAAGGATAAGTGTTGAGTTCTGCATCTGGGTAACAAAAATGAGGAATACGCATACTGGATGGAGGATACACTTCTTGGTAGCAGTGTGTGTGAACAGGATCTTGGGGTACAGGTGGACCATAAGTTAAATATGAGCAGCCAGTGTGATGCAGTGACAAAAAAGGCTAATGTGATCTTGGGGTGTATCCAAATCGCAAATTGTCATAGTTCCACTGTACAATGCATTGATCAGACTGGAGGCCTCACATCATCAAGGATGTGGATAGAATAGAGCGGGTGCAGAGGAGAGTGATAAGGATGACCAGGGGCCTGGAGACCGCCCTATGAGGAGAGGCTGGGGGACTTGGAAATGTTTAATCTGGAGAAGAGGAGGTTGAGGGGGGACATGATTGCTCTCTTTAAGTATTTGAAGGGCTGTCACTTAGGGGAGGGCAGGGAGCTGTTCCTGTTGGCAACAGAGGATAGGATTCACAATAATGGGTTTAAATTACAGGCTGAAAGGTACCGGCTGGATACAGTAAGCGTTGCTGAACAATGGAATCAGCTCCCTAGGGAGGTGGTGAGCTCCCCCTCACTGGCAGTCTTTAAGCAGAGGCTGGACAAACACTTGTCAGGGGTGCTGTAGGCTGATCCTGCATTAATCCTAGATGGCCTGCATGGCCCCTTCCAACTCTGATTCTATGATTCAAATCAAATTAAAAAACAAAAACAAAAACAGAACAGGCATTTTGAAACAGTGTGGCAAGCTGCATATTCTCAGTACATACATATGTAATTGCCATCAAGTCTCAATCGACTTATGACAACCCTAGCAAAGGGTTTTCATGGCAAGTGAGAAGCAGAGGTAGTTTGTTGTTGCCTTCTTCTGCAGAGATTTCCTTGGTGGTCTCCCATCTGAGTAACAACATTTCTTAGCTTCCAAGATCTGATGAGTTCAGGCTATGCCATGCTGCCTTCCCTCCCATATTCTCAAAAAGGTACCCTAATGCCTTCAAAACCTTGCACTATGTTTCAAGATGCCTAGGGAATGGGAAATGAAGGACTACTCGGTGTTTGAGCTCCTGTGTGAAGGCAGGAAATGTGGATTTTCTGTGCACTGAACATAGATTTTTTCTGGCTGACAATTATTGGATAAATGTACTATTTTTCTCATTTTATTTTTTAAAATGTTCACAGTAATTTTTGTTCTTTGATTTAGGGGACTGGGAACAAGCACTGCATAAGACAGTTACATTTGGTAAATTGATTCTGAACATAATTGATTAAAGATTCACTGACAATATGCTTGAAGTATTATTCTTTGGCTGATAAGGCAATTGTGTTTGGTACTAATGTAGTGGTGTTTTTAAAGGATTCCTCAAACCTGAGCTTCAAAGAAAAATTTGAAGATTTAAATCCTTTCATTGGCCATCTCCTTTTCCTTGTTGTATTAGTTTAAAGCCCTCCAGATGAATCTCTCCAGGTTTCTTCCAAAAACATTCTTCCCTAACCTTGAAAGGTGCATTCCATCATGTGCTAGTAGGTCATCATCCAGAAAACCTAGCCCATGGTCCCAGAATCTAAATCTTCCTGTACAGTGTGTATTTGTTCCTATAAGTATGCATACATTATGCATATTTTATATATGTATATTGTATACATATTATACTGTGCTATGTATTATGTATGCATTATTTTATTTTACTTCATTGTTCTATAATTTGTGCAATCAAATTTCACTGCATTGCTCATTGTATGTAGTATACTTTTTTGCAATGTCTTTTATAACTGTAATCTGCGTTGAATCTCTATGGAAAAGGGGGGCAAGAAATGAAATGAAATAAAATTTAATATACGTTACCTGAAAAATGTACAGCATGTGTATGCAATACAAACAAATCTAAAACAACAACAACAAGAGGAGACTATTGGAAAGAATCATAGTCTGTGAATAATCAACAAGAAATAATGAAAAGGTAAACCTCAAAAGGTGGTAAACAAAGTAGTTCTATTTATTTACTGAAGGTAATTGGGCATTCTTCCGTAAACAAATATAATTGCATTGCAAGTATTGAACACAATGAGTCAGACCACTGAGTGTATTGAGTCAGACCACTGGTGTATCAAGGTCAGCATTGTCTGGTCTGACTAGCAGTGGCTCTCCAGGGTCTCAGGCAGAGGTCTTTCACATCTTCTACTAATGGATCCTTTTAACTAGAGATATCAGGAATTGAACCTGGGACTTTCTGTATATAAATAAGATATCTACCACTGAGCCTCAGTCACTTCCAGTTCTATTCGATAACGCTGAGCCAAAGTCATACTCTGTTCATAGCCTGCAAACAGAAGATCCCATTTTCAGGAACTCGGGGGATGGTAGAAACAAAGGTACTGCTAATAAAAATAATACATAAAAGGAAATTCCAGGAAAATTGTCATTTGTGCCTTACAGATTTTTTTTTAATCCTAAGTAAATAAAGTATAGTTCTTGGTGACTCTTCTCCCCCCCCCCCAAAAAAAGACAATCCATTCCTGTCAAATGATTTGACCACTTGACGTGACAACTTTCTAAAGTTACTACAGTAAGTGCTATCAAAGACTCGGTTAACACTGCATAATAGGGCTCATTGAGTATGCATCAAAATGGATTAGAAGTCCATGAAAAACCGCTAGTAACTAATTGCTCTAGTTTGACTTAATCTTGGGGAAATTTTGCCAGACATCTGTACATCACTGCTGCTTGATGACCATGTAATGTTTTTTCTTCCTTTTTAACATAATCTGGTATTTTAAGGTATACTTCAAGGACAACATTGGCAGGTAACTCTCACTGACTTTGAATGTTTTTGTAGTGCCATTCTCTTCCCATTTATATCACCAATTTTACATTCCAATTACATTGCAAACATTTTAAATATGTGTTGTTTTACAGAGCATATATACATGCAATGCAGAATCTTCCCACCCCCCTCCCCCCGATGCTTTGATTAGGTAGAACTTTTAGTTTAAAGGCAGCAATTCTTTTTCAGAGGATGTTTGTTCTGTATAAATGCTCTTGCAAGAAAAAAAAGGTTGTTATTATTGCTGGTAAGGTTGATCAAAGCTGACTATATTTCCTCCCTTAGGTTCTCAGAGACTGCAGAACAAAAGACCATCTGAATGAAATACAACGAAACATTATTCTCTGTGTGATAATAGTGTAACTCTGGTTCTGCTCACTAAAAAAGGATAGCAGGAAAAAAAGGATTTGTAGGTTTTGATAGGCACTATAAAGACTTGCATTACTCTGTTCCAAATTGAATCATTTAGGGGACCCGCTACTGCTATATCCCACCAGTTTTCTGTAAAAAATGTAAGCCTGAAGATCTCTTGGTGCTATTATTGAAAGCAATAAAGTGTACTATTGTAGGTTCTGTGAAGGTTGGGATGGCTATATTCTCATAAGCTAAAGAAGACAATCAGTATGATAATTACAGCATGTTAATTACTCTCCACTTGCAACAAAATGCAAATGATATACAGCAGGAAATTAATAGCAGTTACTGCTCAATATTGCATGACTTTTCCATTAAGCATGATATAAGAAGTTGTTAAAAGTATATACTATGAAGCAAGAATATCAAAGAATCTTAAATTTCAGATCAGGCAGTGGATAAAATCATTGGGAAAGATCTTGAAGATATGTTGGGTTAGGAATAATTGTGCAACACTGGCAAAAAAAAATATGCTTGTTCTTTTTTTCTCCCTTCTGTGAAAATGATGGCTGAGAAATTCAGTTGGAAGCAGTTTTGCAACCTTATTTGAATAATGCATTGGTGGGTTCATGGAAGAAACAGCCAATATAGTTTCCGTTTCCACTGTTTCTTTAAATGAAAAGGCTGATGAAATAAGTGAGTTTCATATAAGAGAGTCAGTATAGTGTAAAATATAACATTGTTCACTTGGATCTTAGAAATTTGGGTTCATATGAAAATCTCTGTTGGATGAGACCACAGACAAATTGGTGCAGCATCTTGTTTCTTGCAGTGTCCTACCTAGGTGTGTGCATATCAATAAACCTAAACCAAAAATAAACCCAAACTAGCCATTTCAGTAAATTTCCAGTTCAGGTTTACCAAATGCACAAACCTGGGGAGAAAGCTGAGGCTGAATAGGCAATTCCGGAAAAAGCCGGTTAATTATTTGGCATTTTTCAGGTCCTGGGGGGGTGGTCAATTTTGGAGGTAGATGCCCCAAATTCACAGCGTAGCTTGAAGGAACTGTTCTTGCACAAACCCCAACGTTTGGTGAAGATTGGGTCAGGGGGTCCGATTTTATGGGGTTCGGAAAGTGTCGCCCCTCTCCTCCATTGGCAATCATTGCAAAGTTTGGATTTTTATTCCATTAGGAAGGAAGGAAGAGACAGGTGGTGTGCTTGCTGAGGGAGGGAAGAGGGCTGAGCAGACTAAATCCTTCCATGGGGGAAAGTCTTCTACAGCTACAACCAAAAGTAAAAGGCAGGCCACAATTGATGCACAATGGTGGGCCCTCCTATGTTTTGAGGCCTCAGCACTGGTCAATGATGCCAACCTGTAATTCCAGCTCTAGTTGAGGGGAAAGAGTGGATACACTAGCTCTGTTTCTGTGACATTTTCCAAAGGATTGCATTGCCTACTTGGAGTGTTGTTAAACATGCAGTCTTAATTCCCATTATGTAGCCAGGAGCAGGTTCTGTTGAGTTGAGAATGTTTTGATATGTGCCAGTAATTCCATGATGGAATAATTTTTATTGTACCCTGTTAACGTGGACAACTTGTAATCTACTCTTCTCTGTTATATTCTGTTTTAGAAAGTATACAAAAGATGTGTGTGGGGGGGAAGAGATTGACATGCCAGCTGTAATACATTCAAAAGAAATGTGGCTATTTCCAAACAATACTGGAGTCTTTTTACGGAGCTCTTTCCAATACAATCACAGCCCAAGAGTGAAAAAATAGAGAACATAAATATCAAATTTCCAGTATACATCGGAGACACATGTACACAGAAGTGGCACAGTAATCCAATATGTTAGCTACAGCATATGTGGCATAATGATGTTTGATTTAATCTAGTAATAAACATTAATAAAAAAGAGAAGGATAAATACTTCATAGCACTGTATTATAAACTGTAAACTAGTTTAATATGAATAGCCCCTATTTGTGCTCCAACACAGTCTGCAGTTTCTTCTGAGATGTATCCAAGTTACCCACTATTAAAAGATCCTATAGGAAAGGCATTTTGGGATGATAAATGCCACAGGGTCACCATCACAGCGCTGGTCATGCAGCATTGACAATTGGCTGTATGAGCATGCATGTGCAGTTGGCAGCATTGTGCTGACACATGCTCAGAACTGACTGAACTGCAATTATGTCATCTAGCTGCACTAAAGAGTTTTTTTCTGAATTGCCATTAGGGCCGCATTTTTGTTTCAAAGGTTTTTTTGCGGGCCCTGGGAATGGGTATGCTGGACTACAAAGAACTGCCAGCTGCTCTGCAGAGACATGCGTTGTACTTGGAAACAGACCCATTTTATGGAAAGGTGGAATATAGAGTAGACCAAAGGAAGATTGTTTTGACATCCCACTTCAGCGCTACAGTCTTCACACACTGCCCAGCCAGCAGGTAATGGATTGACTCCTTTTGTGAATCCTCAGTTGGCTGCACCAAGGCCTCCAGTAGTTCCTCGGGGTCATTAATCAGCAGCAATGCTATGTGTGGCACCAATGGATCAGCAATGCATTTTGCTAACTCAGTTTCTTGGGCAAAATTGACAACAGATGAACGTGTGTGGGTGTGGAGGGGGGAGGTAGTTGTGAATTTCCTGCATTGTGCAGGGGGTTGGACTTGATGGCCCTGGTGGTCCCATCCAACTCTATGATTCTATGATTCTATGTTCCAAAACTATATCCAGAACCAGCCTAAAGAGCAGCCTGTTACCCTTGCTAAGGTCACTGTAGGAGATTGGACTGACACCATTCAGTTGCTAGTGCATCAAGGAAGTGGTCCTGCTTTTTTGCTCGGGAAACATGTCCCTTTTAAAGTGTTAAAAACAAAAGGCCATATTAATCTGTCCCTGATCACTAGGGTCAAAGCTAGAATCATTGGAACGCAGCCACCTGCTCAGCATGAAGAGAGCCCCTCATCGTGCACTCAGCAGGAGGGGGCAGGAGAGCGGGGAGTGGGGGAGGAAGCCTAGCAGCCATCAGTTCAAAATGACTGTTGTTTTTTTCCCAGTGACTGAAAGTACTGCCTTATTTGGAAGTTGGTTCAAAAGCCTTTGAGAATCTGCTAAAGATATCTCCGGATTTACAGTCATGCCGTGGAGCTGCTGAGAAGATTAATCCTTCCCTGGATAAACCTGGAGATAGAAAGATCTACCAGCGCAATGATCTCCTTTCAGAGAATTTCTACCTAAAGGAAGAGGAACTGTGCTACAGTCAAAGAAGCAACTAGTGGTTCCTGAACCTTTCAGAAAAGGAGCCCTAAGACTTGCCCATGACCTGATGTTGCCTGGGTATCTTGGATTTAAAAGGACCCTTGCTAAAATTACTTCAGCATTCTGTTGGCCTGGAATAAGTAAAGATACCAAGGACTATGTCAAGCCTCGTGAAGTCTGCCAAAAGGCAGGATATTCCTCATAAGAACCTAAGAATATAAGAAAGGCCATGCTGGATCAGACCAAGGTCCATCAAGTCCAGCAGTCTGTTCACACAGTGGCCAACCGGGTGCCTCTAGGAAGCCCACAAACAAGACCACTGCAGCAGCATTATCCTGCCTGTGTTCCACAGCACCTAAGTACCTGTACCAGTAATGTAAATTGATATATCCCAACCATCACCATGAGCATGTACTGAAACAGAGTGTATTAATAAGCATAACATTATCAAAGAAGTCATGGGAAGTTTGGATAATCCTGTGCATTAGCTTTATTATTATTTGCCTGTGTGTCATTGACTAATAATGCAATGGTTATCTTTGGTCATGCTAGTGATAGTGTGCTCAAGGATCTGCTCTTATGACTACTGTGGCACTTTACATCTAGGCTGATTTAGACTTCTTTCTTTATTCAAAGCATTAATGCATGACAAGGTGATCATCAGTCCAGACTTTCTGAGGTCAGGCAGAAACTAGGTATGCTCATGCACCTGCTGATTCGGCTTGTGTAATGATTGCACGTTGCAATCAAAGGAATTGAGTATTTGATGAGTTGTTCATCCCAGGGAGATATTTTTTCTATGGCCATCCATTAGGAAACAGACTGAGCAGGATATTCATGATGCTGGAACTTCAAAGCTTTATTTTAACTATATACAAATTAAGGAGACGGCAGTTGACTTTGTGACATTTTTTAATGGAATGAGGTCCAGTCGGCACAAGGAGACTCACTTTGGATAGCCACCATATTCTGGTAGCAAAAATCCTTCTCCGGGTCAAACTGTGCAGTCCACTTCCCCTCCCCCCAGAACCTCCATTTCCTTTGTGCTTTCAGAAGGCCAGACTCATCTTGCCCTACCTCCTCCCAGGAGTTTCCCAAAGAATGCTGCCCAGGTAGGCTTCATTGTTCTGTCCTTAAAGGTCCACAGCCCTGATCAAGAGCACCCAGGACACTAAAAGCCATAGATGAGTGTCTTTGTCAGCACTTCTTGATGGTCACAGCAGACAGACTGACAACTTGCAGCCAGGCTCCTTGGCTCTGTTTGCATTTTCTAGACTAGACAACTGTAATGCATTCTACATAGGTCTCCCCTCAAAATAAACTTGGAGGCTCCAGATGGTGAATAATGCCATAGCTCTGTTATTTTGGGGAGCTTAGCAGAGCATGCATATGATTCCCACTCTGCAGTCACTCCATTGGCTACCCATCAGTTACTGGGCTCAATTCAAAGTATTGACATGCAACACCCTTAATGGCCTTGGTTTATCCTATCTGCAGGACTGTCTCTCTTCCTATGCTAGGTCATGGCAGCTTTGCTCATCAGAACAAGACCATGTGCATGTGCCACTCTGCAAATGGGCAAAGTCAATAACTGCTCAAACATATGTATTTTCTGTTGTGGCCCCCACCTTATAGAATGGCCTGCCTGGTGAGGTTAGAAAGACTCCCACTCCTGGTTTTTCACCAGTTATGCCAAACTGAATTATTCAAGAGGGTTATTTCACACAGGTGATAGGTCCGCACTATAATGAAATGGTTCCCAAATATACTTTGGTAAGGGGATGGGGACTGTAGCCTATACTACTGTATACTGTTTGTTACTGTAAGTATGCTCCTACTGTGTAATTTCTGCATCATTTAACATGTCATGTTCAAATACTTATGCTTTGCTTCAATATTGTTTCAGCTCTGTATCAGATTTCTGTTTGTTTCCAAATGTCTGTAATCCAAACCCTATCACATTGTTTATTGGATGTCCCAGCCTGTTGATCGTATTGACATACACTGTGTGTAATCAGTCTTGAGTCTCAGTGAAAAGGGTAGCCTATAAATACAAATAAATAAATAAAATTGTTGACTCACTTTAAAAAAAAAACAATACATTTTGTACTTGTTTGTTATATCTCTGTGTTCTCCTGAGTTTATGATATTGGCTGCTGAACTGTCCAGATCCAGAGAATTTGCACATGTACATTTGTGAGATAGCTGCATGGGAATTGTCATTTTTTTCCTTCCTGTGTCAATTAAAAATGGCCTTTTACAATTTTTAAATTGTAACAATAATGACCACGATAGGAAGTAGGGATTAATTTTCCCTAATGTCCAAGTGTGAAGGATGCTGCAAGACAAAGAAGCTACGATTCTTTACCAAAGTTACTGCACAACCACAAAGCAGCCTGGCTTGGTATTCAAGTTGTAAGGTTAAAAAGTAATGATAACATTAATCAATCTGTGGCTCAGCTTGCATGTAGGAAGAAGCAGTCAAATAAGCTATGTTTCTCAGCATGCCTCACAGAAACATGGAATATGGGATGGGGGGATTGAAAGTCTGAATGTTCTTGTAAAGCTCTCAGGGTAGGTTTGGCCAGCCATGCTCTTCAACCCAGTGGAACAAAAATGGGGGGG
The DNA here is from genome assembly GCF_029931775.1 of Euleptes europaea. NCBI lineage: Eukaryota > Metazoa > Chordata > Lepidosauria > Squamata > Sphaerodactylidae > Euleptes > Euleptes europaea. Next base: position 43,822,373 of record NC_079321.1, on the reverse strand, counting down.
GGGCAGGGTAGAGCAATGTGAAGCAATGTTGCAATGTCAACATTAAATTAATGTTAACTAGAAAGCAACATTGTGATGCGCTAGGAATTCACCTCTCTCTATGGTAAAAACGTCACTTCTGGGTATAAAAGGAAGTGACATTGTGACATCATGCAACATTTCTTCCCACCCCTAACTGGGGGGCAAGAGATTGCTGACCAGATTGCCACCTATGGGCAATCTGGTAAACCTTTCCCAGGGGGAGAGGCCAATTCACCACCTGTACATTCCATCATCCTCTAGCTTCTCTAATAAAAGGCAGATATCATAGGGGTAGCTAAAGTTGCATTTTATTGCCTATTTACTGACAACAAAATAATCCCAGGTTCAAATGACCATGTACCACCTGGAGGTCTACCTGTCTCTTACTGTCTCTATTAAGGCTCTCATCCTGCTCCCAGTAGTCACTTCTTTGCCCTTTTCTAAGGCTTTCAGCAAATCTCATTTGTAGAGTGTATTCCATAGTTGCTGCCTCTAGCCACAGCACTCTTGTTACATGGTTAGATTTTAGAGTGGGCAGGTCCCAAGTATAACCTGTTGCTCTCACAGCCAGCACTGGTCTGGGGGATGGTCCTTCTGCCTCCAGGGTCCCCCAAGGTAGCCTTTACCCCAAAGGAGTCTACGCCTGCCCTTTGGGTGTTCTTGGGACCCGGTCCTACTTTTTCTTCCCTCTGGTAACTACAGTGCAGCCTTTTTGGGGTCTGTTCCAAGGTTTCCCCACTGTACACTCCTGGGATACCATGGGATAGGGAGGCTCTATAACATCAAACATGTGTAATCATGAAAATTGTTGTGTAGGTGATCTTACCTCACTCCTGTTTTGGATGGTCTCAGAGAGCACAGTCTCAGCCCTTGGGGGAGATCTTTGGGCACCCAAGTTACTTACCCTTACGTAAGCCAGGGTAACTTACCTCATCAGTGGCCATGATCTTTTCAGTCCCAAGGTTAGAGGCACTAGGAACATTTCTTTCAAAGTTTTAAAAGGGGGTCCCATATAGCAATATCCTCTGCAATCTTTGAAAGTAAATGGAAAGAAAAACTTGTCAGTGTTGAGCAAAAGAATATCCTCCCTCGTCTGATCACATTCTTGAAGCTTAAAATTTTCATATTCTTTGGGCTTTTTGTTCCCCCCATCATAGTACTACAAAGCATTGGTATATGGAAATAAGTGGTTTGGGGCACTGTTTTTGAAAGCATCATGCGCTTAATGAGACCCCACATCAAACTAATGTGGAGTATCATAAGAAGCAAAAGTTCGGACTCCAAGTTTAAAACAAATGAGAACACCTCCTCCTCTGTGAATTAATATTGTGCTCTTACTTATTAATAGTGGATCTTGTGGCTACCATGCATTATGAGCTCTGTGTACTAGATCTAAAGAAAATGGACTTTCTGCCTACCACTGCCAAAGGAGGAAAAAAGTCTAGGAGCTATATAGCTTTCCAGAAGAAGCTCCCAAACTCACATTTTGAATTTTTAAAAAAATTTCTATATGTGGAATGAAGGTACAGTGGTTTGTTTTCTGAAAGATCTGACTTGGGTTTCTGTTGCTTGAAACATCTCTTGACTGCTGATACTTCTGAATAAAGAAATATATAGAATATGCGGGTGTGTGTTATTTAGTTGTTTTCCCCAACTAAAGGAAAACATCTTCCTCACTGCAGTCAGATCAAATATGCCATTATTTCTGATGGCAGTGGTCTTCATTGCATCAGTTCCTGTTAGTACTGGCAAGGGGGGGGGAGAGCTTTCTTCTTAGAGCCTGAGGGAGGCTATAGTACTGCACAACTGCCACAAGTCAAGCATTCCAGCAATTCTGTAAATCTCAGTAATGTAGCTGAACAAAACTACATTTTGTATCTCCTTCCATACCAGTAACATATGTACACAATATTTAAGCCCTGACAAGTCAGTAGTTTAGGAGAGGACAGTCTATAAAGCACACCGAGGCAGGTGTTCTTTCCCCTCATTTGAGGCCCCTTACCATGAAAGAAAGGAGCTCAACCAAGTCATTTAGCCAGATGGTTCAGAACGTTTAGATAATTACTGATCTGTAAAGCCATGACAAGTGCACAGAGTAGCTTGCATTGATGTGATGGTAGTGATCTCCTAGAAAAGCAAGTGGTGTGTATCCTCTCTGCATTTCTGCCAGTGCTTAATTCAGAAAACAAAAGGGTCCACAGCACAAAACCGAAAAGAAAAGAAAAGAAAAGAAAAGAAAGAAGGAAAGAAAGAAAGAAAGAAAGAAAGAAAGAAAGAAAGAAAGAAAGAAAGAAAGAAAGAAAGAAAGAAAGAAAGAAAGAAAGAAAATAATAATCTGGAATTAAGACTCTGTAAAGTGTAATTTGCCCTGACCTGGATGGCCCAGGCGAGCCTGATCTTGTCAGATCTCAGAAGCTAAGCAGGGTCGGCCCTAGTTAGTATTTGGATGGGAGACCACCAAGGAATACCAGGGTTGCTGTGCAGAGGAAGGCACTGGCAAACCACCTCTGTTAGTCTCTTGCCATGAAAACCCCAAACGTGGTTGCCATAAGTCGGCTGCGACTTGACGGCACTTTACACACACACAAAGTGTAATTTAAACCCTGGAATCTTTCTAAAAAGGGCAAAACTATATGCAACTTCACATCAAGAAAGTGCCTAGGAACTGCATGAATGCAATACTCCTCTTTGCTCTTTTCTGCTTGGCTAGCACTGACCCCAAGTGTATCAATTCCCCCCGCCTAATCTGGTTTCATAGACAATAGAATTCCCCATTATTTATGGGATTATAGACTGGGGGTGGGGGGACTGCTTCATGAAAAAGATATCTGCAAAAAAATACTCCAGACCTACAGAACAGCGGAAACTGTAAATGTACAGGTGAAAGAACTGCATGTACCTGAAAGTATTGCCCAGGTACATCAGAAGAAGGAAATAACCAAAACAGAAAGGAAAACAGCTAAGAACCAGTATGAAAGTTTTATGCCAGGTCGGCCCATCAAAATTTCAGCTGATGCATCACAGTCTGGGGCAGGAGTGGTAATTCTTCAATAAGGTGATGACTGCTGGCAAACCGTGGCATACACATCCAAGTCAGTGATTGATGGAGAAACAAGATACACTCAAATCGAGAAAGAGTTGCATGCAATCTGGTTGGTTTGTGAATTCTTTCATCCATATATTTATGGCTAGGCAGTTCAGATGAACACACCCCAAGCCCCTTGTAGCATTGTTTAGAAAACTCATGACAGTACCTTAAGGATTTTTTTTTTTAAAAAAAAGATTGTGTTCAAACTCAAAAAAATATATGCTGTGTCACCTACAGGCCTGGTACATTTATGTCTACTGAGGATGCCCTTTCCAGAGTTATAACCCCTAATTTGAAAACAAACTTTTGTGCTTCTGGTAGAGTCCTATGCAGGCTTACTTGTCAAATCACCCTTTACGACTGAGAAATGAACTGAGCAAATCAAAGTGGGAAACAGAGATGATTTATTGAGTATTCTAAAAACGCAAACATTCAAGGATGGCAAGAAGGAAAAGACAGCTGTGTTCTCTATATTTTTATTTAAATCTACAACCATGTTAAGAAAGGAGGGAAGGATGTCTCCTCCACCAAAACTCTGCCACTGTGAATGCTGTTGCTGTGGACAGTGGGAAGATATTTAACCAGAACATCCCGCAGAAATTCACTCCCCACTAGTGTAATATAGTGTAATACAAAGAAAATCCACCTGGTGTTTAGCCATCCAGCACATTTTCTCCACTCTTATTCTTCTTTGAGATGTGCTGGCCAATTAGATTAATCACAGGTTGCTGTACACAAATCTGGAAGCATTGTTAATTCTGTATCAGCTTGTGTGAGCAACTGTCTATGAGCAAGATCCATGATTTGGGTTAAGAGTTTACATCAAGCCACACAAAATGTCAGATAAAAATATCTCATGGGGTTGATTTCCGGATGTGTTTTTTAACTTTCTGTATTTATGACCACTGAGGAAGGCCTATTCAGGCCGAAATGCATCTTGTCTAGCATTGGTCATTTACATTGACTGTATATCAACTATGTATACTAATTTTATAAGTGATATTTTTTATATGTCGCCTATATTCTAGGCCCTATGTTTTAAACATTTTTATAGTGTATACCTTGCAATAAATGTAATTATTTTGTTGTAGTGTATAGTTTGTAGCTCAACCTTTGAAGCTCCCCTTATGTATTTGGTTGAGTTCCCCCCCCTTTTTTTTTTGTTCAACTGAAAATCATGCCATGCAGGTACACAATATGAATTGGTCCATCTTAATTCTGAATCAAACACCATTCTTCCATTCTATTTCAAGGTTAGAACTCCCACCAATTCTACCACCCATTTCAGTTACCTCGTTAAGGTTGCCAGGTTCCTTTTCACCACCGGCAGGAGGTTTTGGTGGTGGAGCCTGAGGAGGGTGGGGTTTGGGGAGGGGTGGGACTTCAATGCCATAGAGTCAAATTGTCAAAGTGGCCATTTTCTCCAAGTGAACTGATCTCCATCAGCTGGAGATCAGTTGTAATAGCAGGAGATCTCCAGCTAGTACCTGGACGTTGGCAACCCTATACCTGGTCTGGAAGCAGAATTAGGATATTTAGAGACCCTAAAAACCTATTTACTCCTCCCTGGTTATCTGGAATGTTAGCATTTCATGCACTGAGCAAAACTGCATGTGCATTTATTTTAACTGGAGTTTTTTGGGGGGATATTGTTAGTGTGGCCTGGAGTTTGAAGTATATTTTGATACATCTTATTATGAGTGTGCTGTGAAAGTACAGATTACAATACACATCAACATATGTACCAAATACATATCCAAATGAGAGATTCTATGAATTTCCATTGAACCCATCACCAGGTCTGTTGGTTTTACACCTAAGAACTAAAATGCCTGTCAAACAGCTTTACATTAGGTTCCCCCCCCAAAAAAAAAACAAAAACAAAAAGAACCCCCTGAGCTTGAGCCAAACACCGCCAAACCAAAAGACTGGCAGGGCTGCTCAGATAAACACTGAGTGATGAGGTTTTTTTTAAATTATTTATTTATGACTGATTTATATGATTTTGGCTGATTTAACCATCTATGGTGGCACTCAAGATAGCATCCCCATTTCCCTCTGCTGTGTCCTTGGAGGGCTTCTAAAAATAACTAATTGTGATAGCAACATACATGCTAACATTTTATTCATCTATTGCTACAATCTCTGAATTCTAAGCTTTCATTTTTTTAAACAAGACAAGCCTCTTGTACAACCTTTAGAATGTTTGTATGCATTTTTGCAATACCAATGACATTTTTAAGTCTTCAAATATTTCCTAGCAGAAATGCCTCCTACCATGCAGAATCAGAAGTTAGGGAGTTCAGTCTTGTCTCTACTAGGGATGTTATTAATTGATTGATTTTAGATATTTAAATGTTTTATCCCACTTTTCTCTTGCAAAGCAGGACTCAAAGCAGCTTACAAAACTAAAAAAAAAAAAAAAACAGTCTAAAATCAGTACAACTATAAAACTTAAATTGCAGCCAGAGGCTGGGACTGAGCAGGTGGAAAACTTCAGCTCTTGGTCAACTGTTCTCCCCTGAAAGCAGGGCTGGAGTTCTTCCAAAATTACCACCAAACTCCAGGTGATAGGGGTCAATTTCCCTGAAGGAAATGGAAGCTTTGGAGGGTAGACTCTCTGGCATCACTTCCCTGCTGACCACCCTCTCCTCCCCAAATTACAACCTCCCCAGCTCCATCCCCAAATCTCCAGAATTAACCCAAACTGGAGTTTGCAACCCTAGGTGGGAGGCATGGTAGGCGGGCTTGCTGATGGGGAATGCATGGGGCTGGGGATTCAAATCTGGGTTCTCTCAGATCCTAATCTGAAACTTTAACTACTATACTGCAGGGATTATTGTGGGGTTGTGGGGTGGCTGCTGTTGAAAAGCAGGAAGCAGCCAGGTCTGGGTGAGCCATGCAAGTCACATGGTAGCTAGTCGCCTGGTGGTTGCTGCCAGGCCTGGCCCCATGAGTCCTCCCTCAAAGGACAAAACAGTCATGGGAAGAGCCCTGCCTCCCACTCTGTACTGACAGAAGCTTAAAGGCTGGCAGTACTGTTGTGGTTGCCTAGCAATGGCCACTGAAGGCATCTGTTTCTTAAAGCTTAAAGCTACTTTTTTTTTTTTTTGGAGCTTTCTCAGGTTTGTAGAAAGATCTGTTTTGTCTATTCATGTCTCCAGTCTTTGGATTTAAGTATCCACAGATTGATGATATAAATTATCAATGGATACCATAACTGAAAACATGCAGTTGAACCACAAAAAAGTACAGCATCTGAGCATAGGGAAAATAAAATAGGTATAAATGCAATCCTCTTTCCCTATGTCTATATCTTTTCTCTGTGATGTTAAAGAGATAGGCAGAAATATTTCTATGTTCTATGTTGTTCAGACTCTGTTCGGGCAAAAACGCATGGTCGCTTTAGCCTCCTTTATTCCATGTTTCAGCCAGGATCCAGCCAGGATCGAACGCACATTTGGCGAAATGCATGCGTTTGATCCTGGCTGAATCCTGGCTGAAACAGGGAATAGAAGAGGAGGCTAAAATTACCATGTGTTTTTGCCTTTCATCTTAGTTTTACGTTGTTTCTCCCTCCGACTGATCATCTCTCTTCAGAACATTTGCTGTGTGTCTCTGCACACATTTGCTGAGTGTGTATTTCAGAGTCCTCACAAAGTCTATAGCATGCCTCTATATGTCTCATATCCCTCCAAAGCATGACTGCCCCTTTAAAAGGGGCAAATTTCTTCTTCTAAAAACTCTCTCAGTGAAGATTCACAGTAGAGAAGGAAAAGGATTAGAGATGATTGGTCACACTGAGTCTTGGAAGATCCCCATCCCCATCCCCAAAGCCCACCCATCCAGGCTCTTAAGTTTCCGTCGTTATCACTGTAATGGCTTTATTGACGATTTCTTCAGGTGGGAATTGAGAAAGGGGAGAAGGATCTGTCATTTCCCCTGACCAGACTACTCACAACAGCAGTCTGAGCATAAGCTCAGCATTTACAAAGTAAAGTAGAAATCCTTACATAGATACTTGAAGGAAGTTCCCTGTCATCACACATGGGGAGGGGCCGTGGCTCAGTTGTAGAGCATCTGCTTGGCATGCAGAAGGTCCCAGGTTCAATCCCTGGCATCTCCAGTTAAAGGGACTAGGCAAGTAGGTGATGTCAAAGACCTCTGCCTGAGACCCTGGAGAGCTGCTGCCGGTCTTAGTAGACCAAGGGTCTGATTCAGTAGAAGGCAGCTTCATGTGTGTTCAAACCTAAGTGGAAAGTCAATTTGTGGTGATTTTTTTGTCTAAAAAAGATGGTTGCATGAACTGGGTCTCCCATGAATATATCTGGAACAGGGAATCCAGCAAAAAATATTTTCTTGATGGTCACTTTCAGCTCAGCGGAGCAATATTCAGCCTTTCCCATGTCAATGAAGAATTATAAATGGCTAAGGAATTCTTTGTCACTAATTGAAGGACACCGATCCAGACTCCTGAGCATCTCCAGGCTGTATATAAATAGCACTGCCAGTGCCTTAATCAGGCTGTTATAATTTTCTGTGCATGATGCTAAATGGCCTACCATTGGTAATTATGAAGTTTATCAGCAAAATCAATATTGGCAGGCGATGTTAGCGAGATCTGTGGAAGGTGCCTTCTACTTCTAAGGAGGCTTTCATCTCCTATTTTAACCTCCCTGCTTGCATGCTGAAACATAATTATGAGACAAACAGTTTTACACAGATGCCGCAAGAGGAACAAACCCAAGGGAAACCATCATGACCGTAGAGAGTCATACATCAGAGAGACAGACTTAATAAGCTATTGGGCTCAGGGGGCCATCAGCTGTAAACTGCTGTAATCCCACTGCTTTCAGTGGAAAGATGCCAATTTACCAGAGGCAGGAATCTGGCCCATAATTAGACATCAGATCTGCAATGCAAAAGTCAGAAGGATGAACATGTTCTCTGAGGCTGAATTCATTTAGCATATAGCTAGCAGGAACAGAAAAGAAGTGGAAGAGAAGGATGTATATGACTAAAGCCCATGAAGGCAGCAGAAAAGGGCAACCATAAGAGCAAAAATGTCATTGCTCCAGGAAGTGAAGTTCTTTAATGCTCTGAGAAGGTACAAAATCAGTTAAGGAGGCTACAATTTACATTGCTGGGAGGGATTAAAGAATATTGGGCTTGAATGAGAAATGGCAGTGCAATATTGGACTTGAATGAAAAATCTTCCAATGATTCTGAAAGACTGGAAACAACCCAGAGGACATGGGTGTACATACATCTTCAGGCAAAATTTAATATCACGAAAGCAACTATCAGTGCTGTTTGTGTTATGTTTCAATTCAAAACACATGACTAGAAAAGAATTGTTCTGTATGATAGAGAGCAAGAGCTCAGAAACAAACAGACATCCTGGCCTAGACACATGAAGAGACCACAATGTCACAGTGTAGAATGTAGGTGTTGTAAATAGGAATGAGTATGAATTTCTCATCCCTCCTGTGGACTCTGATCTGGAGAACCTGGTTTGATTCCCCACTCCTCTACATGAGTAGCGGAGGCTAATCTGGTGAACTGGGTTGTTTTCCCCACTCCTCCACATGAAGCCAGCTGGGTGGCCTTGGCCTAGTCACAGCTCTTAAGAGTTCTCTCAGTCCCACCTACCTCACAGGGTCTCTGTTGTGGGGAGGGGAAGGGAAGGTGATTGTAGGATGGTTTGATTCTTCCTTAACTGGTAGAAAAAGTTGACATATAAAAACCAACTCCTACTCCTACTCCACTTCCTCTTCTTCCTCTTCCTCTTCTTCCTCTTCTTCCTCTTATTCCTCTTCTTCTTCTTCTTCTTCTTCTTCTTCTTCTTCTTCTTCTTCTTCTATCTCGACAACTCCAAGTGTGGTTCTTTTCCTGTTTTGCATCTCCCTTCAACTCACACCATTTATTCTTTAGTATGTGTCATTTTCTGCTTCCTGCACTGAAGTTTCCCACTAATTGTTAGGGTACTAGCTGGAGATCTCCTGCTATTACAGCTGATCTCCAGCTGATAGAGATCAGTTCACCTGGAGAAAATGGCCACTTTGGCAATTGGACTCTATGGCACTGAAGTCTCCCCAAACCCCACCCTCCTCAAGCTCCGCCCCAAAAACCTCCTGCTGGCTGCGAAGAGGAACCTGGCAAACCTACTAATTGTATTCCAAATGAACCATTTGTCTATAAACAATGTGGGTAATCGTTTTTTTGTGTGTGTGCCTCCAGTTTTGAAAATACAGTATGAGTCATTGCAGTGCTGGAGACTGAGTTTTTGACTTGGATCAAGGAGACCATGATTAAAATCTCTGTTGAGCCAGGAAACTCACTGGGTGAATATTTCACTATCTCACAGACCACCAGTTAAAAATTGTGTTCATCACTGACTCTGCCATCCCCCAACAGGAAGGGGAAGAATATCAGTGTAACATCACTATACACTGTGGCGGCACTTTGAGCCCTTGAGGCTTAGATCAATTGCTGGGGCAAGACTTTCCTCTCCTTCTCAGCACCAGCTCCAGTTGGAGAGGGACCTCATCAAAGGTTCTATACAAGGTCCAAGAGCTCCCCTATTCTTCTCCAGGTTCAAGGAAATCCTTGCGCAGACATAAGAAAGGGTAGGGAAGCAACGAGGGCCTTTCTGATCCTGACTGCAGGACCACAAGGATAGAACTCACCAGAATAAAAATGCAGTTAGCAGTGGTGGCCACATGTGGATCCTGGCTATACTTCCCTTCAGGAGCACCTTGGAAGATATAAATGAAGAGTGATACAATTTTCAAGAACATAAAGTCCACATATGTTTGTCAACAAGTGAGAATCAAAAATGTACATTCTGCATTTGAAAATAGCAACCTTTCTGTTGATACAGTAAGGAATCACTGTTTTGTGATATATTTAAAATGAAGTTTTTTTAAAAATGCACATACTGAATGTTTTCTTGTCTTCATCAGAAACAAAACAGGGGTGGCTTTTGATAGTACACAGAATTGGGTTCAGGCAACTAAAGTTACTTATGCACTCTCATGTCACCCTTTCTCTTTCAGCATGCATGCTTTCTGCAGGGAGAATTTTATGGCGTCTACAGTTTCCACATCTCCTTGCAGGCAGATGCACGAGTTTTACAACCCCCCCCCATGCCAAATTAGAAAAACAAACCTTTGTGTAAGTGTAACATCCAAAATTGTTCTTGCCTTTCTGATCAGGAGGCAAAATGTATAGAGTGACGGATACCAATCCCTCTCGCTGATTATTGCAAAGGGTGGTTTTGTAGAATGCAAAGTACTAGGACTGGCCAAGTGGCTTTTTCCCTATATAAGTCTGACCTGATCTGTTGTTGACTGATCTTGGAAGGCAGAAGCTATTACTGGAAGCTTGCTGGCAGTGGGGACTGAGATAGATTTTACTTTGTCTCTTTTTTATTTTACTTTTGCAGGCAGAAAAATCTGTTCAACTCGTTACCGGGCACAGCTGTGACCTGCCATTTCTCTGTCAAGCAATGCAGGATACTTCATCCTTGGAGCCCTCTGACACAGATAATGTTTTCACTCAGTGCTATGATTATTTAGGGCTGGAACATCTGGGAGTGAATTCCTTCTGCTGAGGCCACAGAAGGCCACACAAACTCAGGCTGTTGGAATTCATCTTATCCTAAGTGCTTTTTGTAATCTCAGTTCTGTGTGCCTTGTGTGTGCATGTGTGTGTGTGACAGAGAGAGACCAATATGGCAATGTCCTCACACACGGCAATTAGCATGGCTAGCATACTGGGCACTGTTTTCAAACAATCATCTGCAGATATTGTTTGTATATTAGAGTAACTTGGCAGGATTGTATTATATGACTGCCTTCATGTTTCTATCACTTCCAAAATTACTGTGTGATGAAACAGATGCCAGATAAAGGCCATTTTCACAGCATTAACTTACTAGTCTTCGACCTTATAGATTTGGCATCGAATGCAAAGTTTTTGTCCGCATGTGCCCTCTTTTGGCCATTGTATTCTTTCCATTTCATCCTGCTCGCTCCTTCACAAAAAAACCCTGGGTGTTCCTTTGGGGAGCATCGCGTCATTCATGACTTCACAGACGCTCCACCGCCTTTCCCCGCCTTTTTTTGTTTTTGTGTGTACGTTGGTGCGATGGGGAGCACCCGTCTGAAACAGTTTCCTGTGTTAAGGAAGCCATTGTACTTTGGTCACATCATGAAAAGACGAGACTTATTGGAAAAGCAATAATGCTAGGAAAAGTTGAAGGGAGTAGGAAAACAGGAAGACCTAGCATGAGATGGATTGACTCAATACAGGCAGCATAGCCTTCAGTTTGCAAGACCTGAGCAAGGCTGTTAAGAATAGGATATTTTGGCAGTCATTAATTCATAGGATGCCATAGATCAGAACTAGAAGTGACTTGATGGCACATAACACACACAATTCCATGTTTTGCATTGTATAACATGTTATGTTTAAAATGTATGCTTTGTTCAGATTGATGACTCCATTTAAACATTTCTGCAATTTGTAGTCCTACTTACATTGCTTATTAGATGTACAGTTTTATTGATTTCATTGATTTATGTCTCAGTGTAATCCACCTGAAATCTCAGCGAGAAAGGCAGACTTTAAATAATGCTATTGACACTTCTGAACCATCCTCTATTTTTTTCTGTATTTCCTCTTATTGCTCCAAGCATGTTCCCAATTTCTGACTCACAATACAGAAGTTGTTAGGCACCCCACATTCCTGTTTTGTATGTGAATGGAAGGACATGTGAGCAATGCACTTGCAGCAATATGAGAAAGAGTGGTTATATTGTACTTTCTGGGCAGAACCAGGAATTAGGCAAGGACAACACCTACTCTATCTTTATCTTCAGTTGACTCTGAGGAGAATGAGAAAGGCCACAGACTAAGAAAGCTCTGAAAAGTTCTTGTCCATGTAAAGCTTAAAGTTTGTTTAAAGACAAAGAGTGCTTTTTTATGAAGCTAGTAAGAACAAATTTGAAACAGCCCCTACCACATCCAGTTTAGCCATTATTGAAATTATTTTGACTTCCCTTTATATCCTCTGATATTTCTCCAGCAGGTAAATCCCTAGCCTGTGACTTTGGTGTGAAGAAAAATAAAGTTGAGCATACTCTGTTTCCCCACCACCACCTCCACCCCATATGATAACCTATGCAGCATAGTGAATTACTCAATTTAACAAGTACTTACTTACTAATATATGTATAAGCAGGGTAAACAAAGCAATACTTTTTCACCTGTTTATAGAGCTGCAGGAAACATTAAATGTCAACTGGCAAGACTCCAGGAAGCTAAAACTAAGCAATCAATAGTAGAGTCCAACGGACATTAGAAAAAAAAAGGCAGAAGGGCACATAAACAGATGGCTGGAGCTCTCTAATGTTGTCTCAAATGTAACTGTCTATTGCCCTTTTGGTTTTTGAAAAGATAATAATATGCAACAAGAGACATTTCTTTTTTATTAATAGTTTTGGAAACGGGGTTTAAAAATAAGGTTAATTTACATTTGCTATGCCTCCCTGAAATAAAGAGTTTGTGAATAACATGTGTTCCACCCTGTTGGACACTCCCAGTTCTGCTTCTCTCCCTTTCCAACCTACACCCCCCGGCAGGTTTGATTAAACCAATCCATGATTTGACATTTCCTGATTGAATCTGTGATATTCTTTTAATCATAGACAGAATCTATTCATCTGACTGTCTGCTCTTATCCTTCATACTTAATTCATAGCATTTCAGTTAAAGGTTTTGAATGATCTTCATAGTTGGTGAGAGCCTACGTGGCGTAATAGTTAAAATGCTAGATAGGACTGGGGAAACCTGAGCGCAAAGCTCTACTCAGCCATGGAGCTCACTGACCTTTGGTCAAGCATTCTCCCGCAGCCTAATCTATCTCACAAATATGTTGTGTGCATAAAATGGAGGAAACGACAACCCTTGTTCATTACCCTGAGCCCCTTGAAGAAGTCAGCAAATGTAGTTCTATAGCTAAATGGGAACATCATACAATCACAGAATCATAGAGTTGGAAGGGGCTGTACAGGTTATCTAGTCCAACCCCCTGCTAAATGCAGGATCAGCCTAAAACATCCTTGACAAGTGTTCATCCAGCCACTGCTTGAAGACTGCCAATGAGCGAGCTCACCCCCTACCTAGGTAGCTGGCTCCATTGCTGAACTACTTGTTTTTTTGTTTTTTTTTTAAATCTTTTCAAATACTTAAAGAGAGCAATCATGTCCCCCCTTATCCTCCTCTTCTCCAGACTGAACATTCCCAAGTCCCTCCTTATAGGGCTTGGTCTCCAGCCCCCTGATTATCCTTGTTGCTCTCCTCTGTACCCGCTTCATTCTGTCTACATCGTTTTTGAAGGGAGGCCTCCAGAACTGCACATAGTACTCCAGGTGTGGCTTGACCAATGCAGTGTCTTATGATTTGGATGTCATACTAACCATCAGTACCAAACCTTTTACATTGTTCCAGCTGTTATTTTATTTTTATTTTATTATTTGATATTTGTAGCACACCCTCCCCAGCCAAAGACAGGCTATTAATGCAACAAGCCCTTCTTTATAACTACATCATAGCTACCTCCTTTCATAGCAAAATCTGATCTTGATGTAGGGAACGTGGAAAGAGAAATAAAGGTATTAAACATCAGGAAGGTCAATCTTTATAAAGAACCTTCCTGATTTGTAAGTTCTACTAATGAGGCCATCGTGATGCAGAGGCATGCAATGATAAACCACCTCCAAAGTCTCTTGCCTTGAAAACCCCACCAGGATTTGCCATAAGTCAGATGTGACTTGATGGCAATAAATAAATAAATAAATAGGCCATATTGAAGAGGGCTTTTTTGTTGTACCCTGCTGCAATGCAGAATGCTTTCCCATGGGACACTCATTTGGCTCCTCCCGTGAAATCCAGAGTGACCCTGAACACCTTTTTATTTTGCAGTGTGCCTTTGTTAATTGATTATCGATTTTTATTTTAGTGTTCCTCTCTGTGTTTGATTTAGCTGGGTTTTTTTTTTAAAAAAACGTTATTGTTTTGTTCACTGCTTTGTGCATTTGTATTGAAAAGCAGTAGAGAAATTATTAAGTAAATAAACACAACTTCACTATTGTGCATTAGTAGAAGGAAGGAAGGAAGGAAGGAAGGAAGGAAGGAAGGAAGGAAGGAAGGAAGGAAGGAAGGAAGAAAGAAAGAAAGAAAGAAAGAAAGAAAGAAAGAAAGAAAGAAAGAAAGAAAGAAAGAAAGAAAGAAAGAAAGAAAGAAAGAAAAGATTTTGCTTGAAGTCTCTGTGAGGTAAATCCTGGGATCTTGCCTAATGCAGAAGTGTCACAAAAACCTGAAATCAGTATCTGGAGTTTCTTTTAATGTCACAAAAACAGTAGAAATGCCTAGAGGGGAGGATCAAATAGAAATGGTTTGGTAATAGTGCAGAATTTAAGCAGGATTGTTTTGATGACATAATGGAGTGACCTTGACTCCTCCATTGCTGTGCTACATAGCCACACAGTCTATTTTAAAGAATTGCTCTATCCCACCAAAATGAATTAACATAAGCAGTGTTATACAGAGTTGTATTAAATAAAGAATAAATACAATTAACCTGAAGCTTGCAAAACAAACAAACAAAAAACACTGACACATACATAAAAACACTTGATGACTGGGAAAGCAAGTGGGAATGCAAGAGACATCCAAGAGTTAAACTCAAATGCTTTATTACATAACTCTCATATATCCATTACGTTTGACAGAACTCAAATTGCTCAGTGCATTGTATCTCATTATATTTTGTCTATTTTTAGTGAAGTAGAAACTGCAGTTTCAATTAACTGGACCCACTGCCAATAGGGCAATTTGACTTGAAAAGCTAATAGTTTATGTGACTTTGCACTCAGGTAAATACAGAAGATCATGACATGTCTGACAGTCTGGAGAAGGCTACATGAATGGGTAAAGCTTGTACCAGTTTCCATTTATGTTGCAGGCTTTGACACAGAAATGGATTAATGTTGTGCTATTTTCTGTCCTCATTAAGTTCTTTGTCAAAAAATGAGGCATCAGAATTTTAATGGCTTGCCATTTTTAATGCTTAATGTGCTCTGTGGTCTCTAGTGAAACGTTGCTCCACTTTACCTTTTCCCAGTATTTCTGCAGTTTGAGTGCCCATTTCACTTTCAGTAGGGAACTTGCTGCAACTGTGTGGTGGCAGCGCTTCTTGACAAGAATATAGTGTTGATAAGAGGAAGAAGAAGAAGAAGAGTTGGTTTTTATATGCCAACTCTCTCTATCATACTGCCCTTGTACAAATCTATGGTGAGACCACACTTGGAATACTGTGTACAGTTCTGGTCACCACACCTAAAAAAGGATATTACAGAGCTTAAGAAGGTGCAGAAAAGAGCAACCAAAATGAATAGGGGACTAGAGCAACTGTCCTATGGGGAGCTGTTTAGGGCTGTTTAGCTTGGAAAGAAGGCGGCTGAGGGGAGACATGATAGAGGTCTATAAAATTATTCATGGTTTGGAGAGAGTGGACAGGGAGAAATTTTTCTTCCTCTCCCATAATGCTAGAACACGGGGTCATCTGCTAAAGCTGGAGGGTGAGAGATTCAAAACAGATAAAAGGAAGTATTTTTTCACACAACGCATAGTTAAATTGTGGAACTCCCTGCCCCAGGATGTGGTGATGGCTGCCAGCTTGGAGGGCTATAAGAGGGGAGTGGACATATTCATGGAGGAGAGGGGTATTCATGGCTGTTAGTTAGAATGGATACTAGTCATGCTGCATACCTATTCTCTCTAGTATCAGAGGAACATGCCTATTATTTTGGGTGCGGTGGAACACAGGCAGGATGGTGCTGCTGCAGTGGTCTTGTTTGGGGGCTTCCTAGAGGCACCTGGTTGGCCACTGTGTGAACAGATTGCTGGACTTGATGGGCCTTGGTCTGATCCAGCAGGGCCTTTCTTATGTTCTTATGTTATGTACCACTTAAGGAAGAATCAAACCGGCTTACAATCACCTTCCCTTCCCCTCCCCACAACAGACACCCTGTGAGGTACTGAGAGAGTGTGACCAGCCCAAGGTCTCTTGCCTTGGAAACCCTATACGGTTGCCATAAGTCAGCTGTGACTTCACGGCACACACACACACAATGTTGTTTGTGGGAGGGATACAAATACAGAGAAGAAACTGAAAGCTGTGACAAACTGCATAAGCACTGCTCTCTTTACAAAATCCAGAAATAAAAAAGGGAATGATGGAGGGATTTCAGTATATCAGTTCCATTTTGGAAACAAGACCAGATAATATGGATCTTCAAAATCTGGGGGAAAGTTCAGATGAGAAACATTTTCAAAACATCTCCAAATAGAAAGTACAGCTGATATACAAAACGCATTCTCCTTGTTCCTGTTTGAAGTCTAAATTGAATTTTCACATCCACTCCCTTGAGTTATGCAGTCTGGTTTTCTGCACATGGATCGGTTGAACTGGGTATGTAAGAGACTGCTCCTTGGGAGAAAGAATACTGTATCCAGAGATGAACCATGGGGAAGCATATGCATTTCCTTACATGGAATCTCTTTTTTTTGGGGGGGGGGGTCTGGATAGCCTTTCCTTCTATAATACTTGTACTTTCTCAGATCACTGCATGTGTGCTTAAATATGCAAACAGGCAATTGATTTTCTGCTGATCTAATTTGCTCAAGAATTTCCCTTTCTGCTCTCCATAGTAGCTGAAATTTGCATTGTAGCAGGCTTTAAAAAATACATTAATGCTGACTTTCCAGCACAGGTGTTTTAAATATTCTCAAGACTTTTTGCCTTTGATCCTTTCAATTTCCTTCTCTACGGAGTTTTGATTTGGCTGTACTTATAGAATGTATGATACAATTGGATATTGTAGTTTATAAGCTGCCAGGATAGTGGTGAAGAAACTAACAGCAGAGGCATCTATCAAAATATCGATCCCAAGCCAGATCGCCACTTCTACAAACACATATGAGCATCTAAATCTATGACACAACTCCTGGGATGGCCAGTATTCGAATGGCCCCTCTATTGGGTGATGATCACATTCATTTGCATACTGCAAAAGTCTTTAATGGACTGATAGGTGCCACTATTCAAATCACAAGAGCAAGCCAGGATGTGGTTTTGTTGCTCGGTTCACTTGGAAATCCCACCTGGAAAAAAACACCCACAATGATGACCAAACATTGCAAAATAAAAATAACTAGGTTTAAATCAAACAGTTCAGAAGTAGCTTTGAAATGAAGCCATATGATGGTGCCACTGACAATTGCTAGCAAGTTCCAGATGCTCAAGTAGTTTCTAGGGGGCTTTGTATGTTATGTGATGGGCAGTTAATGGTCAGGGTGTACAGATTTTTTCTACCCCTCTGTTTGTCATTAACTTTGCAATTAAAGTTATCCCCTTTGGAAAATATGCTCTATTTCACAGATTTAAGAAGTCAAAGATGCTAAAAAGTACCAAATCCTTTCTTCTAGTTTGATGGTTAAAAACATTGCTCATTATTTTTCCCCTTCACAAACACTTCCATGTCTTCATGCACAGAAAACATCTGCTTGCAAAGAATCACCGACTGTTGCTGCTCAGAGCAAATTAATTGTAATTAGGTAGTCCAGCGTTAATGTACTCCATAGAACAGCTCATTCTGTGTGGTTTGTTACAAAATATAATCCTAACATAAACCTTATCCTCTGCTAGCTAGTATTTCATTTTGCCCTTTTATTGGTAGATGTCAAGTTCCAAACTGGAGAAGATTTGAGGTTTTATAACCAGAGGTAAAAAGCAAATGTTGCAAAGGCAATAAAAATAAAATAAATCTTAATAAGCATTTGCCATGTGTTGTGTAATGGATCATTTTTTTCAATAGGAGAAAGAACAAGGGAACTGTTAGACCCAAGAATGACAAATAAAATTCACCTTAACAGATGCAGATTTCCTTTAATGTTGTGTGTGAGGATAATAAAGATGGCTTGTAAAATATTAAAGAGGCACAGTGTATCCTGAATGGATGATAAGATTCTGAAACTTATATTTCATTAGACCAGCTAAGTCTCTTAACTTTGCCATAATTCTTTTTTATTCAAAATAATAAAATTTGGAGCTAAAATGACAACAGAGTGTAGATAGTATTTCCTTTTTTATGGATAGATCTAATTATTATATGTCTCATTAATTGAGGGCACTAAATAACAAAATGATTAGTATTATTATCATTTTATAGTTATGGAGACTCTTTGGAGGAACATTCTTGGATTACATCAACAGGATGGAAGAAAAATAGTTGTGCCATTTATTCTTTATAATCTCAGGTGATTCTTTAAGGCTGATATATTATTGATTCTCCTTTGGGTTTTCTTTTCTACAATTTATTTGCTTATGTAGATATATACTGATGGAGAAGGGCCCCTAGTGATATATTGACTTCAAGGGCTATATGCTGAGATTTATTCAAGATTACTATTCAGCATTTTTCTCTGTCTTCTGGCATTAGCTGGAATTCTTATGTGTTCTTTGAAATAATAGCCATATGAGAACCTCACCATGATGTAGACACATCACTGCAATCAATGACTGAAGGGACACTTGTTTTGAAGGACCCTTAGGAAATTGTCTGGTTTCTCAGAAATTAGTCTGAGGTAACCAAATGGTATCCAAGGAAACCAAATGGTACTCAAAATAGCTACTGGGGAGATTGCAAGTGAGCAATAATTCTATTCATTTTTTTTTTGGTAGCTTCTAGATACAGTTGCTTAGGACTAAAGAATTTGTTCAAGGTGATTAAAAAAAAAACATTTCAACTGGCAAGGCCTAATATCCCTCCCCCCTTGTTGGCTCACATTTACCTGGGCTAGCTTAGGGATGGCCCCAAATAAAAACCAGTTGGGAGAATTGTTCTGAAGCTTAGGTTCCACCTGTATTCACCAAAGTTTGAAGTAAGGTACATACATGATTTTTCAGGATAACGTCATACAAATGTTTTAGGTACCCTTTAACATGAAAAGTGGGTGTAAAGAGATATCTTTTTAGGCAAAAAAATTGAAGGCTGTACTAAATTAAAATAGTTATTTTGTTTTATGACAGAAGCAGAAATAATAGCTTTAAAAGTGGGTGGATGTCTTCCTGTCCTACGAAGCTAAGGTGAATTTACAAAGCAGAGGACAAGAGTTGCATATAAGCTGGGAGAGAGTTCTTTGTTTCAAGCTGTTACAAAATGACATTGGTTGAGTGTTCTCTGGTCCTGAGCAACTCCTGCCTATAATGTTTGATGTCATTATAAGAGGGGGGAGGGTGGGAGAGGGGGAGAGTTTCCTATCTCATCTGTCTTTGAACCCGGAATATTTATGACCGGAGAAAAGGGAGATCAACCACTCTGTTTAAATAGTGAGGAAGTGGCATATAAATAACATAAAAGAAAGTTGAGAAATTCCCATGAAAATTTTTGAGTCTTTTAAGGCTGATATAGCCACAGGTTAAAAAAAGAAAAGAAAAGAAAAGAGCTAGGCTTTTGTTTTGTTTTGTTTTGGAGCCAGTGTAGTGTAGTGGTTAAGAGCGGTGGACTCTAATCTGGAGAACCGGGTTTGATTCCCCACTATTCCACATGAAGCCTGCTGGGTGATCTTGGGCCAGTCACAGTTTTCTCAGAACTCTCTCAGCCCACGCAGAGGCAGGCAATGGCAAACCACCTCTAAAGTTCTCTTGCCTTGAAAACCCTATGGGATCACAATAAGTCCGTTATGACTAGATCATACACATGCACACACAGAGAGGCTTTTGTTGTTATAGATTGAGCTTGGCAGTTCAACATGAGTGTTACCCGAAATGCTCTTTGGATGGGGAATTAGCTAAGCAGATTGGTAACTTTAATATTTTTATAGCGAGATCAACAAACTATACCAGAGCCCATTAACTGTGACCTTAAGAACCAAGACAGACAAGGGAATTCTGAATTAAGAGAGTTTATATCGTTTTCTTTCAAATCAGCGATGCATACAAACATACAAAGAAGCTAAGAAATAAAAAGAGAGTAGTACAAGCACAGATGCCAACATGGCAGGGATCGTTGATGGGGCAATATTTACCGTTCTTGAAGAGGAGTTGTCCAAGTTCACATAGACTAAGATAGCAGAAATTAAGAGCAAAGGCGGGGGCAAGGGATTCCCGTAGACTTGGCCAGCAAGGCAGGAGGGAGCGTGGTCAGGCTGCGCAAAACCAAACCAACAGAGTAACGGCAAAGATGCCAGGAAAAACCTAAGGTAACATTATGGGCTGGGGGCGCCCCAGATATACTATTTTTCTGGGGGCGGGGAGAGGGGATTTAACCCTCCTAGGTTCCCAGGTGACAAAAGGTAACAAAAGGATTAATCTTTGTCTGGGGATCGCTGCTGCATAGCTGGAGGAACGCCTCATCGCTGATATCAGGATCGCTGCTGATTGCCCATTAAGCTGCTGATGTTGCAATGGGAGAGGGAGGTGTTGGCACTGACTACATGACTGTCTGCTTTCCACAACATGGCTGCGGCTGGAACAGAGTCTGCACAGGAACATGGAGTCTCTCAGGTTCACTGGAGGTTGCCCTTGCTTCTGTTTCCTAGCTGCCGGCTGCAGGGAGCTCGCAGGAGCGTCCATGTCAGTTTCAACAGAGTGTGCAGCGGCTGTCCAGTAGCGTTTGGGGCGCGCGCGCAGCTGGAACAGTAGTCGTGTGCCTGCATATCGGGTTGCCAGGTCCAGTCCGGGAGTTTAGGCGGCCCGTATGCTTTCATGAGCTTTTAACATGAGAAATCATGGCATGTTTTATGATGAGGATTCCACTTCACAGCCTTGGGCTACATAAAGGTATGAAGATATAGTGGAAAATAACGATTTTGGAAAGTGCATCTCTTGTTCTTACCTTTGAGCAGGAGCCCTTCTTACACAGTGACCAGTACTAATATGAGTAAGGATCAGAAACATGGTATGGGATTGGGTGGCAATGGCAGGATGAACACCAAGCAGATTTAATCATATGTAGTAGCCATTGTTATTTTTGGCACCGTTCTTGGGGAATTTATTTCAGTTTTTCTTTTACCTTTCATCTGTTCCACATTCTTCCCATCCAGTTTATTGCCAACTTATTTTTGACCTTTTCAAAATGCTGTCCAGAATCTCATTTGTACTTGTAGTTAATGTATACAGAAGAGAAGCACAGGCTCAGACTTACCTGCAGAGCCCCTGTTTGCGGACCTATGCCAAGAGATGCGCCCAAGCCAGCACTGGGTTACTGGCTGTTGGGGCCAGAGGAGGGGAGGCAGGGAGCAGCACAGCCCACCAGATCCCAGGGTGGCCAACCCAGGGAGGCATAACATGGCAGGCAAAGTGAGACTTGACATGCTCCTGCGGCTGCTGATGGCCCACTCCTGTTTCAAGAGGTCTTATCAGGGCCTAAGGAGCTTAGGGACAGGCACGCCTTTAACGATGGACCTGTGTGTTTCCTCCGAGGCCTCTCACGGCCCCCTTCTGCAGTCTGCTACAAGTTGCCTCACCCTCCTTCCCTATATTTAACGTTTTGTTGAAGTTTAATTTCATCCCAACTTGGGCAGTTTGGATGGGACCTGATCCAGTTTGAAGGAAAAGCTGGCATGGGTGCCCCATTTTCCCACAATGAGGATCCCAAGCCCTGCTCAGGGGCTGTCAGGATGGCCTCCCACCAAGTGGCAAAGGAACACGCAAATGGCTTCCATCCATGTAGGTCCCAGATATTGACATCACAAATCAGTGCCAGCAGGCGAGCTGGCTGATGTCCATGGATCATGCCCCTATGCCATGCCAATGCCTCATTGCTGTAACCAATTCAGTTGTGGCCACTTTCATCCAGCTACAGTTTCTGTGTCTTCACTAGTTGCATGCTTGTGATTTATGGGTGGGGGGGAGAAGGTAGTATATGCGTAAACAAAGCCTGGCAGGGTTTGGGTTTAGGTAGCTAATCTTGCTGCTGTTGCTACTGCTTGTGGATACCTTAAGACCATGGTCTCTGCTGCGAGAGGCCTCCCCCATATCAGTCCTGCCACTATGACACAAGTACGTTTTGGAGAAAGTGGGTCTTCCCTGTGAAACCTTCAGAAAGATCTAGCATCTTGGTCATGTTAATAGTAGTTAAGCAGGGCTTTATTGGGCATACTCTTGGGTTTATTACTCTTAACTCCTCAGATGTAAAGCAATCTACTAAAACAACAGCACCCTTGAATCAAATTTGTAGGATTGCCAAAACTCTTAACTTCTGCCCACTCACCTTCTCAAATATTTTGCCTATGCAGCAGATTTAAAATGTGCCCCAGAATTCACTAAGTGTCCTTTTGTGGTGTGCACAACCCTTCCGAAATTTCAGTAGTTAATAAAACTCCTTGGTGTTTTGCTGATATTCTTTTGGTGCTTTGTCCCACCAAAACTGCTACATTTGTCCCAAATTTCTTTGGAAGTAATATACAGTGACAACTGTAACTGGTAAATGATTAGGGATGTGTGATCTCCTCACACACCATATCATTAGTTCTTACTCTGTTCAATTTCAATGGCTGCTCTACCAGTGATATTCCCTTGTAGTTCTGCATGTGCATGTACGTGTTGAGGGGGTGGGTACTAATTATTCTCTGTATACCCCATTATGGAAAACACAACATTCATTATCTGTAGTTGTATTTCCTGTCATTGCAACACATATTGGGGGAGCAAAGGATCATCATGGAAGCATCGGTTAGAAATGTTATCACGGACATTATCCCATACCAGTTTACCCTATATAGATAAAAAGTGTAAACCTTTTCGAAGTAATGTTAAGATCTTTTTCTAGTTATTTTTATCCATTTAAATTGGGTTACCAATTGGTGCTACAATGTATCAGGAAAAGTGATTGTGTAAAATATCTCGATGGGTAGCCGCGTTAGTCTGTCACTAGTAGTAGAAAAGAGCAAGAGTCCATTAGCACCTTACAGGCTAACAAAATTTCTGGCAGGGTATGAGCTTTTGTGAGCCACAACTCACTTCTTCAGATACAGCTATATCTGAAGAAGTGAGCTGTGGCTCACGAAAGCTCATACCCTGCCAGAAATTTTGTTAGTCTTTAAGGTGCTACTGAACTCATGCTCTTTTCTACCGTGTAAATTATATTTATACAAGAGAAACTCGGCTGCACATTAGTCACTTAAAATATGGTTTATTCAGCATGTTGACTTATGAAAGAATAACCAACCACTACTTTTTTTATTTCTTATGCAGAGCCAGAAGAAGGAAGCCATTAACAGAAGCATCCACCCAGGATACAAAGAAATCCATAACCAAGAAATGATAAGCACAGGGCAATACAGATTAGTTTTTTAAAATCCACCCAGATATATGAATAAATAAAAATAACACGGAAATTGGCTGAGTACCTAAGCTGCTGATTCAGCAGAATATATCCCTGCCCTTGGAATTCCTTTTCCTTAACTTGAAAAAATGCTGCTCAGTCAATTTTCAGGAGCAAATAAGGGATAAAAGGGACCTGGCCTCTTGCCATAGAGAAACCGTCCCCTTTTGCTTGAGGTCTCCGTGTTCTTGAATCTCCCTTTTCTCTGTTTTTTGGCTCATTTGACCCATATATAACATCAAATGACTCCCTGGCTGACAGACAAGGCCATCACATCATATGGTAAATGGTAATACACTCCATTACACCATAACTTTAAAATCACAGCCCCACTCAGGAGGCTGCGCGCAGAGCTTAACAGCTCTCCTGACAGACATCAACCAGAAGCTATGGATGCTAGCAAGGGAGAGGCCACCCACCTCCAAAAGGATGGCCTGGGGGGATAGCTTGTCCATGCTCCATGGAGTATTCTCATTAGCTAAGTTTTAAATAACCTTGCTCAATTTCTGCTAATGGAATCTGTTTTTTTCCTCTTCTATTCCCCCTGTCCTCTGTTCTTTGTGCAATAATTTATCCTAAAGCTGGAATTTATTTTGGCTTCTTAGATCTTTGAAAGGCTTATTTTGAAGACACCAGAGGTGGGGGGAACTATTGCATGGAGATTGTACTTTCATTAGCATCTCTTCATAGCATCCTAGACATTGCCTTAAAAAGGAAACATAGCTTTAAGAGAATCATACACTTTGCTGTGGGAGGGGGAATTACTCCTAATACAATGCACACTGAAATTTAGGATGATGTGCCTTTAACGTGTACTTTATATATTTAGTGATTTAACCACAGCGGTCAGGCAGACCTTTACTGCGTCACCAGGAAATTTGGAGAGATATAGAGCTGGGTGTCACCAGCATCCAGATGACACCCAGTACCAAAACTAGGAATGATTTTTCCTAAGGTCTTTACATAGAGGTTGAACAGTAAAGGGGATAAGACTGCCCTGTGGAGCCCCACAGGACAAATCCCACACTGATGGCAACCAGTCTTTGATAGACGAATGATCATTTAAAAATTTTTGTTCTTATCACAATGCAGTTTTAAAAGTGTGGTGTATGCTTGGATATGCTGAACTGGAAAAAAAGACATCATTTGCATGGTGCTGAAAAAAGCCAAATTTGTTTGGCCTTTTCAGGGTTTTTTTGCTCCAGTTATAGGGCTTCTTAAAGCTCTTTAAATTTTTAAAAAGCTGCCGAACCTGTTGCTGCCTGATTCATGCCAGACAGTGGGTTCAACAGCTCTTTAAAATCTAAAGAGCACAGCTCCATTATAGTCAATGGAGAATCTTTGCTAGGCTCCTCCATTTGGGGACCAATAAAATTGGACCCCGGACCCAATCTTTACAAAACACAGGGATTGTCTAAAGAGAAGCACCAGCAGCTACACTTCAAATTTGATTCCTGTACCTTTGAAAGCCATTCCCCCAGGAGCCCCAAAAGGTTTTCTCACAGGGTTTCAATGAATCTATGTCAGACTGGAGAATCGCACAACAAAAGATTTCCCACCATAGTGTGTGGGAAATTTTTTGACCACATTGAAACCTATGGGAAATCTTTGTGGGGTTCTGGGGAAATGATTTTTTTGAGGTAGCGGCACCAAATGTGCAGTGGAGCTGCTAATAACTCTCCTTAGAAGAACCCCCAAGTTTGGTAAAGAGTGGGTCTTGGGGGTCTAATTTTTGGGCCCCCATTTTTCTTCCATTGGAAACAATGGAGGATGGACAAGGCACCCTCTTTGGGGGCCCATAAAATTGGACCCACTGACCCAATCTTCACTAAACTTGAAGGTTCTTCTAAGGAAAGTGACCAGCAGCTTTGCTTCACATTTGGTGCCTCTACCTTTAAAAACTGCCTTCCAGAGGCCTGCAAAAGTTTCCCATAGAATATAATATACCCCCAAAATTTTGAATATTCAAAAAGAAGAAGAAGAAGAGATGGTTTTTTATACCCTACTTTTCTCTACCTTTAAGGAATCTCAAAGTGGCTTACAATCAAAATCCCGTTCCCTCCCCACAACTGACACCTTGGGAGGTAGGTGGGGCTGAAAGAGTTTGGAGAGAACTGTGACTAGCCCAAGGTCACCCAGCAGACTTCATGTGTAAGAGAGGGGAAACCAACCCAGTTCTCCAGATAAGAGTCCACCACTCATGTGGAACTTCCTATAGATGTTCCTATTCAAACTCTGCCAGGAAGTATGGAGATTATACAATTTCTCTCCCCCAGAGAACAAAGAAGTATGGAGATTTTTCCTCAAATCTCCCTTCCAGTTCTCTCTATAGATCTACCCCATTCTGTGGCAATAATCCCTTAACAAAACCCCTTATTTGAAATATCTCCTTCCCAGAGCCCATTCCCTTTCAGTGACCTGAGAAAGGGTCCCTTTCCTCCCAATCTCTTCCTGTCACTCCACTGTTTAGGCAAATCTGAACCCTCAGGTTCCCATAGTCAAAAACAGCTACTGAACAAGCAGGTTACCAAAAACAGACTCCCTCCCTTATTTCATAAAAGAGAAAGTGAGCTCCTTAGCTCAGCCCTATCCCTGCCAGTTTTTCCCCCTGAGCTTCTCTCAAAAATTAACTCTTTGTTCGTCACAGGCACTTTTTAAAAAGAAGCAAAATTCTTTGTCAAGGTAGTCCATTTGGTCTATATCCAAACAGTGAATAAATTACCTGTATAAATTAGGTGAATGAAACAAACTGCATATTTGCTTTCTTTGCAAAAACTCTGGTTTTGGAAATCATAAGGGCATGCATTTCCCACTTATTACAGCAATGCCATATTGTATTGACGTTTGGGGTTTAGTAATAAACAACTGTGAAGAACATTTATACCCGTGACATGCTTAAATCCTCAATCTACATTATTCTTTCATTATGATCCAGATTTTCTGCAGTAAGATACATAATACAGATACATAATACAGATACACACAGATACATAATACAGGGGAAAATGTACCTTGCACAATACTGGAACACATCTTACCAAATGGCAGTGGCTAAACAAGGTCTGGGAACTCATATCAATGTACAAGCTTACTTCCCAGGTTCAATGAACATGAAATCCCAATATTAAAGCAGATCCAATGGCCGCATAATTCCCCTTAATTTCTCATGTAGAATCCCCTGACAATGCATCCCTGATAAATACAAGTGCATTTATTTCCTCTAATCACTCACACCATATTCCCAGGTGGTGACTGTCACTACCCCTCTCCACATTAAGGTATGAATCCACTTGTTACAACCATCATATCTACAAAAGTTTCCGTGACCAACTGAATTTGATCTCTCATGTTATTTATAGAGCTTATTTCAATCAATCACATGATTAATTTTACTAATTATAACATCCACCTTCCCTCTTCTTTATAAAGTTGTTTAAAAAAAAAAAATTCTAGGCTTCAAACATATTAAGCCATGGTCCCTGGAAACCCTCCCACTCTTCTGAGATTTCATTGGCTGTCTTTCAAACATACTTTCAAGTCTATCTTTACAACCAAAAAGTTAGCAATTTGATTTTTAATACTCATGAGATGCACAGAATGATACATTTTGTACCCAATGCCAAATTCCATGCTTGCATTGCGTGGGCATAGAGTACTTGCAGCTCTGTGTATAAATATTTCTTTTTGATGTCCCACTTAAAACCCAGAGAAAGCAGGCCATTATTTTGACTTGAAAAGGTTCACAAGTTCAGCAAACTGCTAAAATAGACCGAAGTGTACAATTTTTCATAAATAAATGGGTCATTGGAAATATTTCATTCAAGAACATGAGCACAATACGTCTGTGTTTTATAGGCTGTACTGAAGCAAAAATAGATTGATAGCCCTATGGCAATTAGAGTGGCTATAAATTCCAGCAATTAAAGTTTAGTAATTTGTTGAAAATTGATTTATTTGTATTGCTATTCTTGTTGAAATATTTGGGCTCAGCATTAACTTCAAACTAACTTTAGACTTGTTTATAGTAGGGACATGCAGTTTACTAATTGGGAGACAATTTGAAACATGACCAATTTGTAAATATTGAATCTGCTTTGAATCCAAGCAGAATGATTTCTAGCATTGAAACAGACTGCAACTTTCTTATGTGGCAGGTCTTTTGGTGCCTTATGGTCTGCTTTCATTTGCCCCAGCACCCTGAGAGGGGAGAGACTGATGCTGCAGATATGAGCTGATAAGGACATCATCCAACCAGAACAGTCATGACCTTCCCATCAAACAGGATCTGCATTTATCTTCACTGTGTTTCTAATTTCCATCAATCACTGTATTGTCTATCTAGTTGGAACCCATCCGCAATAGATGAAGTATAAATTTTATGAAGCACCACTTAAATAATAAATCCTTCATTTAATCCACATACAAATGTTTGTTTAGTATCTTTATAAGTGGTGAGGGATGGATTTGTGCATGTGCTGGTTCAATTGTGTATGCCAGTTAAGAATGGAGATCTGTGTTGAAGGAAAGAGGTGGGGTGGTAGACATCTGGGAGTGATTTTCATTTATTATAAATTTCTGTTTTGTGAGCTTGCTGATTGGCCACAGCTAAAGAAAGAGTGCTGAACTAAATAGACTTTTGGTGTCATTCAGAAAGACAATTGCAACATTCTTTTGTTTTGTCTCCTTACATCTCCTGCCAGTGTACAAATTAATAAATCTGCAGATATGAGAAGAACTCCAGGGTCTTGCTAGGAAACTACAATGCATCAAAAGAAAATTGGCCATGTTCAGCATTTAGTAATATACATGACTGAATTATCTTCTTAACCTGCCCAAACGCTCTCCATTAACCAAAGATTAAACCAATAGTCTCACAAATACACATGCACTACCAAACTTATTTCTTCCTGTAGTTTCAGTACTGAAGGAGAAGGTATGGCACCAGCAGAGAAGCCAAAACAACAGGACAATGCAGACAAGAAAGTCAGAAAATAAAACATCACAAACAACAGCAAGCAAATCTTTGTCAAACTGCACTTTACTGTTTGACAGCTTTCCACAAGCTATCTTTGGAAGACAACTCAATATCCCATTCATCTGATGACGTCTAATTTGCAGGTGAAGTGAATTCATGGTTGGGTTTAGCTCTATTTGCTCATTTCATTATTTGCAAACCTTACATAGTTATTTCCTGCCTCCCATGTTTTGATAAACCACAACGTGTCTGCATTTGACTCTCATTTTACAGATGAATTCTAAAACCTCGTAAAATAACTCTCATTTTCTGATTATCTTAGGACTCTCTCTTGCAGAAGTTCCCCACTTGATTTTTTTGTGTGTAGGTGACAAAACTGGCATGGGGGAGTTAATTTCTTATGCTGAGTTTCAAATAATAATTTTATCCTGCACATGTATGCTTGTACAAAAAACAATTGTTTTGTAACTGTCTCTTCAAGAGATAACACAAGATAGCATCTGTCTAGTCCCACAGGTACAATTTTCATCAGTGCTTCTCCATCCCACAGGGACTGTACAACTCCAGCTAAATCTGTGCCTACTGGCAACCTAGAAGCAATAAAATACACTGGTTAAACTAAACAGCAGATCATTAGATCTAAATGTGCATAGGGTCTACACTTGTATAGCATCTGCCCTGTCTTTCCACAATAAAGGAAGTGAGAGCTGGCCTCCAAATTGCCAAAGCACCAGAATTGCTAAAGCAACAGTCACACCCTCCTACCTGGAAGCCATTATGCATGGATGCTGGCTGTAATTCTTACAGGTAAAGACAACACACTGTACATGCTCCAAAATGCATATGTTGCAGGCCTGAACACTAGCCCTAAATAAAGAATGTGATATCTCAGGACTTAACTAGATATGAAAATGGAGATCAATGAATAGATCTTACTTTCTCTTTTTTAACTGAAATTTGCAGTGGAGGGAGGATTTATATCAGGGCCATGGGGGGAGGTGTTTAGCACTTTTGCCCAAACCACTTTCCAAAATTCAGTCACCTCATCATGGCTATTATTTGCCCTATGAGAAAATCATGTGGGTAACTTATAAGTGCTGCAAATTTTTCCCTGCGGGACAAAACCAGCTCTGCGGATGTGGCCATTGATCCCTGAAGTGGGTGGATGCATCTTCATCTGGCGTCTCAGCTGTGACCATTCCATCTTGAGTGACTCTGCTAGGGGTTTAGTCTCTCGATAGAGTCTAGACCCCTTAAGGCATTGCTCCCAGCTTTGCTGACACAAACCCCCTCACCACGTTAAGGTGTGCATCCAAAAGGGGACACACTGTACACTGTTATATCGTCTTCATTTCATCCTCACAACAACTCTAGGATATTAGTTAAGTAGAGACAGAATGACTGACTCAAGGTCACCCAAGAGGCTTCATAGCTGCATAAATCGCTCCAGTTGTCCAACTCTCTAAACATCACTTGCCTTAATGCCAGGATGAAAACTGGTAGGTATTACAACAGTATAATCCTATGCAGTGATATTGCTCATGGGATTGCATTGTAAGCATGTTGGAGCTGCAAAAAGCTGGCGTAGTTTTGTCTCAAAAGCGCTTAGACGGTAAAAATCTGGTGATATTTTGCATTGGTTCCTTTGCAGGATATGGGGTCATAAATAGCATAAACACAGCTGTTTTAAAAGAGGCCAGACGAATGAGATGATTGGTTGGAAAATTAAGCTAGCAAAGCTTTTCATCCCTCATGGTCATGCTTTTTCTAATTAACCTACTTGCAAAGTGTCTCTTTTTCAGAGATACAACGCAAGTGATAGCATAAAAAGCGAATAGTAGTTTTCGTTAATTTAATTTCTTAAGA
This sequence comes from Euleptes europaea, assembly GCF_029931775.1. Taxonomy (NCBI): domain Eukaryota; kingdom Metazoa; phylum Chordata; class Lepidosauria; order Squamata; family Sphaerodactylidae; genus Euleptes; species Euleptes europaea. The sequence goes on along the minus strand of NC_079321.1, from coordinate 43,791,967 downwards.
TAATGATATTGGCCTGTAATAGTCACAGTATAAGAAACCTGAACCTTTAAGGCTTTTTGTTAAATTTATCTGGATTGTTTAATGGGGCAGTGTAGTGATTATTAGTGAAACTGCTTAGCTCTGATTCAAAGAAGTTCAATTTCTTCTGCTCCTTTAAAAAAAAAATAGAACCTGAAGAATGACCCACATGGGTGGAAATCAAATCACAATTTTAATGGCAAAAATATTATGGATGAAATTAAATTCGGGAACATTGCTAGGGAGGGGGTTACAAGGAGTTATAATGGAAGGAAGAGCTGAGAAACTCAAATGCAAGCTCTAGTTCCAAAGAAATGTCACTAGCATCAGTGGTCTGTATCTAACAGTGCAGTTAAGAAAACGTAAAATGTGCTTACAGCTGCAATCCTAAGAATACTATATAATGAGACTTACTTCTGAGTAGAACTGCTTAGGATTTTGCCTTACTTTTTCTTAATTTCTGCTAATTCTGCTGAGGTTCACTGACCCCTCTAAAATTTTGTTCATGGGGGTCAGTAGACTATCAGGAACAGCATTGGGGGAGGACGCAATTGGCATAAATAATTTCCCACTTTAAACAAAATAACATTTCAAGTTTTCTTAATATGGTTCCATACAGTTTGGTGAAACTAGTTGACCTTGTTTCCCCCTATTTCACCTGAGGAGAAACTTTCACATTTGTTTGGAGTTGCACTTGCAGGGTAGCTGTTCATGATGAGCTAGTTATGTAGTTTGAGGAGCCATCTGTGTTTCTGTGTGTTTTTATAGAGATTTATAGTTTTAAAGTTTTGGTATGTGTTTTAATGTTATTATATATTGTATATATTATATATTGTATGTATTGCTGTTGGAAGCCACCCTGAGCCCAGTTGTGCCAGGGAGGGGAGGGTTCAAATCTAATAAATCAAATTCAAATCACTTCAGATGAAAGCAGGCACCAAGCAACCTAGGGATATACTGAACCTTCTGAGGTATGTTCAGTCACCTTGAGAAACAGTATTGGATTCATTTGCAATTCTTCAGCTATGTCACTTGAGGACACCTTTCCCTCCCAAATTTACTTTGAATTTTGCTTCAGATGAAATATCAGTGGCAACTCAACTTTCACTTACAGTGAGATCAAATCCCAAATCTCCAGTACTATAATACTTCCTATGAGGACTAGCCCTTAATGACACCCTTTTGTGAGCAAGCTATCAGGCTTCATAAGTGCCTATTGTGTCCATGTAAGATACATTTCTTGCATGCTGGTATGTGTTTTGTGTATCTCTCAGGAGACAGCCACTAGAGATAGTCTAGCTTGGAAATCAAGGAAGAGCTCACCAGAAAGGAACTGAGTGAAACATGTACCAAGGGACAAAGGCAGTGATGGATGGTTAGAAATCTGAGAGTCCAATGATGTGAAGAAATTGCCAGAAGCAATGCCCTGTTATTTGTTTGTTTATTTGTTTAGGAGCTATATTCATATACCACCTTTCTGCCTTCTTAAGGTCCCAAAGGCAGCTTCTAATCTAAATCCAAGTTTCTAACAATTAAAATATTTTTTAAAAACCCAGACATCTCAAGAAAACAGTGGCACCAGCCCTTATTAATTCACTAGAGTTGCTGGACTTCTTCTGTATTCCTCTTCTCTCTATAATATTTCTTTAATTCAGTACATTGGACCCTCTGTCATCTCAAAAAAGGAAAATACTTATTGGTCAGGTCCCTGGAGTAGGCGTCAAATATTAAAAAACAATAGTCGAACATGGCAGTGATGCTAGAAAAGATGTTGTATCTCCTTTATACATCTACTCCGAACAATTCACCTCTGAATGACAGCTGCAAGTTACAAGGTCGCTTTAACATTCTTGCTTTGGAAAATACAGCAACCAGCATGAGCTAATTCAATAGTCTCATTCAGGAGAAAAGAGCCCTCAGCTCAGAACTGTACTTTGTACTAGAGACTGCTAATAATTCAAATCTCTCTCTCTGTGTGTGTATAAATCAAAGCCAATCTCTCCCCCCCCCCCCACCGCCCATCTTACCTTTTCAGTATTTGGGGGAAAGGACTACAACAGACAGAAAGGGAAAAGGGATTGCATTAGCTCACCACCATGGCAACTACACTGACAGTCCCTGTTTTTCCACGTTGTACTGGAAAAATCCCAGGGAAGTGTAGCAAGTCAGGCACCCAAACGAAACCTTGGAAACTGGCGTGTGGAAGCAGATTTTGCTGCACCTCTCCCTTGCTGGATCATGAATCACTGCTAGAAAACAGATACGTAGGGAAATGCACTTCGGAGTGTAGGTACTGATTTTTCATGCAGCACGTGTTTAGTAAGATGAACATTTGGATCTTCACCTCCAGAATGCAAATCCAGATGTTCATTTCATGGAAAGCAGTGCAATTTGGAATAGGAAGCATTTGCTCTCCCATGTACTCATGAATATGGACCTGATTTAGATGTCTATGATCTCATAGGTATAGAAATGTTTCCTTTCACACACTAACCTCATAAGTTGGGTCATGGTGCCTGTTCTGAAGTAGCAAAGTTACAAGTTCATTGTCTGTGTCAGCATAGCTTGGTAATAAACGGAGCATATCCAATTGCTGATTCCATCCCATCCCTCAGTCAGAGTAATGGCAATGACAGGTGCTGAGGGCTATCAATCTTCCCAGCTTTCCACTCCCATTCCCCAGGCAGCAATTTTCTGAACCTGGGAAAGCGTGTTCTTGTTGTAGCAAGATCCCTATGGAATAGTCACCATGTATATTGGACGGCTGTAGAGGGAAGGGGGAGGGGGGGAAGCTGGGAAGATGGCTATTCCTTGCATGGACCTCATGTGACTTTTGCACTGGATTCAACCTTCTTTTGGCATGAGTGATGTCATGATATAAACATCTCAAGATTGTTATTTGGTGCTATGACATCGTTATACTGGATACATGGTTCCTTAGTGTCTGGGGATTGTGTAATAAGCAGGAAAAAAACTTCATTTTCAGTGGCACTGAACATTTTCTGAAAGGGGGAGGGGCATGGAATAGGAATAAACAGTACAAAAAAATTCTCACTTAAAATATATGCCCATGTAATTTGGAACAGGCCTGTTAAAAACCCTTTTTTGCATAATATTGCTCTTCCCCACCCCCTGCTTAAGCTTCTTGACTAGCAACTCTAGCAAAAAAAAAATTTAGGTGGCATATGCACATTTCAATTAAATTGTCCAAGAAATGGCACTACATTAAACAGCTTTGGAGCACTGTACATTTTCAGATAAAGAGAGGCAGCTGAAAAGAACAAAGAAAAGATTTCTACAGAGAGCAAGCAGGCTGACAAAGCAATACTGTGCAAAGTTGAACTCTCTCACTGAGTTTTCCCACCCATATACTACAGTACTGTCCGTAACGCACAGCAGTCCCATTCCAGAGCCCTATGTATAACTTGTACAGCTCCAAGTGGACATTGGTGCTTCTGTGCTCACAACAAATTGATGGATTAGGGTAATTGTATAAAAGCAGATGTTTGCTTCCTTTACTTGCCTATCTTAAAAATTAAACTGTTTAGGAATTTTACCTTTAGATACAATATGAGGGGTGGGGGAGAGTTGTGAAGTATTATATAGTAGGTACATTATGACCCCTTCTATGATTTATGAGATGCTTGTGGGTGCCATGGCCACTGACACCTTTCCTGCCAAGTGTCTTTAGAAAGTGGATGGGGCAAGATGAGGCTTTTGGCCCTCGGAGATCTGATTGGCTTCTGCTGATCCAATAACAGCCTCCCTTTGAGAGTGGACTTTTCGCACTTAGACATGTGCTACTCCTTTACTAGCTGCTGCTCTGTGATGCCAGGAGCATATTCAGTACCAAATATGTGTTGGCATCATCTTCTGTGCATGGATAATCCAAAACAAAGAACTCAATCCATTTAATACCTTTTATTAAGTCTAACCAGAATGAAGCAAAATAGTGTGCAAACACTGAGTGCTACAAAAATTTAAAAAGGGGCTGGAAACAAAAGCAGATATCTCAGGCCATGAACTTAAGACCTTTCTTTTTGCCAGCATTTTTTTACTTCTTGCTGAATAAGCATGCATATATCTCAAATGCCGGATGACTTGGTTCCATCCAGACTACTTTGTCTGGTTCATCTTTCCAGCATAAGTCAGTTAAAGGAGGAGCGATGTCACTATACTGCTTCATAAAATGCCTGTAATATCCTGCCACCCCAAGAAAAGATTGTAACTGCTTTTCGGTAGCTGGGAGTGGCTACTTTTCAATTGCTTCCACTTTGGACACTAGGGGTTGTATTTTTCTCTGCCCCACCTTGTGTCCCAAGTACACATCTTCTGGTTGAGAGCATTTAGGGTGAGACCAGTCTTTTGCAAGCGCTGCAAGACAGTGTGCACATGCTCCAGGTGTTCCTCCCAAGTATTGGAAAATACAGCCATTTCATCCAGATATGCCACAGCAATCTTCAGCCCTGTTAATAAACAGTTGATTAGATGCCGAAAGGTCATTGGAGCATTTTTGAACCAAAAAGGGCAGCACTGGGAACTCAAACAGCCCCAGGCAAGTAGTAAAGGCTGTTTTGGCCAGTGTTTCAGGTGCCAACCCAATTTGCCAATATTCCTTGATAAACTCCCCCCCCCCCACATGTCTAAGAGTTTATCCATCCAAGGCCTAGGGAATCCTTCAGCCTAAGTAATTGCATTCAGCTTTATGTAATATGCACAAAACTGCACAGTTCCATCTGGCTTCATGACTATGGGGACACTCCAAGTGCTCTCAGATGGTGCAATTACTCCCAATTCTATCATCAATTTGATCTTCTTCTTCAAACACTCAGCCTGCTTCCCCATTGCTCTATAAGGTACGAAAACAATGGGTGGGTTCTCCCTTTGACAATAGCCTGCTCTGCTAAATGTGGTCATTCTGGGCTTGCCAGAGAAAACTGGGGCAAATTTGACCACAATCTCTTGCATCTGAGACTCCTGAGCAGCAATCAGGCCAGAGTAGAAGGATAAGTCTTGGATTCCCATCTCCTCTGCTTTCATCACACAGATCAAGTGGCCAGCCACCTTCACTATCCATCTTTCCTTACCCCCACAGCTTTCTTCCTGCGAGGAAGACCGGGAATCTTCTGATGGCCCCTCCTTCTGCTGCTGGTTTGCTTCCCTTAAAGTGATACAACCCTCTCCCTTTCTCTCCTCTGGGCAACTCAGGGATTTTGGCTGGTCTTCCTCCAAGAGTAGCAGTGGGACAGAAAGGGGAGTGAGAGTGTGCATGGGCTCAACTGCTGGTTGGCCACACCTGATGGCACCTATGGGACACCTTTCTCCTCCCAGGAAAGATGATTTCAATGCACTGTGACTATCCAAAGCCCTTTCCACCCCTTGTAGGAAATCGAGACCCTTGCCTTTGGCAACTTACAGATGGGACTATGAAACAGTTACACCCAGATACATCTGTTAGGCACTATCTGTTCTGGGCTAATTAGGCTGGCATGGATGGAAGAAATTGTGGCTCCCTGTATCACTCCAAGCCCAAAGCTTCTCCCCATCAACTTCTATCTTCTCTTCCAGTGATGGAGGAGAACACCTTTTCCCTCCCTATTCCCCCCTTGGGGACAGATGAGGATGCTCTTCATGGAGGTAGACTCTTTTGGACTGGTGCCAGAATGGAGCTTCTCAGGGCAGTCCTTGCAGAGGTGGCCAAGTCTTCCCACAGCCAGAGCAAGCCCTGTCTCCTGGTCCCCATGGTGAACCGGCAGGTTTGGAATGGGCAGGCATGAAGTGGTGAGAAGAAGAAGAAAAAGAAGAGTTGTTTTTTTATATGCCGACTTTCTCTACCACTTAAGGGGAGACTCAAACCGGCTTACAATCACCTTCCCTTCCCCTCCCCACAACAGAAACCCTGTGAGGTAAGTGGGGCTGAGAGAGCTCTAAGAGCTGTGACTAGCCCAAGGTCACCCAGCTGGCTTCATGTGCAGGAGTGGGGAAACAAATCCTGTTCACCAGATTAGTGTCCGCCGCCCATGTGGAGGAGTGCGGACTCAAACACGGTTCTCCACATCAGAGTCCACCACTCCAAACCATTGCTCTTATCCACTACACCATGCTGGAAATGTGAGAGACCTTCTCCCAGCTGTGCTCATCCTCTGTGTGTGTGCATGCCCCCTGACTTCCCTTTTCCCATCTGGACAACAATTGTAGCTTGTCCGCTTCCTCTGCAGCTGCAAGCATGTCCTAATGATCTTTTAGCTCTACCCTCTCTCTCAGGGGCTTCAGCAAAGCATCAGAGTTTCTTTCACCAGCAGATTCATGAAGGTGTCAATGGTCTTAGCCTGCTCTCCAAGTAACCATCTCTTCAGCAACCTCTGGGCATGAATAGCAAAGTGGCTCGAAGTGCCCCCCCCCCAGCTTCTCTTTGCATCCAATGCACAGTCTGCCTGCACATTTCTTGTGACAGCCCAAAACATGAGCATGCTCTGGTTCTGAAAGTGTCGAAGTCCTGTATCTGGTTTGGCTCCATTTCCCCTAGTAAAGCCCAGAATTTCTCTCCAACCCGAGGTCTTAGAACTTGCAGAAACTCTGTCCTGATATGGTTCTACTCCACACAAGCATTTTCAGAGTTCACCAGAAACAGTTCTAAGCCATCCATGTACCTGGGCAGACTCTAGAAGTCCACTTCTAGAAGTCTAGAAGTCCACTTCTAGAGCTGGGAGTGGAAGTACCCATTGGCTCAGCCCCTCCATTTGGCCTCTGGAGTGTCTCGAGTCCTATTCTCTGAATTTCGTGTTCATGGGCCCTCTCTCTCAGCATCCTCAAGGCCCAACTTTCCAGCACCATGGCTCTCATTTTCTCCTTGTGGGCCATGTGCCTTTGTGGATCAAGGTTAGCATTCACTCTAGGGCTTTCAGGATGACTTCCTCCTAGGTTGCTGGGTTTCTTTCCCTCTTCATCCATCTCTGTTGCCTCTGAAGTGGTTTTCTCAGATCAATGAGAAGTTGCTCTGAGCCCCTGCTGGCTCCTTGAGTCTACACTTCCAGCTGCCCCTGAACATAAAGCTCCCATGTAGTCATCCTGACAACAGTGGATGGATCTATCCTCCATGAATTTGTCAAATCCTTTTTTAAAGCCATCTAAGCTGGTAGCCATCACCACTATCATTAGACAGAGTACTTTAGAATGGATGGAATTAAATTTCATTTATTTGACACTGATTTATATAGCAAAAGTAAAAATGTTTTTGTCCTTTTCCATAAAATCTTTCATTTTTTTGTGATATAGAAGAAACCTTGAGCAACAATGGTGTAAAATATAGATGAGCAACAGCACATCACTTCAAAAATCCATCTCTCATCCCTTCACGGTAATCTTATGTAGTGCTGACATGCATATTCTACAACAAATCCACTGCTTACAAACACCCAGACAGCACATTCATTATATAAAACATTAGCCTGCAAAACTGAAGACAGGTATTCCTGAGAGAAGAAATACTTTCCTTCCCCTATCACATGCATTTCTTCTTTTCTCTCATTAATCTTATAAATATGATGTTCATACGAAGCTATTTCTGCCATGTCAACATACAAATCTTTGAAAGTGGGAGAAAGAGTCAGAGCTTTCTCTGTCTTTTCAGGATCCATCTCTATCCACTACTAGGGCAAAATGTAATTCATTTGCTAAAAGGTTTCATAGCAATATAGATTATTTTTTATGGGAAGGGCTTGGACTCTAACAGCAAAACTAGTTTTGATTCATCTGGAAATATATCCTATTACACTCCTGTTAATACAGAACATTGTCAGGCAAAATGTAGATTATTGTGTCTCCAAAAATGTACCCCTTGTGAACCACATTTTGCAAGGGTGAAAGAGTTCAATGACTTATGCACATGCTTTTAAATGATAGCTGGGTGTTCTGGGGTAGTCATAAATCCAAAGTGTTTTAACTTTAGGTCTTGTCAATCACATAACCAGCTTTCATTTTCACAGCTTCAGCAAGCTAATATGTTTAGGTGGCATTATACGAGAACATAAGATTAGGCTATAAATTAGAACAAAAACAAAGGGAAGACCACCAGCACAAAGGTCTTGGTTTTCTCTTACAGTTGGGACAGCTTTGAGGACTGAGACTAAAAGCAAAGCCCCAGACTGATGTGTTGGTTCTGTGGGTGGAAGGACAGTGGATGATTTTCGAGGTTAGCATGACCTACGTGGTTCATGAAGTTTTCTCTCTTTCTTGAAGATATAGGTTGTCTGAGAAAAGATACTGGTAACTGGTGGGCTAGCTGCAAACTAAAGGTGTGCATTCATTTTAAAAATGACATTATATATTTTTCACAATATAAATAAATGGGGGTGGGGAAACAAAACCAATGAAAAATTAATGACAAATCTCATTTGGTTTTCATTTCCTTTCTGTTGTTATTAGGGTTGTGCATATCGATATACCTGGACCAAAAATAAACCCAAATTAGCTGTTTCGGCAATATTGGGGTTTCAGGTCGACCGAAACTTGGGAATCTGCCTGAAGCCAAATAGGCTTTTTTTTGTGTGTGTGTGTGTGGGGGGGGGGTGTTCGGCTATTCGCCTTTGCTCAGATGTACATCTCTGTGCTTTCTCCCATTTTCTATCTTTGGCTGGTTTCATTAGGGCCCCATGGTTGGAGTCCTTTTGTGGAAGGGGTCATGTAATCAGAGCCAGCTTGGTCAGACCAATCTGTCCTGGAATATTTACCCAGTCCTGTCCAGAGGGATATACCCTTCATCTAAAAAGCACCAGCTTCAACAGCTGCTGAACAGGCTTTGTTCTGAAGAAGATTGCTCACCCGTGCGGATGAGCAATCTCCGTCACAAGAACTGCCTTGGTCATGACTTCAGCTGGCTCTGATATAACCACCCTCTCCTGAAAACCTGCTTTGAAACTGAAGGTCACCCCAAGTAGAGACTTTGTTTCCCTGCACCATGATTGTCTCTTGAAATAAGATTTTTGATGACTATTAATTAAGGACTGTTCACAGGATGTCATTTGCCACCAAAAGAAATGTTTTCCATGCCTTAGTTTTCTTGCATTTAAGCCATTTTTCACAGTTTGGAAGCTAATTTGCATGGACATCGTGCTATGCGCCCCAGATATGAAGGGAGCCTCCAGACCTTGAGGTGCCAGCCTGCCAATTGGCTCTTTCTGCCAGTCCTCAGCAACACTGAACCTGAAAACGAATGGTCAGCTTGGCTCGCAAATGCCTGGAGGATGGGGGTGAACCATTTGCAGGCCCATAAAATTGGACCCCGTGTCCCAATGTTCACCAAACTTGGGTGTCCGTCTAAGGAGAGTCTCTTGCAGCTACACTGCAAATTTTGTGACTCTACCTCCAAAAATGCCCCCACAGGAGCTTCAAAAAAATCACGATAGGCTATATTAGACCCGATTTTTTTTCCAGTAAACCTGGAAATAAAGTCGAAATATCCCTTTACTGGTATGGGTATTTTGGCTTATTCTGGGTTTACCCCAAAAAATGGGTGCAATAAACCAGAACCCGAAATTTACTGATTTTTTTTTTTTTTTGCATGACCTCAGTTGTTAGTTTTTCCATTACTTTTCAGCACAGTAGTATGTTTTGCATTGGATACATTGGCTGGAGCAGTATGTAGAGTTAACAGAAGGTTTACAGGAAGAGAAGAGTGAGAGCAGTGTCACTGAAAGATAGGGATGCCAACTATGGCTCAGGAAATTCCAGGAGATTTGGGGAGAAGTGCCTGGGGAGAGCAAAGTTTGGGGAGGGGAGGAAGCCCCTCTCAAATTCAGTGTCACTTTGGGACTTCCACTTCTCCTAGACCACATGGTAAACCACAGAGTACATCCTTTGCTCCAGGGAAACTGATCTCCACAGTCTGGAGATCAGCTGGAATTTCAGAATAATTTCAGCCTGCAGTTTGGGAACTTCACAGAAAGCCTGGGAAGTTCAATAGTTTGCAACCTCTGCATCTATGGGGCAACAGGCCATTTCTACAGAGAGGGAAAGACTGACTGGATCTCTCAATAAATCAATGGGAAGGATGGATAGCTTGTTACTTGCCTCTAAAAAGAGAACTCTTTGAAACCTGGAAGGGTACTATGCCTGAGGGAGCAGTAGAAGGCAATTTGTATACAAAACAGAAAACTGAGGACAGAAGAAGGGGTGGGTTTCCCACTGAAATACATAGACAGCAAAAACAATTGAACTATCAACTTAATGGAAAATTAACGAGGTCTTTACAGTGAAAACAAATGAAGAAACAAAATAAATGCTTTTTTCTTCCATAAAGCATCAAGTGTTAACTAGCTCAGCCTTAATCCAAAGACAGCCAGGATGCTCAGTTATGAGACTAGTTAATTTTGGAGGGTGTGTCTGTTTTCAATGGCTAACTTTTCAAAGATAATACAATACCATCAGCCAGTGTAGGTGCTTCAGTGCAATTAAAAAGAAAAATTCTATATCAGTCAAGCTATGGAGCAAAATACCCATGTATGCTCCCCAAACCAGTTGTTTTAGGAGTAATTGGGCCAATAGCATAGCTAGGATTTGGGTTCCCTAAAGCAAGGAACACTATCCTGTCACCCAGTGATATCAGTCTGCTTATCGGGGGGGGGGCATTCAAAATTTTCTTTACTACGTACAATATTACTCACTATAATGAACAAATTTCACTTTACAGAATATACTCATGTGATTACAACTTTTCGCAATACATTTAATTTCAGACAAAAAAATTGAACAGCGAATCTCATCCCTTTGCTCAGCAGCTGTATCCCTTTTGCATTACAGACTAAGGTTTGGTAGTCTGGCTGGTGACTGGGAAGAGAAGACTGCACATCCATGCAAAGTCACGCTAGTGTCCAACCCATTCCAACTGATAGGCTTAAACTGGAGTAACTTTGCCTGGGAGCACAATGTTAGTTTGTCAGCTTATGCATATACCAAAGCAGCCACAAACTGCAGTGCATTAGTTAGAAAGCAGTTTGTTTACCAAAGGACACCCTGTGCATGTCGCTATAGAATAAGTGGATTCTGCACAGGTGCAAACTTTCTTGGCACAGCATTCAAGCTGAACTTCAAGCAAAACCTTCAATGCAATCCAAAAGCTGGGTGTCAAAATTCCCAGCTTCCCTGCTTTACAAGTAAATATATTTTGGATTTCAATCATGTAAGAAAGCATATGACTCACCACCATGTGTGTACCTTTTGCAGCTTGAGCAGCTTAGTACACAGTGCCGTATTTCCTGCCATTGCCTGGGGTTAACTCCTTGTGGCCCTGATTGGCTGCCTCAGAACAGTCTTGAATTTCAGAAGCCAGACACTGTGAATAAAATTCTCACCGCCTAGGAGAGAAGAAAATGCTGTGTTTTTAGTCTCTGCAAGGCAAAGGGATGGATCCAACCATCTTTTCCACTGATAAAAAGGGAGGATGAGGGAGACCAGATCTTAGGGCCTGCCTGGACAAAAAGCCATGTGGCTGTAACAAGGAGGGGAATTGGCTAAGGTTGAGCAAAAAAAGTTGGCAGGATCCAACCAAACGGTCTCCTACTTACTTCCAAGTAATGAGGCGCTGAATAGTTCAGTTGAGGAGAAAGTTAAGCAGTTACCGCACTACTCATTTTCAACATTTAATGAAATGTCTTATCTTTGGGTGTTCGCACCAAAAGCCTTCCCGTTGGTTTTGAAAATTATTTCAGAGCATTGATTGTCCATGCTTTCACAAATGATTACATGATGATGTATTTCCTTTCTCCATTTTAAAGACAACTTCCCCCTTGGAGCAAACATTTAGAGACATTATTCATTTCTCCACCCATCTCCCTCCCGCCATCCATTTCCACAAGCCATTTCCCAGGTGGGTTGTGTTTTTTTTTTTTAACATTGGGTCTAACGAAGCATGGTAGGAGCCTTGTGTTTAAAAAATAAAAACAAGTGAGCAGGCGGTGGGGGAAATCTCCAGGGGAAGCGTGTTGTGTGTGTGAGGATAACTGTGTGTGTGTGTCTTCCACACTCTCAGTTGCAGTTGTTTGCCGGTGGCAGCACACGATCGCTGCCCATGCCACCGCCGGCAAACAACTGTATCTGAGAGCGTGGGAAAAAACACACATACACACAGTGATTCCCCCCACGCACATTATGCTTCCCCTGGAAATTTCCCCCACCACCTGCTTGCTTGTTTTTGTTTTTTAAACACAACGCTCCTACTATGCTTTGTTAGACCCAATGCTCAAAATAATAATAAAAAAACCACCCATGACTTGGGCGCCCCAGATGAGTTCTCCACCCACACCGGACAAAAACAAGCAGCGGAATCCAAGTGGGGATTTTAACCCTTTAGCTGATCATCTGGATGCAAAGAAACTTGTGGGAGAGAAGGTGGTGATGACTTGGGCACCCCAGATGAGCTCATTCCTCCCCCCAGGACATTTTCAAAAAGGACAAGTGTGGTCAGAAAATTAGCATTCATTTTCAAGTCTTGGGGGCTGACAACGAGGAAAATGTGAGGTTAGTGCGGTAACAGCCTTAACTTGACATAGTTCCATTGAGTTCAGTGCCCATGAAGCTGAAATTACGTTTGGTCCCTTCCTTTTCTCTTTGTGTTATTTTCCAGTCACCATTAATGTGAAAGAGACTCATGGATAAATTTATCTTCTTTTTGTGTTATCTATTGATTAAAGCTTGCATCCACTGTTACAGTTGCTTTGTTCATTAATAAAATGTCATCTAAGATATTATTAAAAGTTGATTATGCAATAAAATAAACCACACATAACCACATAGGCTGCATGTTAGGCATGACTGGAGACCCTTTGAGCAATATTAAGCTGGCAATAATTAGTTTTGTAGTATTTCCAGCTTGAGCTCTTTAATATCATGTACTGCAGTTCTTCAATGACTGCAAAATGCATCAGAAATTGACAGCTCATTATCAACTCATTAGGAAGACTGAGAACTGTATGAAAGAAAAGAATTCTCAACCTGCTAATTATACTGAAAATGAATTGAGATCCAATATTTTCAAGCCAAGAGAAATATGTGAGCTCTAATTCTAATTACATTAATTTGTGAGTAAATCCAATGAAGCTGGTATGACCAGTAGTTGGGTTTAAAATCCAAAATAAAAGTCTAAAGGCAGTAGGATGAGGACACAAAATACACTGTTTTAATTTTTTTTTAAGCGACAAGCTCCTAATTCTACACACCACACTTCATAGTACGTTTGTGCTTTCTGTCCTCATGTATGTGCACTTGATGGCAAAAAATGAAATGAGAATCAGCCCAAGGGGTGCGTATTGCTGAAACAGTTTAATGAGAGTAAGTACTATTGAATAAAATGGGGCTTTTGTCTGAGTAGATCTGCTTAGGAGTCTTCCTTTTGTCTTGCTAGTTTGTTATAGGTGTATGAGTGTGAAAAGGTAATGTTTCAGCTATGTTATTTGTTTCTGAGGAAAACAGCACATAGAACCAGGTAAAACTTTTACAGTGTATCAAAACATGGTTGGGTCTACCCATGCAGCAGAATTAGGATTAGCCACTTCAAGGTGGCACCTGAACGTCTTCCTGAATTACAAATGATCAGTCCCCTTGGAGTAAATTACATTTTTTGAGTGCAATCTCTATGTCATCTAGGGTTACCAATAGGGTTGGTCTCTCAGAAAACCATTGTTTTGCCCTCCAGCACCTGACCTGTTAGCAGGAAAACACAGGGGAGGGAAGTTCGGGCACATGTCACCATTGTGTCAGTGTGCTGGCACCACTTCCAGTGGAAAAAACCCAGAAGTGATGTCATGGATTTGCGCCCTAAATTGGGTGGAAAGGCAGTTTAAAAATGTTTTTAACAAATGAATAAATAAAATATTTATGCTCCACTTTTCTCCTCAGTGTGGACTAAAAGCAGCTTATGATATGATTCTCTCCTCCAGTTTTTATTACCCCCACAAATTTAAAGGGGAGCAGAAGAGGATTTGGAAACATTCCTTTCTTTATGGGAAAACTGAGGAGAATGACTAACCTCTTAGTGAATACTGGATGAATTGGTACTGGTGCTATTCCTTACTTGATATTTCTAATATAATTTAATATATATAATGTATTATTATATAATAACATAATCTATATTATAATATAGAGTATTTAATAATAATATAATATTTCCAATTCCAAGTTAAGCAGAAATAGTAGGGCACCAAAATATAATCAAAATAGGTTATCTCCCTCTCTGTATTTCCTGTTTTCTTCATGTTCAGAATTCCCCAACATAGCTATTTGTCATAGGCTGCTATTCTCATCCATTTTTACCCGTGTGTCAAGTCAGTATTTTGTGCATACCTAACTTATTTTGCCCTAAAACAGCTACATAAGTATTTTCTTCATCACTCATCTCTTCTGTGACTAGATTAACCAGAGGTGAAATTTTCTATCACTTGTTTATAGTGAGTATTCAAACAGCTTATAGTAAATATTCAATTTATAGAATTAATGCTGCTACCCATTTGAAGAAATCTTTGTTTAGTAGTAGTGTGAATTTTAGACAGGCAATAATATTGGCTGAATTAATGAATTAATTATATCAGCACACATTTGCATGTGAATGGAGATACTTTGGATTTGATTTTCCGGGGTTTACCCGGAAGCGACGTGGACACTCTAGCAAACTCTGCCAAAACTCTATGGAAGAGACGTGGGCGTGGTGTGCGGGCATGTGTGCACGTGTTGTCCACTGACCCTCAGCTGGTCGGTGGGCAGCCGGTGTACTGGCAGGATTTTGCCCGCTGCCACCCTACATCTTTTGCCCACAAATAGTCAAAAATACAGATTTATGCATCTTCAATCTTGTTTGCTTTAAAGAAATGTCCAGCCTCTCAACATACTCAGACTCCAATATTTCCAGCGTGGCAACATACAGTGTCATGGTCATTGTAGTTTTATCCTGGTCGCCAGTGTAATTGTTCCACAGCACCAGGTACCATAACAGAACTTTATTAGAACATATGCAAGGCCTGGTCTGGTCCCCTCTAGGCCATAACCAGCCACAGCCAGCGACCAACATAACAAATGAAAAATGAAATTAAAGCAAAGGTTTCTTTTTCATTAAGGGGTCGTGTTAAAATAACTATACCATACAATAAGGGAACATTTAAAAAGTCACAACACCCCACAGTATTTAACAGCTTCAGTTAAAATCATAGATAGAAGAAATGTTTTGGCCTGGGCGCGCCAAAGTCAAGGAGCTGGTGCCATAGGGTTGCCAGGCCCCTCTTTGCCACTGGTGGGAGGTTTTGGGGGTGGAGCCTGAGGAGAGCGGGGTTTGGGGAGAGGAGGAACTTCAATGCCATAGAGTCCAATTGCCAAAGTGGCCATTTTCTCTAGGTGAACTGATCTCTATCGGCTGGAGAGAGCCAGCATGGTGTAGTGGTTAAGAGCGGTGGTTTGGAGCAGTGGAGTCAGACCTGGAGGCTAATCTGGTAAACTGGATTTGTTTCCCCACTCCTACACACGAAGCCAGTTGGGTGACCTTGGGCTAGTCACACTCTCTCAGCCCCACCTACCTCACAAGGTGTCTGTTGTGGGGAGGGGAAGGGAAGGTATTTGTAAGCTGGTTTGATTCTCCCTTAAGTGGTAGAGAAAGTCGGCATATAAAAACCAACTCTACATCTTCTTCTTCTTCTTATAATAGCAGGAGAGCTCCAGCTAGTACCAGGATGTTGGCAACCCTACGCTGCCAGCAAACCAGTTTTTGATCACCACCTATTTAAACGGTGATGCTGTCTGTGCATGCTTAATTAGCAGACCAGAGATCAGTAGCCTATGTGGGTGTTGTGCTGATGTGCTGTGCAATGCAGAGCTGCTTTGCACGAGTAGCATCCCAGTTTAAAACCTGGATTCATTCAAAATCATGCATGTAAACTGATTTATCTCACCAGCATTATGTCACAATTAGTCCTTGCTCGAGTTGCCAACTCTGGCTTGAGAAATTCCTGGAGATTTAGGGGTGGTGTCTGGGGGGGGGGTAGAGTTTGGGGAGGGGAGGGAGATTTGGTGCCAAAAGAGTCCACCCTCCAAATCTGCCATTTCCTGCAGGGAACTGATCTCTGTAGTCTGAAGAGCAACTGTAATTCCAGAAGTATTTCAGGCCCCACCTGAAGGTTAGCAACCATACCTCCACACATTTGTTTCCTCTAGGGTTGCCAGGTACTTCTTTGCCACCGGTGGGAGGTTTTTGGGTAGAGCTTAAGGAGGGCGGGTTTGGGGAGGGACTTCAATGCCATAGAGTCCAATTGCCAAAGTGGCCATTTTCTTCAGGTGAACTGATCTCTTTCAGCTGGAGATCAGTTGTAACAGCAGGAGATCTCCAGCTAGTAACCGGAGGTTGGCAACTCTAGTTTCCTCTATCAAGTAAACCAATGCTTAAATTTCCATCTTTAATTTATTTTTGTTCATTGAGCAATTGACCATATTTATAAAGTCCACTCTCCAGCTGAAAGGGGAGAAAAATGCTGAGAACGGCACAAAATAGAAGGAACAATAAGAAGCAGGTGAAATTACATTTCGCTACCTATTGAAAGGCAGTTTTCAAGTGGGTTGAAAGAACTTTGGTACACCATTAATTGCCTGTGAGCATTTTCTGTAGAGAGATTAACCCCTTTTAAACCTAAATCTAATTAGAGATGGAGTCTCGGATAAAACATACATTTGTTTGTGTGTAGCACACAACACCAGTATTGTGTGGATGCTTATATCTAAGCAATTCCTTGGAATTAAAGAGTATTCAGGAGCCCTGGTTCTCAGGAAGCTCATTGGAGCAGTGCATTGCGGATATTTGTGCATATAGAGTTGGCTTTTATGTGCAAGCTAAGTAAACTATAGTTTAAGGCTTTAGGTTATGAGGGGCCACGTTAAAAAAAACCTACTAAATTATAATTGGTGGTAACTGTGAAGAAATGCATTTTTCTTTGGAAATTTGAATTGAGCAAAACCTCCACCTGGTGTTCTAAAGAGGTTTTTTCTCTCTCGGCTGAAAACAGGCAGGAGGTGGGAAGTCAATTCAATTGCTTTCCATTCTCACCTCAGCCACCCTTTGAGAAATGCTAATAGGTCTAGCTGGAGACAATGGGATGGTCAAACTCCCCGCCCCGCACCCCCCAAAAAACAGGACAGGGAACAGAGATTTGGAGCAGAAAACAAAGCCTTGGGGCGAAAACGCATGGTCGCTTTAGCCTCCTTTATTCCCTGTTTCAGCCAGGATTTAGCCAGGATCAAACGCACATTCGCCGAAACTCATGCATTCGATCCTGCCTGAATCCTGGCAGAAACAGGGAATAAAGGAAGCTAAAACGACCATGCATTTTTGCCCTTGGACGAATGAAGTGCTAGAAAGACTTCAGAAAGAAACTCCTGGAGACTTCTGGAAAAGCTTCTTTGACATGACCAGACCTGGTCGGTGGGAAGAGAATGAGGGATGATGAAACTCCTGGGAGTGAGGAGGAGGGTCTCTTTTATGCTGATACCATTCAAGGCAGAAAGAACTCTTAAGTCTGTGAGAAGCACCCACGGCCGTGTGCAGGCCTGCATACTTGAAAGAGGCTGCAAGGTAATGGAAACCCTGTAGATCATCAGTAGCTTTCTAAGCTAAGGAGCCTGCTTATAGTTAAAATCTGCTATGGCAGATAGAAGATAAGGAGAGACAGAAGAACTGCCTTTTACCCTTTTGTTTTGAATCTGTTGCTCAGTCTGGAGCTGAGCTGACAGTATGCTTGTGAACATTTTGTTTTTAATGAATACTTTATAATTTTTGATAGTGGTCATGATTCTCTGCACCACACAGACCACCACCATCTTGGACATGCTATTTTAAAAGGAAGTCCAGGAGGAGGGGGGCAGTCAGTTGTCAGGTGGCTACTCCTCCAGTGGTGCCCAAGGAAGAAAGCTGTCCCCCGATAACCACTCGCTGGATAGCGGAGGCACAGAGTAGGGTTGCCAACCGCCAGGTAATAGCTGTAGATCTCCTGCTATTACAACTGATCTCCAGCCGATAGAGATCAGTTCACCTGGAGAAAATGGCCACTTTGGCAATTGGACTCTATGGCATTGAAGTCCCTCCCCTCCCAAACCCCACCCTCCTCAGGCTCTGCCCAAAACCCTCCCACCGGTGGTGAAGAGGGACTTGGCAACCCTAACACAGAGGCAAGGCCTCACAACTTTCAAGGGAAGCTGGGAGTCCTGGCCCTCCCAGAGGACAACTCTACAAAGGTCAGGTGGTGGCATCAGTTGAAAAGAGAGAGAGTAAAAATCCTCCAGGTGCTGGGAAAACCTTGGAGGGCATAGTAGAATAGGGCCTGCAGGTCAGAGCAGAACTGTTACATCACAGTGATCAAGTCACAGATGACATGGTGATCCCACAAGGTTTTCAAGGCAAGAGACTTCAGAGGTGGTTTACCATTGCCTGCATCCACATCACAACCCTGGTATTCCTTGGAGGTCTCCCATCCAACTACTTGCCAAGGTCGACTCTGAGAGTGTGTGACTGGCCCAAGATCACTCAACAAATTTCCATGGCAGACTGGGGACTCGAGCCTGGGTTTCCCAGATCCTAGTCCAACACCTTAACAACTATGCCTCTCTCTCTGTATATATGTATATGTGTGTGTGTGTGTGCATACCTGAGTATTGATTTCAGCAAATGAGAGGTGGGGAACTAGAGAAATTATTCTGGCAATGAGGCTTAAAAAGAATAGTTTAGGTACTAGAATTTTGTTGTCCAGTTTGTGTAATATAGTTTAATATCTTTGGATTCCTGTAGCTGTCTTGAAAGGCTCGGCAAGCCTTCTGACACTTTCATAGCTGTTTATTAGAACATACATTTGTGTGAACAAAAGACACATAGAATTCATTGTCTTCTCCTGCTTTATATCACGTCTGAAGATAAAATCTGTGTTGTTGTTTTTTAAAAGACACTTCATTTGGTTATTGTGGAAGTTATGATGATGTCATAAACAATACGTATGACTTCAGGCTGGGAATAAGCTGTTTTAGCAGATGGACTCTTGAGAAGGAAAAAAATCTTTTCCCATGCAAATGTTCTGAGTAATAAAGAGGAACAGAAGCTATCCCCCCCCCAAATATTGAAACTATAAACATAGGCTTTTCAACGTCATTTGTTCTGTAAGCAAGCTAAAATAAAGGGGTTTTGGAGAGAAAGTAAATGACTTGGTGTAATTACTGATCAACTAAGCACAATCTGAATGTGTGGATTAAAGTAATTCAGTATGATCGCTATGGCATCGCTTGTTCTCAAGAAATTAAAACAGCTGGGTGTTTTTTTAACCCCAAATAGCTATGATCCAGAGAGAGTCATATGCAGTGAGGTATTGACCATGACTATAGATGGAGGTCTGTTCAAGATGGACGGGAATGTGTGTAGTTATATTGCATCTGTAGTTGATTGGGAGATTCCCAAACCAGTAAGGGAATCCATATGTAGATGGAAGCCAACTTCTTCAAGCAGACCTCCTTTGCTTGGTTCAGTCAAATGCCTTTGGAAGGTCTACAGCCTTGAGAGAACATCTCCATATAATTCTGCATTCTCTCTCCTTCCCTCTTTCCATCTGGTGGTAGGTACCAACCTCATTCTTAGAAATCAGCTCTAACTCAGGCTGCTTCTTTCACAGACTTAGCCCAGTTATGCATAAGAGGTTTTGCCTTGGATTTGCTGCTCTATAGATGCACATTTTCCCCATCCAAATTCTCAAAACTCTGAATGGGGCTTATTGTTGAGTTTTGAGAATTTGGATGGGAAAAGTGTGCATCTAGAGAGAGGCAAATCCAAGGCAAAACCTCCCATGCATAAATGGCCTCAGAATCCTCCTTTTTACAAGACTGACTAATCTCCCCCTTAACTCCCAACTCTCCAACTGTCTTCAACTGCCAGACTCCGAGAATCATAGCATCATAAAGTTGGAAGGGGCCATACAGGCCATCTAGTCCAACCCCCTGTTCAATGCAGGATCAGCCTAAAAGCATTCCCAACATGTGTTCATTCAACTGCTGCTGCTCCCCAGTGAAGGGGAGCTCACCACCTCCCTAGGCAGCCAATTCCACTGCTGAACTACTCTTACGGTAAACAATTTTTTCCCATAATGTCCAGCCGGTACCTTTTCACCTGCAATTTATACCCATTATTGTGAGTCCTATCCTCTGCCTACAGGAACAGCTCCCTGCCCTCCTATAACATTCCATCAGCTCTCATTGTCTGCCTCTGGGATACATGGACTGGACCTGTCTATCATAACTAGTTTATTCAAATGGCTGATCTACATCATAATTCATTAAAATATGCTGACATATTTTAAGAGTGGGCTGTGTTAGGCAGACTCACCATGGCTACCTTTCTTTGCAGATACACTCTGGCTCCAAACTCTGTCAGAAGCTTCCACCAGCCTTGTTTATTCTCACCCACATATACATTGTAATGGGGAATACTATAGTTTGAATTATCTTGATCTTGGTTACCAGTGGAGCATCTTTACATTTAAGGATCTTTTCTAGCTCCTTCATGGCTGCCCTTCCAAGTCTCAATCTCCTTCTGATTTCTTGGTTAAAGTCTCCCTTTTGTTTGATGATAGAGCCAAGAAATAGAAAATCTTGAACAATTTCAATTTCTTCATTGTCATCCTTAAAGTTGTGTAATTCCCCACTAGTCATTACTTTTGTCTTCTTGATATTCAGGTGTAATCCTGCTTTGGCACTTTCTGCTTTAACTTTCTTCAGTATCAGCGCATTCCCTTCTTCAGTAACAACACATTCCTAAGGAGAGTTACTCCAGTCTAAGCCCATTGAAATGAATGGGTTTAGACTGGAGTAACTCTCCTTAGGAATGCACTGTAAGTCATTTCAAGTCTTTCTGCCAGTAATGTGGTGTCATCTGCACATCTCAAATTGTTAATGTTCCTTTCACTGATTTTCACTCCACCTTCATCTAAATCTAATCCACTTTTCCTTATGATATGTTCTGCATATAGATTGAACAGTTCCATGTCTGACACCTTTGCCAATTGGAAACAATTCTGTTTCTCCAAGTTCTGTCCTAGCAGTAGCCTCTTGTCCAGAGTATGGGCTGTATATTAAAACAATCAGATGTTGTGACACACCCGTTTCTTTTAAAACCAAACATAACTTTTCATAATCCACACAATCCAAAGCTTTGCTGTAATCTATGAAAAAAAAGCTCATATTCTTCTGAAATTCTCTTGTATGCTCCAATAACCAACGTAAATCTACAATATGATCTCTAATGCCTCTTCCTGTTCTGAATCCAGCTTCAGCATCAGGCATTTCTCATTCCATATATGGACACAGTCTTTGTTGTAAGATTTTGAGCATGACTTTACTCATGTGAGAAATTAATGCAGTCTTTGATGTTTCCCTTTTTTTGGAACTGGAATGTAGATTGTGTGTTTCTGGTCTGTTTGTTTCGTTTTCCATATTTGTTGGCATGTTTTTGTTAAGATTTTTATGGACTCCATTTCTGTGGCTTGAAATAGCTCTATTGGTATCCCATCTATTCTTCCAAGTGCTTTGAGTGCAGCTTTCACTTCATTTTCTAAAACTACAGGTTCTTCTTTGAAAGATTCTTCCTGGAAAGAATCTGTCTTCCTTTCAATTTTCCTGTATAGTTCCTCAGTGTATTACTCCCATTTTCTTTATTTTGTCCTGTTCTGTTAATGTTTTTCCATGCTGATATTTCAGCATGCCTTACTATGCTTTTAATGTCCCCTTGATTTCTTGGATCTTGCGAAACAGATCTTTTTTTCTGTTTTTTCTTCTTCTATTTCTTTATACTGGTCATTATAATAGTTCTCTTTGTCTCTATGTGCAAGTCACTGGAATGCTGCCTTTAGACTTTTGATTCTATTTCTGTCACCTTTTATTTTTGATTCTCTTCTATCTTTAGCAATTTTAAGAGTTTTTTCAATTATCCATCGAGGCTTTTCAGTTCTTTTGGCTACAGGAATATTTGCACATTCTTCCTTGATAATATCTCTGGTTTCAACCCATATTTTTTCCAGTTCCTGTTCACTTGAGCTTTCTAATACAAATCTGATCTTTATGTGGTCTTTAAATTCTTCAGGAATGTTGTTTAGATTGTATTTTGGGACTATGAATATTTTGGTGTTTTTGTTCAGCTTAATTCTAACTTTTGATATTAACAATTTGTGGTCTGTACCACAATTTGTTCCTGGTCTTGTTTCAGCAGAGAGAATAAAGTTCCATCTTCTGTTTCCAATTATGCAATCTATTTGATTTCTATGTTGGCCATCTGGTAATAACCATGTATACAAAATCATCTGTTTGGTTGGCTGAAATGTGTTTGCAATGAACAAATTGTTGTCTTCACAGAATTCTATCAGTCACTCTCCTGCTTCATATTGTGCTTCAAGCCTGTTTTTTCCAACAAAATTTCATTCTACTTTGTTTCCTATTTTTTTGCATTCAGTCACCTATGATTATCAGTACATCTTGTTTAGGTGTGTGATCAATTTCTTCCTGAATACATGCATAAAGTGCTTTCAATTTCTTCCTCTTCAGCATGAATGATGGTTATGTTGATAGGCTTTCCATGAAGTATGATTAATATAATTTGGTCAGACTTTGCAATATAGCCCCACCTGCTTGTGGTATATCTCACCTCACTATAAGAGCATCTCCATTTCTTCTGTGTTTGTCATTTCCCAAAAGCTTTGTAATTTTCTGACATGAAATGTTCTAATTCAGTCCACTTTAATTGACCCAGGATTGCAATGTTTCAATGTTCCATTTCTCATTTTACAGTTTCAAGCTTATCTTGATTAATACTTCTCCTGCTACATGTTCCTATTATATGTGTTGAGCAGCTTTGGACTTTTCTTTTGCATCCTTTCACATCAGCAATTGAACATCCTTTCAGCTTTGATCCAGTTGTGTCATTAAGAATAGTGCTATTCATATTTCTCCTCTACTCTTCCCCAGCAGCTGATTGAGCGGTATCCAACCTGGGGACCCTGTCTTCCAGCACTGTATTTTTTTTTTTTTGTCTCATCATAGGGTTTTCAAGGTATGAGGTGAACAGGAGTGGTTTACCATCACCTTCTTCTCTGCAGTACTAACCAGTGTTAGCTGACGTGCTGCTGCTGCTATCTATGATAGACCTTCCACTGGTGTCACCTTCAACTACTGCTACTGCCCAGTACCTACCCTTCTGGATTCCTCCATCCCCATCGGAACTATCTGTTGTCTTCTGCTAATGTGGCCGTTGATTCCCTAAGGGGGTGGATGCATCCTATTCTGGTTTCTCAGACATGACCATTCTGTCTTGAGTGCTCTGCTAAGAGTTAGCCTCTTGACAGAGTCTAATCTCCTTATAGTATTGCTCATAGCTTTGCTGACACACACAATCCCCACCACCACATTAAGGGATGTGTCCGGGGCGAGGGGACTGGAGCAATAAAGAAGACTTAAATATATTTTGTGAATGGAATAATAAAGTTCACAGCCAAAGGCACTCCTTATAGTTGATGTAACTAAAACATGAATGTAAGTTAAAACACTATATGATTAATGATAGCCCATGAACATAGTTTTTAAAATGTACATTCAAAGCAAGCCAGGAGCATTTTCTATGTACTTGTTTAATACAGCTTGCTGAACTGGACATCATGCTTCGCTAATAATAGGAACTTCATTTCCCATTTGAGTTGTTGGTGGGAAAGTGGCTTATGCTATTATTTGCAAGAATTTATCTATAATTGCAATTCTATACAATCTGATTACTTCCTAGCAAAACTCTTTTATTCACAAAACCCTTTATTGATTGCCCCTCAATCAATTGACCACAGCCTTATACAAAGGCACAGATAGTTGACATGCTAATGAGAATTCCTGACCCCTTTTGAATTGAATACTTGACCATGTCAGTGTGAACATTCAACACATCTACATCTTCATCACTAGCAGTAATTACAATCAATAAAACAGGCCATTTCTTAATACACTTTGAAGAACTAAGACAAGAGAGATTGTTTAGGAGATTATAACGGGGAGGGGGCAGTGTCAGAACATGTAAGCTACAAAGAGCCACAACATTGCAATATTATGGCAACATCTAAAATGTTCCTGTGGAAATATTTGTCCATTTACCTGAGGTGAAGATGTTGTCCAAAAATAAGCCCTATAGAGGAGCTGTTTGACCAGGAACCAGTCCAAAGAAGACACGACATAACAGCTTATGTTTAACTAGTTTAATTAATTAATTAAACTGATCTGCATAAATATTTCAATATGCTGAATATTTAAATGGTTGGACTGTGTTAATGCAGCATGTCTGTGGCTGCCTTTTCTGGCAGACCCACCCTGACTCCAAACAGAGCCAGCATTCTCTGCTGGCTTTGTTTCTCATTGCCTGCACGTGAAGTGCTGAGAGATGCCCAGCCCTCTCACCAGATGCACCACACAGCCACTACCAGGTTCAGAAAGATGTTGCTCAGCACCAAAGGGCTTTCCAGCCTTTCCAGCCGCACCCTGCCGCACAGCCATTGATGTGCTGTTGCAGACACTCCCTCCACCACATGGATGTCTCAGGGTGCTTGCGCTATTTTCTGCCTCAGGTGATCAGCCTGGCTGATCCCTGCCACACAAGGGGTTAGACTAGCTTAACACTCTAGCTTAACACATGCCGACTATAACATCCTGCAAGCACAGGTGCTGATCAGTTAAATAGGCATCACATACTTCAACAGAAAGATGCACGCTGTCATGCCTATACAGGTGCGGCATTTCATATTTGATGGAATTGTGTGATAAGCACACTTCACCTCCATTCAAAACTGCAGCACAAATGGCTTTATTTACTTTCACCCTTGCCCATTCAATGTGGGCCAGTTTCCTGGCCCCTCTCCAAACTCTTCTTTGCAAAACATCAAACCACACTAATGTAGTGTGAGCAGGGTTGCCAGGGTTGGGAAATACCTGGAGATTTTGGGGGTGGAGCCTGAGAAGGGCAAGGTTTGGAGAGGGGAGGGACTTCAATGCCATAAGACCAGTTGCCAAAACAGCCATTTTATCCAAGGGAACTGCTCTCTCTCACCTGGAGATCAGTTGTAATAGCAGGAGATTTCCAGCCACCACCTTAGGTGTAAGGTAAAAGCCCCTTAATCCTAGCAATATCCCTATGTATCTTCCAGGTCAAAACCATTCCTTTCGTCTGCACCAGGTTGTTCTCGCCCAGGTGTAAGACGAGGAGATTGGGATGACTACTCTCTCTCCGAACCTGATAGAGAGAGATCAATAGCTGGCTCTACAACATACCACACCAGACCCACCACTGTATCTAGGCCTGTAGATACTTGACCATGTCAGTGTGAACATTCAACACATCTACATCTTCATCACTAGCAGTAATGCTAGTGCCTTCCTACTTCCAAGGCAGTTGGAAGTAAGTAACTGCCTCCCTACTTCCAAGGCAGCTGCTCTCCTTGCTTGCCCAGAAGACAATGGAACAGTCCATCACCAGCACCCTGATCAGGTTTCTTGATATGCCAGCACCTACAAAAGACAAGGGCATCATTTATTGATTATATTACTTGAAAGCCTTAGATCACCATCTCCCAATACACTGCACTATGTCCTGTGGCAGGCCTAACCTGGCCGCCATAGATGCTGCCCCAATTCTAAACAAATGGGTTCCAAATTCCCAAACTGGTAACCCTTCTGTGTTTAATATATTGCGTGTAACTGCCCCAAATTGGAACTGAATCAAAGGCAACCCCACATTCAAATAAACACCTTGAGCACCATTAGAGGGCAAAGCTGGGGTTCCTCGGCAGTCCTCAGGACAACGTGATGCCCCTTGCCCAATTTGTCTGTCTTAGACCTATGTATTCTCAACATCACCTCAACAGGAAGAATTTTTAGGTCAGGAAACTTCAGAGCTCTAATGGATGTGTCCCATTTAGCAAGGACTACTAACTCACTGGTCCTAAGGGACACATAAAAAGCTGTCAGAGCGGCTGCCCTAAACGATACCACTTCATTCTCATCTGAGCACTGCTTACCATAATCCTGTGCTAATTTTCTCATAATATCTGGGGGGGTGGTAAGTAGCTACCTGGCATTCTTAACCACTGGTGACTCCCTTAACCATCTGTCCAACATCCTCCTAATTCTAAAGTGCACTGTGTTACCTTTAAAGCCTTCAGCCTTAGACTTGAAGGCAAAAACCACCATATAGCCCTTCATAATCCTAGCTGCTAGCCCCCTAGTCTTCAACACAACCAAAGAACTCTGTAAATGAGGAACAGGAACCAACCACACCTGTTCAAAACCTTTTTTGGGTTCTAAATTGTGAAAACTCCCCGCACTGCTTCCCATAGGACACCCTCATACCT